>NC_056745.1:664382105-665104605 GCF_019279795.1 Protopterus annectens | reverse complement strand
AAGGACCAGTTTAATGCAACACAGTTTGGTGCTTTCATCTGAAAGAAGACTTTTTCAGAACTGAATGACTACAGCTGATTTGCATTAAAATCAGTCCTTGAGCTGTGAACTGCGTTTAGTGTTTGTTTTTATTCACATTGTACTTTTCCTTAACCTTCTGGGTATTTTTTGTGGGTTTGAGTGGTTGATACTATCTCTGTTTGTACTTAAATCACTAATTTGGGGCATTACCATTCAAGATACCAGACAAAGGGAAAGACACATGTAGCGTAATAGTATGGGTAGCACAGGTGTAACTGGCTCAACCAGTGCCCTGTGCCAGTCCAACAAAGTAATTCCCCACCCCTAAAGCAAGCTGATTATTCACCCATAACAGTAGTCTTACTGCATCACTCACAGCTAAAATTCCTATTAGACTATAACTTTCTCTCTCTCTCACCCAGCATGGCTGTTATCCTTCCGTTAATGCCACCATGGCATTACATTCATTTTACAATGCAAAACATTGACTAAAGAACAAAGGTAATCTAGTCTTTTCATTGTTCCTGGATCTGTCAGAAACATTTGTCACAGGTGTGATGACCCACCATTGGACCAGTAATCAAAGAGCCTCAATCCTCACCACTGGCACCTGTGGGGGACATTCACGGGGAGGGTAACAGGTACACACACAGTATTTCCAGATGCAGCTCTCTGCAATTAAGTGCAATTTCCCTTAAGAGCACAGAGTCAGTCCAGGACTGATTTCTTCCTCATTCTCCAGATCTCCAATAAGACTCCCCACTGGCGCAGCTATAGAGTTGAGCCCTTAGCCAGGGTTCCAAGCCAAGCCCTCCAGCACTGTATCTGTCCAGCCAGTCCTTTGTGTCCCTGCCCAAGTAGCTGACACACACACACACACACACACACACACACACACACACACACACACACACACACACACACTCTTGGAGATTTGTTTTATACACACACACCTGAGAAAGACTGGCATGTTTACTAGCTATCCTCCCTTTCTGCTCAGACTACACAGTAGTTACAGCTGCCACCAGAACCTGTCGCCAACTCCTTTAAGGCCCTTAACAAAGGGTGTCCAATTTTACTGCATAATATTAATATTAATACAAATAGTAGTTTGACCAAGAGCAAGGCTATTAGGAGTGGCCCACACAGTGTCACCAAATAAATATGTAAGCACTCTCAGAACTTAAATATCTTTACAAATATCAGCCACAATGAAAGGTTTAAATATATTTAAAAGAACAAGACAATACTGAATATATATTCACAATGATATCAGAGGTCAGATCACAGGAAGCATTTAACATAACAATGCAGGACATTCACAGACAAATAAAGAGAACCAATATCTAAATAAGTTTCACTATTCCTGACTAAATTTAAGAGAATTGTACTATTCCCTAATAACTTAATAAAGCAAGGCAGATGATGATGTGAATGGCCCTGGTTGTTGTCAGGCCCAAGACAGAATACAGAATGCTCTGCCTCATTAAGAGACTTCTCAAAATAATATCTAAACTATTACTGCTGGGATAGCTTGCAGAATGACATAATTTCTGTTCATCTGACTTCCAGCTCCCATGCAAAAGTCCCATTGCTGGAAGCTGGCAGACTTAGCACCTACCTGTAAAAATACACACACAAGGGCTTTTGCTCAGATGCTGGAAGTCTTAAAACAATTGCATACATCCACACTTCCAGAGTAGTAATTATTTCACCCCAAAGACGATACAGAAAGCTTCCTAGTACAGACTTTGTGTCTCTGGCTGCCTTGAAACCTGTGAGATAGTATCTTTATGGCCTAGCCTATAAAGTGATTTAATTTTAGGTATTTTTATAAAGTTTGTTGGAGTGAAGTTAACCCTCCAGTTTCCTCTGTTAAAACATGTACATTTAAACAGTTACAAGAGTGCATGTGCATTTCTGTTCTCTCCAGTAAGGCACATTTGTGCATACATTTCAAATACAAGCTCTTTACAATGTGTTTTCAACACAAATATATGTACAAATCAGTTTGATATATACATGACATACAGTTCTAATATATTTGTAACACCAAAAAAAAGCTGTAACGTTTATCTGCAATGACATGTAATTGTGGAATTATACGTGTCATTGTGGATAAAGGTTGCAACTTTTTCTTGGTGCAGTGGTTCTCCGTTCATTCAGTGGTTCATTTGTCATATATTTGTACACCAGCATCTTGTATGACGTATAGTTCTAATACATTTGTAACACAAGCATCATGTATAAATCGGTTTGATATTCACAAGTGACCTATAATTATTTACACAGTTCCAGCTACCTCTGCTGGCAGTACCTCCTTTCATCACAGCAGGTTCCCATCCTAAACTACTACAAATAATACTTTGCCTAAGCCTCTCCTTTCATATAGTAACCTGGCTTAAAAATGTCCTGTCAGGCAGGACTTAGTCTGTCAAGTAGCAAGCATACTGCTCATCCTTTCTACCCATGTCTGTAGGAGTTCTCCAGGGTTCAGTCTTAATTCCTTTTCTCTACAATATTTTTAAATAAACTCTGCACTGATGCTGGACAAGGCTCCCTTGTACAGTGTGCAGACTATTCCACACTCCTCTCTTCTGCTCAATCTCTATATTATTCAGAAATCCTTCTCCTTTATTGAGACTTTTCTTGACAAGTCCTGTCTTTTACTGAACCCAGTGAAAACTAAAATACTGTTTCTCTTTCCAAATCAATATACAAACCTTCAAAATTCCTTCACTATATCACTGAACAAAATTCTACACTTGAAGTAGATTCTCATAACAAACTACTACGAGTAATTATAGATAACCAAAACTTTCACTTGCACTTTGAAAATGTAATTGAAAAGACCCATGTAAAAATAATCTATTATAAAACATCATCTTTTGTAACTTTACAAAGCCACGGTGGTACAGCGGTAGCATTGTTGCCTCACAGTAAGAAGTGCTCCTGTTCGATTCTCGGCTGGAGTGCCTTCTGTGTGGAGTCTGCATGTCCTCCCCTCGGTCAAGTGACCTCCGAAAGACATGCGTGAATGGGCGCGCTGAAGGTTGGTCGTCGGGCTGGCAACTCAGCACCATAAAAATCGACTGCCAATCATTAGCAGATCGGAGTTCTGCTGTGGCGACCCCTAACCGGGAAAAGCCGAAAAGACAAACAACATCTTTCGTAATTTTACAATATAGGAAGACTACATCCCTACTTTACCTTCTGCCAGCCCTCTCCTATGCCTCACCTCTCTACTTGCTAATATTGATATCTCCCTTTTACTCAAGCTGAAAGAGTGCTATAATAAAATTTCAAAATTTGCTTCTAAGCTTCCCAATAACTGGATGAAATTCCCTAATCACCAGAAATACAACCTACTCAAATTAGCTTATTGCATTCTGCAACAAACAAATAAATGTGGAGCATTAAAATCAGTAATGCTGTGGTACTCCTCTCCTAGATCACTCAGATCTAAAGATAAATACCCAGCACAAACTCCAAACCAAGCAACCAGCTAAGTGATGTATTCCTCGCAGAAATGCAAAGAAAATCACGTATGTTTTTTAATTTAGCATAATGTACCTGATTAACATTGTATTTTCTCTGCCCTCCGTACATAACCTGTCGACCTCTTAGTTCAAGACAAGCAAACTGCAAAGCCATAGCATATATTAATAGAAGAAAGTTCGGGTGACTGGACTTTTTTCTGTTGGTATATTTTCAAATTGCAACAGGCACACTGGTTGGGCTGACCAATTAGTGTGCACATTTTTTGAATGTTAATGATCTACTATTGTATAATATTAATTTGCTTATATTTCAACATACAGGCTATCGAGATAGTGTCATTATTACCTGGAGGTTGGTCAGCATTCAAAATTATTTGCCAAAACAACTCCCTCCTTAGTAACAAATGAATCCATTCCCCACTAATGGGGTTGCATTTAACCTTTTCTAGTATAAAAAAGGACAAACTTATTAAAATCAGGGCAGTACTATATCATAAGATTATCTCTAAAAGACACAAAAGTGCATGTATTAATAAACCTACATTGCTTGCATTCTCCACACTTAAACATGCCAAGTGCACCAAAGCATGGTAAGTACACTAAGAGGTTTTTTTTCCAACCATGGGTGTCTTTGATTAAGAAAGTTGTTTCAGTTTATGAGTACTATTTAAATACCTGACAAGTACAGTCACCACAATGTGCTGAATTACTCCTATTCTTTGACAGAATAGGAACAGAGTACTTGGAAATTATTATTAAGCACAATATTTCTGCACTGCAAAAGGAAATTACCAGGCTGAACCAAAAATTTATGGAACATTTATTGGCACAGCAGATAGCATTGTCGCCTCACAGCAAGAGGTTCCCTGGTTTGATCCTCGGGCATTTATTGGCACAGCAGATAGCATTGTTGCCTCACAGCAAGAGGTTCCCTGGTTTGATCCTCGGCTAAGGGTGCCTTCTGTATGGCGCCTGCATGTCTTCCCTGGTTTCGCATGGGTTTCCTCTGGGTGTTCCTGTTTCTTTCCACATTCTAAAGACATGCAGTAGGTGGATTGGACACTCTAAATTGGCCATTGTGCATGCAAATGTGTGGAGTGGAAGAACTACTTCAGCAGGGCTAGCCAGCTGGTGGTGCAACCCTTGGCTCTAGATGATTGTCACTATTGAAATGACACCCCAAACCCATGTGCAAAAATGGAAAAAAGAGTTGAGGATGGATGGACTATTAAAGAAGAATATAGTCTAGTATTTATTGAATTAGGGGACTGTGTGGCTGAGAGAAACTGCAATCACCAAGGAAACTTTTTTTTTTGGCCAAATTCTTGAAAAAAAAAGAAGTTATGTACTCACCATAATGTTCCATGTGAGTTGTTCATCTTGCCTTCATTCTTACTGATGGGTTCGGAGCCGATCCTCGGCTCTGACTCTGCCAACTGCAAAAGCTCAGGTCTTCAACCAACCCGAGGCCAACTCCCTATCCCATGATGCAACTTGATCTTCCCTCAGATCTTGTTTGCTGCCAACTGGCTACCTATGACTGTTAATATGCCACTCTAAGAACTGGATAAGAGACAATACACCATGAATAAAGGAGATCTCAGACCTCAAGTAGACTGGATGGGGGTTGGAGGGTTAGACGTAAGAATGAAGGCGAGATGAACAACTCACATGGAACGTTATGGTGAGTACATAACTTCTTTATGTGACATTGTTCTATCCCACCATTCATTTTTACTGATTGGTAGCATCCCAAGCACCATCTTTCTCAGGTGGCTCACAGGAGAACCAAAGGAAGCCCTGTCTACTTTGTAATGAGTGATGAAGGTATGAGGCCTTGACCAGGTAGCTGCTGCACAAATAGTATCTAATGGTAACTTAGCAGAGAAGGCTGATGTGGTAGATACAGATCTAGTAGAGTGGGCCTTTATTTTTTGTTATAAGAGGGGGCATTCACTGAACTGTAAGTGAAAGAAATGCAATCTGATAACCATCTTGACAAATTGACTTTTGTCACTGGAGCACCTTTTTTTGATTCCGAAAAAGAGACAAAGAGCTGTTCTGTTGTTCTGAATTGTTTGGTCCAGTCCAAATAAAATTGGAATTGCTTAAAAACATCAAGTTTGTGCAGCATGTGTTCCATCTTATTTGTGTATTTAGGGAAGAAAATGGGCAATTCAATAGATTGGTTAAGATTTGTCTCTGAACAAACTTTGTGTAAAAATGATGGATTAGTTCTGAGTGAGAGACTGTCATTATGGAAAATCAGATAAGGAGGTTTGATGGTCAAGGCCTGTAACTCCGAAATCCTCCGAGCAGAAGTAATAGCTATTAGAAATATAGTCTTCTATGAGAGATATTTCAAATGACAGGATGAGGCTGGTTCGAAAGGAGGTAATATAATTCGGGAAAGAAGAAAATTTAGATTCCATGGCATGGCTGGAGTTTTGACGGGTGGTCTCAAATGAATAGTATCCTTGAGAAAAGCTTTAGAGAGTCAATGTGACATGACATTAGAACCTTGGATACCAAGATGAAAGTTCGACATTGCTGCTAATGGAACTCTAATGGTAGCTGCAGCGGCTCTTTCACTGAAAAGTTTAGTCAGAAACTCCAAGATAGATTAAATTGAAGCTAGGTACTGATCACATATTATTCTGAGATGCCCATAAAGAAAATATCTTCCATTTGCTAAGATATAATTTCCTGGTAAATGATTTATGAGAGGATGGTAAAATATGTTGAGCCTTGGCTGAGAGGTTGTAAATCCTGGCTGTATTTGGAATTGGAGCAGCCAAGCTGTCAGTTTGAGGGAGTGAAGAGAAGGATGAAGAACCCCTGTTGAATGGGTTAGATCATCTGGAACCGGGTCCAGGATCCAAGGTTCTTCCAATAGATGAGGCTGATGGAAGGGAAACCAAATTTGACGAGGCCAGTAAGGGGCTATTAAGATTATGGTCCTTCCCAGAGTCATTGCTTTCTCTAATACTTTGGGTATTAGAGGGAAAGGAGGAAAGGTGTAAAGGAGACCCAGGGGCCAATAGTACACCAGTGCATCCCTTGGGACATCCCCTGGCGGGGGGGATTAGGGCGAAGTAGCTGCTGCATTTCATGTTTATAGGGGTTGCAAAGAGATTGCAGCAAGGCTGGCCCCATCTGCAAAAAAAGCTTTCCGGTACTTGTTTCTTTAGGTACCACTCGTGAGGCAAAATAATTGCCCTGTTTAGCTTGTCTGCTGTCACACTGGATTTCCCTGAGATGTGCGTTGCTATCAGAAAGCGCTAGGTGGAAGTTGCCCACTGCCATACTCTCAGGGCCTCTCGACACAGGGGATAAGATTTGGTTCTTCCTTGTTTGTTTATATACCAGACCACTGACGTATTGTCATCTGAATTACAATTGTTCCCAGAGGGAGAGAGTCTTGAAAGGACTGCAAAGCAGGACATTTATATGCAGGTGAGCCTTTTGCTTCATCTGCGTGCCTTGGGCTGTTCTTTCCTGATAATGCCCCCCACCCACCCACCCTATCGAGGAACCATCCATGGTCACCGTGGCTATTGGAATGGGTAGAACAAATGGATGGCCTAGAGTTACTTGTTGAGATGTCAGCCACCACTGTTGATTCTTCTTGCACATATTCATTATGATTTGGTAGACATTGGAAGTTCCTGAAAGGACCATTGAGAGAACAGGAGCCACTGTAGTACTTGCATGTGCATTCGACCCAGAGTAATGGCTATGATCGCTGCTGCCATTGTTCCTAGAAATTTGAGTACCATTGAGACTGGGACTTTTGTCTTTGGAAACAGGTCTAGGATTTGTTTTCGTAAAAGACAAACTCTTTCTGGAGGAAGGCTTAAAGTCATTGTGACTGTATTTAGTTCTGTTCCTATCAAAACAGTCTGTTGGAATGGCGACAAGGCAGATTTTTCTAAGTTTGTGGTAATCCCCAGTTGATTGCAGAGATTTAAAGTTGTATCCCTTACATGTATGAGATGATGCCTGGTGGTGGCAGTGAGGAACCAGTCATCTAGGTATGGAAACACCTGGAATCCCAAACTTCTCAGGTGAGCCGTGACTACTGACATGCATTTGGTGAACACTCTGGGGGCTGTTGTGAGACCAAAGGGCAGAGTGTGAAATTGATAATGACTGGCTCCCAGTCAGAAGCCTAGATGATCCGTGGATGGCCTGTCCATTTTATGTGGTAGTACGCATCCTGGAGATCTATCGAGCACATCCAGTTGTCTTTCCCCAAAAAGGGGAGTATTGATTGTAGTGTGACCATCCAGAATTTTGTCTTTTTTACCAACTTACGAACAAAGTACTGGTAACCAAACAAGTAAAAAACAAAATAAAGTGCGGGAGCAAGTCCAAGCCACACCACAAATCCACAAATGAATAATAAACGCTGGTGTTTAACGCTAATTTATTTTCAGTAAAGATGCATTTTCGCCGCTGGAAAAGCCAGCAGCTTCCTCAGAACAAATACAAAGTATCAACCACTTAGACTATATGGCAAATCAGGTTAAATGCATGCAATGTATAAATGATGCAATTTCTGTTGAGACATAGATAATGTAGAAATAAGTCATTTATTGGAGTATGAAAGATCATAACTGTCATATGGTTTATTCACTTGTTAGTGACAGGTTACTTTAAGAGGTTAAGGTATTTTATTTTTTAATTTTAATTAATTTTTTTTTTTTGTGGTGTTTTTTGTTTTTATTTTTAATTATGTGTCTGTTTTGTATTCTGATGAGGCTGTGTTTGTATCAGTAGGTAAGCGCCAGCATAAATAATTATTATTAGTTGGCCTTGATACCGTTTGGGCTTTTTTTTTTTTTTTTAAGTTTTGTTGTTTTTAAGTTTTTTAACATTTTTTTTGTTTTGGTCTGCTCTAGTCTAGGTTTCAGAATGAGTCCCTTTTTTTCTTTTCAAAACTAAAAAAACTAACGAGTCCTCTCTCTGATCTGCTGGGACTGGTTAGATGACTCTTTCCAGCAACCTTTGACCTCTGTGGTTGCTTGTTCCTGTGACTGGATGGATGGAGCGGGATTTTTTTTTCAGGGGGGGCAGTGTGGCAGGGGAGTGATAAATCTGGATATGATACTTTTATGCCCAGCTGTCTTTTGTTATTTTTAACCAGGCGTCTGGGTACAAAAAAAGCGTCCCCTGACTACTCCAGAGATGAGCGGTCAGGCCTCCTCTCAGGAGTGCTCTCAGGAGGCTGAAGAACTGATCTCTATTGCCCTGATCTGCAGACCCCTCTGCCACGTGGATGGCATCTTCCATTATTTCCCTCCTCTCTCTTCTCTGGGAGGGGGGTCTAGTGTGGGGAGGCATCATCTTTCCACCCCCCCCTTTGATGGGGTCTCTACTCTGGGTAAGCGTGCTCTGACAGCCAGACAAAGACATCCTGCACATCTCCCTCTACCTCTTCTTCCTTCTTTTAGGTGTTTCCACGAGATGTCAAAATAAAGATAAAGGAAGGGGATTGTTAAGGGTTAAAGGAAAGGAAGAAAGGCACAAAGGGAACAACATAGGCATCACCTCCTACTCTCTGCTCCTAATTCTCCATCAGCTGCTGACACCGTTTCGAGTTCACAAATATGCACATGAGAACATGGACATGAGAGAGTTAGAAACCCCGGCATAGAAACCTCGCTGTTACCATCTCATAAACCCAGGCACTATCCTGCAGGGTAGGAGATCCCTTTGTAACCAGTAGATCCTCCTGTGTGTGAAAATGAAATGTGAGGTAAGTCAGCTGACATTGCAATTAAAAAGCGTACTCCAGCAACGATTTGTGAAACATATTAGAGGATGATTCTCTGTTGAATCTTTGAATGACGTGAATAGTTCAGAATAGTTCCTTCTTGTTGGTGTTGGTGGCTGTTGCCACCAAATCAATGGGCTTGGGTGAGAAAATGAGAAAAGTTTTGTCTTGTGGACAAGTTTTAAATTTATTAGGCCTCCTGGGAACAGGGACAGTAATCATCTCATTGAAGGGTGAAGACACCCAAGATGTGGAGGGTTAAGACTCAGAAGCCTTCAGAAGAACTGACTCACCATCAGTAGGGTTAAGGGATTTCCAGCCACACCTCTGTTTTGTAATTTGTGGATATCTGATGAATGAGGTATAGGGACTGGGGGGGACCCTTCTGACTCATCTAAGTCAGTCAAGTGTGACAGAGAGTGACAGATTCCTGTGGGGAGTCAGATGCTTCCTCTTCTCCTTCTTCTTCTTGGGACTTCAGTGGGAGCTTATGGAGGAGTCTCAGAAGAGCATGGCTTGCCCAATGGGGCTTCCTGAGGCTCAGGATCTGGCATGTGTGTTGTGATGTGTGTGTGTTGTAGAGACACCGGTGCTTTTAAGGGGTGCTGATGGAGGTTGTGATGGAGTGAATTGACTGCATGGGGGTGTTGAAGGCCCTCCCTGGCCGGCCAGGAATCTGAGCCCCGTCCCTGGATCTGAGGGGATTCACCAGGACAGAGGACAGAGGGCCTGGCTCTGACTCAGGGCTCTGAGCCAGGCAAAGTCGGGAACCGACGAGTTGGACAAACTATCACTCCCCCCCTACCGGAGGCGTCAGTTCATCACCCCCGTCCCTCGATCGCGGGCCCAAGAGATATCAGGCAAACGGGGGCTGACAAACCCTAAGGGAGGTGTCTTGGCGAGGGTTCAACGTCATCAGTTCAAAGCTCCTGGCTCCAAAACTTGAGGCTCATCAGAGGAGGAACAGAAGATGGGGATCAGAGGAGGAACAGAAAGTGGTGGGGTCGGTGTATTAAAAATTTTTTGGTGAAAACTATATGCAAAGCTGGTTTCATCATAAAAGTCCAAAATCTACTAGGAAGTCTACTTGAGTCCCAAGAAGAATGTGTGATGAAGCCAAGAATGTAAGGTAGCGTGGGGAACCAGAAGAATACTAACAAAAAAACAAAAACAGTATTCCGGTGGTTCGTGGAACCGGCTCGAGCAGCTACTCACCCCCCAGAGTTTGGATTGGATCCGAGTTTTCAAGCGAATTGAGAGTTTTTCACACCTCACCACCTATCCTTTGGAGGGGTTTGTCACTGGTTTCCTCTATAAGTGGAGTTCCTCCTCATGCAACACTCTAGCACTAAAAGAGTGGCATATAGAACAGCTTTCTTGTAGGTGCACCTCACCTAAACAATAGACACAGTCAGTATGTCCATCAGTGATGGACATCTTTTGCCCACATCTTGGGCACTTATTAAACCCAGACTTGGATTTTTCTTTCTCCTGATGAGACATCCTATCAGTAATCAGCAGAGAAAAAAACTTCTATATGTATAAGAAAAAACGCTCAGAAATATAAACAGTCTCTAAGCTATGAGTAGAATATATTAACACTAACTCTTAACAATGCAAAATTTGTAAGCAGTATTAATATCCTAGGTTAAGTAGAGAAAAATATCTAATTATCTTAAATATGGCTATATATGTATATCAACAGCACACAAACTCTTATTATCTAAATACTTGCCTTGTAAATAAAAGGGCTCTAACTCAGAACACGCAACTATGAAGAATAAGAGATAGGGAGAGACTAAAGGCCTAAAACAACACGGCCACTTAGATACTTAGTTTAGATAAGTAGTTATAACTATGAATATGTAAATATCTATCTGTCTAAATATCTAAGTTAAGCTTTTTAAACAAATTTTAAGAGAGAAAAAACAATAATTTTCACTGGCCAGAGCTGGTGAACGTCTGATCAAGTTGCAACGGCAAACGAGATCTGAGGGAAGATCCAGGTTCATCATGGGACAGGGAGTTGGCCTCGAGCTTTTGCAGTTGTCTGATCCTTGGCTCCGAACCCATCAGTAAGAATGAACGGCGAGATAGAACAACTTCACATCAGAAGTTTCAAAAATACTATCAGAACTAGTGCCATCTGATAACAAGGAACTTAATACTGACAGCAGGATTTTACTAAATGAGGCTTATGATTTTTTTAGAGGGTTTTGTAACCATCCATTTGGGTGTTGAACTACTCAGTTCATCAGAGGGGAATATCTCATCACAACAAGTGCCCTATTTTTCAATTCTTAATGAAAATGGTTTTACTGATAATGACTTTTTCGATTACATTTTAAGTAGTTTTAATGAAACAGGGGTAAGAGTTATACCCAAAGTTGATTTTAAAATTTATAATTAAATTGAGATTGACATCTCTGATGACCACATTAATTTAACTAAAGGAATAGCTTGTTTCGTGTGCTGGTAGAACTGAAGTTGAATTTTGAAGTACTGTTTTATAAAAATAACACTCATGACTCCCTAAGAAGACACAGAAACTTCAACCTACCACTTACACCTGCACTTAACTTTGAGAAAATATGTGAAAGGGGGATTAGGTGTCTGCTGAATAACAAACACATAATAACTTAATAGGAACCCCAGAAATACTGGAAGTAGCTTCCTTAACTTTGTCAGGATGGCACTATTTGCATTATGAAACCTGATAAAGATGGGGGGGGGGTATGGATTCATATAAATAGGTTAACAGCAAAAGCATAATCTTTGATGATTTTTATAGACACATATCCATGAATGAAATAAAAGTGGCCTATAGGAAAATAAATTTGTGGCAGGATGATTTAAGACTAAGTTATTTCAGATTACACACAGCAGTCCTTACAGGTCAAAAAATGTAGGGGGAATGTAGAATAGAAGATTAGTAAAGTGAAGTTAAAAAAATAGAAGCTGAAGTTATGGAATACCTGCAAAGTGAAGGATTTATTGTAGGAAGTCTAACCCAAGTTATATCACAGCATGATGGAACAATGAGTCCCCCACGTAAGGAGAAACAGGAGGAGCAGGAGATACTTGAAGAAATATGGACATGAGAAAGAGATTTAATATTTTGTTTGTCTTTTTGGCTTTTCCCAGTTAGGGGTCGCCACAGCAGAACTCTGGTCCGCTAATGATTGGCAGTAGATTTTTATGGTGCCGAGTTGCCAGCCTGGCGCCCAACCTTCAGCGAAGGCAGGCCTATTCACGCATGTCTTTCGGAGGCCACTCGACCGTGGGGAGGACATGCAGACTCCACACAGAAGACACTCCAGTCGAGAATCAAACAGGAGGACATCTTGCTTTGAGGCAACAATGCTACTGCTGTAATGGTGCAGTATTTATGCAAAGGAGAATGCAAAACTAATCAATACAAAAGGAGCAGCACCAAAGATATTTGAAGAGAAATGCAGGCAAAGGTATCTGGATATGGAAAATGTTATAATACAAAAAATAAGAAAACAGAGGAAAAGTAGAAAAGTGGATTAGTAATGGAGAAGTTAAAGAAATAGAAACTGAGGTTATGAATTTACCTGCAAAGTGAAGGATTTAGTGTAGAAAATGTAATGTTTGTAACATCACAGCAGGATAGAGGAATGGATCCCCAAATTAAGGAGAAACCATTGGAGCAGGAAACATCTGATCAGTTGCCATGTGAAGGTACTTTGGAGCCTTCCATAGGAAACCAGTAAAAATTTCAGTTGGAGTTGCACAGCAAGGGAAGGAACAGGAAACGGTGGCAACTCTGACACAGTCAGTGCTGTGGAGTGATAGGCTAGTGAGTTCCCATATGAAAGAGCAACAAATGACACAGCATGAAACTGAAGAGAATATCTAAGAGAAGAGTTGCTTGATTTAATAGTGATGGACAGACATATTAAGATCAACAAAAGAAACAGACCACAGAAAGTCAATAACACCCAAAAAGTTAGAAGTTTGATAAAACAAATGAACACAGTAATTACAACTGTTCATAGAGATTCATGGGATATAACAGAAGTAAATAGGATATATTACTGTGCATCTAAATTAATAGCAGATAAAGTCTTACCACAAAAAAAAAAGGCCCAGATGCAGTACCTAACTTCTGGCTAAAAGTACTAACATCTTTACAAGAAGATTTAGCCATGAGTAAGAACTATTTATATGCAGACCCCGAACAGACACCAGTTTGGTTAACATCAGGAAAAATAATGTTCCTACTTAAGAGTGAACCTGCATGCTATCCTAAAAACTATAGACCAATAATTTGCCTTCTGACAATGTATAAACTGTACACTGGAATTTATGCCGACAGAGTTTATAGAAGAAAACTTAATCATGGCAATAGAAGAAAAGGGTAACAAAAGAAAGTCATATGGAACAAAGGATCATTTGTTGTCAAAATGGTAAACTGTAAAAAGGATCTTAAGTATGGCATAGAAGAGTATAAAAAAAAAAGCATTTGACAGTATCCAGCATTCATGGATAAATGAGCACTTAAAAATGTATAAAATACACCCTACTCTGATTGATTACATTACAGCTCCCATGAATCAGTAGCAAACCACTTTGCAGTTAAGCCATGATAAAGGGCAAATTATTATTTCAGGGATAAAAATTCAGAGGGGGATAGTCCAGCGTGACTTTGTCACCGCTGCTCTTTTGTTTTGCCCTTTACCCATTAAGCTGTCTATTTAACAGATTAGGTCATGGCTATAATTTGGCTCCCAGAAAATAACAGTGTGTAAAAACTTGTCATCATCTTTTTGTCGATGATTTAAGACTATAATTCATCAGATGAGGAAATGAAAGCGTAACTGCAAGTGGTCAAAAGTTTTTCAAATGATATAAGAATGTCATTTGGTCTTGATAAATGTGCAAAAGCAGCCTTTAAACCAGGAAAGCTGCATTACCAAGAAAACATCAGCCTGTGACAGGAATGTGATATAAAATAACTTGAACAAGAGGGAGTGTATAAATATTTGGGAATTGATGAAAGATCAACAATAAAAAATGAACAAATGTGAATAAAACTTAGAAATATTTTAGAAGACTAAAATTAATACTGAAAGCAGCTCTGACATCTAGGAACAAAGTCCAAGCTATAAACCAACTTGCTATTCCTGTCCTAACATACAGTTTTGGAGTGATTGAGTGGCCCCAAAAGATGTTGGGTTGGTTGAACAGGACAACAAGAAGGATTCTTCATGCTTATCAAATGATTTATAAAAAAACAGTGTATATTAAGACTATATATTCCCCATTATGATGGAGGTATGGGCCTCCTTGAAACTGATTATATCTATAGATCTGCAATTGTAGGACCACATACATATCTGTTGATCTCACAAGACCCAAACATAGTGAAAGTTTTAAAACATGAGGAGAATAAGTCAAAGATGACTTCCCAGCTTAGTTTAGCAGAAGCATATTAGCGTCAAGCAGGAATGGAAATCAAACCAGAAGTAGATAAAAATCAGGCAGCAACTAAATGTAGCAAAAAAAAAAGAAAGAAGGAAAAAAGAAAATTTAAGAATATAGGATGAAGGATCATATGAGATGGCAAGAAATGCGGACCATGTACATGCTGGTTTACAAAGTCTATTGAACATGTGTGAGACACAGACAAATGTAAGTTTTGTAAAACAGAACTGGAAATACATATCTTGTTGCTGGTTGTGATGTACTAATGGCAGAAAGACTGTATAATGAAAGGCATAATAATGTGGCAAGACTGTTGCATTGGGGATTGTGAAAATACTATAATACTGAAGTAGCTGAGAAACGAGCCACAGAGCAGTGTACAAAATGATGAAGTTTATATCATATGGCATCACCCATTACCAGCAGTTCAATAAATAGATGCAAGAAAACCAGATATAGTAATGAAAAGAAGACAAAAGTAGCATTGATCATTGAAATTGCTATTACACCCAGTGATCATAGTGTCTTACGTACAGAAAGACATAGTCATAAAATACCAGGATTTGCATGCAGAAACAAGTGCAATGTGGAAGAAGGATACTCAGACAGTTCCAATAGTAGTAGGAGCAACGGGTCATATAAAAAAGAATTTGCAATTGTACTTAGATATGTTATTGAGACATGTAACTCCATATGAATTACAGGAGGAGTCATTGCTGGACACACTGCAGGTACTGTGAAGATCACTTCTGGGTAACATCAAAGACTGAAACAATACTAATTTCATGAAATTTTATCATACTATGACTTAGTAATGTGGTCTATTCCCATCGTGGTATTAAAAACCCAAAAGACTTGGAGAAATTAGAGTTTCAAAAATACAACAACACCTCATATATTTGGGATACCAAAAACCCATAAGAGCCTGACCCCCCCCCCCCCCATTTAGACCTATAATTTCAAGTAAGTAGAGCAAAATTGAGGCACTAGCAGTGTTGGTGGACAAAAAACTGAAAGGTATTTTAGACCTCTTCCCTAACATCCTTTGGAACTCATGATATCTCCAATGGAGGTCAGGAAGTTTACATTGTAACTTCCAATGGATGGAGCCAACGCCTTTAGACAGAATCAAATTATGTCTTCACATTTCAAACAAATGTTGATATCTCTGGAACTATAGGAGTTATGAAAGAAGTATAAATGGCAAACTGTTCACCACAAACTATATTTATAGTGGGTAGTATTCTTTAGGTTCTAGGTCTTGAACCAAATTGTGCAAGTCACAGTAACTATTATGTTTTTAATGTTTTGTAAATAACTTATAGTATTTCAGCAACCACTCAAGTTACACACATACTGTCAGCAGCATTTTATTCATCTAGTGGAGAGCTTTTTTATGAAGCTAAGGAGTTCTGTCTGTGTTACTTTGTTGTTGAGATATTTAGAAAAATGTGAATATTATATCTATATAAATGAATGTCATAAAAAACAATAGTTAATATCTCTTCGCCTGCACTACACAGAGGTCAGATATTAATGCAGTTGAGTTTACCACTGTGTAAATTTTAAGATAAAATCTTGTAAAACCATGTACATAGCATAGTTTTGGAATTATTGATGCAAATAGGAACAAGCAATATTTGTCACCTACAGACATCAGTAGGAGATAACTGCAAATACACTTGAAGGCGTCACTCAGATGTAACAAGATTAAGTACATTATAGTCTGTAATTTGAAATATAAGCAAACAAATATTAAGTAGTTGTACTTATATAACACATCATGTGACTGTTTACTATATAAGGACATTTGTCTTGTTGCAATTATTCAGTCTGTATTCTGAATAGATGAAAGTGCTCAGTCTTGTTAAAGGTTATAGTGTTGGATGGAATTTGCCTGTTTTGGCAATTTCAGGGGGATTTTGAAGTACATGCTGATTTATTAACCTTGTTGACTATGTAATGTCTATGCTGTTTATAGTCTTGTCTAGATTTGTCATAGCTTCCCTTCCAAATGTTTGCTGAAGAAGGATAGGGCTATATGACATAACTTTATTTATTTTGTTTGTCTGTCTTCACTGTCAGCCATTAGAGTGGTCTCATTGGCTCCCTATTGACATGTTGTCACTTGAAATGCCAAGTGCTCAAAAGCCAAAATAAAGGACTGAAAACCCAAAGAATGGTGAATCTCAAAAATCGCTCTTCTCCGTAAAACTTTTTTGCAGTGGGGGCAAGCCCCTATACCCCTGAACTTATATATACCAACTCTGAGATTTCCATACCTTGAAGAAAAGAGAATACTCTGAGAAATGTCATCTGCAGAACTTTTGTCCCTGTAAAATTTATGAGACAAAAGCACAACTCTGTTTTCCTACCTTTCCTGTAACTAGTGTTCCAGATACATATTTGCTGTATCCAGGACTGTATGTACGTTTCTGAGCCCCCCATGCCTTTCTGTGTTGGAGGGAGGCCTTCTAGCTCGTCAGTGGGAGTGGTAAGCACTAGGTAACCTTTCTACCACATAAGGAGTGGTTTTGGCCCAGAAATTGTAGTTATTGGCTGTTTGGGCAATCTTTTCCATCTCTCAACTTTCTGATATGAAAGCCTGCATTTGCACTTGATTCTGTCCTGTAACTCGTCTAGTGCAGATACAGATTCTTAGTTTTAGCACTTAAATTTGCTTATTCGTGCTCAGCACTTGTTCAGAAGTTGTAAGCACTAAATAAGGTACTAATTACTATATCACTCAATCTTCCTCATTACCTAGAGGAAAACAGTTTTTGTACTTACTTCTCTCACTTACTTAGAGAAAAACAGCTCTTGTACTCACGTTCCTCACTTATCCAGAGGAAAATATTTTTTTATTCAGGCATGTCCAAGAGTCAGCTCCCAGTGTTCTCTCCTGTCTATCTGATGAATCTGGGCATCTTGAGGCAATGTAAAAATTGCCTCATGTACACAGACAACCCTCTCCTCCTACCACCCAACACTACAACCTGTGAGAGATGCACTTATCTAGCCAAACTGGAGGTAAAGCTCTCTCCAACCAAGACTGAACTTGACAGTAAGAGGAGAAGGTAAACACCACAATCATCACATAGTCTCACTAAATCTACACCACCAAAATCCACATATAGTAACACAAAAACATTTGCGGAGGCTCTCAATAATAAAATAATAATTTGTCTAAGCAACAGTGACCTCCAAAGCAGAAACGCAAGCAACCTCCATCCCCCGACACAACCCAAATGACACACAGCCCACAGACTCGGTGTGCCACACAACCACAGCCAATAAGGCAAAACAACGTACCCAACACACTAGTCAATAGTGACTGTATAGTCAGGCACACTGATGCCCCACTCACCAGGCTAAACAAAGAGAAGGTAACCCACGCACTCAGGTCACTCCACAACAAGTACAAATATGACTCTGTCATTGTCCATGTTGGTGTGAATGACCTGAGACGTACCTCCCTGGACTACATGAAAAGAGACATGGAAGAGCTCTGCGATCTTGTAGCCCAGGCAGGTATGACCCTAGCCCTGAGTAGCATTCTGCCATCGCCCAGAATGATACCGCAGTACAAGGACAAAATTATTGACTTCAACAATTGGCTAAGCTTCTGGTGTCATTCTAAGGGGATCCAGTATCTGTCTGCTTGGGATGACATGGTCGACAGACCACGATGCTTTGCACAGATGGCCTGCACCTGTCGCCCCTGGGATTCCGGATACTGGCTAAGGCTCTTGCTGCCCCTATAGTGCCTTTTTTAGGCAAGGTTCAAATAACAAATTCACCACCATAACAGGAACAGGCAAGCCAAAACTGAGGGTAATGCTACTCAATGCTAGAAGTCTAAATTTCAAAATGCACTCACACGAGGCACTCCTTAAAATGGAGAACATTGATATCTGTGCAGTGGCTGAGACCTGGTTCAAGGCTCCAGAGAGCACCCCTGCACTACCAGGCTATAACTTATACCATACATTTCGGCCATGTAACCTGGACCAAAACACCAAAGGTGGAGGGGTGTGTCCATATTCATTAAGGATATCCACACCTCCAGGCTAGTTGCTCAGCATAATGCATCCGAGGTTATCCAAGTGCAACTAACTGGGCAAAACTGCAATCCAAATTGTAGCTTGCTACAGATCCGCCACCATGCCCCAGGATTCACACTCCTCTTTTTTTGATGTACTGGAAAATATTAGGGTTCAACCAAACACCCTAATAATGGGCAACTTCAACTACCCCACCATTAACTGGGAAAACTACTCGTGTACCAACTCCTTAGCTCAACGCTTTCTGGAATTCATAAACTCCAATGCCCTGGATCAACTTATCCACACCCCCACCAGAGGCAACAGTATCCTAGACCTAGTCATTACCAACATGAGTGACCGGTGTTCCACACCTGATGTTAACTCCTCTTTGGTCCAATCTGACCATAAGCTAATCACCCTTGATATCCACATCCTGCCTCCACCCCCCATTAAGGAAACCACGGTAAAAAAATTCTCCAAAGCCAACTTCATGCTTCTTAAGACAGAAGTGGTGAACTTCATGACACCCATGCAGATGGACAATACAGTTACAACTGCTGAATCCTACACAAATGCACTCTATAAGCACTTATACGAGTGCATGGATCATGCTATCCCAAACAGAACCAAGCTGCTATCCTCCAAAAAAAGGAAGCCAATCTGGTGGTCCCCTGCCATAAACAAACTGTACAACAGAAAGAAGAAACTGTTGCAAAAGAGAGTAAAATCCCATGAGTGGAGAAGCACCCTGGTCAGCCTCAGTAAGAAGCTGAGATCCCTTATAAGATCCTCCAAAGCTAGATACAAAAACAAAATTGCCACTAATTCTAAGGACAACCACAAAGCATTCTATAGCTATGTCAAGAATCTCGGTGGCAACACCCAGATCTGCTCTGAGTTACAGCACAAAGGCACGAAAATTACAGAACCAACTGATATTGCCAACATCCTGGCGGATAGGTTCAGTGCTAACTTTACCCCCCCCCCCGCACCCCCTAAAGGGCTCATATCTATACAGGAAGAATGCAGAGTCCCTGTAATCACAACTATGCAGGTAAAAGCTGCACTTTGTAAAGCAAAAAACACAGCGTCCATGGGACCAGACAACATCCCAAGCTGCGTTTTACATGAACTGGCTCCCCACTTAAGCACCATGTTCAACATAATAGCCTCGCATCAGGCTTTGTGCCCACTGAATGGCACACAGCAACAGTTATCCCACTCCACAAAGGGGGAGCCACCACTGATCCCAGGAACTATCGACCTATTAGCCTGATGAGCCTGGTCTGCAAGGCCATGGAACGTATCATCATGAAACTCATAAACAAAGATATTGGTAAACTCCAAACTCTATCCCACTCAGTTCAGGTTTATGAAAGGCAGATCATGCCTCCTGAACTTGATCGACTTCTTTGAGGCAGTCATCAAAGCCGTAGATGAGGTAAGGTGGTTCACACAGCCTATCTTGACCTCGCCAAGGTTTTCGACACCATCCCCATTCTGAAATTATAGCTAAACTCACTAAAGTAGGTATTAATCCCTATGTCACAAGATGGGTTGCCAAATGGCTCACTGACAGAACCCACACTGTAAACGTTGCAGACTCCAAATCTGACCTCAAAGCAGTGACAAGTGGAGTACCACAAGTTTCCACCCTGGGACCTCTCCTGTTAGCCTGTACTTCAGAGAAGTAGATACCAAACACAGAAGGCCTCTGGCTAATGAAGTGCTCAGGTGACCACAAACTAGGAGCCATAGTCAAGTCCTCAAATGATGTAGACATCCTACAGAAGGGCCTCGCTGAGACAGATACTTGTTGTCAGAGCCATGGCCTCAAGCTCAATGCCAAAAAGTGCAGTGTCATCCCCTTTGGTAAAAACTCTGTACCCATGAACTACCACATAGGCAGCAATCTACTTAACACCGAATGTGTGATGAGACCTTGGGACCCAGGTGGACAGTAGCCTCTCCTTTGATAGTCACATCACCACAGTAGTCAGGAAGTCCTTCTACGTTGGCACACCTCATCATAAAAGGGTTACTCAACACTCATTAGACCCATTATAGAGTACAACGCCCCTTTTGGAATGTACTTCACAAGACATCTGCAGCAGCTGGAAAGGCCGCAGAAGTACCTCACAAAGAAGATTACTGGCCTCAAACAAATGCCCTACACTGACCGCCTCAAAAAACTCCAGCTTTACTCCATAGCATATCGCCTACTCCGAGGTGATCTCTGCCTAATGTATAAAGCTATGTCAAACCCAGAGCTGTTGGAGATGCTACACCTAAAGAAATCCCAATCCCTCCAAGCTACATGCTCTAGGGACCTAAACCTTGTCACCACAATAAACAGGACATGCTGGAGGGATAGATTCCTGACCCAGAGACTTCCCATACTCTTGAACAGGCTACCCATCTATGTCAAGCTAAGTTCTTCATTAGCACTCAAGAAAAATCTTGATGAGTGGATGAGAAATAGGAAATACACCCCAGGAATCACTTCTGTGTCTCTGCTCGACAGCGGCACAGGAAAATAACTTTCTTGGGTGGCGTAAGCCAGGGAACCTTGTTGGCTAGGCTTACGTAGGCCCTTGGGCCGATAGCCTAGTTACCTCCCTATGATTCTATGAATAAAGGGTGATTCCAGTTTTTTCTCCTTTTGCTTGTTGTTGTTCTGCATTTTACCTTAGTGGTGTGTGTGTTCTTCAGTTGGTTATGATGTCTGTCTGTACTGGTGGAGGTGACAACACCCAAGGATTGAGACTGGATAATCCCACTTCTGTTGGCAGCCTGACGACACTTAGTACAACAAGTAAATCAACAACTGGCATCTTATTCTACACAGTTAAATGCTGCAGTGGAATCTTCGCAACATGGGAATATTATACATGGAAATCTGGGGCTCCCTTTGACCCAGCCTACATGAGTGTCAAGCCAACTTTCAGAACTTAGACTGTCTAATGAAATACTTGCTGGATGGAAGGCTAACCGTTTCAGCTTTGACAATGAAAATGGCGCTTATGTGAATGTGGTGAGTAACTCTGGCACACTCATTGGGAAATTAAAAGAATTTTACAAAATGCTACTGAGTTATAAAAAAACTGCAGCTAGAAAATGGCTATTTCCTTAAGAACATCGAGCTGCAACAAATACCAAAGGGTTTGAGGTTATGAAGGTACTGTAATGATGCAGACTGTAACCCTGAATATTTACTTGAACTGCACCACATTTTTGATCATGCTGGTCTTGAAATGCTAAAATAATGCTTAAATATAACAATCAGAAAACTGAAAATTTAACATCTAGTCTTAACCAGCTGAACTCTGCTGTATGTGGTGACCTGATGTTTGATCATTATGTTACTAATTATGAAAATATTCTTTCTAAGGTGGACAGAATTTGTAATTTAATTGTTTCCCATAAGATGAAAAAACTTGAGAGACAGAGAGGATTATGCCAAGGTGAGAGCATATCTTAAGCCTTGTGATCACCTTGACAATGGTTCTGAGTCCTCCAATCACAAGGTGTTTCTATCTGAAAGGGAAGTGACTACAACAACGAGATGTGAAGTTGTTCACCATCCGCACTTCCCATTAGACAATGGTCTGAGGTGGTTGGAGAGACTAAAAAACTAAACTTTTCAGCAAAACAAAACATTCCACCATCAAAATTATTCCAGCAAAGTGACCAAGGAGAACAATTATTACAATGATTATGTAGCTCAGAGAGCTAAGCCGCAGACATGCAATAACCAAGGAAAGAGGTACTGACTTCAATTGATGCATTTAAGTGTTACGAATATATTGACTTTTTTATGGAGGGTTTATTCATTGAATTGATTTTAGACGGCTTGAATTTTAATAATACAGACAATTTTACTCCCACTGTGATTATTAACATTTTTTGAGTTTTTAAAGTGTATAAATATTCTACTAAACACGTGGATATACTTGCAAAAGGTTTTAGTTTTGTACCTGCCAGGAGAGTGAATGTAGCTGGTGTACTTATAGATTTAAAACTTTTTACTCATAAGTTGAATTTGCCTTTGTAGCATGCTGAAAGTTATGTTAATGGTACAGCTAGTAACAATATTATAAAGAGACCAAGTTTGTTTACCCCCCATGCACATGTTGAATTTATTTGAAAATGTTTGTGAATTAGACATTAGGAAGGTTTTGCAAAGTCCCAATGATGATCAATCTGATAATCTGACACCAGTTGAATGGTATTTATTGTTGGATATAGCTAAGGACAAAGATATATGTATAATGAAACCTGATAAAGGGTAATGGTATCGTTATTATGAATAGAAATGACTATTCTAACTTTATAAATGCTTTAGTAATGGATGATGCTTATCAAGAAACCTCATGCAATGAGATTAATATTGCTTTTAGAAATGGGGATTTGCTTTTAGAGGATAATGTTGTTCTAGGGTCAGATTAATATTGATGAATATGCTTTTATGAAGAACGAACACCCAGTAATTGCAAGCATTTTTGGTATCCCAAAAAATTCACAAAAGTTTAAACCCCCCCCTCCCCCTTTAGACCTATAATCAATACAAAAAGGTTTAAAACATTGCCAAATATATTGATTTTCATCTAAAAAGTGGTCTGAAATTGTACAGGCACATTTGTAAGGACTCTTGGCAATTTTTAATGCATCTCAATAATATTGAATATGATAGTAATATGCTGATGGTTACTACTTGAAGTCTGTAATTTATTTTTAGCTATTTTGCAAGAGAGAGGGTTGTTGTGGTTAGAAAAGCAACTTTTTAATACTAATTTGTTTGGCCAAGATCATATTAACACTATTACAACTTTGATGGAGATGGTCCTGAAGAATAATTTTATTTATTTTGAAGGGCAATATTACAAACAAACAACGGGGGTGGCAATTGGGGCAGCTTGTGCCCCCACTTTTGTGAATTATGTTATTTTGGGAAAGAGAATATGTATTTCACAGTAAATATAAATAAAGTATTCAATATTATACAAAAAAAGGTTATACCAGGTACCAAAAAGAACTAAGAATCAAAACCAAAAGTACGCAGGGAAAGTCCAAGCCAGCACTGGTATTTACAAACTTTAATCCAGCCACGTAAAAACACAGTACACTCATTCACCATCCTCAAAAATGACTTCCTCCAGCATTTGTAAACCTTCTAAATGAGGGGTGTTTGAAAATAAATCAACTACGTCTATAGTAACAAAGTGGCATTTTCCTCATACATGTCACCCTTGTTTTCTCTTAACAGTTCCCAAGAATCCCTAAGAATATTCTTTCTTTTTAACCAGAGCTTTTTGTTTTAATTTATTATTGACAAATTTAGCTAAGGGGAGGGTCTTAGAGTCCTCAGCTGAAACTATCAGCCTAAGAGGTGGGTCTGTTTAATTTTTATGGATTTTTGGGATACTGAAGACTGAGGGTATCCTAGGTTTATCCACTTTAAGATAATTTTCGTAACTTCTGTCTCAACAATACATTCAAAGTTTTTGAGTTAGGGGTGAAGGGGG
Organism: Protopterus annectens; assembly: GCF_019279795.1. Lineage (NCBI taxonomy): Eukaryota > Metazoa > Chordata > Ceratodontiformes > Protopteridae > Protopterus > Protopterus annectens. The sequence goes on along the minus strand of NC_056745.1, from coordinate 665,080,283 downwards.
GGGTTAAACGTACTTTTTCTTCTTAACCCATCTATATTCGGTCTTTGGACCAGAGGAAGCAACAACTCCAAATCTACCTTTCATATAAACAGCCTAATGTCTAAAATAGTTCTAGCCAAATCCCCTTTTTTAAGGGGTATGTACTTCAGATCCTTTGACAAAAGACTAAAATGCTCTTCTTTTAAATCTATATTACTAAAATTATATATACTGTACCCATTCTTAGTAAATTTAAATGTATTATTTTCATCTTGCTTTATAACATCTTCATCATTGCCCAGGGAAGGGAGGGCTATGTTATCACCATTTAAAATCTCCCCCTTCTCCCCCCCTCGCCAATAAAAAATGTTGACGTTGATATTGATTACCATTTTTATTCCGTAGCCTTTCAGATCTTCGCAAAGGTGGAGGCTCTGAAAAATCATCCAATTCATTTACATTCTCACCAATCTGCACATATTCATCAACATTATTTTTAAAATTCTTGTAATTTTCCCCATATTTTTTACCCATTTTTAGTTTGGGGTAACTTAAGGTCATTTTTATATTCATTTATGTCCCTTTCAAGTTTCCTTAACTTTTTTTAACTAGTTCCTCACATTTGGCATCTATGCCAGTTCTAATATTAAAGTACCTTTCCTTTTCTGTAGCTAAGGTAAACACAAAATCATTTTTAATATGCTCATTAATAACCTTTATCTCTCTTTGTACTTCTTCCTTCAACCTTTCATTATTGCTTTTAATATTTTCAGTCCGCATCTGTTAAAAATTTCAACCAATTCTTTATGAAAAATACTTCCAGTATTCACATTATTGGGGTATTTGTATACATGCAAACCCCTTGGTACTATCCCTTCATTAATACATTGTCTCAGATAACTATTTTCAATGTCTAAAGTTCTAAATTTCAACATTAGTTTGGACAGTTTATCTTATTTACTATTATATGAGTCAGTCATTGGTGGTAATTCATTTGCATTGTCTTTAAATTTTGAAGAGAAGCTGACTTGAAGCCAGTCTTTTAAGTCACTTCTACCTGTGTGAGTAACTGCAGCATAAGTAACTCTCTCTTGTCCCAGTGGAATTGAGGATGCCTCAGTGGTATTTATACCTTGCTCCCTTTCTGTCCCTGTCAAAGCCACTGGTGTTCACTGAATCTCATTCTCAATACATCCAGTCTGATTATTTATGCCAGTATTAGAGTTATTGTTGCAAAGTGGGTTAACTCCATTATTTTTGTGCCATTTTGAGGCAGTTCCATAAGAAACTTCCTGGTTCCACCCTACCTTGTGTCTAGAGAGAGAATGTCAACCATCGATTGGCTGAAGGGCATTAGCAAGTCAATCAGTTGCGAGAGCTGTGCAATCAGCTTTCTCGCTTGTCCAATTTCCTTCTTTCCTCCTCTTTCATTGGACCCAGTGCTGCTGTCTCCTTCCATAACCACCAAAAACCAATAATCCAAAAATGAAGGTTATACCAGGTACCAAAAAGAACTAAGAATCAAAACTAAAAGTACCCAGGGAAAGTCCAAGCCAGCACTGATATTCACAAACTTTAATCCAGCCACATAAAACACAGTACACTCATTCACCATCCTCAAAAATGCCTTCTAAATGAGGGATGTTTGAAAATAAATCAACTACGTCTATAGTAACAAAGTGACATTTTCCTTATACATGTCACCCTTGTTTTCTCTTAACAGATCCCAAGAGTCCCTAAGAATCTTCTTCTTTCGGCTGCTCCCATTAGGGATCGCCACAGCAGATCAACTGTTTCCATTTCTTCCTGTCCTCTGCATCTTGCTCTGTCACACCAACCACCTGCATGTCCTCTCTCACCACATCCATAAACCTTATCTTAGGCCTTCCTCTTTTCCTGTTACCTGGCAGCTTCGTCCTTAGCATCTTTTTCCCAATATACTCTGCATCCCTCGTCAGCACATGTCCAAACCAATGTAATCTTGCCTCTCTGGCTTTGTCTCCAAACCTTCCAACCTGGGCTGACCCTCTAATATACTTATTCCTGATCCTGTTCATCCTCGTCACACCCAGTGCAAATCTTAACATCTTCAACTCTGCCGCATCAAGCTCTGACTCCTGCCTTTTTGTCAATGCCACTGTCTCCAACCCATATAACATAGCTGGTCTCACTACCCTCTTGTAGACCTTCCCTTTCACTCTTACTGGTACTCGTCTGTCACAAATCACTCCTGACACCTTTCTCCACCCACTCCATCCTGCCTGTGCTCACTTCTTCATCTCTCTTCCACACTCACCATTACTCTGAACTGTTGATCCCAAGTATTTAAACTCATCCACCTTCGCCACCTCTACTCCTTGCATCCTCACCATTCCTCTATCCTCCCTCTCATTCACACACACATATTCTGTCTTAGTCCTGCTGACCTTGATTCCTCTTCTCTCTAGAGCATATCTCTACCTCTCCAGGGTCTCCTCCACCTGTTCCCTACTCTCACTGCAGATCACAATGCCATCTGCAAACATCATAGTCCATGGGGACTCCTGTCTGATCTTATCTGTCAACCTGTCCATCACCATTGCAAATAAGAAAGGGCTCAGAGCTGATGCTTGATGTAATCCCACCTCCACCTTAAACGTATCTGTCACTCCCACTGCAGACCTCACCTCTGTCACACTACCCTGGTACATATCCAGTTACAACTCTTACATACTTCTCTGAAACTCTGACTTCCTCATACAATATCACAACTCCTCTCTAGGCACCCTGTCATATACTTTCTCTAAATCTACAAAGACACAATGCAACTCCTTCTGACCTTCTCTGTACTTCTCCATCAACACTCTCAGAGCAAGCATCACATCTGTAGTGCTCTTTCCTGGCATGAAACCATACTGCTGATCATTAATCATCACCTCCCTTCTTAACCTAGCTTCCATTACTCTTTCCCATAACTTCATGCTGTGACTGATCAATTTAATCCCTCTATAGTAACTACAGCTCTGCACATCACCCTTATTCTTAAAAATCGTTACTAAAACACTTTTTTCTCCATTCCTCAGGCATCCTCTCACTTTCCAAGATTTCATTAAACAGTCTAGTTAAAAACTCCACTGCCATTTCACTTAAAAACCTCCATGCTTCCACAGGTATGTCATCTGGACCAACAGCCTTTCTGTTCTTCATCCTCTTCATAGCTATCCTTACTTCCTCCTTGCAAATCCACTGCACTTCCTGATTCACTATCCGCACATCATCCAACCTTCTCTCCCTCTCATTCTCTTCATTCATCAGCCCCTCAAAGTACTCTTTCCATCTGCTCAACACACTCTCCTCGCTTGTGAGTACGTTTCCCTCATTATCCTTTATCATACTTACCTGCTGCACATCTTTACTAGCTCGATCCCTCTGTCTAGCCAATCGGTACAGGTCCTTTTCTCCCTCCTTAGTGTCCAACCTTTTATACAACTCTTCATACGCCTTATCCTTAGCCTTTGCCACCTCCCTCTTTGCCATGCACCTCATCTCCTTATAGCATAGGAATATTCTTCCTTTTTAACCAGAGCTTTTTTAATTTATTATCAACAAATTTAGCTAAGGGGAAGATCTTAGAGCCCTCAGCTGAAACTATCAGCTTAAGAGGTGTGTCTATTTCATTTTTATGGATTTTTGGGATACCGAAGACTGAGGGTTTCCTAGGTTTATCCATTTTTAGATAATTAATTAAAGGTATTTTGGTCTTTGAGACCCTCTAATAGCATGTCTGAAAGCACTAAATCAATTTTGCTATATGCTATATTTATTTCATTTCTAGAAACAGATACATATTTGTAGCCATTAAAATATTGTTCATCTTTCCTTCTAATATTAGGGAGTCCATCAAGACAGTTCCCCCTCTTTTATCAGGCTTCATGACCCTGGTTTGATTATTTCTAAGTTCAATTAAAACATTATTCTCCTTAGGGTGTATGTTAGTTTTAAACTTAACCCTTGAATATCCTAACTTCTGTCACAACAATACGTTCAAGTTTTTAAGTTGGGGACGAAGGGGGGGGTTAAACATACTTTTTCTTCTTAACCCACCTATATTCAGTCACTGTATTCCATTCCCAGTTTTGAACCAGTCCATTCCATATTCATTTCTAACTGTTGCTTCTTGTACCACTTACATATTCCTCAGGAAGCAAATAAAGTAACCTGATATCCCCATTTTGCTAAGAACTTCCCACAGCTTTTTTTATGGTCCACACAAACAAAGGCTTTAGTTATTAAGGCAGAAGTAAATATTTTTGTGGAACTCCTTTGCAATCTTTGTTATCCAGTAGATGTTGGCAATTTGATCTCTAGCACCTCTGCCTCTTCTGAAGCCATCTTATTCATCTGCCAGTTCTCGTGCCGTATATTGCTAGAATCTAGATTGCACAATATTAAGCACTGCCTTTCTAACTTGTGAAACAAGTGCAATTTGATAATTTGAGCACTGCTTAGAATTGCCATTGGAATGCAATATAAATTGGCATTTTCAGTCTAGAAGTCTCTAGTGCATTTTCCAAGTTTGCTAGCAAACTCTAAGCAGCACTGTAACATCATCATTTTGCTAGATTTTAACAATTCAGCTGGAATTCCATCACTTCCTCTGGCCTTATTATTAGCAAGGCTTTCTAGGGTCCATTTAACTTCACTCTCCTGGATGCAAACCTCTAGATCAGAGAATATGCAGTCATGTGTCAGTTATGTTAGGATCCTCCCTAGATATTTCTGGTATTTCAGCCACCTCTTCTTAATATTTACTGCTTTTGTTTGGTCCCTCCTATCTTGACATTGTCTGACCATAGCTGTACTTGATTTAGACCATAAAGAGCAAGTCTACAGTACTTGTCACACCCTGACTAAGGAGTGATTTATTTTTTCCTGAGTAAGGAAAATTGATCCACCCTCAACATATGTACAGTAGATTTCATAACCTGACAAAGGAGTCATGAGCAAGAGTTCCTGTGAACTTGAAATACTACCAGCATGTTTAGTGTTACATAACCTGACTAGTGGACACTGAGAAAGACATTCTTTAAAGATCATGTTTAAAGGTGCGAAGTACACTTTTCTTTTCTTTTCAGTCAAAGAAGTGTTGAATCCATGTTTATCTGAATATTTTTTTTTTTTGCCATACTGTTAATTTAACAATTTGACAATTACATAACTAATTTACACGGCACATTCCGGAGTGCAGCACCGCGTTATGGTGCTCCGCAGTGTCAGTAATCACTCGGGTCTACTTAACGTTGTTGTAAGCTGGCAATATCGAGTCTAATATTGTCGGCACAACAATATCGAAAGTGAAGAACATTGTGCAAGTAAACGGAAATCTCCGTAAGGGGAGATTTCAGTTTACCTCTATGTAGTGCAGTCTCGGAGTTGGTATATTTAAGTAGGGGGGGTGTGGGGTGCAGGGGGGCTTGCCCCCCTGCCTACGCCATTTATTTATTTTTTTACGTTATTCGATATTTTACTTGATCGATCAGTAAAGTTCGACCTTTATTGATTCGATTAAATAAACTTTCGATAACGTGATATAGAAGCAATCACTCTACTTGTGTAGGACAGATCTCTCAGCCTGAATCAAAGATGCTGTGATCTTGACACATTCATGAAAGAACAGCTAGCAACGTGTGCTGGATTAATGTCTAGTAATTAACTTACCTATGCAAATCCAGCATATTTACAGATAGAACCCAGAGTGATGTAAGCATCCCTTGCCCTTTCATGATTATTAATGCTGTAAACATGGTTCACTACATTTAGACATCTGTGTCGGAAACATTTTTTAAAAACAGTTTGTTTATAAATGGGTGTAAAATGGCTTTCTGTTTTTATATAAAAAAAGTGTTTGCATGCATAAAGAATACAAAACTCCCTTTGGTATGTACCTGACCAGGCATGTGCAGCAACTAGAGCAACCTCAGGGGTTCCGTACAAAAAGAATATGAGGTGTAAAAAATCTGCCTTAAACAGTGCACCTTCAAGCTCTTTCCCTGTACTCAGTCTCCTATAGATTGCTGAGGAGTGGTCTTTGCCTGGTTTACAAGGCATCTGCAAACCCCACACTTGTGAATCTCCTACATATTCGTAAGTCAAAGACTACCAGAAATACAAGGACTAGGGTAGGGACCTGAATTTTGTCTGTGACTTAAACAAAACATGCTGGAGAAACAGATATGTGTCCCAGACACTGACTGCCCTGTGGAACAGACTTCCTGTCCATGTGAAGCTGAGTTTGTCTATTATCCAGCGCAACCTAGACCAGTGGACGGGGAATGGGAAATTTACACTGGGCCTAGCACCCATGTCCCTTATCGGCAGATGTGGCTTATAAATGCCTGGCCCTCAGTGTCCTGTCTGGATACAGAGCATCATTATTATTTCTGGAAAACTTGACTAGGCTTAGAAAACCCCCCAGGGTTGTTAGTCTAGTAACAATCTGTGAATGCTTGTTTTTTTTTTTTTTTTTTTTTTTTTTTTTTTAATAAAAAAATGTTTTACACATTTAAACATGATCCTCAGTATTGCATTATGCTAACCATGGTTTACTTGCTATCCAGCCATTTGCCAGAGATGTTGCTAGCTCAGATCACAATTGGCAGAATCCTGACCAAATGCTGCTGTCAGCTTGGTCTACAATTAGTATGTGTTGTATTGGTTTTGGAGTCTGATATCCGAGACAAAACTGATTTCAAACATGACTCCACTTGACTTGTGTAGAACAGGTCTCACAGCCTGAAACAAAGATGCAGTAATCTTTCCACATTCATAGCATTGTCCATTGCACAACAGGCAGCACACTTGCCTTTGTGGCAGAAGGCTGTGGGTTCTATTCCCACACCAGGTAGAGTGATTAGTGACTCTGCAGTGCAGCATAAGGAGGTGCTGCCATCCTGAAGGCCCCATCTGCTTGAGTTAGTGGTAGCACAGGTGGACTTAAAAGATCCCATGGCACCATTTGAAAAGAATAGGGCAAGTTCTCTGATGCCCTGGCCACATTTCTCATGGTAATAAAAATACTACTTTGGCTTTTCCCTGAAATGAGGGTACTAGCCTCATGGGACTAACCTTGTCAACAAAATATACATATAAAAATATATATATACTGTTATCATAAGCTAAGGAGTCCTGAGGCAGAAATGCTGTGAATTCAGATCATGCTTCCCTCTGTACAGTACAGATTCCATGACTTCTTGTGAGCCAGACATGCCCTTAACACAGACCACACTAAATAATGATAGCAGAAGTCTGACATACTGATAATTTGCCCTGAGTTAGAGGCTGCTCAGCTGAAACCAAACTGAACAAGTGCTGCACAGATCTTGTAGCCTGACTAAAGACCCATGCTACAAATGCTTTCAAAACAGACCACACAGAGAAATGCGTACAGCAGGTCTGACATCCTGAGTAGAGAGCCCTGAGACAGAGATGTCAAATTAGATCACTTTGAGGGTGTGTACAGCAGATTTTGTAGCTTGGCTGTAGAGTTGCTGTTTGTTCAACTCTGACTAATGAGTCTTCACCCAGGGATGCTGTCACTGCTGATCATGTCAGCATTTGTACAAGCTTCACCAACATTCTAGGTAGAAATGTACTTGTACTGCTCTAAGTATGTGTGGTATTGGTTTCACAGCATGACAAAGCAGTTAAGCCCTAGAAATGTTTTAAAGTCCAAATGTGCTGAGTATAATAGGCATGTAACTGCAGCCATAGCAGACATGTACACCTGCTGTAGTACTTTGGGGCCCAGCAGCACAGAGGGTCCAAGTATGCATCAGCTGAGAGAAAGGACACAGTCCTAATGTGGTACCAAGCAATGGAATATCTGCTTGGTTTTATGAGCTTGCTTTGTAATCTACCAGCCTGTCACTATTTTCTTTGGCTACCCAGTGGCAGTAGCTGCTTGTAACTTTCTAAAAGCTACTTTTCACAGCTTATGTGCACTTACAGCCAAGACTGGTAATGTGTTTGGTGTTGGTGGGATATGAGAACCCAGTGTTCATGTGTTATCTCAATACAACAAGTGTATGTTCAGAATAACTTTATTTGTCCCTTCTGTCACTGCTATATTAAATTTGTTTTGTTTCACAGGGCATATATTCCTCAGGAGCAATAGAATGTGATCATCCCTCAGTCCATTTACTGCCAGGTAACTAGTTGTTGCAGCAACTGTTTCAATTGGCCCGGCTCACTAAGTAATAGAGGGGCCTAGCTTAGTAGCTGAAACTCACTGCTAGCCCTTCTTCCTTCCTTTGGAAATTCCTCAGATGAAGTAGATGATCCTGCTTCAAATTCCCTTGTAGATGTCTATATTTTTGTGACATCACTGTCGTCATTGACATCATTCTTATATCATAATGAATTAATTTAGACTGCTGTGACTGGCTTTTTCATGTAGCAGTATGAGAAAGTTCACAGGTCAATGCAAGCATTGTGAGTTGGCAATTTGTCAGTTCAACCTGGCTTCTAGAATGCAGGTAATTAACCTTTTGGAAAAAACTGTTCTTGTTTATGTTTTGCCTGTGGCTAAAATTTTTCAGCATTAGAGTAGTTAACAGTTTCTAAAGTTAAAAACTGTATTACTTGTAGGAAGTAAATTTCACACAACCACTTCCACAGTCAGTGCTTGTACTGTTTAGAGATAGAGCATAACATCACCCCGGGCTATCAAGTGGAGAGTCAAATCTGAGTAGGACTTCTTGAACCAGAAAAGATGTCCACTTGAAAAACATGAAGAGAAATGCCCAGGAGAGTATGAATCCCAGGGGGCAGTGACGTATCTGTTAAGCCATCCTAGGCTTCATGGCATCTGGTCCATTCATGTCCTTTTGTAACTTCTCAACTTTGGAGCCAACTTGAAGCATTCCTCTGACAATGTCCATCAGAAGGTTGCCACTCTGTCAGATGGTGGCACCCCCCCCCCCCAAGATAAAATCCTGCATTTGTTCAGTCCAGGTGCTGTTCCATGAGCATCTGGTTCTGACACCTATGCTGATTGGGCTTAATGTGTTTGAAGTACCCCCAGGATGTGCAGCAAGAAACCCTGCCTCCAGCATCTTGGCGCACCACCCAGCACTCATTTGCTGAAGGACTCCTCATGAATATTTATTATATATAATCTATATATATATATATATATATATATATATATATATATATATATATATATATATATATATAGCAGTGTGATAACCATTATACTTGTTAAAATAAACTTGCAATCAAGAGGAACTGAGCAAAATTTAGAGACAAAATCAAGGACAGTTGAGAGGTGTGTGTGTGTGTGTGTGTGTGTGTGTGTGTGTGTGTGTGTGTGTGTGTGTGTGTGTGTGTGTGTGTGTGTGTGTGTGTGTGTGCGTGCACGCACACACACATGTGCACAATGGGTGAACTAAGTGAGATATGTGTTCCCTATCTTTACAATACATGCTATATTTAAGAGTTATTTCTAGCTTTCAGATTGGGAAAGTGTAGTAATTCTAAGTTATTCAACAAATGCATGACCTGGGATTTTACAGTTTTTATTTAAGTCCTGCTGTTTACTCTGTTATTGTTGCAGCCATATATCACACACATTCAGTTCTTTAGTTTAATAAACAGTGCTTGATGGTTTTGTAGGAGGTATGTATGCTTGCAACTGTGGTAAAATGGGTACATTGATCACTGTGGATATTTCTGTTTTGGTAGAGAGGGATTTCTTGTTATCTATCAACAGATGTAATCTGTGGCACTACAGCAAACACAGAGTTCTTCCTGATGCAGTGCATACAGATTATGTAAGTAATAATACATAATCATTTGTAAACCTGTGACCATGCACATTTAGAAGCAGGTAAGATGTGTACAGGCTCTGCATTTCAACAGTAAGGTGCTCAGACAGAGTGCCAATTACTTGATTGTGTTTCTTGTACTTGCAGGCTAACAGCACTATTTTTAATTTAATTATTTGTGTTTGGTTACTGGAAAAATCTAATTTAGCATAAAACCCGTTTTCAATTATTGGTGCAGGGTAAAAAACTCCACACAATAAAGAAGATAAAACATACATATAAATTACAGTGATGCAAACAATATACATATTACTAATTTTTAAAATATATACAGAATACAGATAATACTTAGTATAAAAAGTATTGCTAAGATACAATGGAGGTAAATTAGAGAACAGTTATAATCCCAGAAGGGGCATGACAAAAAATCGAGGCATTCATAACTTAAGGGTGGATGGACCACAAATAAAACACTAGTAAACATGCAATTAAAAAAGCATATATACATGCATACAGCTTGATATAAGAATACATAGGATAGAATAAAACACCCATTTTCTTTGGAATGAGGAGTAGTACATTTTGCAATCCGGTTTCAGTGTTGGAAAACACTGTTTAGGCTTGTTTTTTTTTAATTCTTGCAGGGTAGTGGCTGTACAAATGAGTGTGAAGTCCTTAATGTACTCTACAGAACCAGCCAAGTGACGACCAGTAAAAATGATAAATAGGAGTGGCCCTAGGCTAGATCCTTGTGGGACTCCTACTGCAAGTGGGAGGAAGTTAGACAATTCATTTTGCAGTTTGACTGATTATGTTTGTTATGAAGATAGCTGTGGAACCAGGTGAGGGTGGATATTGACAGGCCAAGGCTGGCCATTTTCTCCAGTAGTATTTAATGTGAGATGGTATCAAAGGCCTTAGATCTAAAAATGTGGCAGAAACCATAAGACCTGACATGTGCTGCTATTTATATCATCTAAGAAGTTAGGAAGTGCTGTACTTGTGCTTTGATATGGTTTGAAACCATGCTAAATTGGAGATACAATGTCAGACCCCAGAAGGTATGTGAACACTAAGCAATGCAATGCATAGTCTTTCTTCCACAAGTAGGTTTAAAAAAATGGTTACATTTGGGATTGACTGCATAGCATGTTTGTATAATTTATAACGATTTTGGATACCTTTTAATGTGAAGTTATCATCCACCTAAATACAACTACATTTTCTCCTCTGAAGTGAAAGTGCCCTGAGGCAGAAAATGCTTCTTGCAGAGAAAATGCATTTACATTCACCTTCCTTGCATTTATTTTGTTAATCATGCTTGGACTGACAAACTCAGAAGCTAATCACAGCTCGTCTAAATTATTAAACCTGTTTACCTACTTGCACAGAGTTTCACAGGCCTTGTGATTCGCAGTTTGTGAAATGTATACTAATATATTCGTGTCATTTGGAAGAAGTCACTATATCTGTCAGTCATGGCTGATTACCATGTGATATCAGCTCATTTATAGGTGTCAGTCATGGTGGCTTTGACACCCCTGCACTGGCCCCAGTAATCAAGGAGCCTCAATCCTCACCATTGACACCAGTGACGGACGTGCACATTGGGAGGATGACAAGTACACACACGCAGTAAAATACAATTTCCCTTAGGAGCACACAAAGATCACAGTCAGTCTGGGGCTGGTTTCTCCCTCTCTCTCCAGATCCCCAATAAGACTCCCCACTGGCACAGCTATAGGTAAGATCTCAGCCGAGTGGTCCTGCCAAAATCTCCAGCACCCTCTCTGTCCAACCACTGCTTCTAGTCCCTGCCCAAGTAGCGCTTTTTGACATTTGATTTATATACAAATCCACAGACACTCCTGGGGAAGGCTGGTACAGCTATACCCCCTTCTGCCCAGACTATAAGGTAGTAATCACTGCCACCAACCACCCTTACTTATCAACTACTATAAGGCCCTTCCCAAAGGGTGACCAATTCTACTGTGTAATGTTACTGTTATCCAAATGGTAAGTGTGACCAACAGCAAGGCTATCTGAGTGGACTGTACAGTGTCACCAAATACATATGCAAGTACTTTAAGAGCTTAAATAACTCTAAACAAGCCAGCCACAATTAAAATGTTTAAATATATTTAATAATAAATAAAAGAACAAGACAATACTCAATAACTCACAGTGACAGCAGAGTTCAGAATCGCAGGAAATATTTTAAAACAACATTGCAGGAGACAGCCTCACATAAATGCAGAAAACATCTAGACTGATCTTACTATATTCCTATCTGTCTCTAAGAGAAATACTATACCCAAATCTTACTTACAGAGCCAGGCAAATGCAAATGCTGAATGGATGTTTTCAGGTCCAAAGAGAAATACAAAATGCAGAGACTCACTCTCTGAGAGAGTTCTTAAATTACTATCAAACATTTCTGCTTTACTCAATTATTGGTCTGATGAGGGCCAAGTACAGTGATGATATGACATCTTTAGATCTGGATGCCATGCCCTTACTTGTAAGCTGAGCCACATGGAAGGATTTCCTCATCACAGTGAACACATGGTGGTCAAAATTCATATTATTATCTGAGTACCCGGACTTCACCACTGGGTCCACTCTTAGGGGGGCTATCAGTGTTGCAATTTGCAGGGGTATTTGATTTCCCAAAGGGTAGTATTATGCACTTCTTTGCATTTATTTTTAGCCTATGGCTTTGACACCAGTCATAAGGCCATCTGCATTTGCCTTGACATCTGAGAAGTATATCCCAAACAGGAGGGGACCCATCACTGAGCCCTGTGGTACTCATTTGGTGACTGGCCTCTTTTTGGATGTGGATTCTCTCACTCTAACAACATGTGTCCTATCTGTAAGCCCTTTGGCTATCCATCTGGTGGTGTAGAGGTTTATGCCCGGTTTTGTGAGCTTATCTCTAATATCTGGGGGGGGGGGGTACCATGTCAAATGCCTTGGCCAGGTCCAAGGTAGGTGGTATGTACTATTTTACCCTCATCCATGACCTTAGTGATCTTTTCAAAGAAGTGCACCAGACTGAGCAAGCAGGACCTGCCTTTGATGAATTCACACTGGGTTGGGTCTAGAGTCTGGAGATTTTCTATGTCGTCGTTAATCAGGACCATGATTATTCTTTCCATAGCCTTGCATATGAGGCTAGTCAGACTTATGAGTCAGTAGTTTCCTAGATCAGTTAATGGTCCCCCCTTGTGCAGAGGGATGACTGTTGCTGTCCTGCACTCTACTGGGACAAAGCCTGTCTGGAGACTGTGGTCAAATAGAGATCCAAGTGTGTCTGCCTGGTCATGTTTCAAGCATTTTAATAGCCACCCAGGGATTCTATCAGGGCCCATTGATGCCATGTTTCTAGCTTTAGAGAGTGCAGTCCCGATCTGTTCTTTTCTGATAACAGGCAAAGGAATGGGTATTTCATGGGTTGTGACTGGAGGTGATGAGGGGGTTAAAGCTGAAGTGAATTTATGGGCCAGCAGGTTTGCTATTTCTTGTGGGTGAGTATAGATAGTGCCATCTACAGTCAACTCTGTGCATTGTTGAGTGTTTCAATTAAGATTTTGGCCATAAATAAAAAAAGCTTTGTGGTTATCCTTTGCTTAGGAAGTTATTTTAGTCTTGTATTTAGCTTTGGAAAACTTTGAATAGTTCCCTGAGTTGCCTGTTATAACTAATAATGGATTTTTTTCCCTGTTGTGCACCCTCACACTTACTTCTAGACCGGAATTTCTTTCTCCTGTTTTATAGTCTATTTCTGCCAGCTTGTTTTTCCAGCTAGACCTGGGTTTAGTTCTGTCAAGTACTGTCATTGCTATGCAGTTGTTTTAGTTGTACAGGGAATTCATGTACATTTCTGCACAGGTCTGTGTGTTTTCAGGGTTAGGGAGAGCTTTAAAATTACTTATGCTGTCACTTAATAGAAGGTAGTTTGCCTTGGAAAAACTCTTTAGGGTTTTAGGGTCTGATGGGTGTTCTACTGTTACATTTATTTCAAAGGACACAGATTTATAATCAATTCTTACTAATGAGGTCACTACGTGGGGGTGTACACTGCTCTTCCATGTTTGTAAATACTACATCAAGGATGAGCTCCAAGTGGGCATACAGACAAACTGTTCCAGAAAATTGCACTGACAAAGTCCAGGAATCTCTGAGCCTGCATGTTAGTGGTCATATATGTTTCCCAGTTTATGGTGGACTAGTAAAGAATCACCCATGAGTAGTGTGGTGGGCTGAATGGTAAGTGACTCTAGTAACTTCAGGCATGCAGAGTGGTTTCCATGCCTCATGGTTGGGGACCTTTAGCTAGCAGTGATATGGGGGGGGGGTTCCCTGTGGTCAGCTGGACATAGAGTAGCTCAAACAAGTCATCCTGCTTGACCAATATAGAGATGCGATTGTTTTATGTAAATGGAAACATCTCCTCCTTTTGTTTTTTATTTTTCAGAGGGTGGTCTGAATGTGTGATAGGCATTGTATCCTTGCACTGCTAAGGTGCTTTCCACAGCCTTGAGCCATGTCTCTGTAACTGTACAGACGTCAGCATTCTCCAGGGTGAGGAGTGCTTCCAGGGAGTGCAGTTTCTTGTTAAGACTCCTAATGTTGAGCACTAGTACCTTCAACTTGGCATTAGAAAAATGTGTTATGTTGGCAAGTCTATTGGTTTAACACCGTCTAAAAAGGCACTATGGGGCTGGCTAATGTCTTGGCCACTATTTGAAAGCCTAAAGGCAAAAGGTGCAGACCATCCCTTGCAAAGCAGCTTGGTCTGTCAGTCATGTTGTCCAGTCTGACAAAAAAAGGATCCCCCTTTTACTTGCTCAACTATTAAGTGGCTCATTGTAAATATTGTTTCAAGTTATTATGTAATTGTCATGCTCCTTGTTGAAACCATTTTGTGATTGCTACAAAAAGTATAGCTGTTTGTTGTTGTTAATGCAGTACTAATTCTCGGGTCTTCCTGCCATTCAGATGCCTGTGGCCCCTCTCCCCTGGATGGAGTACAATGGCCCTTCAGTATGTACCTAACCAGACATATGCAACAACAAAACTGTTTACAGAGGTTCCTCACAAAAAAGTATATGGTGTAAGCAACCTGTTCTATACAGACCACCTCAAAATTTTATCCTTATATTCTGTCTTCTGTAGGTTGTACAGAGTCGATCTGTGTTTGACCTACAAAGCATCCTCTGATCCAACCTTAATGGGCATGTTTCAAATTTGCAAAACAAATATAATCTGAAACACCCAATTCAGGGGCCAAAACCTCATCTGTAACATAAATAAGACATGCGGAAGCAACAGGTATATGTCTTGGAAGACTGCCCCTACTTGGGAATGGGCTTCCTAACCCCATGAGGCAGAGTTCATCCCTGCATTTACCCCTGGTTTGGCACCTATGTCTCTTTTAGACAGAAGTACCTTGTAAATGCTCAAATACTCATGCCTGCATCGTATATACCCACACAAAATGCTATGGGAACAAAACCTGGCTAATATTTTTGGCAAACGTGTAAGTTTAAAAAGGCCTGCTAGGGTCAATAGGCTAGTGTAATCCCTTATGATCCTATGAAGATAGTCCCTGTTTGAAGAGGTATTCAAGTGTCTGTTTTAGGTTTGCTTCAGAAGAGAGAGAATACCATTGGATTGGCACTTGTTAGAAAACCTTTTCCATTTTGCTAAAATTATTTTTAGTATTTGGTTTTCTAGACTCTTCCAGAGTGTATAAGACATCCTGGGAGTAAGATAGAGTAGATGGAGTCAGAATCTAGTCTCCCAAGCTGTTAGCTTGCAAGTCCTAAAGTTGGGCTGTATGACAGACTCCTTGTTCTGGGTAAGGAGGTCCATGATGTCCCCCACCCCCACTGAGGGTCAGGTAAGGGAGAAGCAATATTGTCTGGACAAGAAGGTTGCAATTAGAATAACTTTTGGCTTGTCTTACCCCACCTTTAGAAGTACCGTGATGATAAGGGATATCCATGGAAAGGCAAATAGGAACAAGTCTGTCCACTTGAAGGAGAAGGCATCTGCTCCCAATGCCCCTATCTGCTGGTTTCTTCAGAAGAATTTGTTTAACCATCTGTTTTCTGTTTATACAAAAGGATCTGTGTCTGGTAATCCCCAGTGTTGTGTGAGATCTAGAAAAAAATTCCCTTCTTAACATTTATTTGTTGGGATCTAGGAGAGACCTGCTTAGGGAGTTTGACAACAGGTTGTCCTGACCAGGGATGTAATATACTTTGGATGTTACATTGAGTTCTTAGCAACCAGTATGAGATCTATAGCCAGTCTGCATAAGGTGTGTGGATGCATTCCCACCTGTTTCTTTATGTACCATATGACTGTTATTGTCTGTCCATATTTGATGAGTTTGTTGGGACAGTTTGTCATTGAATGCTTTCCTAGTCATCAATTCCATTAGGTAGATGTGGTATTTTGCTTGCTGACTGTCCTAAACCCCCTAGACTCTGAAGTGTCCTAGGTTGCCCTGTCCGAACTGTCTGTTATGGTTTGTTTTGCCTCTGGCAAGTGGAGGGGTGCCCCTTGTTGGTGCCAGTGCTCTCCTTGCACCATAGGATATTCTTTTATAGAAGTGGGAACAGAGGGATCATGGTTTCCAGGAACTGTAGATGTTGAGTCCATGTGCTATTTTAGAAACCACTGTAACTTTCTCACTGTAGCTTTGCCAAGAGGTGAATTTCAGTGCAAAAAGCCATGCAACCCAGTGCCCTAAGAAATTCTCTTAGTGATGGTGTGCCTGGTGAATAGGTCTTTGAGGTATTTTGTAAGACAACTGACATTGTTCTTTGGATGAAAAATCTTCTGTTGCACTGAGTTTATCACTGCCCCTTAGAAGGTATTTATATTGCTTGGGTGGAAATATGACTGGTGGAGGCTGAGGTTCAAACCCACCATCTGAAAACTATGTCTGTGGTAATTTGCATATTAACTCATTAACCCCGAGTAACTTCTCAGGGTGCCTTAATGCTTACACCCGAGCGCTCTGTGAGGCGTTTGAAAATGTAAGCTGTTTCACCTGAGTGCCTTCCACAAGCGCCGGTAAATTCACAGTCCCTTTTTAGCTCCACTGTTAGAAATTAAGTTGAAAAAGTACCTGAACTTTGTCGGGTACCTTCTCAACTTTGTTTTCATGGTGGAGTAACATCATGTTTGTATTTAACATTTTGGAGAAAATCGGCTTGCCATGCACTGTGTATCTGCAAGCCGATTCTGTATGTTTTCCGTGAAGCAAGTGGTGACAGCCAATTGGATTCTTGCAATCCAAGCTGCCTCTTGCCAAACTACTCCACCCCCAGACCTACACTTTCTTTCTTTACTTGTCATTGTGTGATATCATATGTATGCCATATTTATGTGGCAGTCTCCTGCTTCTTATAATAATTAAATGCATTCAGAACTTGGGTGTTGGCAGTTCTGATATCATTTTATTAAACTTGCAAAATCACGAAAAAAATGAGCGTGAGAGTAGAGGGACACTTTATTCATTGATTTCCACATTCAGTGCTGGGTCAAAACTGTTTTATAGCATCGGTGTGACCGTGGTAAATGAATGAATGCAGTGTGTGTGTATGAATGTAGATGTGCCTGCGTGTGTGTATGAGAGAGCGCTTGGTAAATGATGAATGCAGAGTGGGTGTATGAATGTAGAAGTGCCTGCGTGTGTGTATGAGAGCGCGATTGGTAAATGAATGAATGCAGAGTGTGTGTGTGAATGTAGAAGTGCCTGCGTGTATGTATGAGAGAGCGATTGATAAATGAATGAATGCAGAGTGTGTGTATGAATGTAGATGTGCCTGCGTGTGTGTATGAGAGAGTGAGCAGTAAATGAATGAATGCAGAGTGTGTGTATGAATGTAAAAGTGCCTGTGTGTGTGTATGAGAGAGCGATCGGTAAATGAATGAAAGCAGTGTGTGTATGAATGTAGAAGTGCCTGCGTGTGTGTATGAGAGTGCGATCGGTAAATGAATGAATGTAGAGTGTGTGTATGAATGTAGATGTGCCTGCGTGTGTGTATGAGAGAGCGATTGGTGAAGGAGTGAATGAACTGTGTGAGTGTGTAATTACATTACTGTGCAAAGGGTACATCAAGAGGAGGCCATCAGAAAACTGTTTGACATTATTTGGAAGTCATCATTTAGGTTTTATTTTCTGCTCTTCTTTCTCCCCCTGTGCCTGACAATTATCAGCCCTCCCATAGATCAGGCAGTCTGTTTGCACCCAATGAATGAATGAGTGTCAGTTGCAGATAGTGATCATCCCTACTGCTGTCAGGATTATGTCTACTGCAAGTCACTTTGTTTTTTTTTTTTGTTTTTTTTTGCCTTGGAGCAGAGCATGCTTTCCAGCACTGCAATGTCTGCTAAGGCTTCAGCCCCGGGAATTTTCAGATTAGTCTACATCTCCCTACATCTCCTTCACAAGCACCTAAAGTTAGAGACTTGATGCCTTAGACTGATCCAGTATGGTGCTGACCAGATTGTTTCATTTTAGAAAGGGGGGGGGGGGGGCAGAAGAGGAAAACAAGGGAAAAAACTGGAAAAGGACATAACAAATATTATGTAGGTGCCTAATGTTTCCATCTGGTCTGAGGGTGCTAATTTAGCTGAGGTACCTTTTCAGCCCCCAGATCAGACACCTACACTTCCACATTCCCCACTTTTACAGTGGCAGTGCTTGTTTGGAGGCCAGCATATCTGAGGAATGAGGTACATCCATCAGAACCATTCCTATGTGGGTGTCTTCTTGGATCTCAGACTTGGGGTATGTTTAGAGAAAGACCTTTTGCTCATTTCTGAAGGGGAAGGTGGAATATCCACCATTTTAGTCAAATAGAAGGTCAAAGAGTTTGGTACTGAAGTCTGGATTTCCTGCACAGAGCCATGGATTTCTTGGAAGGACAGCCTGATAAAAAAGACCAAGTGAACTAGACATAGGATCATAGGAGGTTACTCGGCTAATGGCTGTGGGGCCCTTAGAAACCCAACCAAGAGTTTATCCCAAAAAAGAAATCTCGGTCAGCTCCTGTAAGTGAGGGACACAGTTGGAACCCCTGGGATAAGTTTGTGGTTTTCCATCCAGTCATCAAGGTTGCTCTTGAAGATCCCGTAGTGTACACTATATAAACTCTCCATGAGTCGTAGCTTTTTGTATAGGTGGTGGCATGTTGAGAATTTTTACACTCCTGTGTATAAACTATTACTGCTGAATGCATGCTGGTGCGTACATGCCAGTACTGGTGTATGACAGGGGAGTTCTTCTGCCCTTTTTAAGATGATGGGTTGCTGCATTTGAAAGATTAATAAGTGCCATGCATGAGACAACATGTCTCATTTTTATTATTGTTTGATAGTGCAAATTTTTTTTTATTTTTTATTTTTTTTTATTAAAGCTTTATCGATGCACATTTATTACGCATGCTGTACCTCTCTTGGAAGGCGGGGGTAGGGTGTTAATGAAAAGCATTGGTGGAGAACAAAGTTTTCTAGTCTATTTTGGATAATCTGTACAGACTCGGAGTCAGTTATTTTATATTATGTCTAGTCTAGCAGCATAAACGGTAGTGCATTGATGTATGATCTGAGTTGCCTTGGTCAACCATCATATGCTTTTATGAACCTTTATTTATTTCATGAATGGTTTGTGCTTTATTCTAATAGTTTGCATTGCTGTATGAGCCCCATCAGGAAGACTTTATTTCCAAGTTGCTGTACTTGTGCATTATTATGTTTTCTTCCACGTTTTATTTCCGTGAGTTGAAAGATGAAGAAACCTTTTTTATCGGCTCTCAGTTTTTTTATTTGTTGCTTTGGCCTTTCAATGCTTAGATGCATGTATTGCAAAAATTTGTAAGATTCAATTATATTAAATTACTGAAGGCCATATTGATCTGTGTTATTTCATCCAGAGGAAATGTGACTGTTATTTTTTCTTAATTTAAGGTTTGTGAAAGAGTATTTATCTATGCTAGTAAGTAGAGCTGGAGAATAAAATGTTTGTGATAGCATTATAACATGGTTCAGTTTGTTTTAGAGGAGGGCAGGAAGGACTTCATTTTGAAACAAAGCCCTAGTCGTAACTTCATGCTTTAATTGTTAGACCACTGATTTATAGCATTCATATGATTACTAAATATCTGAGCACACATCACTGAATGAGTTACCAGTGTAGGAAATGCACAAAACTGCAACTTTTGTTTTGTTAGTGGCTAGAAAATAATTAACTTCACTTAGAGAAAACCTGAAGACCACTTACAGTGATTTTATTCTAGCCTAACTGTGCAACCCAAAATGTATTTCAGACATTTATACGGGGGGAGGGGGGTTGGCAGCTAGGACATAATTTATTGACTGCCAGTTTCCTATCCACTGATCCAGGTTACACTTAAATAGGGTTAGGGAGGGACTTTGTTTCACATACATGGGGATGGATGTCTGTTCCAAAGAGTGAGAATTCTCTGAGATGATATGTCTCTCCAACAGACTGGCATGCATTGCCATAGATCATTCTTATATTCCACCCTAAGGACATTCTTCTCCTAACAGATGATAATGACTCTGTGTTACATAACAGCTGCAGAAGGTATTATAATGAATGCCTACTCAACAGGCAATTAGCACCTGTGTATGAGCATGCATAACTTTGCATGTCATTAGCACACTGCAGTTACAATATAGCAGTGAGTAATTGACATTATGACTTTTCAGGCAAAAACTGTCAGCAGCTGTCACTGTTATTCACATAAGTAGAAGTCATTATCACATTCATGAATGCACAAGTCAGATTTGCTTTTTTCTCCATTTGGAGCCATTGCAATCCACCTCCCCTCACTCCACTTTATTTATGTCATTTTGTAAAGGAAAAATCTGGACACTTGAGAGTTATGACAGGGCTACATTTCCAATTTCTTGCTTTTACATGAGAAAGTTGCTAGAAGAAAAGGATTTGCGGTAGACAGTATGATGGATATGAATATATATGTTATTATTTAGTGCCTTACATCCTCTGATTTGACAGAAAATCACAAATTCTTCTGATAAACAGACCAAAACTATGCAGCTTCATCTGGACGGTTGAGATTTTTGACCTTCTCACACACAGTAACCATCCTGCAATACTTCTTTTTATATTCTGTTTTTATCAGGCATGTGTAGGGTTAGGTGACAGGAAGGGCTTATTAATACAGAGCTTGATCCCTTAGGTCCATTGTTGAATGGACACATGTAAATAGAAAAGGCATAGGAAAGGCAGACTGGAGGAGGTCATTTGACTGTAGTGGTATCAGCTATCTGAGTGGGCAGCCAACACAGCCATGGGACACTCCAGATAACCAACTTTTGAAGCCCCATGCCTGTCTTTGGCATATTAGTGAAGCGGCGGTCCTTACCCTGTTTTTTCTCTTTACATGTACCTTTTCTGTGCCGTCTTGTCAGTCATTGTGTGTAATTTTGTGTGGTCTGATATAATTCCTTGACAGATATGGAAAACAGCAAACAGTCAATGGGCAGCTCACAAGGCCAGACGTTTACAGAATTATGATTTTTTCATATTTTGGTAAATAACTTTGCAAGGGAACATGTCAGTGTGTGCCAAGTAATAACTCATTTTGAAGACAGTATTGCTGGTTCCAACATAGTAAAAGAATTGTGTCTGTATGTTCTGCACATGTGCAGATATCAAAGTTTGTTTGGGACTTAGGTTATGGAAATTATGATTTTTTTCATATTTTGGTAAATAACTTTGCAAGGGAGCATCTGAATGTGCCAAGTAATATCTCATTTTGAAGACAGTATTGCTGATTCTAACATGGTAAAAGAATTGTGCCTGTATGTTTGACACATGTGCAGATATCAAAGTTTGTTTCGGACTTAGGTTATGGAAATTATGATTTTTTTTCATATTTTGGTAAATAACTTTGCAAGGGAGCATCTGAATGTGCTAAGTAATACCTCATTTTGAAAAGATTATTTATAGTTCTAACATGGTAAAAGAATGGTGCCTGTATGTTGTACTCATACGCAGTTATCAGAGTTTGTTTTGGACTTAGGTTATGGAAATTATGATTTTTTTCATATTTTGGTAAATAACTTTGCAAGTGAGAGCATCTCATTGTATGAAGTAATACCTCATTTTGAAGACAGTGTCACTCCTTACAACATGGTAAAGGAACTGTGTCTGTGCACTGTACACACGTACAGATATCACAGTTTGTTTAGTCTTGTACGAATATGAAAATTATACATTTACAATACTTCTCATTATTATGCCCATATCTTTGTGAGGGAGTATGGTAATCACACAAATGATGCATCATTTTGAAGCTGACATTCAGATGCACAACTTCTGCACTGATATGTAGGCTCTGTCTATTACAGGTGATGAGATATTATGCTTTGTTTATCAATTATGAGAAATAATATATTAATCATATTTCTGTGAATATCTCGTGAAAGGAGCTTCACACAGTAATGGTTAAGGTATAATTTTAAAGCTGACATTCATACTAACAAATTAAATTAAAATTGTATTGGTCTGCATGGTACATAGACCAATATATTGTGCTTTGTTTTTCCAAAAAGGTAAAAAATTTGCACAATATCAGCATTTCTTGCCAAATATTTAATAATGACTTTGATATGCACTATCAACATTTACACTGTTGGAAAGGTCAGTGTCTGCTGAACAACTTTTGCGTTTACATTTTTAGTGTAGCTCTTATAGTTAGAGTTATGAACATTTGTTTTCTGTATAGTATTACAAATGGATTTTCTGAAAATGAGCTCAGGCTGCACTGTTGTTCCTATGGTGGAATTAAGCAGGCGTCTTTTTCTGAGCTGCTCCGGAGTGAATGAGTTAAGTTCTAAGGGAGAATTTGCTTGATGCAGACCATCATCCAGGTAAGGATAGATATGGACTTCCTTGCGTCCTGCAAATGGCAACGATTGGTGCCAAACATTTGGTGAAAATTCTGAGAGCACTAAATAACCCAATTGGTAAAGCACAAAATTGGTTGTGCAATCTCCCTAGTACTCCTGGCCATAGGAGCATGTAGGTAGGCATCCTTCAAATTTGGACTCACCATCCATGCTCCTGGTAAGTTAATGAGCAGTAACCATTAATGGTTAGCATCTTGAATTTTGGAGCCAGTAGAAACTTGTTTAGTCTTAAGAGATCTAAAATAGGCAATCAGGGAACAAAAAAATGGGAGGAAAGCCCCGTGCCCTCTTCTTTTGTGGGCACTCTTTGAACTGAAAAAAGAAAATAGCCGGCACTCTGTCTGTGAGCCAAAATAAATTGAGGTTTATTTAAACCAACAAAAAACTGGATTTGGCATCAAGCCTTCATCAGTGGAGGAGATCCATAGCCATTCTGCATGAATGAAGGCTTGATGCCGAAACCATTTTGTTTTTGGTTGGTTTAAATAAACCTACATTTATTTTGGCTCACAGACTTAAAGTGCTGGATATTTTTTGATTTTTGTTATTTACACTCTTCAGCCATACACCTTTCCATGCTGGCATACCACCGGCTGATATATACACATTTTGAATTGAGCCATGCATAGTAGCTGTCCTGTAATGGGTGGCAGAAGTTTTTCTTGTGATTTTTTGGGTGAGGAGATTCCCTAGAAATAGAGCTTTTTTCCAAAGTTGGATTACATAGCTGATGTTCGTCATACTGATCACTGCTACAGGAGCCTTAGCTGTATATGGGTAATATCCTGCCAAGATATAGCAGATGGCCAGCTTCCTTCAGGGCACCTTCTGCAAACTCAAACCATTAGGCAGCTTGAGCTGAGTGCCTAAAAAGACAGGTTTGAACACCTTTCTTACTCCTGCTCCAGAGCTTTCCTGCCACAGAACAAAAATATCCTCTGCAGGCTTTCAAGTATTGATGGTCAGCTTGAGCTGTTCCATTGCCTGGAAGATAAGTTCCCTTTGGAGAAAAAAACTTCCATATTTAAATACTTAATGCTTAATTTTATTTATTTATTTATTTGTCTTTGTTTACTGGGGAAAGTCCGACTGGGTAATATCCATTTTTAGCAAAGGCCTGGGGAGGAAAGCTCCATTTGCATACATTGCATTATGCAATTAGTTGTACTCCCCTGGTTAAGAAAGTTAATTTAATAGGAGTTTGTGTTTTAACAAACTGTCTTGAGAAAAGGTTGTTAAAAGTAGTTGAAAACAATTTTTTCTGTGGAAAAATTGTGTGTTTATCTTACTTTCTGGTCTGATAAAGTGTAATGTCCTTTTTGGAGACAGCAGCCAATCAAACCTCCTGCACAACAAACCCGATCATTGTATTTCTAGAAGACTCTCTCTACAATAAATTAACTTACTGTTAGTATATGCTCCTAATTTGGTTTGTGCATTGAGGGTTCACTTTTGTCATTAATGAGCAAATAACAATGGGCATAGCAGCTATGGCATAAATTTAATAGAAGGGAAAAGAAGTATCACAGTTTTGTACAAATGAATCTTGCAAAGACCACTCAGCACCATGCTACTGGTTAATACGATGAATATTTAAAATTAAGTATTCAAGAGAATTTTCAAAACAGGGAATTATCATTCCTGGGATATTTTTTGTTTTCATTTTTAAAGTATTGTAACAATAGTAATTGGAGCTATGACTTTTTAAATTTATCAGGGTAACGTTAAATTTATATGTCTTACTCCATGCAGCTACTTCCATCTTCTTCTTTCGGCTTTTCCCGGTTAGGGGTCACCACAGCAGATTACCTTTCTGAGTGGAGTTTTACAGTGTTGAGTTGCCAGCCCAGCACCCAACCTTCCACAGAAGGCGCACACATGCACACACTCACACCTGGGGCCAATTTAGTGTGTCCAGTCCACCTGTATTGTTACTGGTAGGATTAAATCCTGATCTTAGTAAAGTAAAGGGGAAATCCAGTTACCTGTTCGCATATACAAGCCAACAGCAGTCTAATTAATTAAAGGCTTGAAGATGATGAGGACAGTGCAGTGCCAAGGCTGCCATACATAAGCCACCATGATGGTATTCATGGATAATGATCTCACTCCCCAAAGAGCTTGAAATTTAATGTAGAATGAGTGACTACTTCCATAATTGTTCTAAATCTAAAACATTTCTGCTATTCTCTGCATTATCACATATTCGCATATATTGTATTTGTAATGTAATATCATCTACAAAGTGTGGAATTCATGTTGATGTAGCAGTCTTTTGTAATTACTGTAACATTTTGTGGAGCTCTTTCTCCCTGGGCCTCTGATTAAAAGGGGATTTTGCCCAGGTGGACTTTACTGGTAAACAAACAGAAATAAATAATAGGTGAATAGTAATAGAATAAATGTTAATGTCAAGTAAGTGGAGTAATACATTTTTGCAAATCCATAACTGTGCCTTTATCCCCTTGATTGAACAATAACAGGAAAAGTTATTTTTTGCATGGATTTGAGCACTTAATCTTGAATCTAATTTTTCATTTCATCAAAGTATTTTAGAAAAATTTTGACCCACTAATGTACCTAAAATCAGTGCAGATGTGTACATGCAAGTAGTGCATACTGTCTAGATGTGCCAATTCTTTTGTCTGCTTTTACAAACTTGCAGAATCTGTCTGTATATACTGTTGCAGTACTAGGTATTGTCAAATTAGTCTATTACTTTCTTTGCACAGAACCAGTCTTTATTACCATATATACGTTAATGTCTATCTCCTTATTTCTCATAAAGAGCAAAGATATTCTAGGTTAAATGTCAGACATCACAGAACTACCAAAGCTTCCCATGTTTCTGTGCAGTGTACTTGGTAAATTGTACTTAGAGTGGTACTGTCTTCATTAGTGTGTATCATTGTGTTTATCTTAAAGTATATTTTGTATCAATAAGGTTTGAGGTCATGGATGAAAAAGGTCCTTGGACCAGCCCTCCTACTTTGTAATGAAATTAAATAAAAGTTATCCACAAGAAATGCTTTTGCATTGTAAAAAGAAATCTGTTGAAACGTAATTACAGGAAAGGCCTTTGTGTTACAGTTCTTTGTAATGTTATCAGGCCAATCTCTGAATATAATGCTCAGTTTTGTGCGAGTACCATTGATGGTATTAACAAGCTGGATTTTACTCAGAGATGTACAAAAATCTGTGGAATTATCTCATTATACAAGTCCATGGAAAGACTTTGATGATTATCAGTGCACTGTGGGCTGAGCACGTAATTAATCATTGTTTAATCAACATTCTACTCCAATTAAAAATTTAAATAAAAATTGAATAAAAGAGTGTTAAAGGGTGATCTATTATTGTATACAAGATTATTCATAATTTTACAGCACTGAATGAAGTGAATTGTCTGCAAGAGATACATAACACTAGAATCAGAGGTCATATAGTTTAGAAAAGTTAATGGTTATGTAGTTTACAATGTGAAGTTTCCTATCAAAGGTTAAGGATGTTATAGCACAAACTTTTGTGTTTGAAACATTTCTATGCTGAATTCATTTAAACGCAGATTAGATTGGTGATCTTTAGGCCACTAGTATTTAAATGCCTGTTCTATAGACTAAGGCTATTAAGTCACTAACTACTGAACTGTGGTAGATTCCAGACCCTTTCCAGTCACATTTCTGAGCACTTTTTTTTTGGAAAAAAAATATAAGAGATCTCATTGACATGGACCTTTTTTAGACTCGGCAGGTGATTATTAATTGTTTAAGTAACTTTCTTAGAGTTGCATATATGGTGGCTGCTGGAATCTCATCTTGGACCAAAAGAAGCATCTTCTTAATAACTTAAAATCCTCTGAACTAACTGACAGTCATATCTAGCAAACCTGAACGTATAATGGCAAGCTTTAACATTGCTTACCCATCTAGAACCATATAAATGAGGTCCAAGAAAGTGGTGGTATATGACCATCACATAGAATGTGATAGATGCAACCCTGTAATGGGATACAAGCATGCAGCCCAATCCAGGAAAATGCCATAAATGTACTGCTTAGGAAATGGGTGAGAGAATGATACATGCCTTCACAATATTAGGCTCTGCTTTACAGAATTGAGGAAGACAACCATACTGTGTACAGTGTAACGGAATTGACGACCAGAGCTTCAGCAAGCTTTCAAAGTAGTTCTGGGTGCAAAATATTAATGCTGAAAAACATTTAAAAGCAATCTTCTTAACCTGGTGTGGTTGTCGTATTTAGTGTTTCAGAACTGAAAACTCTTAGCCAGCATGTGTCTGTTTTGCAGCACTGCAAGTAAATTTAGGGTTGAGCATGTGTGACCTCTACCTGGTGCATTTTATAAACTTAGAGCTACAGATTTCAAGGAAACTTTCATATCATCAGGAAGAGGGTTGTATATCTCTAAGGCTTTAGGGGAGTAAACAAAAAATTTTCCGTGGCCAGTGCTGCATTGCCATTTCATTGTTGCTTTCTTGAGCTTTTGTTTTTTGGTCAATGCAGTGAGAGAAAAAAATGTGTTGTGCCACATTACACGATTGAGCTGAGATCTGGAGCCTAGTACCAACAGCCTCAATGTGCTGTACGACCTGACATATGACAGAGCTACAGAAGCAACAAGGCTGAGATGTTGACTGCAGTTTTTCTCTTCTACCATAACATGAGATGAATGGCTCATTGTTTTTAGAAGTGTAAATTTAGTTTGCATTTAAAAGTCACATGGTCCACCTAATCTGCTTTTTCTCTTCTTTCTGGATAAGTTATAGATCCTGCTTTATCATCATCTTTATTTTTTCTTCCACCAAGCAAGAAGAAGAAAAAAATATAAGCCTATGCCTGTTCCACATATTCTTGAATTTAGAGCATTGTTTCTGATGCTGCTAGGAAGGTTGTGGCAGCTATTCATCACTCTTTAATTCGTCATATCTCTCTCTTATGCCTTCCACATGCTGTCATCAGACGTGCAGTACTGTAGCAAGAGTGGGGCAAGAAAGGAAGTTGCCCTGACTGCTCTTCCTTTTTTTATTTTTTTCTGCTCTTCTCTGAAGAGCTGAGGATTGGATGTACAGCAGGAAAGCTAGTTGGGTAAGGTACGTCAAGAAATGTGCACAGAATTCTAGATGAGCCAGCTACAGCTCTGATACTGTCTCTTCATGGTCATGTGTATTTATAACATATGTCATATAAAATTATGTCATAAGAGATGGAAAATTCGAAAGAGAGAATCACAGATTCTGAAATAAAAATAGAATCCCAAAACACTCAACAACTCAAGAGTGAATCACAAAACATTGAATACTTCTCTTCCATCAAAATAGACCTGTATCAGTAAACCTAGCTGCAAAACAGAGAAAATGTTGTTTTGGTAGTGATACTGTTAAGAAAGGGTTTTTAGTTACGTAATGTATATGGTTAGGGGTAAGGTTATGATTATGGTTAACACATATGAGTAACGTGAGGCTTTGCCCCATACATCATCATTTTAATGTATGGTAACCCTAACTGGAACCTTGTTACTGCTAGTATCCCTAACCTTACTCATTACATTACTGAAAACCCTTTCCCAAACAGCATCACTAAACAAACTAAAGGACACAGAAGATATGCAACATAACACAATCTGAACTATAGTGATTAGTATTGTTGCCTCATAACAGGAGGTTCTCCAGTTCAATTCTTGGTTGAGGTGACTTCTGACTCAAGCCTGCATATCCTTCTCCTGTCCAGTTGGGTTTCCTATAGTTGCCCCAATCTCCTCCCATTTCCCAAGGACAATGCAGTAGTTGAATTGGTATTCCCCAAATTGTATGTAGGTAGGTAGATGTGTGTGCGTCTGTGTGGTGTGTTTGTGTGAGTGACACTGCATTCTGTGATACCCCACTTTGTTCAATGTCTTTCCCAATGCCTTGTGTTGATTGGTTGTCAGGAGAAGCTCCTGCATCCCTGAAGCACAGTAAAGGATAAAGCAGGTTATCAGAGGACTGATGGTTGAATCCCCCTGAGGTTCTTAAAGCATTCTGTTGTATTCCTTTAGCCTTCTTTCTTCAAGACTGTGCATAATATGTTCTTATAATCTTCATATGATACCTACTCTGAAGGTCTTGTACAGTTTTTATTAACATAAGTGAATCAGTTTCTGTCTCACTGTTGCCTTATTTATGAGTGTTGTTGAATGAGGACTGATAGGCTAACAAATATGAAAGCTGTTACACAAGCACACAGGTGATTGCACTAGCATTAATTTTTACTTTATTATGCTAGGTGCTGTTTATTTACATGCTGTTCTATTCTCTGCTTAAATGCTTTTGGCTGACGCTCCTGTACAATGCTTATAGGAAGAACGATGAAGGCAGATGTCTCAGCAGTAGCTGAAAGAACAGATTGAACTGTAAATATAAAAAAGAAAAGGGAAAATGACTTTACCTGATGCTTACAGGCTAGTAGGATAAATTTGTTGAATCAGCCTGCTAGGTATGTTATTCAGGAAGTCTCTCTGTTCATTTTTAAATAATTCATTTGTGGTTGAATGTTTTATTTCTTGGGGTGTACGGTGCTGAACTGTGTGTGTGTGTGTGTGTGTGTGTGTGTGTGTGTGTGTGTGTGTGTGTGTGTGTGTGTGTGTGTGTGTGTGAGAGAGAATGCATGTGTGCATGTTTACATGCACATTATGTTTTAGTTACATGTGTTGTCCTGCAGATGTTATCTGAACTTTGCTGTACCAGGTAGAGTGATGACATAGCTCAAAAGCAAATACTAAACTGAGAGTGACACAGCTAAAGTGAAAAAAGTCTTTTATTTGCATCTTCATTGCTTTCAGAGACTGTTGCAGCCCAACTGTGTAGCTTATTGATTTATTCGTTATGGTGACAAGTAGACGTCTGTTCATTCTTTTAACCCGTTTTCTTTAGATTATAAATATTATTGCTTAGGTTTGATTTTAAGTGTCTTAGTCTTTCTGTCTTTTCCCACAATATAAATAATATCAGTGCCTAACAGTAGACTGTAGAATGTTTTTTCAGTTGTTTAAAACAATCTAGTTATCTGTGTGCTTATTTAAGGCACTATAATTAAGCACACTCAGGCAGAATCACATTTGTAGAATGCACTGCTGTGATTAGTACTCATGGAACCCACACACCACGGAGCTAACAGCCAGCTCCATGACATTTATTTGATATTCTACCATACCCTTATAAAAGAAGTAATAATACACCTGTCTGTCAATTTGGTGTTTATTTTTTGTTTTCATCATCTGGCTTATTAAACAGCTTATCATTGTAATTGATTGCTGTTGATTGGGTGAGCTGTAGGTGCAAATCACAGTCAGTGGCTGGAATGGACATGAGCCATTTTCAGAGATTGGGGTATCAAGGTATTCAAACCGATAGATAATGAGTTGATGAACCATTTTATTGGTAGAATACCTGAATGGCATCCCATTTGTTTGTCAATACACATTTTGGATCTGTTTGTCCTCATTTTTGGTGGAATTTAGTGTCGGTGAATTATGTTTCAGGTGAAGTTAGTGTATCTCTCTTGCAGAGTCTGTGCCTCTGTACAGCATGAATAATGCATAGCCATGATTTAAGTCATAAAGCCTTCTTCACATATGTCTGCAATCTCAAAGGAAGCACCCAGATCTGTTCAAAACTGGTGGTCAAGGACACCACATACACAAATGCTGTAGATCTAGCTAACCTACAGACTGACAGATTCAGTGAAAACTTTACCCCTCTGTCCCTCTGTCAGTAAATCAGGGCATCACCAGTACCTGCCCCCCTCCCCTTATTTCTAGGGAACAGGTCATCACTGCCCTCACAAAGTCAAAAAATACAGCCTCCATGAGACGCAAAAACATCCCAGGCTGCCGCCTAAATGAAGTCGGGTATGAACTTGCAGCAGCATTAGGCACCCTATTCAACCAAATCCTGAGTACTGGCTTTGTCCCAGCCGAGTGAAGGAGAGCCACTGTCATCCCTTTACACAAAGATGAAGAGTCCACCAATCCGGGAAATTATAGACCCATCAGCCTAACTAGCCTGATCTGCAAGGCCGTTGAACAGATTATAGTGGACCTCATTAACAGGGAAATTGGCAACCTCCAAACACTCAACCCCACACAGTTTGGCTTTGTCAAGGGGAGGTCATGCTTGTTAAATCTGTGAATCTTCTTTGATGAAAGCCAATGATGAGGGAAGGGCTGCACACACCACTGCCAATGTGACTCCAAAGCCTTCCACACTGTTCCCCATCATTCATAATAGATATAATCTCTCTCAATATATCATCAATCATCATCAGATGGCAGATGGGGCTCACTGATGGAACCCACCTAATCAAAATAGGGGAAGCCTCATGCAGTTGTTGGGCCATAACAAGCATACCCCCCAGGGATCTCGTCTTAGGGCCTCTGTTGTTCAGGATATACTTTCTCTGGGGTGCAGTCAAAACCATTGGGGCTATGGCTGAGCAGGTTTGCAGATGACTGCAAGCTGGCGGTCATCAACAAATTCCCAAGTGATTTTCAGATTTCTCAAAGAGGGAAAAAAAAAAATGAATGGTGCCAGAAACATGGCCTCAAAATGCATGAATGCAAAAAAAATCTCATTTCATCTCCATTGGGATTATTCATATTATATATTATAATAAACATCAAACTAACTAATCAGTCGTGAGGGATTTGAGCACCCAGGTTGATCACCTGACTTTTGACCACCATATTGCTTTGGTTTTACAGAAAGCTTTCTACATGGCCCACCTCATAGGTAAGGGTATCTCATCCAGGAAAAAGGAGGTCATAACATTCCTGTATTCTTCCCTTTTGGCATGTACCTCACAAAGCACAGGCAGCAACTGGAGAGACCACAGAGGTTCCTCACCAGGAGAATCCAGGACCTCAAACATATACCCTACACAGATAGGCTAAAGGCCCTGTCCCTCTACTCAGTCTCCTACAGACTCCTCAGAGGTGACCTCTGGCATATAAAGGAATCTCAGACCCCGCCTTGATGGGACTGTTGCATATCTGCAAATCAAGCTCCACTTGAGTAACTCACACTCAACCTCAACCTGGTCTGTGACATCAATAGAACTTGTTGGCAGGACAGATTTGTGTCTTAGAGACTCCCCCATCTGTGGGTTAGACTCTCTCTCCACATCAGGCAGAGTACCTCATTATCCCTTTTCAAGCACAACCTGGATAACTGTACGGGAAACAGAAAATACACCCCTGGGATTCCATCTGTGTCCCTGCTGGACAGGGTCTTTGGGTGCTGACGTGTCTAAACATGGGCTAAACTCTTGGCTCGGCTTATAAGGGCCTTAGGGCCAATAGCCTAGTAACTTCCTATGATGATTCCTGATAATAATCCCAGACAGTATTGCAGATGCTGATAGTGTTGCTCTGTAGTATTAGAGGGATATAAAATTGATGTTCAACCTGCAGCCCCTAAAAAAGGCAGACTTTGTAAAGTTCCTTAGTCTTTAGTATTTGTTTTTCGCTACAGATATAACCCTGGAACTATTTTTGCATCTAGTCCTGCTGAAAAAAAAAACGGCTTTTTAATGCAATCCCTGTCCCTCCGAAAAGGATTGGAAAGCTTTGGACAGGTTTGGGAAGAAAATGTATTCTTCTAACAATTTAGATTTTAGAATTTTAAATTCCCAGGCTCACAATATGTGGAACATTACTGCCAGTTATTCTTCCTTAGAAGTTAAGTCTGCTTTGAATTCTGTAATTGGTTCTATATCTCAAGTGACTAAGCATTCTTTAAAATGTGCACATAAATGTGTTGAGTCTGTATCCTGTGCAACAACTTCTGTCTCTGTTATGAGGTAATTTGCATAGGTACATACAGGGAAGTTTTCTGAGGATGTTAAATCTGAAATTTTAAATTCTCGTTTGAGTAATGAGGTTTTGTTTGGACATCCTGTAACTTGTGTACTCAGTTTAATGAAAGAAATTGATTTGGGGAGTTACTCAGATTTTAGCCCTCCTTTTCAGAATTTGATAAAACATTTGCTTCAAATTGTGGTTCCTTTTATAAGAAGCAAAGCCAACTGTCTCAACAAGCCTCCAACTAGTACACGTATATGAAAAAGGAGCAGGAGGGTTAAAAAAATGAAGAACCATTCCAGAAAAAGGGATAGTCCAGTAATTCAGAATGACTATTGTAGGATCTCCTACTTCATCCCTATACCTGTCCCAGAGCCCCAGTCGTCAACCAAATGCATTCTGTTGGGGTCATAGAAATAGTTGCCTCAGATAAGTGTGAAAAGGCTTTATTCAAGAATTTTTCTAGTGCCAAAGAAGAATCCCTTTTGGAGACCAGTTTTTGACCTGCACTTTTTCTACCTGTTTGTGAAAGTTCCAAAGTTCAAAATGCTTGTATCACATTCCTGTTGCCAAAGAATTAAGAAGTTTTTAAGGTTTTCTTTGTCTGTATGTGTCTTCCTCTCTATCTGGGTTACATTATCAGTTCTTTTGCTTTATCCTTTAGAATATCTAGTGCACTAAGATTGGTCAGAAAGTTAGTTCATGTGATAGCTCATTGCAGATTGCAGAGTTCATAGTTTCCTTATTTAGGTGACTTATCTTTGCAGTGTCTTACTCAGTGTCTGGACTCCCTTTCATGGGAAAATAATTTCCTTGATTCCTTCTCCCAGGATAATGCTTTTTGGATGCCTTGTGTATACTTCCATGCAAAAGGCATTCCTTCCTGAAGAAAAAGTATATCTTTATCTCAAATTGTTCATGAGTTTCTCCAATCAGTTACATACCACAGCCAGAGAATATTTCAGGATTCTTGGGTTCATGGTTTGTGGCTCATCTTGCCAGATTTACATGAGAAAAATGTGATGGTTCCTAAAGGCTGTTTGGTCCCAGATACTGCACACGCTGACTTTTCAGATTCCAATGATGGGCTTTGTGAAGACAGAGAGTTACTTTGGTGGAGGGGACTAGATATGTTTGAACCCAAGGCTTCCATTCTTAACAGCCACTGCACAATCTGTAACAACTAATGCATCACATTTTGCATCAGGAGCTTTGTCCATTGTGGTGAAAGTGCAAGATCTAGGGAATAAACAGGGCAGTGTGAAAGAGCTGTTGCCTGTCAGTCATGTTTGCAAGCTTCTTCACCATTTGTGATCACCAAGATCTCTTCAAGGGATCACAGACGACACCACAGTGATGTAATGCATAAGCAGGGAACATCAGGCTGTAACTTCAGTGCAGGCTAGCAATAATGGGTTGAGATGTCTCATTTCAACACTGCTTACCCCTCCTGGATTCCTTTATTCTTTCAGAGGAAAATGTAGTGGCAGACAAGCTGAGCAGGACCACTGGTCTGTCAAGAATGGAAACCTGGGTGAGGGGTCTTCCAAGAATTCATCCAGTTGTGGGGAACTCCTCAAGTAGAACTGTTTGCCTGCTATCAAAAAAAAAATGTTTTTTTTTCATTCCCTTAAACAGGAATACCTGTATATCTTTCCACTAATATCCAGGGTCATTCTAAAGATTTAGAAAGACACTGCAAAGATCATTCTGGTGACTACTTTCTGGCCCAGGCAACAGTGGCTCTACCTTCTTATTGAATTGGCCAAGGGCAATTATCACAAGCTTCCTCATTCAATGGACAAATGGGGGGTTCCGGGAGGGGTGATAACCCCAGTCTCAAATAACTTTGACTGATTGCCTGGATGATTCAGTGTTGATACCTGTTTTTTTGAGGATGTGCAGTGGATGTTAAGGGAGGCAAAGAAACAAGCTGCTAGGTAATCTTGCTAAATGGAAGAGATATGCTAGTTGATACTGCACTAAACCAGGGCCACTTAAGTGTTTCTGTACCACTACTTTTGCAATATTTGTGTGAGTTACTATTCTCTGGCCTATTTGTGCTCCACTTTTGAGGTTCATCTTTCAGTCATTTCAGCAAGTCTGTTCTTGGATCTTCCCCTTTCTTCTCAGTCTTTAGTCAAGCTGTTCTTGAAAGAGGCTTTCCATTTAAGACTGCTTAGAAAACAGGTGGCACCTATTTGTGCTGGAAACATTAACTCTCTCTTTTTGAAGCAGCTCCTTTAGGCTCAGGCTGATTTGTGGTTATTAACTTGGAAGTGTGTTTTCCTCATTGATCTGACGTCTGCAAGAAGATTATCTAAATTGCAAGCTTTTATGGTGGGTAATCCTATTTGCTATTTCATAGAGATAGGGTTACTTTAAGAACATATCCCTCATTTATGCCTAAAGTGGTTTCAGAGTTTACTTTGAATCAAGCAGTCACTTTCCCTGTCTTCTTTCTAGAATCTAAAAACCAAGGAGAAATAATTGTACAAAGACATCTCAGATATTATCTTGACAGAACTAAATCCTTCAGGAAAGCTAATCAGCAGTTTATTCCCTATGAAGGGAAGAAAAAAAGGGCAACCCATATCAAGATTGACTATTTCCTGGTGGTTGCACCTTGCAATTTCTTTATGCTATCCCCACTTAATAAGACTCTTCCATGCTGGGTCAAAGTTTTATTCTAGCAGGGCCTTGGCTACTTGGATGACTTATTGGAAAGGATTGGGCTCTTGAAGCATTTTAGACCAAGCTACTTAGTCTTCTGTACATACTTTTACAAAGCAGTATAAACTAGATTCCTTTTTTAGGTTTAGAACAGGCTTTGCTAAGACCATTCTCTGGGATCATCCTTCCTCCTCCCAGTCTCTGTAAGGTGTGTTAATATATGGATATAGTCAAGGCTACCGTAGTAGAGATTTATGAGTCAATATGGT
Organism: Protopterus annectens; assembly: GCF_019279795.1. Taxonomy (NCBI): domain Eukaryota; kingdom Metazoa; phylum Chordata; order Ceratodontiformes; family Protopteridae; genus Protopterus; species Protopterus annectens. The sequence continues at coordinate 665,044,715 of NC_056745.1, read as the reverse complement.
ACAGTGTGAAAGTAAACTATCCATGGCACTAGATGTTCAAATAATTTGCTGCAGTAGCCACTCCCTCCCTCCATTCCTGTTTTTGTGATTGTGTTGGTTAAGGATTTATATATGTCTACCTAGCTTTAAGTTTCTGATCAGGACCATAGCCTCCTTTCTTTAGTTGGCAAGAATGTCCTGTAGCTTTTGGTGGTGCACATACTGCTGGTTTTCTTGCTATGAAGCTCATGCAACCAGCAGTCTCGGTGCATGTACCCTTCAGACTCACCACAGCCACCAGGGTGTTCACCAAGTGTATGGTCATAGTTACTGCCCATGTTTAAGAATATTTGCATATCTGGATAACTGGCACCTGGCAGCTTCGATGAAGGAATTCTTACAGGAAGCAAGGAATCACCTTCTCCAAACTTGTCTGTTCTTTGGTATTACCATATGTTTCAACAAGTCCCATCTGCAACCTGCTCAACACATGCAGTTCATTAGCTGCCATTTGGACACAATCCAATGGATCATTTCTTTGCCTCAGGAAAGGGCACATTCACTTGTCCAAGCAGTTGTAGTGAATGTTCCCGGACAGATTAAGCAGGACAGTTCTTATGGCGCAAGACTGGTCTCTCAGTCCAGTGGTGACTCAAGCCATTTTCAGCCATTGAGGTACACTATGCTGTGATCTTTTGGCATTCCTCAGTCAACTTCAGATGCCGTACTTTGCCTTTGTTCCCCAAGAGGGACAGTCCCTGAGAAAAGCTGTAGTCAAACAGCGGCCTTTTTGGTTTCTCAGGTCCTAAAGAAAGCTCTGTAATGTCAAGCTAATGACCATTCTCCTTGTGCTTTTTTTCCCTAGAAAGATGTGGTTTCCTCTGCTGAAACCTCACTTCTGGAAGGCTCCTAGGTCCCTGTCCAGACAACCCTTTTCCATCCTTCTGGGAAGCCCTACCCAGCCCTTCAAAATTTGACATTAGCAGCTTGGTTCTGCACTAACAGTAGCAGCCATGAATCTTGCCTTATTTCAGGATGTCATAACAATTCTGTCCATGACCCAAAAGGTCTTGATCAGTAAGGTCTACCTCAGTAAATGGAAACATTTTCCACTTTGGGTTTCTTCTGATCATACCAATGCCTTAGAAGCCTCTATTCCTAATGCATTTCAGTTTCTAACATCCCTTTTTAATGCTTGGTCTAGTTTCTCTACTGCTCTAGTACAGCTAGCAGCAATTTCAAACTTTCTTCCTCAACCATATTCACTTTCTTTGGCATTAAACAAGTTAAGCAAGGCCTTTTAAAGGGAAATTTTGTGTTGCAGCCCCTGATCAAAGAATCTGCTTCCCCTTTAGTATCTGAATATAGTATTGGAAGCCTTGACTCAACTGTCTTTTGAGTTTGCTTCATCGCCTTGAAATTTCTTTCTTGGACAGTCCTTTTCCTGGTGGCTATTACTTCTACCAGGTGGGTTTTGGAGCTTCAAGCACTGGCTTTGCTCAGGCCTTACCCTGTCTTCCATAAGGATGGAGCTTTCCTGAAGACAAATCCCTCTTTCATTCCTAAGGTGGCATGTGAGCCAAACTTGAATCAGTCAGTCAACTTTCCTGTCTTAATTTTCAACTTTACTAATTAGGGCAAGTACTTACTTCATACCTTGGTAGTTCATAGGCAGTTGAGATTTTACTTAAATCATACCAAGAACATAGAAAAGACTCTCAGTTGTCTGTCTGTTTCACTGCAAATAGATTTGGCAGGAATAACCTTGTCTAGATGGCTTTCAGATTGCATCACACATGCATACCAAAGCCAGAATATGTCCATGGCATTAAAGCTTAAGGCTTATTCTACACTGTCCTTTGCTACATCTATGTTATTTAGAAATTCCTCCACTGATGATTTCTATGTGGATGTGACTTGGTCTAACTTGCATATCTTTTCAATACACTACAAGCTTGATTTGATGTGTCGATCCAGACTTTGATTTATAGATTTAGTCCTCAAAGGGCTTTTGTCATACCACCCATGATTTTTTTTTTTGTAGCTTGGGATTCTGACCCAAAAGTCAGATCAGATGATATAATGTAAAGGATATAGAAGTTATTTACTTTAATGCTAGTTCTTTCATTCTGGTCTGTCTGATATGATGAACCATCACACCAATCCCAACTTTTTTGATGGGAGGATATCAAGGGAGTCACATCCTGTCCTAGCATGGTAGTCAGCAAACATGATCTGAATGAAGCTAGTGGAGCCTTAATATTCAGACCTACCTGCCAGTTATTCAGTGATGAGAATGATATGATAATCTGGGATAATAGCAATTTAACTTTCCACTAGTTTTATGTATAAGAAATGTTTACAGTTCCGTTTTGTGGAAGTATGTGCATGTTTATTGGGGGATTACTTGTTATTATTTATGTGTTTCATACCTCTTATTAAATATTGCTCTTATAAACTTAGAAGATTGATAGAATAAAAGGTTTTGTGTTTACACTACTTTTAAACTGACAGATAATGAGCACTCAATTTAAAAGGATGTTAGTGTCGCAAGACAATCTGTTAAAACACTTAGTTTTTAAAAAATTAAAACATGGAAGTTTCTTTTTTCTCCCAAAGGAAAATTATCTGCCCAGCAAAGGAAAGCACAAACTCAAAAGCCTCATAGGAGTGCACTCTTCAGCAGCAGTAAAACTCTGAAGGGTTTCGCACTCAAACTTGTCTTTTTAGTCAGATCAGCTCAAACTCCCTGACAGTTTGGGCATGAAGGAAGGTGCCCTGAAGTTTTGGAAGCTGGACGGCTGCTGTATCCTTGGCAAGATAAAACCCATATAGCTAGGGCTACTGCAGCAGTGATCACTGAAACATTATGGTAAATGTTGCTTACACAAATGTACTTTTCAACTATGTAGTGAAGAGGAATGTTTTCATGTGATATAAAGTAATTGTGCTAATCTTCTGCATTCTGATAAGGAAAATTCCTCCTTTTAATCTTTATGGTCTCCATCAGAAGGTATGTCTTTTATGGATGCCTTTAAATTTTATTGTTAGATTTTTCATTTGCTATGTAGCAAGTACTTCATCTGATAAGAGCTGGAGATGTAAGGTGTAGAGACTGAGGGAATAGTTCTTCCTCATTACTACACTTCATAGTAAATTTATAGCCAGTATCCTAACAAATAGGTATCTGCCAGTAAAACAGCTGGCAAGATGGTTAAGTTACCACTCGGTAGATTTATACAATTCATGTAAGGCAGACCATGGTGTTTTTCTTTTTTCATTGCTTACCCAGTGTGGAAGAGCTGTCCCTCTTTACTCTGTCATTTCATAAAGATTCAGTGTTACTAGATAAACTTGGCCAGGGTACACATTCAAACAACTTCTGTTTACTGTTCTTCATAATTTGTATCACATGGTTTCATATCAGGGCACATTCAAGAAAAGTTGCAGTCTATTCTTCGCAATAATGTTACAAAGAATAGAGAAACTATTTGATACAGTTGATAGAACTTGAGTTTTCATACTCAGATGTGCATATGATGCTCTAGATGCTTTTTCAAGTGTAGCTGCCACCCGTGTCATAGTGTTGGAAGTCTTAACAATGAGGATGCTATGAGGCAGATTACTTAACACTCCAGTAATACAGGATTTCTTACTGGCCATACTGTATGTGATGCTGCTATTAATTTTGAAAAGAGGGTAAAATTAGATCATTTAAGGAAATTGATGTACTTTGTAATCCTTAATATTACAAAAATTACTCTGCAGATAAGAAACCTTTTTATATAAAATCAACTCCTTCAGTGACTTCCTGAAACAAAAGCAGTACAAAGGAAAGGAAGCCAGTTAAAACTCAAATTCAACAGCAAAAGGAAGCTAAATACCCTGGAAGGCAAATCTGAGTCATCTTCTTGCATGGCATGTGATAACTACAACAATGGGCAGTTTTACAAAGACTGAAACAAGTTGTGCTTGTAATTCTCAGATGTGTTCTGTTTCACAAGCAACCATAATCGAGCTTCCCACTTGATGCAGCAGTTGCTAATAAAGAAGGCAGTGCAAATATCTGCTATTTATGGAGTTTGGTTGTCTTTAGACTATATTTAGCTCCAGAAAAAGGTAAGACCTCAAGCCCAGTTCCAAGTTAATCCAATCATGATAAGTTTACAAATGCAAAAACTTTTACAAATTATGTCACTAAAAACATGAGAGCTGGAAGCATAGAGCGAGGGGGGAGGGGCGTCCCCCCACTTTTGCAGCACTTGTGACCTCTCCATCCATATTAACTCGTCATCACGTGCGCAATGATGTCAGCATGCTGAGCGCTTTGAATACTGGAGGTACAGGATACTTACTGTTATGCACTATGCCGTTCAGGCAGTTTATTCTCTTCAGCCGCTGATTTCTTTATTTAACTGCAGAGCTGAGCCGCAGATGTCTTTATGGACTGCCATTTGGGCAGAAGGATTTATTTTCTTCTAACTGCAGAGCCGCAGATTTCTTTAACTACCATTCGGACAGATATATAGCTTTATAGAGAGGGTGTGTGTATATTCCTTTCAGCCGCGGCTTTTCTTTAACTGCTGTTCAGACAGAAGGATTTCTTTATGCAGAGCTGCTGCACCAGAAGAAGGTACTGTCTTCAGTATTATATAGCTTTAGAGAGTGTGTGTGTGTCTGTGTGTGTCAATGTCCCCAACAGGGTACATCTGGTGCTAGAGGTACACAGGCTCAAACCCTGTACCTTGGGTGCAGGTAAAAAGAGCCTAAAGTCCCTAGCAACCATTGCTTTTGAATTTATGCCTCACATTTTTGTTTTGTTCTGTTCCTCATTAGATCTCTGGTTTTCAGGAGCAGTAAAACAAAACCTTTTATGCTAGCAATTTTCTAAGAGTATAAGATCAGTATTTGAAATGTGTCCCTATTATTGGCTTTGTTCTGTATTTTTGTGTTAAGAGGTTGAGAGCTATGGTGATGTGAGAATTGATTCATTAAATGATAGCCATTTATGTTTGTCTTTCAGGAAACTGCTGATTTAGCTTAGTGGTGTGTTGCTCTGACTGTAGTGCACAGGGTTCTGGCTTCAAGACTTGGCAATGAAATGTACAGTGGTAACACAACATTTTATGCAAGCAACTTTCTAAAATTATGCAAGCGATGTTTAAAGGAGTACCGCACCCACAGACTCAAAAAACATGTTTAAAACATCATATCATGATGTTTCCTACACTTTAACAGCACTCTGGGATTATTTACAGGATTTTAAATATTTTTATATGTAATGCCAGACTCTGACCACCTGAAGGCTGGCATATTGACGTGGTTTGGATAAATCAGGTTGCCATCCAGTATCCCAGAAGTCATTGTTTGGCTCAAAAATGTTGCATCATGCAGGCCTCCATTTGCCTAAAGTTCCTGTCATTTCATAGATGTTGCATGTGTACAAAGTACTGAGTAAAATAGAACAGTTTAAGTAACATTACCTGCTGCTGGATGATTACTTAAAACAGAAACAGTGCAAATGCCACAGAACACACTCAAAGTGCTGTTTACTGCTGCCTTTTTTTCTAATCTAGTTTAAATAGCACTAATTTGTGAGACAATGAATTCCAGTCCATTTACTTCTCCCCTCCCCGTAACACTTAGCTTCCCTAGCTGTCAAAGTCCTGAGGGTAATTTGACCTGGTAATTCCATTGATTGGCAGATCTCAGCAGGGTGCTTGACTCATGTAATTTAATCTTTGCTCTAGCATTTCCTTTGTTAGAGGGGACATTTTTTTGCTGCACTATAGCCATGGCCTTACTTGACTGCAATCACATCCAGTAAGGTCTTGCACCAAGGAGCTAAAGAATAAAATATTTATACTATTAGCCAGTTTAGATCTTTATTAATTTAAGTGTTAAGGTATCACTTCATGCTTCCACCTTGTTAAAAAATGAGATTTACATGTGCAGTGTGTTGGTATGCAGTGTTTGCCTTCATATGTTTTTACTCCACTGGTTGGTTTGCAAAAAAAAACTTTTGCAGTGTCCCTGGATTTGTCTTTGTACATACAAACCACATTGTTATATTTCCCCCTTCCTTTTTCTTGTGTCCAGAAGTCACTTATAACAAAGTAATTTTTTTATTGATTTTTTTTAAAATAAAGGACATCAAGGTTAACTTACCTTTAATTAGATAATGGATGCCACTGCAAAGAATCACTGTTGAAATATTTGTGCATGGACAAAATCCTTTACTAAATCTATTTGCCAGCCTCCAGTTCAATTGGTGCTATGGCTTTAATATACTGGTGTGTTTGCTCATGCCTTCCAAATATCTCCACCGTTACATACCACTTTTGCAGTGTAGTAACCACCCGACATGCCCATACACCTTTAGCCATCAATATGCAGCTACTGCTGTTCATGCGAGTATGTGAATTCATTTTCAGACTTAAGCTGTGGAAGCTGCACTGAATAATTCTAGGTGCTTGTTCAGGTTTCACATGGTGCTTGCTTAGAGCTACTCTCATGTTAAGCCACTATGAATATGTTGCACTGTCACCTCTGATACCAGGGTAATGTTTTAATCTTTCTATTCCCGCACTGCACACTAGCAGTATCTGGTGAAAATACAACAGAGAAGTATGCAAGTGATACACCACCTAAGCATCATTTGCCGTGCAGAATCCACAAGTATGCATACCAAATTTCTGTGTTTCCAAACATCGGTGTTACTACACTACTACTGAATAAAATGAACAGCACTCGGGCTGGGGGAAGGACAAGGGAACCATGACATCACAGAATGGGTGGGTCTTATTATTTTAGTTAGAATCAGATGTCGGCTGTGGTGATGTCACTTGGGGGAGGGAACTGATTTAAAAAAAAAAAAAAAAAAAAAAGTACCAGCACTGCCTGGCCTCGATGATGTCAGTAATTGGGCGACTTCAGCAAGCTTTATTCAAACGTGAGAGAATCATTTTGTAAGTGAAACCATCACATTATGAGAAGGTAGGCTTCTATTACAGAAGTAAGGGGAATTATAAAACTTGTAAATGCTTTATTGTTGTTGCTTTACAGAGGACAATATAAATAGGGAGGAAAAGGGCCGTGAAGTTGAGGAATACATTAGAGAAACCTGTTGTACTCCTTTAAAATGTGTCCCTGGTGCTTGGCCTTTTGCTCCCCCGCCAATTAAAAATAAGTGCAAGAAGCTGTGGAACATGCCTAGAGCTTACACTACTGTGATTCTGTATTTGTGTGTAGATATATATATATATATATATATATATATATATATATATATATATGGATCTAGGACGTTTGCCCGAGTGAGAAAACGTCCAAATCCATAATAACAGAACACACTTTAATGAAAGCGATTTTATCAAAAAAGCACTTCCGTTAAAGCGTGTTACAAAAAAAAAATAAAACACTACATTTACATTTTAGAAGGAGGGCTGCACCCCCCACACCCCGCTAACTATATATACCAACTCCAGGGTCGCACGACATTGAGGAGGGGGACCAATCCCTGTTATTTTTCTTGAAGTGTACTGAATTACTGGTTGTCAGTCAAATGGTCTGTCGATCAAATGGGTTTCAGTCAAATGGTCTGTCGATCAAATGAAGGTAACCCATATATATATATATATATATATATATATATATATATATTGTGTAGAAGTAGACTGTTATCATGAAAATGTTCTGAATAGAGCAGTTTTGTCATTATTGATGCATGCATTTTGCTTCATTGCCTACTGGAAAAATGTTCAAACAATAAATTTAAAATGTGCTCTAACTTAAGTTTAACAAGTGTGTTGTATTGTACAAGGAATATAATTTAATAACGTCAGGAAGGTGTGTCAAAGAACGCATGTATGTTTCTTGTTTTATGCGCAAGGGGCCTCTGATTTGAAAACAGCCCAAAGGTAATCTTTATCCACCACTGGCCAGATGCATATTCTTTGGATGTGGTGTGGGTTTTAATGCTGTTTCAGTGAATGTGACTTTCAAGGGCAGAGAAGTGTTAATGCCAAGTCTGTTTTCTTTGTGAGACAGTATTGCTTTGTTTAGCAGGTATCTGTTAGTGTTTGTGCATTGTGCTATAAAATGTAAAAAAAAAAATAAATAAATAAAATCCAAATAATCATTGTAGAAGTAAAGCAGTAAGCACACATTAGTGTTTATGGTAAATGGGGTGAAATAGCCAGGTATTGGGCTAATATACAATTATCAGCCATGGTAAGACCAATCAGAAAATGTTAATTCAAGAATCAAGCACCAAAAGGGAATTGGCTAAGCTTATAAAGTTCTCCAAGTGAACCTATGTTGTGGTAGTAAATAGTTATAAAAAATTGCACTTCTAGAACACTAAGTGCCCCTCTTACCCTCTGCCCCCCCCCCCCAGTCTTCAACAGCTTCAAGTGCCTCTGACTGAAAACTACTTTCTTTTGTAAAAACAAAACTCTAACATGGAAACATACCCCTCAACTGTCCAGATTTTCACAGAAAGTACTGATTTGTGCCATGTATTTTAGGTCTGTTCCTCATAAAATTTGTGATTTTGTATCAAATCATTCAGGATTGAAGTCACTAAATAATGGCATAAAATTGAGTTTCAGACTTCATATCCTTCAAAATATGATTGGTAATACAAACCCTGTTGTTTGAGCAACTTCAAAGTTTATAAGAACAATATTTAAAATCTGTCCCTATTTTTGGGCCTTTCTTCCCGCATTATTTTAGACTTTGTCCAAAAATGTTGCCCTAAGAGGTTGAGAGTTATTATGGAAACCTTGTGGAAGATGCCTGCATATAAATTCCACTGAAATCCTTTCACTGAAAATACGTCAGATAGCTCAACATCACTTTAGATTTTTACCCCAGCCATATGAACCATACAGCTTCCAAAATATTTACCATGTGTATATCAGGTATTTGCATTCCTCAGAAAACCAAATCGTTACTTCTCCTTATCTGGATCAGATATGTACCTGGCTTTGTGCTAGACCCACAAACTAGCATGCCAACCACTCAGCTCTTCAAGTGAAGGGCAAATAAAAAAAAAAGATTTCTACAAACTGCAAGATGCCAGCACCAATCCATGTGCCAACCCCCACTCTTCAAGTAAGAAGGAGAAAAAAAGGCATCTGTTCTTTCTTCTGACACACCAAGCAGGTGGGCAGATACACAACTCCTCCCTCCCACCCCATATCTTCAATAGAAGTGCCAAAAAATAAAAGGTCTGCTGCTTGCAGTGACACACCAGACAGAAAGATACATGTTCCAGTTCTTCAATGGAAGAGCAAAAAATAAAAATTTGCGATCAGGTACCTGGGGCTCTTGAAATGCTGGAGACAATTGGGCCCCATTTCTGCTCCCTGCTCACACTGTAGAAAAAAAAATAAGATTGGGCTTATGGATCTGATGGTCTATTGTGCCCCCTGACACTTTGCACCTCGGACAATTGCCACCTTCTCCCTGCCCTAGCTATGCTACTGATCTGGATAATTGTTTGATAGTGTCAAAGACAGAACTGTTCAATCAGCACATACAACAAATAGTAACACTCTTGCAGTCTCTGGAGGTAAGTTTAAATTACAAAAAGTCTTCTCTGATCCCTTTGAGATGAACAGTCATGATATATACATTGAATTCAAAAGATATGTACTTCAGAAGCTGTTTTGCTGTGAGGGACTGATGCAGAGAGAAATCTATCGGGACAAATACAATCTCTGTTCATTAGTCCTAAGTATAGAAAACATTCATCAGTACTGCATCTGGGGCTGCAGACAGACATATTATCCACTGCTAGAATTTCTAACAAAACAAAATCAGATGATGGGCATTGGTTTGGCAGCCAATCATGGCATGTCAGCAAAAAAAGGCATGATGTATGGAATAATAAAATATTTTCATTACGTGAAAGCAACTGTAAGACAACAGTCGTGTATAGATCTTTTGAGGGGTTCCATTTCAGTATTTCCACCTAGAGATTTTTTTAAACATTTTCATTTATTTATTTGTTTTACTTACTCCTTAATTCTTCTCACATAAAATCTTTTTTTTCTTGTAATCACCTAAAATTTAGTCATTTTAATAGTTTCAGTAAATAGAGATGACAGAACAGAAGATCCCCTCTATGCTCATATACATTTCTAATATCTCTACTGTCAGCTAGGATGATAGAATATTTCCCCTTCCAATCTTTCCCAGTTTTCTTTGATTGCTTGTATGTGAACTGAACTAATTAGGATTCCAGGTCATCATCATCATCCTCAATTTTTTGATGGCATTTAGATTTCTGGGGGGATTGTTAATATGTTCATAGGCTTGTAGGAGAGTCCTAGGCTACTGATCCTAATGGGCATTTTTAAGCCTAGCCATGCTTCTCATAAGTACTGGGGAGGTTTGGTCCTTTAGGTTTCTGGGGCAAGCATCTACAAGCTTCCCCTCTCTAATAGAGACATAAGTACTAGAGCATGCTTGAATTTAAAATTCCCCATCCACTCATCCAAGTTGTAATTGAATAAGTGCAGGGAAGAACTGTGTTTCACATGAATGGGAATCCTGTTCCAGAGAATTGGTAGTCTCTGAGCTGCATATTTGTCCCCACCCCAGCAAGTTTATTTATGTTGCAAACAAGATTTAGGTCCCTGGATGAAAAAAAAAGCACTTTCTAAGAACACTATGGATACACAGTGATCATGTGACAGTTCATTCTCTACATAATTTCCCAGGTCCCCAATTACTGGATTCATTGTAAAGGGGTGTGTTGTTAATATGACAGTTACAAGGGACTTCTTGCTTGCTAAAGGATACTATTATACATTTCCTGACATTCAATTCTAGTCTGTAGCTACTGGTTTGGGAAAGACTCTCTTGGAGGTGATTGGTGTCCTCTTCGGAGTCTGTAATGACACCGTGTTTACAGTCATCTGTAAACATGGTCAGCCATAAACCCTTAACAGTAGCTTTGACTTCTGAGAGATAAATGCAACAAATAAAATCCAAGTGCAGGTGAAAGTACACAATGCGAATCCAACAAAACCACGAAAGGTGTACTGAAAGCGACCCAATAAAGCCACGGACGAAGGCAACCAGTATATGTAACGTTTTATTAAAGAAAAATTCACACTAAAAACACTCCATCTCCATTAACGCTATTTGGAAATCCGTTTTCATTTCATCACACTTCATCAGATGTGGGTTAGAGTGAAAAACAGCCCTTTTATATACAATCAAACCTATGACAACAAAAAACATTGAGCCAATGTTTAACATTGTTAACAATGTATAACAGTGTTTTTAACTCCAAAATATACAGAGAGAGTTCATATTGTAATTCATACTTGTATTTTTTCAGTGCACATCCCTTTCACTATAAACGTGATATAGTGAAAGAGCAGTTTATTAGAGCTAGTAGAATGAATTCCAACGAAGTAGATTTTACTAAAGAATTAATTGTGTTAAATCGAATGTTTAAAGAAAGGAAATATCTGGATGAACTTATTTTGAAAATGGAGAAAGAAGTAATTAGAGAGAGGACTGGTAGATATAAACCTATTTTAGGGTTAGGTTTTGATGATATCTATTCAGGGAATGCAAATATTGGTGAAACCTTTGATATGACATTGATTTTGGAATATAATGCTACCTCTTCTATGGTTAGGAATGTGATAACTACTGAATGGAATACATTTCTTTCCTTTACTGATCTTGAAATGCTTAACAAAGATAATTTTAAAGTAGTTTACAAGAATGTAAGGAATGTGAAAAACTTATTACAAAATAATACTAACAACGCTCAAATAGGATATGGTAGAACGAGACATGGAACTTTTAAACGTGGGCTTTGTTTACAATGTGAACATATCTTGAATAAAGAATCCTGTATTTTGGAAAGTAGGAAAGTTGAGTTAAAAAGTAAAGAATTTAGTAATTGTGAAACAACAGGTTTAGTTTATTTAGTCACATGCCCCCAGTGCCAATCTTTCTATATAGGGAAAACTGAAAGAGGGTTAAAGAAAAGAATCTATGAGCATTCCTACGACATTCAAACTAAAAAAGATAATAATGCTTTATTTAAGCGTTTTTTGTAATGTCCAAATGCCTTCTTTCTTTTCTTTGTATTAGAAAAAGTAAATATTGGTGGACGTGGCGGCATGTGGGAAGAAACTATTGCATATAGAGAATTGTGGTGGCAAGTGACATTACAGGCCAATAAAAGACCAGGATTAAATGAACATTTATCACTTGCCCCACTCTTAAAATTGAGAGCAGCTAAATTATAGCCTTCATACATATTTCACAACTTTTTTACACTGACATACATTTTTATGTTCACATGTTTTATAGCCTTTTATACTGATATATATTTTTATGTAACATGACATTTCTGGAACAAGTGTTTTACTATTTTATCTTATTATTTAAACATGAAAAGATTAGTATTTATATCCCATGCTTTTTATAGCTATTTATATAATATGCTTTTGTTAACCAGCAGATGGCGCATGGACATTGATGTACAAATGAATCAAGGAACGTATAATCTTTATTAACTTTTATTTATTTACTTACACTCATGAACATCCTGTTTTAATCTAAATGTGTTTTAAATTCATTTTATAGTCATTATATTTTTGGTAATAAATCCTAATATAAATAATTTTTAAGGTTTTATTACAATTTGAAAGGTTTAATTAACTTATTTTATATTAGAAATTCATGTTGATTGGCTCAATGTTTTTTGTTGTCATAGGTTTGATTGTATATAAAAGGGCTGTATTTCACTCTAACCCACATCTGATGAAGTGTGGTGAAACGAAAACGGATTTTCAAACAGCGTTAATGGAGATGGAGTGTTTTTGGTGTGAATTCTTCTTTAATAAAACGTTACATATACTGGTTGCCTTCGTCCGTGGCTTTATTGGGTCGCTTTCAGTGCACCTTTTGAGATAAATGCAACAGATGAGACACCCAATGACTGCACCCTGGGGTACCCGGTCATTTTGATAATGAAGAGCACCAAACCCTAATTTTCTGATCTCTATTTATGAACCGTTTTGCTATCCAATGAGTTACATAGGGATTAAAATTTAGATGGGACAGTTTAGCTGTGATACTCGAGTGTGAGATGGTGTTGAATGCCATTATGATGTCTAGAAATGCTATGCACATTGATTTTCTCTCATCAATTGCTTCATTCAGTTTCTCAAGGAAGTCAACTGTGTTAAGTAGGATATGCCTTAACAAATCTGAAATGGCTTTCATAAACAGTTTGTAGTTTATTTGTGTTCTTATTTATTAATTTCATAGTGCTCCTTTCCATAGCCTTGTAGATGAGGCCAGTCAGACTTATGTGTAAAACATGAATTTGTCATAATATTTACTTAGGAAGACAGACGTATCTATGCAGCTATTCACAAGTACACAGAATTTGGCAGTAAAGGACTCAGCGTAAATAGTGGGGTAATCAAGTTGGAAGGGAATGTTGAATTAAGCCTCGGTCATCAATCAGTTTCAGTAGCTTACCCGTGGCATGATATCTGAATACCAAGGTGTTGGAAGATGCTTCTGGCTTCAGTCTTAAGGTGAATGTGACTAATTTGTGGTTTGATCTAACCAGGGAGGGAGTTGCACTTTGTAGGGAGTAAAGCTATCCCATATTGGCGAGTACCAAGTCTAGGATTTTATCATCCCTGGTTGGGGTATGAACTAACTGGTCTTTAGAGTTTGTATTGATGAACTCCAGAAATCTCTGGACATACATGTTAGAGAATGTATATGTCTCCTAGTTAATGGAGATATAGTTGAAGTCCTCTAGGAGAGTGGTGTTTGGCTTAATGCACTATCTAAGTACATACTAGTCAGGTAGGACTTATGGGCTGAGAGGGACATGTGATAGTCCTACTGATACCCATGATGTGATAACTATTGGTGTTAATGGCAAATTTGATGTGGAAAAGTTCCAGATTATCTTACCTACCTAGCTTAGAGGTGAAGTGTTTTTTTATGAATATGGAGAGAGAGCCACCTTCAATACCTTCATCTAGTGTGAATGTGTGAATGTGTAGTAGATTTTGAAACCCTGCACTCAGTGATGAGGGGTGCTGCCAATGGTCTTGAACCAGGTCTCCATAACAAAGCATAAATCAATGTTTTCCAGGGTAATATGTGCTTGTATTTTTGTTAAGGCTACTAGCATTGAGCAGCAATACCTTTATGTTATCTGGAGTCTGTTTTGTCATGTGGGAAGCTTTTGAGGACTGACATTGCCTAAAAAGGCACCACTAGGATGGACAAAGAATGTACATCATCTCCTCCCAGACTGATACATATTGACAGCAAATACAACGAAAACAAACACCAGGATCCCAGTATATCAAATGTATTATTCCCATGAGAGAGAAATAAGTTTGATATACTTGGATCCTGGTCTTTGTTTTCATTGTATTTGCTGCTATTTTTATTTATCTTGCTGCTGTTGCTGCTGTGATACATGTTGACACCCTCTGAATAACACCTGAAGCTAAGACAGTTATTGGAGTCCGTTATATTTTCTCCTTATTGCGGCCTCATTCTTGGTGATGGTAAAATGCTGCTCAAAGCTAAATTCACACCTGCTCAGACACTTATTTCCAAAAGCTCCATTATGTCACACTTCATGTAACCCAGGGAGGTATGTCTCAAGTCGTTTACTTCCACGTGATCTATAACTGTGTCATATGTGCACTTGTGCAAGGACATGAGTGCCTGCATGATATGCTGAATCCTATCACTTGATAGTCAACTGACTGTGACCCTCTCCTTGTGCAGCCTGGTGAATGGTGGGTAAGTGTGTATCACGATGGAGTCACCTATGACTAGGATGTTGGATTGTGTGGAGGTTTGCCTTATGGTCTTTTCAGTTGAGCCACTGTGACTTTGTGACATATGTTTCATTGTAGGTGCTGCCTGAATTTTGTGTTTTTGAGATTGATGAGGGTACCTGTTTCTTAGGTTACATTTAGGAGGAATTTGTGGTTCAGGTAGGTTACTTTTAAGTGCCTCAGCATGGTTAGGTCTATGTGTTTAGTCTGATCTGTTTATGTTAGGTTTAGTCTGGTGTTGGTGTTGAACCTGCTTGTTATTTGTAGTGTCTTTGTGTTTGAGCTTTGCCTCCAATAATATTAAATAACTATATATTTCTCTCTCTCTTTCTCCCACACTGTCAGTTTAAGTAGTATGTGCTTGTCAGTAAATATAAGACAATTGCTACATTGTCTTAGAATGTCTGTTTCAACCAAGCTGACTACAGAGACAGTTGGAATGTCGAAATCCATGGTTTGAGGCGCTGAAAGGGAAGGAGCACCTGTCATGTTTGCAGTTGATTACTGGAGGTGCTGTCTGGTAGTAGTGACAGTGCTGGTCTCAACACAGCTACATGCAGCTAGGAAACTGGGATTGGGATTTCTTTAGATGTAGCATTTCTAACAGAGATGGGTCAAACATGGCTTTGCAAGTCAAGCAGATATCTCCTCTAAGTAGGCGACATGAGACAGAGAATAGTTGGAAGTTTTTTGAGTCTTTCCATATAGGACAAATGTTTAAGACCAGAGTCTGGTCAGTCAGGATTTAGCAAGCTCCTTTGGCATACAAGGATAAAGCTCTGAGTACAATCCAGGTGACCAGAGATTGATTAGCCGCTCAGGTGCCTTTTGGAGCAGGCATGGAGGAGGAATGGAATGATAAGGTTTAAGCCTGCTTTGCTGTCTTTTAGGGGGCGGCACATGTACTGATGAGCACATTCTGCTTAGTAAAATTCCTAGTGGAAGTTGGAGAACATGCAGAGGTGCTTGTGTATAAGGGGATGAGGGCAACTGGTCACATCACATGGAAGTGTGAGGTGCATCTCAACAGCTCATTGCACCCCTAGCCTTTGAACACGAGAGGGAATGTACAGACATTAGGGCTAAATGCAAGAAAAAGTCATCAGCCTTGATGGTAGCCTGATTGATGGCTCTTAACCCTGTGATGGGGAGCAAATGAGCAAGTTGAGCAAGAGTTGGTCTGATGGTCAGCAAACAGTGGAGGCAAAAGTGCAAAAACAGCAGATTTAGTTTGCAAGTAATTTTTCAGCTACATGTGTGTGTGTGTCTCTTCCATTAGTGATTTAAGCTTGTGCAGAATGTTTTACTATATACAAGTACATTATTTATAGATTCATGAATGTACTAGACACTATGTATATTTTCATGGCTTTTCTGCCTCACATTTCAGGTAACAACCTGGGATCCATGAAATATTTTAGTTTCCCTTTTTTTCATATAGCCACCCTCCAGCCCTTTTAGTGTCTTTCAGGTTTAATACTTTAAGTACATGTTTTGCAGTGGCATACATTAATATTCCTTTCATCTGACATGCCAGTAATGCATAATGTATGTTCTGTTTGTCATGAATAGCATATGTATATATATATATATATATATATATATATATATATATATATATATATATATATTTATTGTACATTGGCAGTGCTATGTTATAGTGACTGACAGAGCTAACATTCCCGTTGCTGCAAGGATATTTTGTTTATTTATTTAATTTTCATTTCCTAGGACAGATTTAGGACTATGAATTGATTTTCACATTATAAAGCCTGTGCTTATCTAATGGCTTATGTCATATTAAGTAACACACTGATCTTGTATGTAATCTTAGAGACATTACCAGTCAAGGTATACAATATCTACTAGAAGAATGCAACTATTATATATGCTTCTGCACATAAAATCTAAACTATAGAAAGTCAACTTGCACATGGAAAATTCTTCTGAAAAAGCAGGCTTGTTGGCTGTTAGTGAAGCACCCACCAAGAGGAGAAAACACTGAGAGAAGAAAGGAGCCACTTTTGAGATTTTAAGTATTTTTCCTCTGTTTATTTGCTAAGTTTTTCTGCATAGCCGCCTATTTTGAGCATTTTCTGGCTTGTTAAATTTGATTTCTGCATTAGTAACTGTATTTAGAGCACAACCTAGAGCTGTTTACTGAATTTCCCGTTTGCACTTATTTTTAAAACTTGCATTTTATCTGTCTTTGGCCTAGCACTCTTGTGTGGGGTCATTTACTGCACTGTTATAACTTGTTGATAAAAAAATCTTGCTTTTTTCCCACTTTTCTGAGATTTAAAAAAGTTCAGTTACAGGCTTGCTGTTCTTGAACTGTTTGTAAGTTTCTGTGAGGCCATTTTTTGCTTGGGCTAAAGGAAAGTCTTTCTGTTGATCAGTGGCAGTGAAAAACATTGAGCAGCCTGCCTGCCCATGTGGGAGTGGTTACTGACTTGAAACTGTAGTTTTATTGGCCATTTTGGGTCAATTCCAAAACTCCTTCATCTTCCTCTCTTAAAACCTGGTTGCCTCGTGGTTTTGGCATCTTTTCAGGCTTGTTTGCTGTTGGTGAAGCACCCACCAAGAGGAGAAAACGCTGAGAGAAGAAAGGAGCCACTTTTGAGACTTTAAGTATTTTTCCTCTGTTTATTTGCTAAGTTTTTCTGCATAGCCGCCTATTTTGAGCATTTTCTGGCTTGTTAAATTTGATTTCTGCATTAGTAACTGTATTTAGAGCACAACCTAGAGCTGTTTACTGAATTTCCTGTTTGCACTTATTTTTAAAATCGTTATTTTTCTCAAAACTTGCATTTTATCTGTCTTTGGCCTAGCACTCTTGTGTGGGGTCATTTACTGCACTGTTATAACTTGTTGATACTTGTTAACCTCTGCTATCTCTGAAAAAAACAAAAAATCTTGCTTTTTTCCCACTTTTCTGAGATTTAAAAAAGTTCAATTACAGGCTTGCTGTTCTTGAACTGTTTGTAAGTTTCTGTGAGGCCATTTTTTGCTTGGGCTAAAGGAAAGTCTCTCTGTTGATCAGTGGCAGTGAATAACATTGAGCAGCCTGCCTGCCCCTGTGGGAGTGGTTACTGACTTGAAACTTTAGTTTTATTGGCCATTTTGGGTCAGTTCCAAAACTCCTTCATCTTCCTCTCTTAAAACCCTCTTTTGCGCGGTTTTGCGCATTTTTGTGCATAGCGCAACAGCGGGCAGCGCCGCCTAATTGGGTTTAAACTATTCCTGGCTCCACAAAGTCTGCTCTTCACTTTTTCCCTTAGAACTGCTCTGTCTCTCAATTTAAACACCATATTCTCATTCTAAGGCCCTTCACTGGTCCAATTAAGTAATCCTACAAATTAGCACTATTAAACAATAAGCACTACTTACTCTTATACTCTCTACGATTACCCTGTCCTCTATTGGTCCGTCTTAAATTCAGTTTCCCTGTTACTCTAGCATGTCCAAAGGTCAGTCAGTGGTTTCCTCTCCAGTCCAGCTGGTGAATCTGGGAATTTTGAGGCAATGTTACAACTGTCTCATGTACACGGACAACCCTCTCCTCCCCCAAACAGGTTCAAATATATGTGAGAGATGCAACTATTTAGCCAAACTGGAGGCTGAGCTCTCTCATCTCAAAACTGGTGTAACCAGTCAGGAGGCGAAGGTAACCTCACACAACACAATTCCAGTATCACATAGTCCCACCACATCAGCGAACCAAACACATAAATACACAAAAACATACTCGGAGGCTCTAAATAAAAATCTACCTAAGCAACAGAGACCTCCAAAGCAGACATCCAAGCAAACGCTACCTCAAAACAAAACACACACAACACACAACCCACAAAGTCAGTGTGCCAAGCAGCCACAGCCCTTAAGGCTGAATAACACACCTGATACTCTTGTTATAGGTGACTCTATTGTCAGACACACTGACGTCCCGCTCACCAGGCTGAATAAAGTGAAGGTCACGGTGAGCTGCCTGTCGGTGCTAGGATCCGACACATAACGCAAGCACTCAGGTCACTCTAAAGCAAATACAAATATGACTCAGTCATTGTACATGCTGGTGTGAATGACCTGAGACATACCTCCCTGGACTACATGAAAAGAGACATAGAGGAGCTGTCTGATCATGTAGCCCAGGCTGGTATGACCCTGACCTTGAGCAGCATCTTACCCTCACCTAGAATGATGCCACAGTACAAAGACAAAATGATCGATTTTAACAATTGGCTAAAATTTTGGTGTCATTCAAAGGGGATCCAGTGTCTGTCAGCCTGGGATGACATGCTCGACAAGCCACATTGCTTCGCTAGGGACGGCTTGCACCTGTCACCACTGGGATTTCGGATATTGGCAGAGGCTCTTGCCACCCCCATAGTGCCTTTTTTAGGCAAGGCTGAAAAGTCAAACCCACCCCCATAGACAGCATAAGGAACAAGAAACTAAGGGTAATGCTGCTAAACGCCAGAAGTCTTAACCTCAAGATGCACGCACTCAAAGCTCTCCTCAGTATGGAGAACATCGATATCTGTGCAGTGACAGAAACCTGGTTCAAGGCTCCAGAGAGCACCCCAGCACTACCAGGCTATACCTCGTATCATGCTTTTCGGCCCCAAAACCCGGACCGAACCACAAAAGGAGGGGGAGTTTCCATATTTTATCAAGGATATCCACACCTCCAGGTTAGTGGCATTGCACGAAGTATCGGAGACCATCCATGTGCAACTAACAGTGGGCAAGACTGCTTTTCAGTTTATAGCATCCTACAGACCACCCTCTCAAAGTCAGGAATCCCATTCGGCTTTCCTGAAAACATTGGAGAACATGAAGATCTCTCCGAACACCATTATATTGGGTGACTTCAACTACCCAAACATTGACAGGGAGCACTACTCAAGCCCCAGCACCTTAGCCCAAAGATTCCTGGAAATTATAAACACAAATGCTATGGAACAACTAGTCACCACTCCCACAAGAGGGGACAACATACTAGACCTGATCATTACCAACATGGGGACTCTATGCTCCACACCAGAAGTATATCCATCATTGGTAAGATCAGACCATAAATTAATTTCACTGGATGCCCACATCCCGACCCCACCCCCAGCCCAGAATACCACAGTGAAAAACTTCTCAAAAGCGAACTTCTCACTTCTCAAAACCGAAGTGGAATCCTTCAAGGCCCCAGGGCCAGTGGAAACTACAGCCCAAACTGCAGAATCCTATATAAATGCATTCTACAGACATCTCCAGGAATGCATGGATCATGCTGTCCCAAACAAAACCAAGACCCAGTCATCCAAAGGCAGGCATCCAGTCTGGTGGACCCCTGCCATAAATAAACTGTACAACAGAAGGAGGAAGCTACTACATGATAGAGCAAAATCCCTAATAGGAAAGGCATCTCTGATCAGTACTAGCAAAAAATTACGATCCCTCATAAAATCCTCCAAGGCCAGCTTCGAGAGAAAAATTGCACAGGACACCAAAGACAATCATAAGACTTTTTTCAGTTATGTTAGAAACCAGGGATGCAACTCCCAGACTTGTTCTGAGTTGATTCTAAACGACAAAAAATACACTGAACCCACAGACATCGCCAATATCCTGGCAGACAGGTTCAGTGCAAACTTCTCCACCCCTCCCCCCCAAAAGAGCAAGTATCTATCCCGGCAGAGGGCTGCCTCCCAAACATCTCAGATGCACAGGTGAAGGCTGCCCTCTCCAAAGCAAAAAACACTGCTTCCATGGGACCAGATGGCATCCCAGGTTGCGTCCTACATGAACTACAAGAGGAACTAATCCCTCAAATAAAACAGCTATACAATCTCAGCCTCACTACAGGATATGTGCCCACAGAATGACGTACAGCAACAGTGGTCCCACTCCACAAAGGTGGAGCCTCTACGGACCCTGGAAACTATCGCCCCATAAGCCTGACTAGCTTAATCTGCAAGGCTATGGAGAGGATCATCATGGAGCTCATAAACAAAGATATTGGGGACCTACAGACACTAGATCCTACCCAGTTCGGCTTTGTCAAGGGCAGATCCTGCCTTTTGAACCTGGTTGACTTCTTTGAAACAGTCACCAAAGCCATAGATGAAGGGAAGGTAGTCCACACAGCCTATCTGGACCTTGCAAAGGCATTTGACACAATACCCCACTCTGGCATCATAGACAAGCTATCCAGCTTAAATATAAACCCCTATGTCACAAGATGGGTCGCAAACTGGCTCAAAGACAGAACCCACAGAGTGAGAGTTGCTGGAGCCACTCGAAACCGGTCACAAGTGGCATCCCACAGGGTTCTGTCCTGGGACCACTCTTGTTCGGTATATACTTTTCCGAGGTACAGGCAAACGTGGGAGGACTATGGCTCACCAAGTTCGCAAATGACTGCAAACTGGGCGCCATAATCAACTCTCCAGCTGGCACAAACATCCTTCAAAAAGGTCTCACAGAGACAGATAACTGGTGCCAGCGCCATGGTTTAAAGCTAAATGCCAAAAAATGTATAGTCATACCCTTTGGCAAAAACAATGTGCCCACAAATTACCACATAGGCGGAAACCCATTAAGTACAGAGAAAGTCATTAGGGACCTGGGGACCCAAGTTGATAGCAATCTCTCCTTTGAAAACCACATTGCCAAAGTGGTTTGAAAGACCTTCTACATAGCCCACCTCATCACGAAGGGTTTCACATCTAGATCAGGAGAGGTAATCGTGCCCCTTTATTCATCCCTCATCAGGCCCATCATAGAATACAATGCCCCTTTTGGGATGTACCTTACCCGACACCTGCAGCAATTAGAAAGACCCCAAAAGTATCTCACCAAGAGGATCAAGGGTCTCAAACAGATGCCATATGCTGCTCGGTTAAAAAACTCCAGCTCTACTCAGTTGCATACCGCCTACTTCGAGGCAATCTATGCCTGACATACAAAGCTATGTCAAATCCAGAATTAATGGACATGCTCCACCTCAGTAAATCTAAATCCCTTAGAGCCACATGCTCGAGGGACTTGAACCTCAGCACAGAAATAAATAGAACTTGCTGGAGGGACAGGTTCATAACCCAGAGGCTCCCTTCGCTCTGGAATAGAATTCCAGTTCATGTGAGGCAGAGCACCTCACTGAATCTCTTCAAGAAGAATCTCGATAGGTGGATGGGGGATCGTAGGTTTGTCCCAGGGATTACTCCCGTGTCACTATTAGACAGAGGCACAGTAAACTAAACCTTAAAAAGGGCACAGTATACTCAAATCAAGGGGTGGTGTAAGCCATACAGAATCAGGCTTGGCTTATAATTGCCCCAGGGCAGATAGCCTGGTATGAACCTATGAACCTATAATAAAAGCTGGGTCTAGGGATACAGGAAACAAAGTATTACCAGCATAATGAGAGAAGTTCTAAGTCTCTTAGTATCCTGTGCAATTCTGGAGGCCTGGTCTTTGCTAGGGAATTAGCTGAAAAAAATGTTGCTTAAAGCACTACCAGGATGCTGTAAGGTCTGTGCTAGAAAGGTTAGGTGAACTTTACTTTTTAAATACTAGAAGAAATGAGGGAGGGAGAGGTGAGATGTGGGAGACATTCAATTACATAAAGAGATGAATGAAATTTATAAGGGCACTACTTTCAGAAGAAAAAAGATTCCCATGAGAAATGAAAACTAGGGAGAGACAAATCTTTGGGGGTGAATGTTTGCTCACTGAGAAATTTATGGATAAATGAAGGAATTGTCCATGAAAATAACTGGAGTCAACAGTCGTTGAATTCTAGATGTCAAAATATATACATTAACACCGTTTTGAATAGCTCAGTAAATGTTAATTTACAAAATTAGCATTTGGGTTGCAGACTACATTAGCTCGGACAGGCTTTGTTTTTTAACCTTCAGTTTCTTTGAACGGGAAAGCGAAAACAAGTTTAGACAAGAAGAAACAGAAGAAAAAGCAATCACTGTTTTCTCAACACACTCTAAGATAGCACTGATGATCATGTTGAGACCTCATTTGAAGAGAGATTCCTTAGCTTTGCATACCTGTTCCCTGAAATTAGATATATTTTGCAGCCTGGTAGTGCCTGTGGATAGGAAGACAAACTTTGAGAGTTCCCTGAAGGTTGCTCCTTCGCAGTCACTGTACTGCACTACTCCCATTTGGCATTACTTATTTTTCCTTTATTTTAAATATACTTAAAATGAAATAAAATACAAGTTTAAATGGTATTATTTTATAAATGCAGACACTACTAAACTGTGTACTCATACTCTGTAGCATATGAACATTTGATTTTAGACGGAATAAAGTATTTTTTTTTAAAAAGTCAGGTATCCGGTTGTCATATAGACATCTAATCAGTGAATCATCAAATAAAGGTAGTGAAAATCAACTAGGATCGGGGATAAAAGTTTGGAAAACTCAGGTTTATTAACAGTACTTCAAGAAACAGGAATTCACTTCCTGGCTGAAACTGGCAGTATTTCTTGATGAAAAGGTCATGAATTTTAGCTTGACAGTGCTTCAAGTTCAGGAAGCAGTAGAAAACCTGATAGTTAAACTTCTAGATCTAATGAGAATTCTCAAAGCTTACCATGAAATGTTCAAGTTGTAAAAAAATTTTTTTTCTATTTAAAATTGCTCTTCCTCGGTCATGAGGAACAGCTTCCTGCATATTAACTTTTCAGCAAGAAGAAATAAATTATTTTACCTAAAAATGGGTACCTATTTTGATACATGCATGTTAATAGGGACGGGGAAAGCCTTCAGAACATTTGAGCACTAGTTTAAAGCTGCTATTTGTACAGTAAGTATTGGATGTGTAATACTTTTCCCCATGTCTTCCCCAGTCGAAAAATAGCTTGTCGAAATCAGTAAGTGTTCTGTGTACTTAATTATTTTCTTCAGGAATTTTGCAAAATAGTGTGCTTAGTTTATTTCTGTTAATAACTTTAACACAGTCAGTGCTGTGTCTGTGGAATAAGAAGTTGTTAGTATTTTATCTGCATTGTATTTTAATTCCTAAATTAAATAAGGTTATATATCCCTTGCATGAAAAGTTATATGCTGAAACCTAGCTATTGTCGTCTGTACTTGATAAAAACAGCTGTACTCTTTCTTGAGACTACTGCAGATGTGAGAATTTTTATCAGAGAGTCAGGCTTTCAGACACATGTATACAGGCTGTAGCCGGCATATACTTTTCATGATATGTTACTACTTCAGCCTGCTTAACTGCTTTGAGGAAAATTATACATTTGGGTTTCAGATATTGACTCACAGGTAATGAGAGTTGTGCGACAATCAGCAAAGTTCTTATATTTTACTTCTGCTGTTAAATACTTAGTGTGCACATTGGGCATGGATTAAATAGAGCAAATATGTATCCGGAAATTATGTTGTATGTAGTATAAATTGCTTTTTACCATTTGCCTCTGCTAACTGCTTGATGTAATCTAGTTTTATGGCAGTGGTCCCTGGCACCTTATATTTACCTTGTAACATCTGAAATGGCAGGCTTTACATTGTGAGCCTGAAGTGTTGTGGAATAGTTACTGCAAACAATTTTGGGAGAATTTGAATTCCCAACTGCAGATTCGCTGCGCGGTACTTTCCTAACAGTAATAACATTCTTTGTGTCTCCTGCTGAGGAAATGTGTGTCTGTGTGTATATGTACATGTGTATACTGTATGTAATATATATATATATATATATATATATATATATATATATATATATATATATATATAATATATATATAATGTGTGCATATGTGTATGTATAGTACATATATGTGTGTGTGTGTACATATATATATATATATATATATATATGTGTATATGTAGACAGACACAAAATCTCATATATGCTTTTTTGTAAAATACATAATGTAGGTTTTAATAAAGTGCTGATATTTTAGTTGGTACATGGTCTACACAGAACTAATGTTGACATTGTCGTTTGCATTTTCATTTTTCTTACAAAATGTGTTGCAACTTGGTTTGTTAAAACTTCTGTGCACAGAGGTTTGAACTATGCAATTTTGTGCATTCTCATTGTGGACGTTTAACCACTGCTTTTCTGAGACATGTGGCAATGGGGGGAGGTGCATTTCTGCATGCTCTCCATCCCATGTAATGCGGTGCTTCACAGCTTTTCAAGACAGACATTTCTTAAAGGCTGGATGCAGTAGCTAAACTGTTTATTACTCATAATTGATACTATTCCCAAAATATGTGAACTACCAGGAAAATATGTAGTTAAGATTAATAATTGTGCTACTGTGTTTAATTAAGACTGGGATTATATGCAGCTCATACATCATAAAGGTATATTTGGTAAACAAATTAATTTATTGCCTACTGTCACAGTAACACCATTTTGAAAACGTTATTTCTGTTATGATTGTCCACCTCTGCTGGAAGGCAGGAGCAAAAACACAAAAATTACAATTTTAAATTTTTGTAATGAAATATATGATATGATAGGAATATATAATTACAGGAATTCTAAGAAATGCTTAGGTCTCTTGCACCTTAGAAACAAGAGGAAAAGGGTGGAATCAAAAGAGAGTGACCGCTCCTTAAAATGTGAGCGAAGACTACTACAGTATAGCTGTACAGCCGAGCAAGGTCCGTAAATAGGGTGCATAAAGAAAGCTGTTTGTGGAATGCAAAAGTCCACAAAGTCATTAAAAGAAAGGAGGACTTAAACGTGGGAGATAGAAACGTCGGACTAAAAAGAAATACAGGTTGGCTAACAAAGAGGCTAAGAGAGAAGTTGCATTAGCAAATAACAAGACATCAGAGGCACTCTACTAGCTTCTGGAAAGTGGCTTAGCAGATGGCACAAAGAAATTCTATTAATATTCAAGGCATCCCTTTATTAGGGATGCCAGCAATAACCTGTTCACTAGTCCAAAGGGCATCAAAGGGAAATGAAAGGAGTGTATTCAGCAGCTTTTGCATGAAGAAAACCCCACAGAAGCTGCACTGCCCCAGGCATAGCCTATGACTGAAGTAGAAGAGTCCACCCTAGAAGAAGTAAGAAGAACACTGAAGAAAATGTCAGTGACAGAAGAGATTGTGGTAGATATATTCAAGATGATGGATGAGTTTGTGGAGAAATGGCTCCAGAAGCTACTTGTAGGAGTCTGGAGAGTAATATCCCAGATGACTGGAGAATAAGCATTCTATAGCCAGTGTACAAGAACAATGAGGACGCTCACAACTGTGGGCAGTATAGAGGTAACAAACTCCTGTCACACTACTGAAAGTGCTGGAGATGCTGTTTGATAAATCAGTATACAGAGTAGAGTAGTTTGGATTCAGATCACAGCCAACCCATGTCTGTATTCAGACAATTGAGAAGAAATTAGATATAAGGAAAGTGTCCAGTTTGACATTCATAGACTTGTAAAAGGCTTGTGACAAGATTTGGGCAGTCCTGTGGTGGTTTGAAGTCCCAGAAACATTGGTAGAATTAATGAAGGCTATGTACAAGGAACAATAACGCAACTATGAACAGTATTCAAACACTCAGAGGGGTTCCTGGTGGAAGTGGGTATGCATCAGGGTTCAACAAAGCTGCTCTATGTAGATGCTGTGGCATTATAGGCAGACTCTGAACATGAGCTTCAGCAAATGATACTATAACGAAGTACAAAATGCAAAGCTGAATGCACATGCAATGAATCCCTTGTACAGTTAAGGCACTTGTCATCGTAACAAATGGGGAAATCAGAAGAAGCTGAAAATTAAGATACAAGGGAAACTAGTGGAACCAGTTAACAACTTCAGGTATCTGGGAGAGGTGATTGATGAGAAAGGAAGTCTTAATGAGGTCAACGCTAAAATCTGGGAAGCTGCAATGAACTGGTACAGTGTTTCAGGGGTAGTGTATGACAGAAGAATGCCAAATAAGATAAAAAGTCAGGTATACAAATCAGTGGTGTGACCAGTACTACTGTAGGTTACAAAAACGTGTGCAGTAAAGGCTGAGCAGTTGAGGAAGCTGAAAATGCCTTAGAAAGGTGGCAGGATTCAGTCATTGAGACAAATGAAGACATGATGATATCACGTCAGAAGCCCAAGTAACTCCAGTTGCAGAGAAGGTTAAAAAGAACGGGTAATGGTGGCTGAAGCACATGTGCAAGAAAGCAGAAGACAATCTGGTGAACATAATGCGGAACAGACAGGAAGTAGGAAAAACAAAATATGGGCACACAGCTAGTAAATGAATTATGTCAGAGAAAACCTGTGACTGTCGGACATGACCATCGAAGAAAGTCAGAGAGTGTCATTGAACTGAGTTTGAGATGGTGACAGTTGACAAGACACTCTGACCTCATGTAGACAAACGGGGAAAAAGAGGGTTGTTAGTGATGATGATTAGTTGTCCATAACCAGAGCTCATTCTTTATGAATTTTAATCCAAAAGTAGTGCAGATTTTTTCTTCTAATATTTTTTTATATTACACATACTTATACAGTTTTCCAAACAGTGTACACTAAATTTTCTGGACACACAGTGTTATACATTTTCTTAAAATACATCCCCCCTCTTGGTGTGCCACGTGGTGGTGTATACCTGTTTGTGGGTTCCTAAAGCAATTGTTGCATGTTTTTAAGTCATGGCAGTGTAGATTCAAGCAATCTCTAATTTAGCTATACAGAAGCCCTTCTCATCTTATGTCGACTACATATTTGACCCTAAGAATTTAGGTTAAACTAGATAGATTATAGTGTAATTAGACCTTTTTATTCATATCTGTGTAATATAACTTCAGCATGTTATATGCTTTGCAGCTAACTAGATTAGTATCTGTATTACAAAAGCAGTGCTTAACAACACATGCCTCATTTTGTGATGATTGGCTTTTTTGTTTCTATTAGACTTCAGCTGTATCCCAGAACATGACCAATAAATCTAATCACGAAAAAAGGCGGCAAGCCTCCAGAGACCAAAAAGCACCAAAAATAAGTAAATGGATAAACTCCTTCTTGTCTTAACGTAGGTTTATTAAAAAACAAAACACAACCAACGTTTTCGCCACTGCCAAAGCAGTAGCTTCTTCAGAGATGCAGTACAAAAAAGGCACCATAATTTTTAAATGTTTGCTGTTATACGCCCACTAAGTGCATCACACTACTCCTTAAAAAGGCAGTATTAACATTTAAACAATCAAATAGCGTCTTCTCACTTTATATTACTACAATCAACATTGTAGTCTTTTTTAAAAATCAATTACATAAATATCTTAAAAAGTGTATATATAAAATGTAAGACCAAGGCAATGTCATATTTGCCAATAGATCTTATACTGTACAACCAGGAAAAATATATGTACAATACCTCAACCTGTCCAATTATTAAAGTGTCAAAAAAGAAGAACATGCTACATATTAATACTTAAATTAATGTGAGCAAGAAAAAACGCTACATATATTAAAAATTAAAAATTACTAAATAAAATACCCAAAGTGGAACTGATCCACACTAAAATACATGTAAGGGACCAAACCTTAATGTATAATATTAATCCTATTATTTCACATGTGTTCTACCTCTTGTAACTTCTCAATTTTAAAATGCACGCTATATTACAGTTTTAATTGTAGATTCAAGCAATCTTTAATTTAGCTATACAGAAGCCCTTCTCATCTTATGTCGACTACATATTTGACCCTAAGAATTTAGGTTAAAATAGATAGATTATAGTGTAATTAGACCTTTTTATTCATATCTGTGTAATATAACTTCAGCATGTTGTATGCTTTGCAGCTAACTAGATTAGTATCTGTATTAGAAAAGCAGTGCTTAACAACACATGCCTCATTTTGTGATGATTGGCTTTTTTGTTTCTATTAGACTTCAGCTGTATCCCAGAACATGACCAATAAATCTCTAATGTGAGCATTTAGGAGGAAGCATAGGGTTAAGAGAACAGAGCATCCCCGGTTTGGCACCATTCTGAAAACTGCAGAGGGAGTTTATGAATCCCTTACCTCTCAGCACAATTTCCAGGCTTAAATACATACTGGAGTAACATCAGTGTTGTAGACATGCATTTATAGGTGCACATGTCTTGGATTAGCAAAGTGGTACAGCCTTCATATTTTCTGGTTTCCTTGCTTCTTAACTAAGAATCAGGAAACCCCATTTGTTCAAGTCATTTGATCCTCTGGACTCAGTGACCACATATGAAAAAAAAAATAGCATTTTGTTAAAAGATGTTAACAGCCTAATACACATATTGCCAATATTTCCTACACATAGTGTACAATTCCCTTAAACAGTATTTAGATTAAAGGTATCATTTGTTGAAGATGTTAGTGCATGTATTACTATTTTAGTACAAGTGTTGTAGGGTTTTAAAAGCTTATGGAACAATTTGTATATAGCTTTTTTATATTTTGATCAGACTATGTAGTTGGTTGCAACTAAACTATTTTATGATTTTAGGTAAGTTATACTGTAGCTTGTTTAACAGAATATGTTAAAAGATGCCTGTCTGTTCATGATATTAAGTAAATATTATATTTAAAAGTAGTGCACATTCCTTCATTTAATGGCAGAAGACTTAATAGTTCAGAGAACGTCTGTCTTCACAGAATTGAGGAAATAGTTACCTGATGTAGTTTTATTGGAGGAGACAAATGCATCCCTTGTAGAATACCATAAAATTTGACAGGTAAGCATATAAATTAGTTGTCTTCAATAACTAGGCCTCGGGTACTCCTTTTTACAAAGTTATCAACTGACATTCCACACATAAGTAAAACTTTTTTGGATTGTGTCCGGTTCCTTAACTACAGTGGCAAATTAATGATTTTAGCAATCTCTTCATGTGTCGGGGACAGGACAGTTAAACAGAAGGGCACTGCAAATACATTTATTGCAGTTCAGGGAAGAGGATCTTATTCTGGAAGAAAGATTGAGCTATATTTACAGAACCTGAAGATCTTCATTTAGTTAGATAAACTGGAGCATCACATGCCACAAAACTGTTTTCAGGTGGGGCAGATATTTAAAGTTAAGGGATTTGGGGCAGGATTGAGTCTACAATTGCTCTACGATACTCATACTGATAAAGTCTATATATTTAATTGTTGATGTGACTGTCTGGTATGCTTACCTGTGCACCATTCCCTGACTATCTTGATTATTCCTTTTCACATTTCTGAAATAACATTACCTGCAGTCTGGCACATAAGGTTGACTTCCACCCCTGTTCCAAAGTTTAAAACCAAGTTACATGGCAAGTAAAGTGCAGTGTATTCCACAGATTGTATTGATTCCTTTAAATGTTAATTTGCATACAAGACCTAAAGCTGGCTCAGGAATCCAGTGCGTAATTGGTGGGAAGTATTAGACCCATCTACTAGAAGGTACAAGAATAGGTATGGATAGGATTTGAGGTAATTTGGATGAATGCAGGCCAGATAAAACTACCAAAACAATTACCAATGATTACAATTTTAAAAGTATTTTTCCCCATTTCACTCAAGGTGACACAATATCAAAGCTGATTATATAATTGTATTACAAGGAAACATTAAGGGATCCTTCCCAGAAAAAAAACATTTTCAGCTGTTTTTGATGTCAGGCCTGTTTTTTTCTGATAAGTACGGTGGATATAAAAAGTGCACCCCAGTTAAAATGCCAGCTTTTTGTGATATAAACTAATACTTTGTTGTAGTGCCTTTTGATTTAATTACAGCATTCAGTCTTCTTGGGTACACACCTGCCAGCAATTAAAGAGACTCTGATTAACCCCAAATAAAGTTCAGGTGTCCTAGTAGGATTTTCTGACATTTACTCAGTTGCCTGTAACAGCAAAGGCCAAGGTTCACAGAGAGCTTACAAAGCATCAAAGGGATCTCATTGTTGAAAGGTATCAGTCAGGAGAAGGGTACAAAAGAGTTTACACAGCACTGGATATACCATGAAACACAGTGAAAGACAGTCATCGAAAAGTGGAGAAAATATGTGACAACAGTGACGTTGCAAAGAACTGGACGCCCCTCCAAAATTGATAAAAAGACAAGACAAAAACTGGTCATGGGAGGCTGCCAAGAGACCTACAGCAACACTAAAGGAGATGCAGGAATTTCTGGCAAGTACTGGTTGTGTACTACATGTGACAACAATCTCCCATATTCTCAATATGTCTGGACTATGGGGTAGGATTGCAAGACAGAATATTTTTGTTACATAGAAAAACATCCAGGCCCGGCTAAAATTTGCAAAACAATACATCAGGTCTCCCAAAATCATGTGGGAAAATGTGTTATGGTCTGATTGAGACCAAGGTTGAACTTTTTGGCCACAATTCCAAATGGTATGTTTGGCACAAAAACAACACTTCACATCACCAAAAGATCACCATCCCCACAGTGAAGCATGGTAGTGGCTGTATCATGCTTTCGGGTTGCTTTTCTTCAGCTGGAACTAGGGCTTTAGTCAAGGTGGAAGGGATTATGAACAGTTACAAATACCAGTCACTTTTGGCCCAAAACCTTCAGGCGTCTGCTAGAAAGCTGAAGATGAAGAGGAATTTCACCTTTTAACACGACAATGACCCCAACCATACATCCAAATCAAAAGAATGGTTTTACCAGAAGAAAATTTACGTTTTGGAATGGCCCAGCCAGTGCCCAGACCTAAATCCAATAGAAAATCTGTGGCGTGACCTGAAGAGAGCTGTGCACAAGAGATGCCCCCGCAATCTGACAGATTTGGAGCACTTTTGCAAGGAAGAGTGGGCAAATATTGCCAAGTCAAGAGGTGTCCCATGCTGATAGACTCCTACCCAAGAAGACTGAGTGCTGTAATTAAATCAAAAGGTGTTTCAACAAAGTATTTAAGGATGTGCACACTTATGCAACCATCATATTGTATGTTTTTTATTTTTTATATTTTTCCCCTAACAGATTGTTTTTGAATTGAATTGTACATGTTATAGGTCACATTATAGGTGGGAAAAGTTTTGAAATGATTTATTGTGGTCTAATTTTTTTATATCACAAAAACAAGGTTGGGAGGGTGGCCTAATGGTTAAGGTGTTTTGCCTTACAGACACGTGGTGCAGGGTTTGAGTCTCACAAGAGAAAATTGGCTAGGCTTAAAATGTCAGGCAAGGGCAGTTAGCTTAGTACTAACCTATGAACCTGGCATTTTAACAGGGGTGTGTACACTATTTTTATCCACTGTATGTTCTCCCAGGTTGCATTTGCCCATGTGACGTAGATACATATAATGTAAGCAAAGAAAATTGAAGCAACATATAAACAGGGTATTAAAGCAGTTAATACATGCAAGAAATGACTCGCAGAAACATATTAGTAGCAGGTTTTTTTTTATGCTATAGGGATCATTGAATATAAGTATTTTTATTTCACAAGATCAAAACATAAACCTTGCTGGATGAGTTTAAGTACTTGGGATCAACAGTTCAGAGTAATGGTGAGTGTGGAAGAGAGGTGAAGAAGAGAGTACAGGCAGGATGGAGTGGGTGGAGAAGAGTGTCAGGAGTGATTTGTGATAGACAAGTACTAGTAAGAGTGAAAGGGAAGGTCTACAAGAGGGTAGTGAGACCAGATATGTTATATGGGTTGGAGACAGTGGCATTGACAAAAAGGCAGGAGTCAGAGCTTGACTTGGCAGAGTTGAAGATGTTAAGATTTGCACTGGGTGTGATGAGGATGGACAGGATTAGGAATAAGTATATTAGAGGGTCAGCCCAGGTTGGAAGGTTTGGAGACAAAGCCAGAGAGGCAGGATTACGCTGGTTTGGACATGTGCTGATGAGGGATGCAGAGTATATTGGGAATAAGATGTTAAAGATGAAGCTGCCAGGTAACAAGAAAAGAGGGAGGCCTAAGATAAGGTTTATGGATGTGGTGAGAGAGGACATGCAGGTGGTTGGTGTGACAGAGCAAGATGCAGAGGACAGGAAGAAATGGAAACAGTTGATCTGCTGTGGCGACCCCTAACAGGAGCAGACAAAAGAAGAAGAAAACATAAACCTTGTGTCATGAAATAAATGCTGCTTGTAGTACAAGGAAAGGCAAATAGCATAAAATATAAATTATTAGTGGCCTCCAATCTTCCTTAATTTCTGTATAAAAAATCAGGTTAATGGAGTTAATATTAAAAAAAATTTCTCCTCCTCAGAACACTTTGAGTGTAATAGTGAGCAAGCTGAAGTAGAGGCACAGCAGTTTACAGTCCAGAAGATTAATAGCCAGCAGTATGGATTATATAGGAACCAGCTCTGTTTCATAAAGGGATAAAGCCCTACCTATAGCTTAGTGACTGTAGTTTAACTAGTACCCAGATTTATAAAGTACTGATTTGGGAAGATAGGTGTATTTGCACTCAAGCACACCTCACAGAAGATGTCCCATAGATCTTAGGGAAATTTGAGTGGGGATATTGCTTAAATGAGAAAGAGGCTAAGTTACTACAGAGATGAAATGATACTTTAGCATGTATGTCCCATGGACGTTATCAGTGCCTGTGAATTACAGGGAGAATTTAGGGTATAAACCAAAAAAAATTCCCAGAATCAGTATGATACTGCACCAGGCTCCTTTATCTCTTCGCCTGCTCTGGGCATGAGTTAGGGTTATTCCAGAGGAGGTTAAGGTGCATCTGGTATACCTGGTGAATGAGGAAAACACCTGGAAGTTATCCATTGGTAAGTTGTAGGGGCAAAAGAAAACTTACCATCTGATGTTGTTAATCTTCTTTCTATTCATCACCGATGGGTTTGGTTTCGAGCCCTCAGAACCGAGTCGGCCTAATACCAAGCTCGCACTAGCCAAAAACTCTTGAGCTAAGCTTCTACCCATAATGCCCTTCTCCCTGTTACCTCAGATCTCATTTGCCACGTAGCTGTAAAGCTGCGTTTCAGCCGAGCTCTCAGCTAAGTGGAAACATTTTGATATCTTCTGGGAAAATTTGTCTGTTTTTTTTATCATTTATGATTCGTATTCACTAATCCATATATTTACAGTTAGATTTACACTTTTTTTCTCTTCTACTTCTACCCATTTAGTAATCTTTTAAGTACCATTGGTAGCACGGCCTTCTCTCTTATACCTTGTGGTATTCCTTGAATACCATTGCTGATATTCCTTCCCTTTTTCTGTCTAGTTGTGTGTTTTTTGACTCTTTAGATACTGTGTATTTTAATAGGTTTAGAGAAAGTAGATGTTATGTTTTCTCTGAGGATTTGATTGTTGTGTTTAACTTTTCAAGATATCTGATAAAAAGGGTACATCTGGTTTCAAGCATTGTACTTTGTGTAATGGTAAACTTCCGAATAGTGACCCTCACGATGATTGTGTTTATTGCTTGGGGGTGTCCCATATTTCGGTGGAACCTCCCTGTGTTGTTTGCCAATATTTCAGCCAACACACTCTGAATGAGCGCAAGAATAATTAATCCTGAAGGGCCTACTTAAGATGCCCTTTTCAGAGGCCCTTTCTGCGATGGAGGTCTCAACCCCTCCTGGGAAGGATAAGAAAAGGCCCCATTCTGTTCCTCTCTCACCCTCGGGTGACCAGGGTAAGACTTTGAAACCTAAAGTACAAAAACTTTCTTCTGAGCAGAAATCTGCCTCATCGGCACTGACTTTGTCTGCTTCGGGTACTACAACTGTTACTATATCGGCACCAACTTTGGCCCCGATATTGTCTCTGGCACCAAGTACAGGCCTCGCCAACTTCGACTTTGGCACAGGGTGCCACTTCAGCACAGTGCACACCTTTGATGCCTATCTCTGCAATGATGTTTGAATCTCCTGTATCGGCTCTGAGTACCCCTTCGGCAGCGAGCTCTTTTATGGCCCCGACTAGACTGGATTTGACCCCACTGCTTCCTGTCTTCAAACTTGAGACAACGGTGCTGTTAAATTCTACACCACGGACCCGATACTCTCCATCCATAGATCCATTTCTAGGCCAAGTGTATAGCCCATTCCTAGATCGACCTGACTCTCTGTCGAGAGTATCCACTAGATCCACCAGGAGCCTTTCAGAACTTGATGTGGTGTGTCTTGTGGATCAGCTGTTGGCAGCTAGGGAGAATACCCATGCGACCCATCCTCCTACATGGCTTGGGTTGACTTCTCTACGGACTCTTCCAAACCCTCCTGCTTCAACGTCCTTTTCAGAGCCCCCCCCATCTAGGCGCCTGTAGTGGACCTCACTGAGGCTCCCGGACCGTCCCTTTGGTCCTTGGTTCCCACTGAACCAGTCCTTCCTCAATCCCATGATTGGGCTGCAGGCTCTTTGGTTCGTGGCACAGTTCTGAATGTTTCTTTGGTTCCGTCCTCTGTGCCAGGAGCTTTGTCTGCACTGATCCTGCTTGAGGCTTCATCCTCATGAGTAGGTTCAACGGAGTGGGGTGTGACCCCAGTTCAGTGGTTGTCGTCCTTGGTTCTGGGCTCCCATCCCTGTTCAGGTGGACCTGCTTTCTGCGCGATGGAGAGGCCACTTACATCTGGAAGCATTCTGCCAAAGTTAGAACCCCAGATTTCTCCCCCTGAGCTACAGCTGCCACAGGCCACCGAGAAGGGAAGCTGCAGGAACTCCCTGTACATGGTACCCACTCTTCCGAGTCCTCCTCAGAAGCCACTGTTGAGGAGCCCCCATGGAAGAGATTACCCCACTCCTGATGATGTCTCCTTTGGAGACATCCTTGAAATGCTGAAACAAAGGGGTGACTGGAAGCCCACTAATCCTTCATCTGAGGAGTCCGTGTTCCTGCAGGCTTTCCATGCCAGGCCTTCTGCTTCTTGGGCAACCCCACCTGCAGACGAGTTAGTTCAGCTCATGGTGCAATGCATCTGGAGGAACCCTGACTCTGTTGAGGCGATCCCTTGGAGACCTGATAAGATACTTTCTCCACCCGAGGAAAACCCACATTGGTCCAGAGGTTTACCGGTTAATGCTGTGGTGGTGGCGGCGGCCATGAAAATGGATCTGACTGAAGAGAGTCCTACTGTCCACTCACCAAACAGAGAGTTCTGGTCTGTGACAGACTGGGAAAGCAAGTCTTTGCTTCAGCGACCTTTGCCATATGGTCCCTGAACTACTTGGCACATTTTACGAGGCTCCAAAGAGACTTGATCTCCGAACTCTCTGGAACACTTGCAGGAAAAGTGTCTGATGAGGTAAGGGACAAAGTTGCCTCACAGCTCACAACCCTGGAATCGATCTCCAACTCATCCATGAGGCTGCTTTCACATGCAACCAAAGAGGGTGGCTAGAGCTGCGGGTTCAGGCATAGTTATGAGACGCCATGCCTGGATGCGCATTTGTGACCTCACGGATCCCCTCAAGTCTTTCTTTCTGAATGCTCCCATCAAAGCATCTTCCCTGTTTGGTTCCAAGGTAAAGGACACTGGCCAAGTGTGAGCAGGATGGTAAGACCCTGTCTGCCATGGCCCTACGTTTCTCCAGCCCTCAACATTCCTTTTCCAGGAACCAGAGCAGTGGGAAGATGTGACACAAAACATCTCAGGGTCCTTTCCGTGCCACACGTGATGATAATACCCTAATGGGCAGAGGGGGTAACAATTCTGAAAGATGACCCTATAGAGGCAGGGTGGTCCACATAACCAAGGCCCCAGAGACTCCTTCTCTGGGCAGCCTTACCAGCGCTCCCGAAGAACGGCCCGATTGCTTGCCTCTGGAAGCAGTTGGGGGTCATTTCTCTCTGCACCAAGCTGCCTGGCACTCTATTACCACCGCTTCTTGAGTGCAAAATATCCTTACCAGAGGTTACATCATTCCCCTAATCAATTATCAAAAACTTCCAATGAAACTCCTGGACGTTCCACCCAGTCAGAGGGAAGTAGCAGCTTCAGAAATAGAAAAGCTGTATCAAAAAAAAGAGTCATCCTACTAGTCCCACCAGACCAGTGTGGATTTGGATTTTACTCAAGATTCTTTGTGGTGCCAAAAAAGACAGGGGACTGGAGACCCATTCTGGATCTCAGCAGTTTGAACAAGTCTGTTGCCCAAACCAAATTCCGGATGGTCACGGTTCACTTCATTCTCCCTTTTCTAAGGGAGGGCGATTGGATACGCTCGATAGATCTCGGGGATGCGTCTTACCACATCAAATTGGACAAACACTCCAGGAGTCTACTCCACTTCTGGCTAGGAGCCAATCATTACCAGTTTCATGCCCTGCTGTTTGGCCTCTCTACATCCCCCAGAGTATTCACAAAGTGCATGGCAGTGGTTACAGCTCACTTGAGACTCCAAGGTTTCCGGATGTTTCCATATTTGGACAATTGGCTCCTTACTTCCCCACCAAGCATCTTCTGGTAACAGTCCCTGCAATACACCCTTTCTCTGGCAGAAAGTTTGGGGATAACTGTGCACTGGGAGAAATCCAACCTTACTCCGGTCTAGCAGAAAGAATTCAACGGAGCGGTCTTCAACACCTGATCATGCCTGGTGTCACTTCCAGCTCACAGACTCCAGAGGTTGAGGCTTCAGCTCCGGGTGATACTGTGTCAAAACAAAGTCTCGGCAGGAGAGGTTCTTCAGGTCCTAGGATCCATGGCAGCTTCCATACCAATAGTTGTTGTTGTTGTGTCTTTCGGCTTTTCCCGGTTAGGGGTCGCCACAGCGGAACTCCGGTCCACTAATGATTGGCAGTTGATTTTTACATGCTGAGTTGCCAGCCCTAACGCACAACCTTCAACGAAGGTACACCCATTCATGCATGTCTACATGCAGAAGACGCTCTAGCTGAGAGTCAAACCTATCAGCGTCTTACTGTGAGCTTCCATACCAATAGTACCTCTTGCAAAACTGCACATGCGGATTCTCCAATGGCTTCTTCTCTCTCAGTGGTTTCAGAACCATCACCCTCTGTTTTCAGATTCAGATAACCAACTCTTGAAAGCAGGACCTCCTTTGGTGGATGAGGCCAGACACAGAACTTTGGAGCTGCCCTTTCCAGCCCCCTCAGCCCAAGTCTATTTTGACCATGGATGCTTCCCCGTTAGGGTGGGGGGCTATTTCCAGGGAAAGACAGTCCATCGTAAATGGTCCACGTTGGAGGGCAACCTGCATATCAGCATTCTAGAACTGAGAGTGGTGCTGTTAGTGTTTCAGGCATTCCAACCAGTTCTCCCTTCTGGAACGATTGCAGTTTAATCAGACAATATGTCAGTAGTCTGGTATATCAACAAGCAAGGAGGAACCAAGTCCTACCCCCTGTGTCAAAGGCCATGATAATTTGGCAGTGGGCAATAGCTTCCAACTGCTTTTGGATAGCGGTGCATATCCCAGGGAGCTCCAATATGATTGCAGACAAGTTGAGCAGGTCTATTCTCCTGCCCCATGAGTGGTCTCTCAATCCCAAAGTAGCGGCAGAACTTTTCAACTGCTGGGGCCAGCATTGCTGCAACCTCTTCGGCTCCCCATCAGGCAGCAAATGCAGCAGCTATTTTGCCCCATTACCCCACAAGGGAGAGTCCCTAAGGGATGCTCTGATTCAGGATTGGCCCACGGGACTTCTTTATGCCTACCCCCCCATTCCTTTGATCCCACAATTCATAAAGAAAGCCATTCGGTTGAAATGCAAAGTGATCCTCATAGCCCCCTTTTGGCCTCGACAAGTTTTGTTCCCCTTCCTTCAGCCTCATCTGTTATGTCCACTGTGGATTCTGGACTCTCTTCCAGACCTGATTTTTTCATCCCCACAGGTTGTCACCCATATATGTCCAGTCTTAAGTTGACAGCTTGGTTTCTCCACTTCCATTAGTTGCCAGGCAGGATGACCTGACCTCACCTGTCCGTGACATTAGTCTGGCTTCTCATAAGCCATCCACCAGAAGACTATATCGCGACATATGGAAAAGGTTCACTATTTGGTCAAAGGAAAAGATGCTAGATCCGTATTTGGCTCCAGTCACAGCAGTCTTACAATATCTACGTTTTTTGAAGATGGAGCTCCAGCCTCTGCCATATGAGTACATCTGGTAGCGATTTCAAATTACAATAATGGGCTGGATGGTACTCCTCTCATATCACTGCACTTATGTAAAACCTTTCTCAAAGGAGTTTCTCACATTAGACCTCCAATCAGACAGCCTATGGAGCCATGGAACCTCACGTTACTTCTCCAGTCCTTGACACAACCCCCCTTTGAACCCGCAGCGAAATGTGACCTCAAATTCTTCTCATGGAAATCTCTCTTCTTGGTAGCCATCATGTCAGTCAGATGAATTTCGGAGTTGAAGGCATTGCGCACTAAAAGACCCTATCTAATCTTCCACAAGGACAGAATATCACTCCAGACGATCCTTTCTTCCCAAAGTTGTTTCTGATTTTTCCATCATTCAGTGTATTGACCTACTAGTATTTTTCCCAAATTTTTCTAATAAAGAAGAGTACTGCCTACATTCCTTGGATGTACACAGGCTGTTAAGGTTTTATTTAGACAGGACCAAAACAATATATAAGACTGACCAGCTCTTCATTACCTTTTTCTGGGCCTAGAATGGGAAATTCTGTCTTCAAGGTCACTTTGTCAGAATGGCTAAGGGACTGCATACATTTCTCTTACTCATTTGCAAAAGAACCTATCCCGCAAAATATTAAAGCCCATTCCACTAGATCTATGGCAGCTTCTGTAGCCTTCCATTCCAGGGCTCCTATGGATGACATTTGCACAGCAGCCACTTGGGCTAAACCCCACAGCTTTATCAATAATTACAAAATTGGATGTCATCTCCAGAGGGAGAGCTGCCTTTGGCTCAATGGTACTCAATAACGTTCTTCCATAAGGGCCGCCCAAGGATCTCAAGGTAGCTGGGGATTCTGTCCCATCGGTGATGAATGGAAAGAAGATTAACAACACCAGACAAAGAAGTTATGTCTTACCATAATGTTCCATCTGTGTTGTTGATCTTCTTTCATTCATCACTTCCCACCCTCCTTCCCCCTCCAAAGGCTCCTGGGGATACTTTGGGTCCAAGTGGTGTCTTAGGGCATTTGTGCAGAAATGGCCTCTGCTTTACTTGTACAACATGGGCAAACTTGATCTGAGGTAATAGGGAGAAGGGCATTGTGGGTAGAAGCTTAGCTGGAGAGTTTTTGGCTAGTGCAAGCTTGTTATTAGGCTGACTCTGTTCCGAGGGCTCGGAACCGAACCCATCAGTGATGAATGAAAGAAGATCAACAACACAGATGGAATGTTATGGTAAGACATAACTTCTTTTTTAGTATTTTTACTCTCTATTGATGTGACAATAGGAGGTACTGCCAGCCATGCCAGGAGAAGTAGAGCAGTGGATGTGTAATGTATGCAAGCAAAGCTCACTGGAATTTTGTAAATAATTATGTCATTTGAATATCAAACTGATTTTAACAGATGTATTTCTGAAAGTTGCTTGTGTTAAAATTTATCAACAGTGTGCCCTGCTGGAAAGAAAAGAAATGTACATGTATTATTGTAACTGAATTAAATGTATGTTTTAACAGAAGATACTGGAAGAGAAAAGGTTAATCTCAAACTTCAAAAATAGTAAGAAAATTAAACTATTGGGCCTAGGCTATAAATATGTTATCTCTCAGTGTTGAATGAAGCCAGAGACACAATGTCTATAAGAAATATGGTTTATTAGCTCATGTAGGAAGAAGGGAAGTATTTTATGACTTCCATCAGCTGCACCAGATCTGAACAGTGCTTTTGCGTGTGTATTATTGACATGTAGGTGCTAAGATGCTGGCAGCTTCTAGTGTTAGTGAGTGTAGGAAACAGAGTCAGATGACCAGATGTGATGTTGAGTAATCGACTCTGAAATAATATTTAGATATTATATTGAGAAGTTTCTCAGTCAGACTGAGCAGTCTGTTCTTGGAACCTGAAAAGGAGGAAGACCACTCATCCACTTTACCTTGCCTTCCACTAGTAAGTGACCAGGAAAATATATTGAGAATAGTTGAGTATTGTTTTTCTGTAACTGCGTGAATCTTTCCAGCTGTGTTATTTTTGATATTTCCTGTGAATAAAATAGTGTTTACTGTAAATAGATATTTAGTATTTTCATGTTCTTTTATTTATTATTAAATATATTTAAAATTTTTATTGTGACCAATCCTTCTAGAAAACATATTTAAGTTTTGAGAGTATTTGCACCTGGCCCCTCCTGAAAGTCTTGCTGTTTGGTCAACAGTACCATTTGTATTAATATTAACTTCACTCAGCATAATTGGATACCCATTTAAGAGCCTTATAGTAACTGACTGGTGGTAGTGAATATACCTTGTAGTCTGGGCAAAATTGGTAGTGTGTGTAATCTGTTCTAGCCTTTCCCAGGTGTGTGTGTGTGTGTGTGTGTGTGGTCAGCTACTTTGAGCAGGGACACAAGGCACTGGTTTCACAGAGAGGGTGCTGAACACAGCTGTGCCAGTGGGGAGCCTTACTGTGGGCCTGAGGAGAGAGAGAGATAGACAAATCCAGACCCCAGGCTGACTCTGTTCCCTATGTGCTCTTTAGATAAAGATTAGAAGGTCACACTGAAAAACCAATCATAAAAAAACTAAATGAAAACTCCAGCCAAGCTAGAACTTCCAGTGAGTGACCTCCCAAACAACCTGTAACAGAGGCACCTGATGTTCATAAGGGTCATTTGCATATATCCCATGTTGGGATTAGATGTTGATTTTAGTATGATTGTTGAACATTCTGAAGTTTTCCAGCTGGTTGTGGTGTTTTATATTATTAAAAACTAAAACGCCTCGCAAGTACGGTGTGCTCGGCCATACCATAACATAGTAAGACACCAGTGGCCAGCATTCTGAATTGATATCAGTGCACTTTGTTGCATTTATGCTTCAATAAATATCTATTGTATTATTTTTTTGTTTGGAGGTGTTTATATGCTGCAAATGCTGGCCACTGGTGTTTTACTGTGTTTTATATTATGCCATTTTTTTCAATATCTTGCATTAGCATTCTATTCTTTTGGGGTAGCCAAATTGCATTATTTATTTTTAATTCCTTCCATCTAGAAGGTGCAAAGCTGTTTAGGATATTTAGTTAAGTTGTGTTGAATTAATTTATAACATCACCTAAGGGAAATATTTTTAAGATGTTCCAGTTAATAGATGATAGGGTAGTAATGAATATTTCTGGGTTTAACTTGGACAGGTTACTTGTTTTATAAACACACTGTTTAAGTGGACATGTGAGATGTTTGGTTGTATAGATTGAAACATGGTCACCGAGAGTCTAACATTCTACCTGTGGTGGTGAAGTTGCTGGTGTTGATACTAGGATCCATTCTAATATGGAATTTGATGTCTTGCTATAATGTGTGGGGCTATTAGTTGACTAAACCCATAGAGGTTCATGCTAGATGTAGGGGAGTTAAAGGTTATGTCCAACCATTTGGTATTGAAATCACCCAATATTATTGTTTCTTGTGGAATTGTTATGGATAACAAGTGTAGGATATCTTCCAGCGTAGCTGTATGGTCACCAGTAGGGATGTTAAAGAAAGACATACATATTTATTTGTATTGGTTTATTTTCAGGAAAGTAATAAGAAGCGCTGCTAAATTGAATTTTCAAATTGGTTTGTTATAGGGGAAATACGGTAGTTGTTGGGAAATATTAAAACAAAACCACCACCTTTCCCATCTATATGGTCATTACAGATGCTATAACCAGAGGGAATAATTCTGGAGTAATTTATGCTAGGTTTAAGCTAAGTTTCAGTTATAGTGAGAATATAAGGCTTGTTTTGGGTAATCCAGGCATGTAATTCAGTGGTTTTATTTCTTGACCTTTTAATATCTATAGTGGCAAAAGTTAGACTAGTGGGGTTAGAGTTGTTAGTCAAAGATAATTCTCTTGATGTTGTTTTTGATAGATGGAGCCAGGATTAGGATGAGAGTAATCAATTTTAGTATATCTGGGTAGCTTTTAC
This sequence comes from Protopterus annectens, assembly GCF_019279795.1. Classification (NCBI taxonomy): domain Eukaryota; kingdom Metazoa; phylum Chordata; order Ceratodontiformes; family Protopteridae; genus Protopterus; species Protopterus annectens. The sequence continues at coordinate 665,001,883 of NC_056745.1, read as the reverse complement.
AAACTGTGGATAGTATCAGTTAATTAGTGGGAGGAGTTGAGAGACAGCATTGCTCTTTTATTTAGAAATATTTGTAGGTAGCTGAAGTGTTTGTGTGGTCTGCATTGCTCTGAGTATCACGCATCTCTGCATTTAAGTTTGATTTGAAGGTCTTTATTTAAGGTTTTATCACTTCTGTTTTGTATCTTATTCTAGCATTACATTTGTTTTAAGTTTTCTGTTCTGTTGGAGTTTTAAGAGTTCTTGGCTAGGGTCAGTTAAAAAAGTTACCAAAGAATTCCTTTGCAAACTGTGAATAGTATCAGTTAATTAGTAGGAGGAGCTGAAAGACAGCATAGTTTATTTAGAAATGTCTGTATTTATTTTTATTTTATTTTATTTAAGTTTGATGACCGGGGAAGTCCACTGGGCCATGAAGAGCCCATTTTCAGTGGAGGCCCGGGTAGAAAAACTCGAAATATTACATGTTACAAAAGAATAAAAAAGATTTGTATAGAACAATTAAAACATTTACAGAAAAATAATACATTATGTAATAAACTTTTAGTGAATTAACATTTAAACAGAAGGTTAGTAGCCCTTTTGGCGGGTGGGTAAACTGAACATTTGCAGAGAAAGACATTTTTGTCAAATAAGCTCTTTGTAAATAAACATTAAACAAGTAGCTACTAGCCCTTTGCAGGTTAGGTGGACCATTTTGCATGGAGAGAGTACAAGAAAATTGGATTATGGAAAGTATAGTACATTAGATAGCAGAGAGAAAATCAGTCCCTGGTAGGATGACTGTTTTAGGTTGAGATGAAGCGAAAGAATTGGTAAATGGTAATGATTTCAGTGCAAGGTAGAAAGAGATGGGATGGAGAGGCATTTATTTTGGAGCATGACATGGGTATTCCCATTTGGCTAATAGATGAGATAATAGCTGAGATTTGAAATTGGTATGGTTTGGAAGGTTGTGAAGGTGAGGGGGTGTTCCACTGCTTGGCTAAGGAGTAGGACAGTAGTAGGTGGCCAAGAGGTCATGCTGGTTTGTGGACCTGATGGAGATTTTGGTTTGTGGATGTGAGTTGGAGGTTGGGTATATGGGGTTTTATGGCTGTAGTGAGAGATGGGCAGTTTGTGGGTTTAAAGAGCTTATGGGCAGTAGTGAGTTGTAGGTAGCTGAGGTAGTTGGGGACTTCAAGCCAGTTGAGGGTGAGGAGGGAGTGGCAGTGGTGGGATGAGTTTTTTAAATTGGTTGCATATTTGCAGATCTTGTGGTAGCAGAATTCAAGTTTGGATCGTAAGCCGAGGTGGAGATTTGTGAACAGAGGGGCACCATACATCAGGGAGGGGAGCAGGAAGGTGGATGCCATGGTTTGACGGGTTGAGGAGCTGAGGAAGCAGTTGTGTCTGTAGAGGAGACCTATCTTTTGGTGGGGTTTTTTGATTGCGGAGTGGATGTGGGAATGAAATTTTAGTTCATCATCAATGATGATGCCAAGAAGCTTGGTAGTGGGAATGATTTCGGGGGGGGGGGGGTGTTCTGGTTCTGTACAGTAAATTTGTTTTTTAGCTGAAGTGTTTGTGTGATCTGCATTGCTCTTAGTATAACTCATCTCTGCATTTAATTTTGATTTGAAGTTCTTTAAGATTTGATCAGTTGTATTTTGTATCTTATTCTAGTATTACATGTGTTTTGTTTTACGTTTTCTGTTCTGTTGGAGTTTTAAGAGTTCTTGGCTAGGGCCAGTTAAAACAGTTACCAAAGAATTCCTTTGCAAACTGTGAATAGCATGAGTTAATTAGTGGGAGGAGCTGGGAGACAGCATTGCTCTTTTATTTAGAAATATCTTTAATTAGCTGAAGTGTTTGTGTGGTCTGCATTGCTCTGAGTATCACTCATCTCTGCATTTAATTTTGATTTGAAGCTCTTTATTTAAGGTTTGATCACTTCTGTTTTGTATCTTATTCTAGTATTACATTTGTTTTGTTTTACATTTTCTGTTTTGTAGGAGTTTTAAGAGTTCTTGGCTAGAGTCAGTTAATTTGGTGGTTTGTGAGTTGCCCGCCCCTACTATAAATTTGGACACTCCTCCCAGTCCCATCTCATCAGCTTATTCTACTGCGTAGAGAGAGGTCATTTGTGAAGGCCCACCCCCCTTAGTTTCTCAACCTTAAATTATCATGTTTCATCCCTTCCCACTTAACCTAAAAAGAAAATTTACTGCATTTGTGTTTCTTCCTACTTTATTTTGCTTTTGCTGCCTGTTTTTAAAAGTACTCAATTGCACTTATTCTGCTGCATTCATTACTGCTTGTTAGTAGCCTGATTAAATTGTAACTGTTATTCTAAGCCTTTTGGTCTAATTACTTGGGCTTCAGGCCAGTTGTTTTACATTAAGAAGGTTTGTGATCTGCACTCTTGTGGCAAGAGAGGTAGCTTACATCCTTCTAAGTTGACAGTTGCTGGTTGAAGGCTTAGTGTCTGTTACTCTAAAAATGTTTTAGTTCTGGTTTAAGCACTTGGGCTTCAGGACAGTTATATTACATTAAGAAGGTTTGTGGTCTGCACTCTTGTGGGAGGAGAGTGTAGATTCTGCCCTTCTGAGTTGGGTATTGCTGGTTAAAGGATTATTTTGCCTGCTTATTTGAATTGTTTCTTTCTGAAATTGGTGTGCCTTGTTTGCTGTAGCATAGACTAGATTCAGACCCTCTGAATCTGGCTTTGTTTGTATAACTTGAGCACTAATCCAGGCCATCTTTTTTGGAAAGGGTTCCCTTGCTTTGATCAGCTGGTAGACACCCCTACAAGAGGTGAAAATATCCTGGACTTGGTCCTAACCAACATGAGTAACCACTGTAGCACTCCTACAGTGTCATCTTTCTTGGTAAGATCGGACCATAAACAATCACTTTTGAAGTCACCATCTTCTCTCACTCCCCCCTTGTCAGGGTCAAATGAGAAAACTTTTTCAAAGCTGACTGCAGTCTCCTCAGAGCAGGTATAAGCAGCTTCACAGCCACCCTCCCTTCAGTTGGAACTAACACTAATGTCCAAGCCTACACCAGAAAAAACTATATGAGCACCTACATAGCTGTATGGACTCAGCAATACCTAACAGGACAAAATCATCTTCCTCAAGGAAGAATAAATCTGTCTGGTGGACAGCAGCAGTAAACAAACTCTATAATAGAAGGAAAAAAATGCTGTCCAGGGCGAAGAAGGAGCTGGTGCCAAGTTGGAAGCAATTTCTCCTTTGTCTGAACAAGCAAAGTCACTGGTGAAATCCTCTAAGGCTAACTTTGAGTCCAAATTGGCCACATCCACCAAGGTCAAATCACATGGCCTTCTTCACATATGTCTGCAATCTCAAAGGCAACACCCATATCTGCTCTGAACTGGTAGTCAATAATACCACATACACAAACGCCATAGATATAGCCAACCTGCTGGCAGACAGGTTCAGTGAAAACTTCACCCCCCCCCCGTCCCCCCCATCAGTAAACCAGGACATCCCCAGCACCTGCCCCCCTTCCCTCATCACCAGGAAGCAGGTCTTTAATGCCCTTTCAAAGGCAAAAAAGACAGTTTCCATGGGACCCGGTAACATCCCTGGCTGTGTATCCTACATGAACTCAGGCATGAGTTCTCAGCTCCTCTAGATGCCCTATTCAACCAAAGCCTGAGCACCAGCTTCATCCCAGCTGAATGGAGGACAGCCACTGTCATCCCTCTACACACAGGTGGTGCATCCACTGACCAAGGAAATTATAGGCCCATCAGCCTAACTAGCCTGATCTACAAAGCCATGGAACGCATTATTATTGACCTTATAAACAAGGACATTGGCAATCTCCAAACACTTGACCCCATACAGTTTGGTTTTGTTAAAGGGAGATCATGCCTGTTAAACTTGGTCGACTTCTTCAAAACAGTCATCAAAGCCATGGGCGAGGCGAAGACGGCGCACACTGCCTACCATGACCTAGCCAAAGCCTTTGACATTATTCCCCACTCGGGCATAATAGATACTCTCCCAGCTAGACATCAACCCGTATCTTACCAGATGGGTAGCTTATTGGCTCACTGATAGAACCCACTCAGTCAAAGTAGGGGAACCAACCTCTAGTAGTAGACCCATAACGAGTGGTGTACCCCAAGGATCAATCTTGGGGCTGCTACTGTTTGGGATATACTTTTCTGAGGTGCAAGCCAAAACCAGTGGTCTGTGGCTAATCAAGTTTGCAGATGACTGCAAGCTGGGTGCTATTTTAAATGTCCCTAGTGATGTGAACATCCTCCAAGAGGGCCTTACCCAAACTAATAACTGGTGCCAGAAGCATGGCCTCAAACTGAATGCCAAGAAATGCATCATTATTCCCTTTGGGGGAAAATGTCATCCCCACTAATTGCATGCTTAGTACATTGTTATTAATGTAATAATCAGTTGTGAGGGACTTGGGCACCCAGGTTGATAGCAGCCTGACTTTTGACCACCAAGTTGCATCCATTCTACAGAAGGCTTTCTACATGGCCCACCTCATACATAAGGGTACTTCATCCAGGAGCAAGGAGGTCATAACACCCCTGTACTCCTCCCCCTTATCAGACCCATTATTGAGTACAATGCCCCCTGCGGCATGTACCTTGCCAAGCACATGCAGCAGTTGGAGAGACCACAGATGTTCCTGACCAGGAGAATCCAGGGTCTCAAACACCTTTCCTATGCAGATAGGCTAAAAGCCCTGTCCCTCTACTCAGTCTCATACAGACTTCTCAGAGGTGACCTGTGTCTGCCATACAAGGCCATTTCATATCCAGCCTTGATGAAGTTGTTGCATATCCATAAGACAAACTCCACTCACACAACCCACATGCAAGGCCTTAACCTGGTCTGTGACATTAATAGAACTTGTTGGCAGGATAGATTTGTGTCCCAAAGACTTCCTCCATCTGTGGAATAGACTCCCTGTCCATGTCAAGCAGCGTACCCTTCTAGCCCTCTTTAAGAGGAACCTTGTTGACTGGATGGGAAACAGAAAATACACCCCCTGGAATCCCACCTGTGTCCCTGCAGGACAGGGGAAACAGGTGCTGACTTTGAGGGAACATGAGTGAAATTCTTGTCTAGGCTTATAAGGGCCTCTGGGCCAATAGCCTAGTATTATCCTATGAACCTATTAGCGAGTCTTGTTTTTTTTGGAGACTATTTCTCCAATTAATTTTATTTTGATTTTAGTTGAAATGAAGTCACTTGGTCTATATTTGGGGTAAAGGAGAATACCATCATTAAATAGGTTTGATGCAATGTTTGCATAGTTTAGGGAAGAAGTATTGATAAGAGGATAAGCTGAGAAGTAACATGATTAAGGAATATATATTTTATTGATGACAAATGGTGGAGAAGTACGAAGCAATACATTGCATGGTTGCAGGATATTTAGTGGTGGTGGAGTCTGAAATCTGGTAAAAGGTAGGAAGGAACCATTTTCTATAAAGGAATTGAGCCAAGCTGTCCTGGCATCTTCTCTTATGTTTCTGTAATGTAAGAAATAGAGGGGTTTGAAAGAATAAAGTATGAGGATGTTATTAAGACGGGAACTAGTGAGGGTGTATTGGGGGAAGTAGAAGTTGAAATGTAGAATAATTGGTACTGTTGGGAGTGTGTCTGAGTATGAATGGATATAGTGCAAAGCCGTATGAGAGGGAGAAGGGTTGTTGGGAATGATGCTAAATGTTAGATGGAAGTTAGTAAACAGGAAAATAGAAACAGGAGTGTTTGTATGATAGCAGTTAGGTTGTTAGGGGGAGGGTAAGGAAATGGGTGTCAGGTGAAATGTGTATGTCTGGAAAGTATAATGGTCGAGTAAGGGTGAGTGGGTGGGCATTGGGGGTAGGGGAGTGAAGCTGAGGATAGCAAGATTCCAACCCTCATGTCATTTATTACAGCGAACAATGCATTTATAGCCATACAAAGCAATTAACAAGGCAAAAAGTAGAACATGTTTTCTTTCATTTATTGAATGCAGGAATCAGAAAGCTAAGGAGGCTAAGTATCTGGCATATACAATGTAATATTTTGGTCAAGAGAAAGGACAGTGGCCAGTTTAGTAAGGCTTAAGGTGCAAGGACTACTACTTTGGGGCAAGTGTCACAGCCACTTTCCAGCTCAGGGCAGGCATGTATTTGACTAGTTAAAGTTAATACGCAGCAAGGCTGTCCGTTAAACTTGCTTACATTGCACAATGACAAAATTCTCAGTGAAAACTTTTGGGAGTTGTGCCCTGTGGCAGAGCTCCAGCAGTAGTAAGGGTCAGGCTTGGATGTAGAGACTACAGGTTCTGAAGGGAAAGAAGAGAAAAACACTATTAAACTGTAAAATTATATTGAGGCAATAAAGTTAATACTTATTTTCTAGAGATGGAGGAAGGACCATGGTGACTCAGAACAAAGATATTGTGAGAACAGAGAGATGTAAGAAAGTTTGACCGTAAAGTCAAAACAATTTTAGTGGGAGGCATACTAGTAGAGAACCACAATAGTGCAGTGTTTAGAACTGTCCAGAGCAAATTATCATAACATAACACTACACTGATAAGCACAATATAAAACTATCGCTTAGTAAATAGTGAGAATCTACAGCCAAGGTTCACATAGCCGGGTGGCTAGCCGTGCCGTTGCTGTTCTTCCGTACCACATGCTCACACCTTTAGCCAATTTAGAGCATTCAATTCACCTACATTCGTTAGATTAACCAGTGTGGCAAGAGTGTTCTATATACCAAAACACCAGCAACTGACATTACATACTTAAAGGGTATCGGCATAATAAACATAAAGCTTATCTGACTTAAATGAAATTGATACAAATACAGCACAAGCACACTACCAAGATCTTTTCATTGTTCTACATGGCCGTAGAGACAAAAATAAATGTAATAACACGACACATATCTGCACTGTGAAGGAAGATGGTGACTAAGTGGAAGTGGAAACCAAAGAGAGGGGATATTTAGCAATACATCCTACTGTAAAGACTCTCCCACCATCAGGTAAATTATTACAGACAGCAATCCATTTATAGCCCATTCAACTCAGTTAAGGAGACACAAAGTAAAATGTTTTCTTTCATTCACTGAATGTAGAAATCAGGAAGCTATGGAGACTAAGAAACTGACAAATTCAGAATTACCTACTGGTCAAGAGAAAAGACAGTGGCCAACTTACTAAGTGGACCTTCCAGTGAAAGGACTACTCCTTTGGACAAAAATGTCACAGCCACTTTCCAACAAAGGGTCGGCATGTATTTGACTAGTTAAAGTTAATGCACAATAAGACTTTGTGTTAAACTTGCTTAGATTTCACAGTGGCAAAATTCTCATTGAAATCACTCAGGGTTGGGCCTTGTGGAGAGCTCCTGCAGTGTCTAGGTCAGTCTAGGATGTAGTGACCCTAGGCTATTTCAAAATGACAAAATTCTCTGAGAAGAATTTTGGAAGTTGGGCCTTGTAGTAGAACTCCTGCAGTATTGGGGTTAGGCTTGGATGTAGTGACCATAGACTATTGCACAATGACAACATTTTCAAAATTTTTTCTGTTTGGCAGTCAGCATTGAAAGGAATCCTTTCAAGATTGAGGATTTAGTAGTAACGTAAATAAAATGTGCAGTTGTACTGAACCTGTTAATTAGTGATGAGAGATTAAGATTACCTTCCAGTTTTTTGTCTTGAAAACTCCTGTAAGAATGGAGTAGGTCATCCCTTTTCAGTCTGTAGAATAAGTGCTGCCTAGTGGTGTCAACCTTTTTACATAGGGAAGATCTTTGGTGAATATCTGCTGAATTGGTTATAATTGGTCCATGAGTATTGGCTAATGGAGTACTAGCATTAATGCATAAATCAGTCCCTTCATTAGCATTATTAAACTGCATACACAAATGCAAGAATTACCAAATAAATCGATGACAAAGTCAAGTTGCTTACTTCTAAACATCTGTAAGTAGATCCAGTATTTAAAAAATCCTGCAGTTTAATATTCACAGACCTAAAATGTAATGGATAAAAGTTTCTACATATCTTTCAGAAGTTAAAATGCCAACATAACTGATGCATATGTCAGTAAGCAGCTACATTTAATTATCATATTCAAACATTATGTAAATTATCTTATTTTAGAATCATTTTTGTTTTATCCCAAATCCTTCCTCTGGGTAATTAATTGCAGTACTGCAAGCACACACAATTTTCAATTCACACTATTGTTTTAAAATACTTTATTAATGTGCACTACCAAAGAATGTAAATTCATTCTTCGAGTTTCACGTGTATAAAGTGGTGGTATAATCTAACTGCTGTATCAGAATTCTATCTTGTTGGCATACAATCACAATACAGTGTGCATATATGTATAGTTGTAAAATGGACAAGGAAAAAAATGACCAATAAAAAGTGCTAGCTATCTGTGTATCAGATGTGTTCCATGCATTGAAAAAAGTTAGTGTGGGCCATCAGAACCTCTCACTCACTCACTGAACCCTACTCACTCACAAACTTCCATATCCAACAAGCTGCCACCATCTTGAAAAGTCATTTGGCAGGGAAATGCCAAGCAAAGAGTTACTTTTTTTTGTTAAGAATAAGTCGATAAAAACAACATCAGACACCAGAAATATGTAACTACAGCTCAAATAAAGTAGTAATTCTGCATAAAAAATAAAAATAGAAGATATCAAATTTTGGAATCAGGACTGTGGTACAAATAATATACATTTTATAGTAACAAAAACTAAACTTAAAAGTCTTAAGTGCATTCATTACCTGATTAGGAACTATAAAAGCATCCTAAGGTAAAGAGTAAACTTCTGAAAAAAGTGAAAACATAAACTCCACAAAGAAAAAATGAAGCAGTTTAAGAAGAGAAAAGAAGTAAATAAGATGAAGCAAAAACCGTCACCATAGCAACAGAAAATAGCAACTCTAAGCCAGCAGTCAAATTACATACACCCAAATGCAGAAGGAAGTAAACCAAAACATTGTGAACACAAATTACATATTAAAATAGGAACAAAATGTACACAAAAATTACAGTAAAAGCCTAAAACAATAAAGGCAACAATCATACCATGAACTTAGCTTAGAAATGAGAAAAAAAAAGATGGAGCCACTATTTACATATTTGTTTTGTTGGTTTCAGTTCTTGGGAGTTACCACCAAAATGATTACATTTGTGAATATTTTTTCGGGGAACAACAAGCATATCAGTAATACCCTAATGAGGGAAGCATTAGAACTTGCATGTATGTATCTTTCAGTTCTCGGGATTGCCACCAAAATGATTACTTTTGTGAATATTTCTGAAGTTATATTACTTGGAAAGCAGTGTAATGTGTATGAAATACTGGTACTTATACGTTAATCTCTTCATCTGGACTCATTCATCTGTCAGAACCCAGTAGAGGTATTGTATAGTGTGTGTATCTGTTTTTAAACAGGACTGTGTACACAACAGTTTGATAGAATAATCTTTTAAATGACTACCTTGAAAAAATAAGACTAAATTTTCACATACTTAAACAATTGTAGGTCTGTGCAACTGTCAGTTAGTAAAAATGGGCTGAGGAACTATTTTACTTTACAGTATACTACAAAATATGTAATCACCACACATAAACTACTAAATGTAAAATTCAAACTGCACAAGAAAGAAAGCAAAAATAAAAATACAGATGCCTTTATCACAACACCTATGAGCATGTGATAATATCTGTATGATAAAAAATTCTCTCTGCCTTCTTACATACATGTATACTGTTCGCTTCAAATTGATTTAAGTAACTGAGGCAGAATCATTACCTTACTGCAAACCGAGCAATTTTTCTTCAGGAAAAGGTGCCCTTCCTACTACACAGCACTTGTTTCTTCAACTCTAATTAGATTATGTACTGTATTTCCTGCTTTCTTCTTAAAAAGCCACTTTCTTTTCACCCAAAATTAATCACATATCACTTCTGTGACACAGATCGTCTTTATTTTTGCAAGAAATTCATGTATGTATCAGCAAAACAGTTCCTGATATTCACCTTAATTAACAGAGAGACCTTACTGCTATGTTGATACAGGTTCATATTACGTTGTCGAAAGACAACAATTTTGAACGCTCAGAAGAGCGAAATGGCCGAATATCAAAATTTTTATTGTGGGGGTCTGCACACCCCATACCCCCCGCTGAATATATATACAACTCTGAGATTGCACTACAGTGAGGAAAGGGCAAATATTCCAATCTTCACTGTACTGTGATCCTGCAATCCGAATGTCGATATCCGCCAGTTTTGCTCTTCTGTGCGCTCGACAATGTAATAGGAACCCATTAATACATGGGTCAGTTCATGGCCCATCCACATACAAAACAAGTTAAACCATGCAGACCAGCATTGTTCTATGTCTTTGTAGAGGCTTCTAACATTTACTATTACCCATGAATAATTTTCTCATCATTGTATCTCCCTTAACTTCTCTAAGAAGCTCCCTTGTATAAGTTAAAGAAAATGGTATTTGACTCAAATGCAGTTTATAACACTGGGAGAGATTAGAAACTGGGGTCTTAGGGAGTGGCCAATATGGCTATTTGACTACAGCACTTGCAAGCTGCTCTGCACATACTTACTCTTCTGACAGAACATTATACCTAATGCTAATATTTACAGGATTTTTTTGACAGGAAACCATACTTAATCGCAATATTTAACAGGATTTTTTTGACAGGAAACCATACCTAGTCATAATATTTAGCAGGATTTTTTGAAAGAATCTGACTCTACAAGATCTTGAAGAATACCACTATTTTTTTTTTTTTTTGAGAAGTCCTGTCTGAAACAACTGGATATTATAAACCGAAGATGGGACACTCAAAGTCTAATCTACAGGAAACCCTCTTTTCTAATACACAAGAAACCTCTCCAAAAATGTACAAGTCAGATTTGAAAATTAGCTCCATAAAGTATGACTGTAAAAGCAAATATACCTAATTAATCTGGTGAAACAGAGGTCATGAATCTGGAGTATGGAAGAAGTCATAAATGAAACTGAAGGAAGGGTAACAGGTTAAGAAGACAATATTGTCCCTTCTAAAACAAAATGATGTGTTACTTGGAAAATGGAGTGAAAAGGAATAATGCAAATATGTATGACATACTGGAAAAGTATGAAGGGGATAATATAACAAACATATTGTCTACCTGGATCCCAAAAACATTAAATCTACCACAGTCACTATCTTTAAACAGTGGAAGAGAGTACAGACACTTAATTTCTCCACATCAAAATGCTCCACTGAAATCCTTCATAGTAATATCCATCTCCATGGGTAAAGATAATGGATAAAGACTTTTAAGCACAACATAGTCTACTATCCTGATAAAAACAGGTGAGAACTTAATTAGATTTGAGGGTGGTTACTCCTCTGAAGTAATGAGACATGTTTATCTTTAATTAAAGAACCAAAAAATGGAACTAAAACATATGTTCAGTTTCTTTCAAGCATAAAGTTATTTCTCTCAAATGATCAAGAGCATCTGATTCTATCAAAGAGGCTATAGCACTTGTACAAACATAAAATATTTGAACAAGCATGGACAGGAGTTCACATTCATTAGAGAGACAAGCAGAAAAAATGGCATCTATGACCCTTCTTTATGGTTGAAAAAACAACTACAGGGTTTCTTTTTTCACATTCATTTAGTCAAACTTAAAAGTCGTATGGGGAACTTTATGCTATCATAATTAGCTGATACTGTATGAGCTGTGACTTAGAATGATAGGTAATTGTATGTCTCACAGCTGAATAAACATATGAAAATTAGTGTTACTGTATGATAAACATATGGATTTTAGTTTGGTGGTGCTGCGGTAGCGTTGTCGCCTCACAGCAAGACGTTGTCCCGTTCGATTCTCAGCTAGAGCATCTTCTGTGTGGAGGCATGCATGAATGGGAGTACCTTCATTGAAGGTTGTGCGTCAGGGCTGGCAAACTCGGCATGTAAAAAATCTATTGCTAATCATTAGCGGACCAGAGTTCCGCTGTGACGACCCGTAACCGGGAAAAGCCGAAAGACACAAATGATTTGTAGGAAATCTTGCTCTCTTAAAAATGCTCTTTTTCTGTTTTTCTTTTTGATTGAGACTTTTATAGATTTATTTAGGTAATTCAAACATCTAAATACATTAATTGCATTACAAAAAACAGAAATGAGACATTCAAAATGTTCTTATTTTATTAATTTTTAAATCTGAATGTTTTGGTATCAGATTGGGTGTATTTAAATGTATTAACCCATTATTGAGATGGTAAGTGTGTCCCAGGATCTATATTAAATCATCGAAACATTAGATCATTGAGCAGCATTTCATCAGAGATGCTATTCATTGAACCGCCACCCCCCCCCCACTAATTATATACCATAACTCTGAGATTGCACTACAGTTGGGAAAGGGCAAATTTCCTGGTTCCCTCCTGTAATGTGATCTTAGTCAGAATGGTGCAATGAGTGGCGTGTTTGATAAAGTACCATTTGATCTGTTCTTTTGATGAAATAACAGTGACCCATTCCTCCTGCATGAGCCAGTGCACTGTTGATTAGAAACCTGCCATCTTCTAATGCAGTCTTCAGCATAAAATGTACACTCGAGAGATGAGCTTCAGCAAGAGCAAAGCAAACATAAAAAATCTAGGTAAAAGGATAAGCTAATGTTAACAAAGTGATCAAGGGAATGAAGCAAGACCAGGATATCAGCCCTTGGCTGTAGGGTAATTCAACAATAAAAGACAATATAATCAAAGGAATTTAAATAATAGACATGCATGAAGACTCCAAAAATGGGCATGGGATGTAATTAAATACACAGTATTAAGTGAACAGAAAAGGGGGGGGGGTGATGGAACAAGAAGAAAGAGGAAAGGAGAAAAGAGGTTGAATAATTCTAAATTGTAGTGGACAAAAAGGTTTTATAAGAACATACGTGAAAAAGTTATTCAAACCTAATGTTATTTTTAATTGTGCTTCTTAATCCCTCAATTTTATATGATCTTCAACATATGACTAGTATTATGGTATATTCTTTACATTATATGCACTGTTTGCAACAAAGCAATGCAAGACTGTGCTTATTAAATTGAACTATAAATCTCATTCATAAATATATATTCATTAGCACATACACATCACTGGAACTGGTTATTTAAATGTTGTAGATACATTTAGTTGTGCTAGGTACATAACCTTTCATTATTTTTAAAGCTCGTTTTTGAATCTTGTATAGGAAGAATATGACATTGTTTATTCCTGAAATTAGAATTAGTATGAAAAATGAAACTAAACTGAGGCTATTTGGAAAACGTGATGGAATTCTTTTTTTCTCTCAGTTCAGTTTTTACTATCATAAAGAGTTAACATGTCATTTATGTAAATTTCATTTATAGAAAGAAAAACAGTAGTAAATTAAACCCACTTTGTACTTTTTACATAATTTATACTTTTTCAGTTATAAAATAAAGGTACTATACAGCTATTATATTGGAAAATGTAATGAATATAATACTGAGGAATAGAGTAAATCGGAAAATAGGTTGCTTATAGTATGTTAATTTTTATGTAGCAGTTCCCATAAATACTGATTTTCTTTTCTCTTCTGTCCACTCTTTAAAAAGTGGTTGCATCTCAAAATAAAACTGGTATTGTTTTAATAGGAAAAAATGTCATAATGCAGTTTTGCATTCATATATCTTAATAACCAAGTTTATAGAATCAGTAAATGTTATGAAGTGTTATATTTGCACTTCATATGAAAATTATTCACAGCTGTCCTGATAAATGATTAAATAGTTCAAATGTGGAATTCAGTATACAAGTTAAATGACCTAAACTATTGCCTCTTTTGTCTTTTATTGTTTAATAATTCTATAATATGGAAGTGGTTTATCCTATCAGATTAATTTATATTTGTGTATAGTTCTATATAAGTTGCAGCAGTCATAAAAAATGTGTTAAGGCAGCAATTAAGAAAATTAACAATAAGAGGTTATTGGTCTGTTTAAACTAGTAAAAAAGTAGGAACTGTGATATCCATGAGTGATAGGTTTCATGATTAACTTTAATAAAAGTATGAAATGTGCAAATGAGAGTTATTAGTTTCATAAGCTTTTTTGAAAAGAGAGAGGTTATTAAATTAAAGACAATATTCAGAGGACATATTTGTAATAACTTAAGTTTTGTTTGTAATAAATATAATATAAACAAAAAAATATATCCAGTTGAAATAATATTATTTTAAAATAATGAGAAAATGTAGAGTAAATTGCAGTAAAAAATGGATTAAAAAGTGGCAGTAGAACAAATCTGTTATGAAATACAAAAGACTGAAGAGTGAGGAAATAATTTTCCTACAGGAAATTCACATATTAGAAAAATATGCTATTGTTGCTCTGGTTAAGGTGTTTACCTTACAGTCACATGGTGAAGGATTTGAGTCTCACCTTTGGAAGGGAAAATTGGCTAGGCTTAGTACTTACTAAAGAACCTATATTTAGGTAATAATGTTGGCCGTATTGCTTATTATATTTTTTAAACAGAAAATTAGAGGAATAGCGGTTTTGTTGAAGAGGGCGGCCATGGAGGTGCATCGGTTAGAGTTGCCACCTCACAGCAAGAGGTTCTCTGGTTCGATCCTCGGCTAAGGTGCTTTCTGTGCGAAGTCTGCATGTCACCCCTGTGGTCACATGGGTTTCCTCCGGTCTCCTCCCACATCCCAAAGACATGCCGTAGGTGGATTGGACACACTAAATTGGCCCTAGGCGTGAGTGCGTGTGTGTGTGTGTGTGTGTGTGCCTTCTGTGGAAGGTTGGGTGCCAGGCTGGCAACTCGACACTGTAAAACTCCACTGTCAATCATGAGTGGACAGTGATCCGCTGTGGCAACCCCTAACCGAGAAAAGCCGAAAGAAGAAGAAGCAGCAGTTTTGTTGAAGAACTGGGTTGTTACGTCTAAAGTTATAAGAAAAATAAATGCCCTAGACATTGAATTTCAGAAAAGCATATGTACATTAGCAAATTTCTACTGGATACCTGGTTTTGGCTCCAGAATACTAAACAAATTTTGTTAATCTAAAGGAAGATTTTACTCTTGCAGATGGCCATCAGTTTTTTAATGAGTGAATGAATCAGTAAGGTGAAAACTGCACCTAAAATTCTGCATTGGCCAAGGTGTGTGTATATATGTATATATATATATATATATATATATATATATATATATATATGAAAGGATTAATGTACATCTTAAAGCTAATCTGATCATAATATGATAAGATTTAATATCCCAAGGAATATAAAAGAACTTCACTATTTTTCAAATATTCTAGCATATATGACTAAGTTAAATGATTTTAAAAAATCCTAAGTAAAGAAATAGAAGATTACTTAAAAAGTAATGACAATGAAGATGTAAATGTGATTGTTTTATAGGATTCCTTTAAAATTTAAAAATGTGAAAATAAAATCCTGTTTCAATAAAAACAATGAAGTAATGGGACTTGGGTTTAATGGAAATGTGAGCAAAACTTCACAAAGATAAATCAAAATGGAGATAAAATAAAGTTAACCATATTAGGGTGTTAAGTACACAATCCCTAGAAAAATTACCCCTCTGGAACTGAGGTTGCTTTGGAAAATAGTTAAATTACTTTCATGCATAATGTCATTCAAAGGCTCACACAGGCTAGCAAACAGAAGTAAAATAACAAGAGGAGATAAGATAAATATTATAAAAAAAATAATCAAATAAAGAAACTTCAGATATCAAAGAAATCGTTTAAAACCACAGTGAATTTTTATGAAGAAGGTAGTACAGAAAATCAATTAACTGATGATAAATCCTTTAAG
Organism: Protopterus annectens; assembly: GCF_019279795.1. Classification (NCBI taxonomy): domain Eukaryota; kingdom Metazoa; phylum Chordata; order Ceratodontiformes; family Protopteridae; genus Protopterus; species Protopterus annectens. The sequence continues at coordinate 664,985,968 of NC_056745.1, read as the reverse complement.
GAGAGTTTAAATAAAACGTAAATGTTACATTAAAAGAAATCCAAAAGATAAAAGTATTAAGTCAGTAATATTATGGAAATCACAGATAAAATAAAAATCAAACTGGGAAAAGCACCAGATGTTGATGGTATTATAGAAAAACTTTTCCCACCAGAAATCATTTCCTTGATTAAAACAAGACGACTTGGCTAATATGCATTCCTTAATCAGATCCTGACGATATTTGATAATTTCATTTATTCTGAGGCATGGAAAAGACAAAAAATCAGTATCCTCATTTAGATGCATGTGTCAGTTTAATGTCAACTATAAAATATTCACTTCTGTTAGGACAAATAGATTAAAAGATATAGGATTATATTATTAAAGATCAAACTGGATTAATTGTTAATAGAATGACATTTGATGATGACAGAGGAACATATTAATAGATTATGATAATATAAAGAAACACATCTTAGTTTTAATGCTAAGAAAAGTGTCTGATACAGTAATGTTTAATTTTTTTTTATTTAGTGTGAGAAGATCATAGCAGTATTCTGAAGGCTTTATAAATCTAATATCAAGATTGCACTTGTGTTAAATTAGGTCCTTGTCTTTCCCATATTATTTGAAAACAGGACAAAACAAGACTGTGTCCATTGATGTTTGTTTTACTAATACAGCCTTTAGCCAAATCCATCAGAAACGACGAAAAAAAATTCTGTTAGGCATAGTTCTAAAACCTAGTTATTTGCTGATAACATTTATTAACAATTGGAGATATTAAAATCAAGTCAAGCAGCAGATTATTCTGTTAAATCTTTCCAGAAAGACAAAATTCAGAAATAATACTCCTAATCAAATAACTACTTTAATAAAAATGAAATTCAGCTTTAATTAGAAGAGCACCGAAAATATCTAGTTATTGACATTTTAATAAACATTGGTAAATTATACAAAATATTGGAATAAATAATAGAAACAATTTATACATTTATAAATGTGGAGTAAGTTTCACTTTGAAGAAAGATTACATCTAATAACTATAATCCTTCCCATAATGTCATACAACTTGTAAGCTTTATAATCAATTCCTGAAAAGTTAATAAAGAAACTCAATAAAATATTGCTTCCATTAATGTGGTACCCAGTGAAAACCAAAATAGCCTATATTAACCATGTAAGATTGTGGGAGAAATGAGGTATTGGATTTCCAGATGTAGAAACATGTATAATAAGTTTTACATGTAAAACTTTAATGTGCTTGTTAGAAGAAACATATAAAAGGTAATTAAAGATAATCCATGAAAAACTGTATAAATCTTTATGAACAGAACATTTACTTAATAAACAAGAACTTCTAACAAAATGTTATGGTGTTATAAATCCCTTCAAGGTTGTAACATTTCAAACATTTGTATTCACTTTTAATTCTTAGAACCATAGGCACTATTCATATAAATTTCAATACATTTAAAATAGAATTTTATAATAGTCTGAATTACAAATTCCTTAGAACATATAGGAAAGATGAATATCACCATCACAAGAAAATTAAAAGTTTAAAGGTATTATCTTCTGGTCAGATTGGTTAGAAGGGAATATGTGATATAAGTGGAAAATTTTATGATTACATTTGAGGTGAACAGCATTTATTTATAAAAGAACTGATGTATATTTATTTATTGCATTTGTTTACCGGGAAATTCTGACTGGACACAGGTCCTTTTTCAGAGGAGGCCCAAGAAGAAAAGCTCCACAGAATGTATATAAGTGGTTTGCAATAAAGCCAAAGGTGTAATATATGGTAAAAGTGATGATGACATATAGTACAAGAGCACAGTTGGTACAATTCAGTAACTAGTGATGGAATTTAAACATTAAACTGAACATTGAAGTACACTAGAAGTAATACATTGTGAGAGAGAGAGTATAAGGGGAGGAGGAGGGGGGGGGTTAGTCAGGATTCGGGCAAGGACAAAGCCAGTGAGAAATCCCAATTCCTCCGAGCTACACGCTCTAGGGACCTAAAACTTGTCACCACATTAAACAGAACATGCTGGAGGGATAGATTCCTGTCCCAGAGACTTCCCATACTCTGGAATAAGCTACCTATCTATATCAAATAAAGCTCCTCATTAGCACTCTTCAAGAAAAATCTTGATGATTGGATGGGAAATAGGAAATTCACCCCAGGGATCACATCTGTGGCTCTGGTCGACAGTGGCCCAGGAAAATAATTTTCTTGGGTGGCAAAAGCCAGGGTACCTTTTTGGCTGGGCTTGTATAGGCCCCAGGACTGATAGCCTAGTACCTACCTATGAATATTTAGGTGTGATTTAAGTGCAGTTTTGAACTGATTGCAGGTAGGTAGGGTAGTAATGACTGGGGTAAGGTTGTTCCAGAGCTTGGATATGCTGCAGGAAAATAGAGCTTCCCTGCTGAGTTTTTGGCTTTGGTAACCTGGAGAAGATTTTTTGTTGCTGGAATGAAGGGGTCTGGATGAGTGGTAGGGTTGGAGAAGTGTTTAGAGTGATGGGAATTTGACAGGATGGTTTACAAGTTTGTGAGCAAGAGAGAGTTGATTCAGGTATAGACGTTGTGGGAGCTCGAGCCAGTTTAGGTCTCTAAGGGGGAGACAGTGGTGGCTGTGATATGGGGCACCTGTGGAGAATTTAGCTGTTTTATTGTCGCAGGCTACAAGTTTAAGTCTGACTGTCTAAGGTTTATAAGTATGAGTGATGCATAGAGAAGGGTGGAGATAAGTTGGGAATTGGCGATAGAGATTCTAGCTGTTTTCGTAAAATATCGGTTGCTTCTATATAAGGCACCAAGTTTTTTGTGTACTTTTTTATTGCTAGGGATATGTGGGTGTCGAATTTGAGTTTATTGTCAATCTCAACACCAAGTAGTTTGATGTGGACAGATGGAGGTATTGCCTTTGGCAAGTATGTTGAAGTCTGGGGAGATTGGGGTGGATTTCTAGGGTTGAAAGATGAGGAGTTTGGTCTTGTTAGGATTGTGAAGTAGCTGAGCATTGGATAGCCAGCTTTCAACAGATGAGAATGATTCTTGTGTAATCTGTTGGAGTTCTGTTAAAGTTGGGGCAGAGCAGATGAGGGTGGAGTCGTCTGTGTACTGTATGAGGGAGGCTTGTTTGGTGGCAGTGTGGAGGTTGTTGATGAAAAGGGAGAAGAGTAGGGGGCTAAGGATGGAAACCTGGGGTACACCAAGAGTAACAGTGAGGCGAGGGGATAGGTTGTTTTCCTAGACAGCAGATTACTGGCAGCCGTGTAGATAGCTATGGTACCAGTTGATGGCTGGTTTGGAAAAAGAAAGTTTGGAGCTATGGAACCAGTTGATAGCTGGTTTGGAAAAAGAAAGTTTGGAGAGAGTAGTAGCTCATGTGATACAATGTCAAAAGCCTTGGATAGATCCAGAAATACAGCAGAGGAGAAGAGGCCATTGTTTTTGTGAAGGAGGGTAGTGTTTGTGAAGGAGAGCAAAGCAGTGGTAGTGCTGTGATGTGGCCTGAAGCCATGTTGGGTAATGGGGAGGAGATTATCGGTAAGGAGGAAGTTAAGAGACCTTTGAGTTGATACATTTTTCTAGTATCTTGGAGAGAGTGGATATGATGGCAGTAGGGTGGTAGTTGGAGAGATCCATGGAGGGGCCACCTTTGTGGAGGGGAATGATGGGTATTTTCCATAACAAGGGTACATAGGATTCAGATATGGAGCAGTTGATTAATATGGAAATAGGATAGGCTAGGACATCGGCTGCTATTTTTAGGTATTCAGCAGGCAAGTTGTCAGCTGCAAGTTTTGTGGGTTTGAGTTTTGTCAGGAACCTTTTTATGTAGGTGGTGGGTACTGTGGAGAGGAAGAAAGCAGGGAAGGGTGGATTAGGGTTGGGTGTGGGTGAGATTGCTGACAGGAAGTGTTTTTTGGTTAGGGATAGTATGGTTTCTGTGAAGTGTTTATTGAGGGAGTTAGCTATGCTGCAGGAGGAAGGAGGGATGGATGGCAAGGGGGTGACTACTTTTCCTGAGTGGAGGATAGAGTTAATTGTGGACCAAAATTGCTTAGGGTTGTTGTGGGAAGAGTTTAGGGAAGTCTGATAGTGTAGGGTTTTGTCTATTTTTACCTGCTTTTTGACCTTTTTATGTAGTTCTAGAAAGGATTGCCTATCTGAGGATTTTTTTAGTTATGTGCCAGTGTTCCCATGCCTTATCCCTGATTTTCATTAGGGTCTTGGTGGCTTTTTGTAGCCATGGGGAGCTCTTAGTTCTGAATTTGGTGTTTTTTAGGGGGGCATAGGTGTTTAGGATGTTGAGGAAGGTGTTGCTTCGGCTAGGTTGAGGTACGTTAGTGGTGACCAGTTAATATTTTCTGGAAGGAGAAGGTGAAGAAGTTCAAGTTGAAATTAGCTTTATTGTGAATTAGTCTGTGGGTGATGAGCTTGATATTATTTAAGTGATGTCTTAGTAGGAAGATTGGGGAATGGTCGCTGAGGCAGTCAGGTAGACATCCTGCTCGGTAAGAGTGAGGGTCTTTCTTAACTAAGATCCAGTCAAGAATGGTCTGATTATTAGGGCTTTTATTGATTCGGGTGGGGGATTGTATTAGTTGTGAGAACCCGAGGAGATTTAGGTGGAGGACTGGGTGGTTGCTTTTGCAGGAAAGCCAGTTGATGTTAAAGTCACAGAGGATGACAGTTTCTTGAGGTTGTAAGATATTGGCCCAGCCCAGTAGGTTTTCAAGTGGAGGTATATTTTGGCCTGGAGGGAAATGGCACCCTATAATGTTAATTGCTTTTTGGGGGGATTATTTTGAGAGTGGTGTAGAGGATTTCTTCTTTCCCACACTGTGCAGCTGATTTGCTAAGATTTTGGATATTCAGGTCGTGTTTGTACAACAGTGCCATACCACCTCCTTTTCTGGATAGTCTGTCCTGGCAGATGATGTTATATCCAGGTGGGAGTATTTCCTTACTTTTGATGTGAGGTTTGAGCTAGGTTTCAGTTAGGATGAGAATATCTGGGGAGTACAGGTTTATAATGGCATGAAGGTCTTGGATTTTATTACAAATGCTTCTGATGTTAAGAGACATAATGAGAAGGTCAGATGGCTTTTTGTTGCTTGTGATTTGGGTGATGGGGGAGTTATTTGGAACAGGGTTTGGGGAGGAGTTAGTGATTCTGGGACCAGGGTTGGGGTGTATGTCTCCACTAATATATAGATACTAGTATATATATCTAAAACATCTCTGAATCTAGGAGAACATTTTCTAAATTGTATAAAATTTTGTTGTATAGTTTAGAAACAGACTATTGGATTTTTCTAGAAAATTATGAATTTTGCAATTAAATAGATAGTAACAACTTTGTATGGAAGTCAGTTACTATGATAAAGCCTGTAATGGATTCTCTTTTAAGTTTTAGCACTGCATTATTAAATTCCTTTGGGTAGGATATCTTCAACCCCTTGTCACTATTTTCCAGTTTGTTAACCCTTTACCTGCCTGATTAAGAAATATGTAGACTGCATACATGTGTGTGTTTGTAAGTTAACATGTTCTTTCATAAACTAGATGTACTTCTACATCCATGGAATTAATTTGTTTATTTCTATGTCATTTTATAAGACTCATCAACTCTTACTGTGTGACTTCATAAGGCTTATCAACTCTTACGGTGCGAATCCTATCTGTAAGCCAATTTGCAATCCACATACCTATATCTAGGTCAATGTGGAGCTTCTTCAACTTGCTTATTATATTTGCATATATATATATATATTTATATATATATGGTATCAAATTCTTTGGCAAGGCCATGGTACTCTGTGTAGGAGATTTGTACATATAATATATACTTAAGTTTACTGACTAATTATTTATTGTTTTTTATACTGTTTGCTCACTGGAAAAGTGGACTGGCCTTTTGACCCTTTTCAGTCATGACCCAAGGTCAAAGAGCAGAAAATACATCACAGAAAACTTCATCAGAATGAATAAATGAAAATCTGGCAGTAAGCTGGCCTTCTTTTTGATTTTCATTGAACGTTTTGGAAGTTTGGGCCTTGCACCATTCTGTACAAGCATGGGGGCTCATGTTCTCATATCATAAATTGACATCCCCCAAAAATAACACATATTAACAACTGTTATTTTAATGTTTAATATAACCTTATGTAATCTACACCTTCTAAACATATAAAAACATATTAAAAAACACATTAAAACTTTTTATACCATTGTACTTTACACTAATATAAAATGTACATTTCTTGTAGCTTGTTTGCTCTTAATTTTAGGGCAGGGGTCAATGAAATATGGTCATTCAGTCCTGGATGTACACAGGCATCTGGGCGTAATTGCTATATTAATTCCCAGAATTCCAGCCAGGATTCCCAGTCCCCACCCCTTTCTTGTTGTTTAACTACTTCTAAAACCCAAAACTTGGCATCTGCTTTGGCACACTTAACAACATGTCGAAATAAGGCATATGGTACTGGATCCTTTACAGCCCTATAAGTAAAACACACTTCAACCCTAAGGGCTGCCTGAAACTAAGTATGGGGAGCTCAGATCTTTTAGAACATTTTTTTTTTTAATTGCAGACTTCTGGGATCTTTCCAGTTGCTTGATATGCTTAGCAAGCGACATTCCAAAGGGGCATTTGTACTTGATGATTGATCTAGTCAATGTGGATTACAAGGGGGTGAAGACTTCTTTTCCATCTGGAAAAAACACCTTTTATTATGAGCTATGTAAAGTAAAATGATTTCCTAACCACAATTCCACTGTGATGGTCAAATGTAAAGAAGCTGTACTCCCAATTGCTTAGGTCTCTCTCAACTTTTTCATGTTGAAGCAGTGTATCTTTGCTATAAGCTGGAGTTAGGGGGTGCTTACCAAATGCTACAGTATTGCACTTTTTGGCATTGAGCGTGAGCCTGTTTTAATGTGGAGTTCCTTCAACTTGTTTAGTAAATTTTATGTGGTACAGTATCAAATGCTTTGGTAAGGTCAAGGTGCATTATGTGGAAAGCTTGTCCACAGTCTATAACCATAATGCTGATACTATAGAGAGTTATACAGAAAAGTTTTACAAGCACCTGGACAAATGTATTAAATTGGCAGTTGCAACTAGATCCAGTCAAATGGGGAGGTCAAAACGCAAAGTAGTGTGATGATCCATTATTAAAGGTGCTGCATGTATTAAAAGGAAGAAACTCCTAAATTAATAAAGTAGAACAATTGATCCCAAATTAAGGAGAACATCAAACCAATAGATAAGCAAGTAAAATTGGATAAAAGAAGGAAGGTGTTTGAAGATTGCTTTGGTATAATTAGTTTAGGATGCACTGCTTCCTTTGTTTGTGAGTACTAGCTGTGCTGTCACTTATTGGTGTTGCACTGCTTAGTTTACCACTGAATCTTGCATGTAGTAGTTACACTGTGGCTTGGAGAAAGAGTTTTTTACCGTCTCAGCATATGTCAATTTAGTGTGTGCACATATGACTTGTGCTATAGGCAAGTGATGCACATGGGATGGATTTGATTGTGTGTGTCTTCTAATTTGGCTAGACATTTGACCTTTTCACAAAGAGACAATGACAATTTATGTAAAAGATCATTGTCTATGAGCATCAGACAGTTATTGCATTTCCTGAGTATACCAAGTGCTATGAGGCTGGCAACAGAAGGTAAACAAGCCTGCAGAACTTCCATCTTGAACAAGGGTGCAAGGTGTGTCAGGAGAGAGTAAGAGAATGTAATAGTGTTGCCATTCTTGTGTTAAGTATTTGTTCAAGAGAATAGCAGACACAATAATTAAAAGCTGTGCACTAAATTAACCACATGCAGTCAATATTCTACCCGACCTAGCTGTAATGACAGTTTTGTGGGCAAATAAAAGAGACACTCCTTAAAATGGAGAACATCGATATCTGTGCAGTGACTGAGACATGGTTCAAGGCTCCAGAGAGCACCCCTGCACTACCAGGCTGTAACTCATACCACATCTTTCGGCCATATAACCTGGACCAGAACACCAAAGGCGGAGGTGTGTCCATATTCATTAAGGATATCCACACCTCCAGGCTAGTTGCTCAGCATAATGCAGCCGAGGTTATCCAAGTGCAACTAACTCTGGGCAAAACTGCAATCCAAATTGTAGCTTGCTACAGATCACCCACCATGCCCCAGGATTCCCACTCCTCTTTTCTTGATGTACTGGAAAATATTAGGGTTCAATCAAACACCCTAATAATGGGCAATTTCAACTACCCCACCATTAACTGGGAAAACTACTCATGTACCAACTCCTTCGCTCAACGTTTTCTGGAATTCATAAACTCCAATGCCCTGGATCAACTTATCCACTCCCCCACCAGGGGCAACAGTATCCTAGATCTAGTCATTAGCAATATGAGTGATCAGTGTTCCACACCTGAAGTCAACACCTCATTGGTCCGATCTGACCATAAACTAATTACCCTAGATATCCACATCCTGCCTCCACCCCCCCCCCCCAATTAAGGAAACCATGATAAAAAATTTCTCCAAAGCCAACTTCATGCTTCTTAAGACAGAAGTGGTGAACTTCATGACACCCATGCAGATGGACAATACAGTTACGACTACTGAATCCTACACAATTGCACTTTATAAGCACTTACATGAGTGCATGGATCGTGCTATCCCAAACAGAACCAAGACGCTATCCTCCAAAAAAAGGGAAGCCAATCTGGTGGTCCCCTGCCATAAACAAAACTGTACAACAGAAGGAAGAAACTCTTGCACAAGAGAGTAAAATCCCATGAGTGGCGGAGCTCCCTGGTCAGCCTCAGTAAGAAGCTGCGATCCCTGATAAAATCCTCCAAAGCTAGTTACGAAAACAAAATCGTCACTGATTCTAAAGACAGCCACAAAGCATTCTATAGCTATGTTAAGAATCTCAATGGCAACACTCAGATCTGCTCTGAGTTACAGCACAAATGGCACTAAATATACAGACCCAATTGATATTGCCAACATCCTGGCAGATAGGTTCAGTGCTAACTTTACCCCCCCTCTCATCACTATACCAGAAGAATGCAAAGTTCCTGTAATCACAGCTGCACAGGTAAAAACCACACTCTCCAAAGCCAAGAAAACAGCATCCATGGGACCAGACAACATCCCAGGCTACGTTCTACATGAACTACAGAACAAACTGGCACCCCACCTAAGTACCATGTTCAAAAGTGCATTGTCATCCCTGTGGTAAAAACTCTGTAGCCATGAACTACAACATAGGCGGTAGTATACGCAACACCAAAAGTGTGATGAGACCTTGGGACACAGGTGGACAGTAGTCTTTCCTTTGATAATCACATCTCCACAGTAGTCAGGAAATCCTTCTATGTGGCACACCTCATCACAAAAGGTTTCGCATCCAGAAAAAAAGAGGTCATTGTTCCCCTCTACTCATCACTCATTAGACCCATTATAGAGTACAACACCCCTTTTGGTATGTACCTCACAAGACATCTACAACAACTGGAAAGGCCGCAGAAATACCTCACAAAGAGGATTACCGCCTCAAACAGATGCCCTATGTAGACCATCTCAAAAAAATCTAGCTTTACTCCGTCGCATATCACCTACTCAGAGGTGATCTCTGCCTAACATACAAAGCTATGTCAAACACAGAGCTGTTGGACATGCTCTACTTAAAGAAATCCCAATCCCTCCGAGCTACATGCTCTAGGGACCTAAACCTTGTCACCACAATAAACAGAACATGCCGGAGGGATAGAGTCCTGTCCCAGAGACTTCCCATACTCTGGAATAAACTACCTATCTGTACCAAACAAAGCTCCTCATTAGCACTCTTCAAGAAAAATCTTGATGATTGGATGGGAAATAGGAAATTCACTCCGGGGATCACCTCTGTGGCTCTGCTCGACAGTGGCACAGGAAAATAATTTTCTTGGGTGGTAAAAGCCAGGGTACCATTTTGGCTGGGCTTGTATAGGCCCCAAGGCCGATAGCCTAGTACCTACCTATGAACCTATAAGTGTTTTAGTTCCTGGTTAAGGTATTGACATTGGATAAAATAATAAATATAGATAAAAGAAGAAAAGAAAACTAAAGTTTTGGTTGAAGCACTAAAACCAGGTAGGCAGTAAATAATTTGGTCTAGACTAGCTATGAATTCAGCTTTAGACATGCAACAAAGTACCTCTGTGATTTATACAGCTTTAACTAGAAGATGGCATTAACTAAGGTTCCTAAGAAAGAATCTAAGACTGAAAGTACCTATGTCTGTCAAATACAGTGTTGTGTGGCTCACTACCCCCCACTGTTAAGCTAGGTAGAATAAGAGAAAGAACCAATATGAATGCTGTTAGAGCTTTAGCCAGTAGTGTCCATCCCTCACTACTGTACTCAACAAATTTGCACCCTGACTAAAAAAACAACTGAAACTGTGCTTTTAATGTAAGACTAATTCTACTACTGGGGAAAAGAATGGAAAGTCACAGGGAAGACACTAGTTTAGCACAATACAGATGCTCTCTATCAAATCAACAAAAGGAACACTCAGTGCACAAAATGGAGGATCTAACACACAGACGTGTGTGTAAAATGCACACAATATCTGATTTTAAATGAAACTGTAATGTAATGTAAGAAAGTGATAAATCTCATGGAGAATGGTTAGTGCAACAGATTATATCCCTTCTAGTTAATCTAACAGCCAGATTACTGTTTTAAGACAGAAAGTTAGCAACCTTAGCCTAACAAGATGTAAAAATGATCAGATTCAGTAAAATAAGTACTGAAGTCCAGAAACACAAAAAAATGTCGGTAAGTGCAGTCAGAACCAATTACTTTCTTTGTTGTTAAGTGCAGTTTAATCTTAAAAAACACCAGAAAGCCATCTCAGCATGTGCTTCCGCTCCAGCTCACCTGAAGTCTTGTTCTACTCCCAAGTACATGATGATGGCCTGACTGAAATCAATGTTGCAGTATTCCTAACACATGGGTAATCATCCCTGTAATCCTGCCAGGGTACCAAAACTTTACCTACCCAGTATTATACACTGGATGTATGACCTCAGCTCACAAGTGTAGAGGTATATAGGTGGATGTACAAGTGTAATTCCTCGGACTGTCTTGCTGCCAGCCCAAACCTTAGCTTGTGTATCTGTTTGACTGATCATCTTATGGTTGTTGGTACCATTGCTTTGAATACTCAGATAAGTGCCCCTTTAGGGAACCTTCTTCATATTTCTTCACTCTTTTTTTCTTATTGGTATTGCCAGCAAGAAGGGTAAGTGCAAATGTGGTAAGCAAATCCCATACAAAGACTTGCACACCCAGTGTCTCTTCCACTTAGCAGCAGAAAATGAATACACAGCTTGTTCCATCTGCCAATCCTTTGTCCCCAAGACTTTGCAGTCCCCTTTGTCCTCGCTTAACACTTTCTGGGAGACTCCACATCTCAAATGTTTGACACACTTCAGGATGTTGGATTCTGCATCCCCAGACATAAATCCACCACTTAAGAAAAATGTTAAAAGGCCTAGGCCAGAGATTTAGTCATCCATTTCAGACATACCAATGTCAGAAGGTCAAGATTCATAATCCTGCAGTATATCCAATTCCTCCTCAGATTCCCTCTTCCAACACCCCCACTGGAGGTCAGTATGGCATCAGTGGCCTTTATGACTTTTGCAGTCAGAGGTGAACCGCAAATCATCATATCAGAGGGCCCAGAAGGTGTCTTTCATATCCTGGTTAGGTAAGAGATCCCAGGTAAATTAATTGGGATACATCAGGGGAAATGAGCTACCAAATTTAGCACAGGTGGAATTCACACCAAAAAAGAAGCATCAGAAAAATAAACATGTTGGTTCTCCTTAACCTCTTCCTTCCTCTTCTAGTGTGAAGGAATGGATATTTAAGGACATTTTGGCTCTAAAGCCTTTTCCTTTCTCCTGTCAACCCTCTTTCCCACTCCTCTCAAAAGATGTCTGTGGAGTCATATTCCTCTGAAGATGAAGAGGCTTCTGATTCTGACCATTCTCTGCCATTCTCTCCTCAAGTGCACTCGCCTGGTCAAGTCACTTTGGATGATGAGGGCTCCATTTCACCTGATTCTCCAGTAGAAGAAGCTTCATTTGAAGAGAAAATCTTAAATATGATGAAGCATTTTGACTTGGAGTGTGGGCAGAGCTCAGAGGTTCAGAAGAAATATTACAAACTTTTGGAAATGGGTACCCGAGCTCCTTATGCTGTACCTCCTATTCTTGAGACTGTTTTTTTGGATGCTTTTCAGTTCACCTCTGTTGTCCCTGACTCCCAGCCTATGGCTCCCAAAGACCAGACAGATTTTATAAAGTCCCTGATGATCTTAAGTTTCTGTTAAAAAATTCTTGGGCAGACCCTTATGTGGTTTCCCTCTCATCTGATAAGGCTTCTAACTCCTTCCCAATGCCTGTTCCCTCCCTTCAGACAAGGATAGCAGGGGTATGAATAGGTGGGCTAAAAAGGTTTATACCTCCTCTACTTAGGCATTCAGGGTTACTAATTACCAAACCCAGATGAGTAAAATACTTTATATCCATTCTAATTTCTTTAAAAAAAAAGGTAATGGTGATTTTGCAGCTTACTGATTCTAAACAATAAATATTATCCTTACTTAAATAGACTACACAAGTGGCCAGACACATTAAATGCAGTTATGATGCTCTAGAGTAGCTCCTCAGAGGGTCTGTAATCCACAGGTATGCATGTTTATACAGCCAGCCTACATAACCATAAGTGGTTCCATAACCAGTCTATTCCTGAGGACCTGAAAGCAAAATAGTGGGCTCCTTGTTAGTCAGTGATCTCGTTTGGCCCCTAAGTTTCCAAAATTTTCAAAACATTTCAAGAGCAGGGTAAAACCATGAAGGACTGCAGACAGATTTTGTTAACCTCTGTACCTAGGGTACTAGAGGAATATCCAAACCAAACCAACCTCTTTTGTCAGAAGGGACCCTAGGCCTAGCCAGAAACATAGGAAGACGCCCAGAAACAGAGTCCCAGGTAAACCATGGGGGGGGGGGGTGGGCTCATCCAAGAGGCCTCCCTTTGGGGAAAAATTTCTGTAACTTTCTTCTGCCTCCATTTCCCCCTTGCCCTTAGCTCTGCTCTGTCCCTCTCAGAGATGCTGACCCAATCTTTCTCTAACTAGGAAAAGACTACCACAAACAGGTGCTATGTATCATAAAAAAAACAGTTATACCATATCTTCAATAAAGATTCTCCATCTAACGGCATACCCCCACCTCCATGCAATCAGAGTCATCTGCTCCCACCCATTCTTCAGTAACTGTAGGCACAAGGCACAATAGAGCCAGCACCAGAAGAATTTGAGGGAAAGAGGTTTTACTCCCGACTTTTCCTAGTGCTAAGTAAAGAAAGGCAGTGGAGGCAATCTCTCTCCGTGCTAAACATCTTCTTAAAAGTGACAGCTTTCAACATGCACTCCCTGCACACTCTTCTACCTTTGTTTCTGCTCCAGGGTTATTTTTAGTATCCCTAGATTTAAGGATGCTTACCTGCATATGCCAGTTTGGACCCCTTGCTGTAGATTCCTCAGGTTTTTTACGGACTCATCTTAATATCAGTTGGTGTTTTTCCTTTTAGGCTTTCCACAGCCCCAAGAGTTTTCTCAAAGTGTCTGACACCAGTGATTGCCACTTGCCCCTCAGCTTGGACAGTAGATGCTTTCTCTTTTCAATAGACAGGGAAGTTCCTTTATGCCTTCACTCCACTGCCCCTTTTTCCAATAGTTCTTCTAAAGACCAGAACAAAAAAAAAAACTTTTGTCCAAAACAGCATTAGTTCCTTATTTTCCTTCTAGCCATGGGCAAGTACTGAAAACTGCCACACCAAGCAGATCTCATCAAACAACAGAAAGGGTTACTGCTTCACCCCAATCTGTCATGCCTAAACATAACTCTGTGGATGATAGGGTTCTGATTCCTTACAGGCACCATTTTTCTTGAAGATGTTATTAAGGTTCTCCAAGAAACCAGGAGACCCATCACTCAAAAATCTTACATAGCCACATTGAAGGGATTCTCCTATTGGTGTCAAAAGAATATACAGGACCCCACCTAATCAGATGTACTTTCCATTGTGAAATATTAATGTGAGTTCTCTGCTTGCTTGCCTCTCACTCCCCTACTTATGTACATATCTGAGGTCATGTTATTCCATAAAAGGGTCCTGCATCTTAGACTACCTTAGAAAGCCCATTACTCCTACTTGGGACCTTAACTTTGTGCTGCTGGAGAAGCTTATTTTACCTCCAGAGGACATCTATTACAGTAAGTTCTTACACATTTGTACTTTCCTTTTCTGTGGTTATTGGAGACTTCAAAGTAAGGTGGAACTGCAGGGAGCAGTTGAAATTGTAAGGCTACAGCTAGGCAGGGTCACCCTTGAATGTGGTTATAGTTTTCAATATGTAACTGACTCTAGATGTGCTAAGTAGCAATTTTTAAGACTAGTCCTACTACCATGTACTTGCCTGAAATTGTATACTTGAAAATATTTAATTCTTTTGAGAGATGTTGAATATTGGACCATATATATTTTTTTATGGACCATATATTTTTTTTATTAGAGATTTTTTTCTTTTTTTTTAATTGCCAGGGAAAAGATTGACCTGGTGGGCATTTGATCCTTCAGCTTGTTTGAGATGCCTCAGAACTCACCCCCAACATAGAGTAACAACTGCTATTGCAATATTCCCTCTATTTCGGCTTGTTTAAGATGTTAGTAAGCAGAAAGAACAAATAGGGATAATGATTTATGTGATAGGCTGTACTTTTTGACTGCACTGACTATTGCCACAAAGGCTTCAGTCTGGTATCTATTATTAGTTGTTTTTTTCTGATTGGCTTGGACATTTCAATGTTGTACATAGCAGGACCTGCAGTCCTGTGTTGTATTTCTGTGCCATATAATGCTACTAGTTAACCAGACCTAATCAGATTTAACCTGTTCCAAAGGCTTCAAGAAAATTATTTTATTTATATTGCCACTCCATCTGTGTGCTTTTAAAGTGCTTTTACTGGAAATGTGTTAATACTTGTTATTGTAACAGACTTGCATTCATTTTAGTTATTTTTTGTAGTACTAGTAGTAGTAGAGTAGGAAATTGCTGGTGTTCTTGGCATTCTACTTACTTCAGGCGTAATTTACATTTATTTTTCTGATTGGCTGTGACTTTTGAACATAGCTTTTAAATTGTGCTACATAAGAGGAGCTTCTTTTCTGTTTATCCTGGCTGCTCTGAGCTGCATTTCCTTGCTACAAATTGATTGCTGATTGACTAGTTTTAACAAACTATAAGTGACCAGCAGTTTGTACAGAGGAGTAAGGTTTTGACCTGTTAATGAGCTACTTCCTGTAGTCCAGGGTACAGAGTTTGATTCCTTCCTTCTCCATTTTCCAAATGTGTGATTTTCAGCAAGCCACTTAACCAGACAGGGCTCCTATGTCATCCTTGAAAAGGGCACTGGCACTTTTGGCCAGTGGACTTACCTGGTTAATAGCTGAATTTAACTTTGCTCCACTACACCTAGCAGTGAGGTGTGCTGCACTGTATAGATACAGTTGGTTTGTTTTAAAGTATTTGTAACTGTTGTTTAACATTCCCAATGTTCATATTCGTCCCTTAGCTAGTTTGCATGGTTGCTAAAGAGTGGTGATTACAGTTTGCCTCTAAGCTGCTCTGCATTGCACACTGCCGTTTGTTTGTAGGAAATCGTTCTTGCTCCATCTCAGCTGTACTGCTTTGCATGGTGCTGATGTTATTTATAATGTTTGTTTTGCTGCCACAGGTATTTTGCTTAAACTGTCATTGTAATAACACATTGCTTCTCCCTGACCAGTTCTTAGCAAGCATTAACAATTACTGATATCCAAAATTATTGGGCTGGTTTTGACATTAACTGTATCTGGCTGCATCCAAGTCTGTGGCGGAGGAGTCTAATAAATCTTGAAAAAAATATTTTGTGGCAGCCAGGCCTATGGCATCTGACCCAGTCTCTCTTCAGTGTGCTGGTGGCATCCATTCCAGTCTTTAAATACTACTGGTGGCATCCTGAGCCTGCTACTCTAAAATATACTTTGTATAACTTGTTTACTTATTTTTCAGCCAGCATTCTGTTGTTGCACTAAATTTGTTTTTTCTCTCTTACCACTGTAATAATTTGCTGTGTCAAACTATAGCAGTGTACTACTCCTGGATCTTTCTGTGTTTAATGTACACTACCTCCACAGTCCTCTTACTGTTGTACTGAATTTGTTTTCTGTATCAAGTGGAGACAGGTGTGGACTGCTTTTACATTAGATTGTACTATGTGATTTCTTCCCTGTAAGTTCAAGTAGTTGTTGCATCGTTTTTGGCACATTTTTGCCTCCTGTAATAGATGTCCTTCACAGCACAGTTTATCTACCCAGCATATATTTTTTTTTGCCTACAGATCAAATTGGTTCCCTGTATCACACCTGCCTTCCTTGACAAGCATAGAAACCCAGACTACCCCTACCCATTCATCTGGCATCCTAGTTGCACTTTGTGTTTTTAGACAATGCACAAGCCACTTGATGCTCATTAACAATTAGCTACTACTGCACTAACATGACTTGATTTGTGTGAGGAGTAATTATCTATATATCTCAGACCTGCCAGTGATTACATACATAGTGTGTAAGTAACACAAACTTATCGCTACTCCCATAAAATCACACTAAACCAACATAAGCTGAGGTTGTAAAAAAATGACTTCTTATACTTCCAAGAATCAGAATCAGAGAGCCTTGACAGCATTCCACTAACAACTCCGCTATGCTCAAGTAACTCTGTGAGTCAGCAGGATGCAGACTGCAAACTTGCAAATGCGTGTACAAGTAGAAGCATCCTAGAACTGGTGGCTCTTTTGTCTGTCAGACTTGACTTTACACTTACTAGGTTAGATACAGACAGGGTGACGACTGCCTTTTCAGTACCAGGATCCATGATGAAAGAGGGATTTCCAGTCCCTCAATGAGGCAAATATAACTAGGTGGTGGTTCTTGTAGGTGTGAATTATCAACCCTGAAGGACAAGCAGACACATTACAACATAACAAAAAGACTTGCAGTAAATTCTAAGATTGACAACATTAAGATTGCACTGCTGAATGCTAGAACTCTTGACAACAAATTGCTAGATCTTTTAACTCACCTGCAATTTAAACATATCCTTAACTGTGTTATAACAGAAACGTAGTTTCAATATAAAGACAGTGTTCTCCCTCTTTGCTGTATTTCATCACCTGTCACACATTCAGATCTTTGGGAAACCATGATTAATTATTAATATTTGTCAGAGACCCACTTATCACTAAGCAGACTTCCCATGACCCACAACGGAATGTACTGAAATACAAATGACCCTATCCATGACAAATTATCAGTTCATAATCCACCGTAGTTCATCTTCCATGTCCCCAGATGACCACAAAATATTTCTAAATGTGCTTATTATACTGCCACAAACAAAAACAAAATATCTTTTTGATGGGTGATTCAACAACCCATATACTAATCTGCCAAAGATTACCGGAATTAATAAATGCTAGCTTCATTGTACAAACAGTTAACATTAGGAATCTGAAATCTTCTTGACATTGTCCTCACTAAAATCCCATCTACTCTAACTACTTATGTAGTATTAGAGTATAAATTAGTATCCTTCTCCTATAGGGCATGTAAATCCTCTGCAAAAACATCTCTGATCTCTGAATTCAAGAATGTTAAGAAGACAACTCTTTTAAGTATAAAATGAGCTGTCAACATCTAGTCCTCATGTAGCATTAGTTGTCACTTATGCCAAAGATTTGTATTCCAGTCTTACATATAACCTAAAGCAAATCGTCCCATTTAGAAGAAAGTAAAAATTAACCACCACCGTGATATGCCAACATTAGTAAAGGTTAACAGTAAAAGGAAAAAGCTGATTAAGACCTGTAATAAATCAAAACTACCAATATTAAAGACACTTAACAAGGGTCATCAAAATAAAATGAAAGTTAAAATAAGGAATATCAGAGTGGAACAGCATTTAAAGCCAAAGGTAATCATTAATTCATAATGGTATTACCCACTCTGACCTTAAAGATATTGGCAATCATACATAGATACATTTAGTGCCAGCTTGATACCAGAATCAATCATTAGAGTTCCATAAATTCCTTTAAGTCCATTCATTCTCCAAGATTAGTCTAAACATGTCCTAACTATACTCCCTAAAGCTGAACATGGTACCTGTATGGACCCTGAAGATATACCTGACTGCTCATCAGCACTGCTGAACCCACCAGTTCTGTACTTCTCCTTATATTGTTCAGCGTAAGCACAAGAAGAAGATATATATGTTCCTGAATCACGGAAAATGGCTGGTGTTATATCCTTCATAAAAGAGCTCCATTTTAGATCCCAAGAACTGTAGACCCTTTGACTAACAAGACTAATTTGCAGAGCCATGGAATGTTTTATATGTAATGTCATAAACTAAGATTGTCAAAAGCAACAATGGAGAAATAAACTAAGATTTAATTATAGGCTCATGGTGTGGTGTTTGTCAAAGGAAGAACATGTCTGCTTTTCTGAACTTCTCTGAAAATGTCGCTGAAACTTTAGCTAGTAGCCATGCATCTTATATAGTGTACCTAGTTCTAGCCAAGGCCTTTGATAATATGTCCCATGCTGGAAATGCCAATAAGCTTTAAGGCCTAAATGCAAATCCTTAATAGTATAAAATGGATAGCAAACTGGGTTGACAGAACGCATGTAGTGCTCCCTCAGAGGGCAGAAAGGTGACAAGTGACATTCCACATGGTTCAGTACTGGGAAACCCTTTTGTTTGGCTTCTTGGATTTCCAGCTAAGCTAAGCAAGGCAAATGGCTAAATAGATTTGCTGTTGACTCTAAGCTGGGCATTGTCATTTGCCTAGCATCTTAAACTGTGTTAGTATAGCAAGAGCTGAACTACACATATTAGCAGTATATTATCAAAAGGCTTACATTACATGCAAAAAGTGTAACACTATAGTCAAAACCAGAAGCATTGCTAAGGTTGATGCAAAGGGGACAGGCAAGTTGACAACCTTGTGCTCCTCCTTATGTGGGAATCGGCTCCAAATTAGCATGTAGGGTCACTAAACTGGCTCTAGTTTGAACCACACACTAAGGAATTGACTAAAGATAGGAAGCCCTTTGCTTTGTAGGGAGGATAAATAAATACAGGCTGTTTTAGTTTGGGTGTAATGTTAAACTCTCTATTTTTATTATATTTTTTTCAAACAATGGAGAGTTTCCTGTAGAATAACCAGTGTTAGGGTCAGTGCATGACTGACTGTCAAGTTTTCTTTCCACTTTTGATTCTACAACCAAACCCTGAAGTGACAAAAAACATCCTATGTCATTGTATGCTGTAACTTTGCAAACAAAGCCTTGTCATACAGAGAAAAGTAACCTCCACCTGGAAATAACCCTTTAAATTTATAGTTACTTCCAGCACTATTTCACTAGGAAACAATGAAGTAATAAACATTTCACTGACACAGGCATTAATGAAGTAAAGTGTAACCTAGGCAGGTTCTGCAAGTTACTCATAAGACACAAATGAACTAAAAAAAAAACAACCCATGTTCGGTTTACACAAGTCAATGTATGCTTTAAAGATGAACTGAAAGCAGAAGTCAGCCTAGTAAGGAAATAGTTTAACATACATGACTATTACTGGAATTACTCATTTACTCTTACTGAAGCAGTACTTAGTGTCGAATAACAAAACTAAAACAGATGCATTTGTAAAAAAAAAACACATTAGCCGGAAAAAAGTATATATGGCAAATTTGTATAATCTATATTTTTATACATACTCATTTTACCAGAGTATCTTCAAAGCAACACAGCAGTGTACTTCAAACACTGTCCCTATACAAAATGTTCAGCTGTTTTTGTTGATGAGCAACAAAAGATGAAGTTGTCAGAACTGACTGTTGCTTCCAGATGTATGGCAAATGTTGCTTTGTTTTTCATTTTTCACAAAGTGCAAGCCCCAAAGGTACAGATCAATACACATGTAGATGAACTTCAGTTTTCAGCATTATCCAGCTACTTCTAAGTATAAAAAAAACAACCAAAACAGTTCTTATGTGGGATTTCAACTACCCATCTAGTGACTATATAAAGTAGTCAACATCAGAGAAATATGTGCAAATAGCAGAATGGAACAACCAGTAGACAATCTGATTATATATTCCCATGCTATTCATCTCTGTACTGTTCTTGTTTTAACTAAAATATTTTTATTTATTCACCTTTAAAACTTTATCTATTAATATAATTTATTTGTTTATGAATAATCAATAAGTGGGTAGCTAGTGTGAATGGCGGCTAACTGCTTGTATCTGCTTCTGAGTGGACACATTATCTTTCATGTTTATAGTTATTTGATTTATTGCTCAAATTTGGAATAATGACTGGAGTTCTTCAGTCAGGTGATCTGGAAATGGTGGCAGTGATCTACCTTATGTTAAGACTGAAAGGTGAAGTACTGGGAGTATATTACCAGCCTTTCCTGTAAAGTGTTGTGTATGCATGAATGCAACGGTGTATTCAATGTATAGTTCCTGTGAGGAAGACATTAAGTACATATAGAGGTGGGAAGTGTGCCTGGGAAGCTTTGTCCAAAACCCAATCTGGTGGGGAATCAGTGTGAAGTCTGTTCTTCTTTGTGGGCAGTATAGATCCATAGCCCAGGCCAACAGTGCATATGTCAGGCATGCTCTATAGGCAAAGCTTCATTTGGAGCATTATGATTCATTTGTGTACACATTTTTATATTTCTGTCTGCTTGGTGTCAGTGGCGTAGATTATAAGACCAACCCCTGATGGCCATCACATCATATTGGTGAGTGGAGCTGATCCAAAGACTGCAACTCGTGCCCACCATCACAGTATGTTAGCTTTGATGGAAGTTCGTTTCATGGTTTATGACCACAGATTCTGTGTCTGTTGTTTTTATGAGTTAATAACATTGTATGAACTACTACTTGCCCATGTGAACAGATGTATTCCCATTAAATACAACAGTTGTGGTTTCTGAGTGGCTTTTCGTAATAAATTCTAATGTGTGGAAAAGTGAAGGGGAAAGAAGCATCCTGTTTCATCAGTGTGCTTCAGATGTTAATAAACTTGATGTCTTAGATTGTTACTCTTGAAATTTATATCAGGCTAAGAGATATTGCTGTAATTACACTGAATCTTTTATGGTTGGATATGTTCTACATGGTTTACTATCAAAATGTCGACCTGCAACACATCATTCCAGTCACAACATCGAAAAACACTACAAATCTGAGAGTAGTCGACTACAAACAATGTTGAATCTGCTAAACAAATTCAGCAGATTTGATGTTGTTGAACAGAGCACGTGACTGCCATATAGGAGCACATGTAATGTGAAACTCCTATAGTTAACATCACAGTTTTGCAGGGGGCAAGCCCCCCCCTGCACCCCCTGCTAACTATATATTCCAACTCCAAGATCGTACTACAGTGAGGAAACAGTGAGGAAAAGGATGAATATCCCACTCTGCACTACCACTATCTCTGTGCAATTTTTCGAGTTCATATCAGTGAATGCACAGTAACATTCGCTGATATGACTTTTGAATATGGCATGTTTGGCAGCATGGAAATTCAGACATCTGCAAATCGTTTTTCCGTGTGCGGAGCATCCATTTTCAGAATTTTGATAGTAAACCATTCTGCACACACCCCTCCCCTAATACAGCAATAATTTAATATAAACTCTGTAATTTCTTGAGTAAAATATCATTGCACCCTTTAAAGATGGACTTTTTAGTTAGCCACGTTTGTTTGAAAGAGGTTCATCTCAGCTTTTAATCTCTCCTGTAGTTCAGGCTCATCTTCAAACAATTCCTTTGATGCAAATTTCTCCATCCTCTAACCTGTCTAGAAAAAATCCATGCCAAATATTTCATAAGTTCATAGTTGAATACTAGGCCAACGAACACTAGGGCCCTTATTGCCTAGCCATGCAACCCAAATGTGACCCACAAATTTTATTTATATGGGTGGTGCTTTACATTCATAACCCATTATCTAACAGAGACATAGGAGCCAGACCAGAGCTGAATTTCTGATAACCCTTCTATTAGTCCAAGTTCTGCTTAAAAAGGGATGGGGAGAAATTCTGCTTCACATGGATGGAAATTCTCTGAGAAACATATCTCTCTCTCCAACATGTCCTATTTATGTCGCAAGCAAAATTTTGGTATTTTAATCTAGTAGTTCTGTGCTGTTTGTTTTGTGGATGTGCAAAAGGTTCATCTAAACAGGGTCCAGGGATGCCCTGTATGCCATGCAAAGATCACCTCTCTAAAGTCTGTATGATACTGAGTAGAGACAGGGCTTTGAAGCGATCAGCATAGGAGACTGTGTTTACTGCCTGTATTCTTTTTGTAAAGAACTCTTGCAGAACAATTTTCTTACAACCCTGGATATATGCAGTCAAAGGCTAGGTTACTATCTATATGAGTTCCAAGATGCCTGAGTTGTGAATCAACTTTAAGGGTTTTTTTTGATGGTGTAGTTACCAAGGGTGATAGTCTTCCCAAAAGGTGCTATAATCTGTTTCTTGCTATTGAGTTTTAAGTTATGGCTTATAGGTTCATAGGTGTTTACTAGGCTAATGACCATAAGGGCCTTTGTAAGCCTAGCCATGCATTCCAAATCTCTGACTAGTTCTGATACACTTGATAAGTGTAAGCATGGGCCTGGGAGGTGAACCATTTACAGGTTACCTGTTTGCACCAGAGACATAGGTGCCAAACCAGGGATGAATTTCTGGTTTCCCATCCAATTGTCCAAGTTGCACTTGAATTGTATTGGGGAGGAACTCTGCTTCACATGGATGGGGAGCCTGTTCCATAGACGAGATAGTCTCTGAGGGAATACATGCATTTGGTCGCACGACCAAATGCCAAACGTTGTTTTTTCTGAACCAGAATGTTGAATTTCTAGGTGCAGAATGGTCAGAATGTCGTAAAAAAACTCCAAATTCAAATTTACCGACCTCTCTACCACCTAAACAAGCGCTACCGTGGGTCAAAAAGGGGGGATGTTTTGCATTTCGACATAATTGCATTCACAATTATGCGAAGTCACCGCACTGTTTTCGAACATTTTCCGGTCGGCCATCCACCGGCCGACCAAATGTGTGCATACCATCTCTGGGATACATGCCTATCTCTCTAGCAGGTCCTATTTATATCATAGGCAAGGTTTAAGTCTTTAGAACTGGTAATTCTGGTACTGTTTGTTTTGTGGATATGCAGGAGGCCCATCAGAGTGGGGTCTGACAATATCCTGCATGCCAGGCATAGAGCTCCCCTCAAAAGCCTGTAGGATACAGAATGCAGAGATAGGGCCTTGAGGTGGTCTGCATAGGGCATATTACTTATGCCCTGTATTCTGTTAGTGAGGAACCTCTGTGGACATTCCAGTTGTTGGATATGCCTGTTTAGGTGCATACCAAAGGGGGCATTGTATTCAATGATAGGTCTGATTAATGCTGAATACAGTGGAACAATGACTTCCTTGGTCTTGTTGTGCAACATAGAATGATTTCCTCACCACTGTAGACATGTGATGATCAAAGGCTAGATTACTATCTATGTGTGTCCCCAAGTCCCTGACTACTGGGTCAACTCTAAGGGGTGTGTTGTCAATATGATAGTTAGCAGGGATGGATGACTTCCCAAAGAATACTGTTATGCATTTCTTGGCATTTAGTTTTAGTCCATGACTCTGACACCTGTTTGTCTGTGTTAGCCCCTTCTGGAGAACATTTGTGTCCGTGTGAGATTCAATGACAGTTCCTAATTTGCAGTCATCTGCAAATTTAGTCAGCCAGAAACCACTGACATTGGCCTTGACTTCTGAGACGTAAATGCAAAAAGAAGCGGCCAAGAACTGATCCTTGAGGGACTCCACTTGGTGACTGGCCTCTCTGTAGAGGTGAACTCCCCAACTCTAACTTCCTGGGTTCTGTCTGTGAGCCAGTTGGATATCCACTGGGTGACATACGGGTTTGTACCTAACCTCTTGAGTTTGTCAACAATGCCCGAGTGGGGTATTGTGTCATATGCCTTGTCCAGGACAAGGTAGGCAGTGTGAACAATTTTGCCCTCATCCATTGCTTTGGTGACCTTCTCAAAGAAGTCCACCAGGTTGAGTAGGGATGATCTGCTCTTTGTGAAACCAAACTGGGTTGGGTCCAGTGTCTGGAGGTTTGCTATATCTCTATTGATCATCTCCATGATAATTCTTTCCATGGCTTTGCATACAAGACTAGCAAGACTTATGGGTCTGTAGTTTCCAGGCTCTGTAGATGGCCCACCTTTCTGCAGAGGAATGACTGTTGCCTTTCTCCATTCATGAGGCATGAAGCCTGTTTGGAGGCTACAAGTTAAATATTAATTCCGGAGGCCCTGATAGGTCATGTTTCACGCTGCTTAGAAGGCATCCTGGGATATTGTCTTGGTCCATTGATGCAGTGCTCTTGGTCTTAGAGAGAGCATTAAGGAGCTGTTCCCTAGTGATAGTAAGGGGGGGGTGGGTATATTTGATGACATTTCCTGAAGAAAGGTTGAGGGGTGAGAGGAGTAAAGTTGGAGCTGAATTTATTAGCCAGGAGGTTTGCTATATCTTCTGGCTCAGTATAGGTGGCTGCATTTGCAATGAGCTCTGCACACAATTGTATATTGCCTTTGAGGTTGCAGACATAGCTAAAGAATGCTTTGTGGTTGTCCTTGTCCTGGGAGGCCAAACTTACCTGAAATTTGGCTTTGGTAGACTTTATTTGTCCTCCGGGTTGTTTGTTTAGTTTAATTAGAGTACTTTTATCCTGCTGGGTGATCTTACCTTGGTGGGATTCAGTGACTACTCCCAGTTTATGATAATTTGTGAACTTGATCAGCCAAAGGCCTTTGACATCTGAGAAATAGATGCCAAAGAGAAGTGGGCTCAGCACAGAGCCCTGGGGGGGACTCTACAGGTGACCGGCCTCTTTGTGGACGTTGCCTCACCAATTGTAACCTCCTGAGTCATATCAGTGAGCCGGCTAGCTATCCAGCAAGTTATAAAGGGGTTTATACCTAGGCTCATAAGTTTGTTAACAATGCCTGATGGAGTATTATATCAAATGCTTTAACCAGATCTAGGTTGGCAGTATCCACCGTTTTTCCCTCCTTCATTGCCTTAGTGACCTTTTCAAAGAAGTCCACCAGATTCAGCAAGCATGCCATTCCTTTGACAAAGCCAAACTGGGATAGAGCTAGTGTCTGTTGGTCTCCTTTGTCCTTCTTGATAATTTCCATGATAATTCTTTCCATGTCTTTGGAAATAAGACTTGTCAGACTAATGGGTCTGCAGTTTTCAGCTTCTTTTAAAGTTCCTCTCTTTTGAAGGGGATGACTGTTGCAGTCCTCAATTCATATGGCACAAAGCCTATTTTAAGACTATAGTTAATGACTTCAGAGGGTCCTGATAAGTCATAGTTTAGACTATTCAGGAGGCATCATGATATGTTATCAGGGCCCTATGAGACCATGTTCCTGGCTTTAGTGAGTGCAGCCAGTATCTCCTCCCTTAGTAATAGCAGTATGAGTTATGTTTGAGGCTGTTTTTTAGGGCATGGTTGGTAGTGAGGGGGTAAAATTGGAACTGAATTTGTCCTCTCACAGGTTTGCTATGTCACCTGGCTCATTGAATGTGGCACCATTAACCAACAGTTCGGCACATTGTTGTGTGTTGCCTTGAGGTTTCTGACATAACCCTAGAAGGCCTTATGGTTATCTTTCACCTGGGAGGTTATCTTAACCTAAAAGTTGGCTTTGCTTGACCTAATAGGCAACTATTGTTGGGCTTACTTCTGGTAAGTACAGCAGCCTCTATGCAGCCATTAATATGATTGTACAGAGTTTCTCCAAACATTTCAGCTAAGCTGCTGTGTTCTCTGGGTTTGGAGGGACAATGCATTTTGACAATCCATCACTTAATAAAAGATTGTTTGCCTTGGAATAGTTCCTACCTGCTACTGGTTCTAATGGGATTATGGAATTGATTTTGATTTCGAAAAGGAAAACTTTACAGTTGCACCTTACCAGGTAAGAGAAAACATGGGGGGGTGCACTGTTCTCCCCTATTTGTAAGCACGAGGTACAGTATGTTGGAGCCTGTAGTGGGTGTAATCACTATTTGATTAAGGGTGTTTGTATTTACAAAGTCCAGAAATCTTTATGCCTATAGATTTAAGGCTGTGTAGGATACCCAGAAGATAGAGGGGCAATTAAAGTCTCCCATGAATAGTTTGTTAGATTGGATGGTAAGTGTCTGCATTAGGTCCAAGAATACCTTGTGAGCTTCTTGGGACATGGAGGGTGATCTGTAGCTGGCTGGTACATAATATTGTCTCTGGTGATCTGCACATGGAGGAGCTCCAGCACATCATCCTGACTGACCACCCTAAGAGGTATGCTTGTTATTGATGTATATTGAGACACCTTCTCTTTTAGCCCTTTGCCTGGTCTAAAAGTGTGAAAGGTACTGAAATCTTGCACTGCCAGGGTACTTTCTGCTGCTTTAAATATGTCTTGTTAATTTCACAGATGTCTATATTCTTGAGTTTGAGGAGGGCTTCGAAAGAGTGTAATTTTTTTTTTGTTTAGGCTCCTGGCATTAAGCAGTAATACCTTGATTTGCAATTGAGTTGATTTTGCTATTTTGGTAGGTGTCTCAATTTGGCATTGTCTAAAAAAGGCACTATGGGGTTGGATAAAGGTTCGCCGGTATTCAAAAGCCTAGAGAGGAGAGGTACAGACCATCCTTAGCAAAACAATGTGGTCTGTTAACCATGTCCCCCCCAAACTGACAAATTTTAGATCCCTCTAGAATGATACCGGAAAGACAGCCAGTTGAATTCAGTCATGTTTTGCTCATATTGTGGCATCATCCTCGGTGATGGAACATGCCACTCAATGCTCGGCTCATACCAGCCTGAGACTCGCAGTCTGAAAGCTCCATAATGTCGCTCTTCTTATAATCCAGGGAGGTACATCTCAAGTAATTTATACCTACATGGACTGTGATAAAATCATACTGGTACCTGTGTTGCATAATTTGACAGATTCTGACTCCAAATAAGCAACTAACAGCTATCTTTTTGTTCAGCCTTGTTAGAAGGGCATCAGTATATTTTACAATAGAGTCCCCTATGACAAGAGTCCTGGGAAGTGTGTTTGTTTGCCTTGGTAGCCTAGTGTTTGGAGCTCCACTGTATGTGTGGTGTTAGGTGTTATTTTTTCTGAGTACCTTTGGGCTTGCTGAGATATAGCTTTGACAGTGGGTGATCTAGGTTTAGGAAGGTTGCTTTTAAGTGCCTCAGCATTCATTAGTCTTGAGTGTGTGGTGCACTATGTGAGGTGGGTGTTGTGTGCATGATTTCAACAACTTGATTTGCACTTGTATACAAGTGTTTAGCAAACAGTGTCATTGTGTAAGAAAACTTCTCGCATACTGTATTTGCTTCTTTAAGGATTAAGTGGTTGTCAGTAAACATAGAATTTCTACATTGTCTCAAGATGCCCATGTACACCAAGCTGGCTACAGAGAAGTTAGGAAAGTGCATAGCCATGCTGTCCAATTGTTTGATTTTTGAGCTACAAGGGGATGGTGTATTGCAGTTACAATGCTATTAAAGGGTCCCTTATCAGAGCAGATTATACTAAACAGTACTGAATTCTATTAACGTTAATGTTTGCACAGTTCTGAATTCAATTAAATCTTTAGGTATTGCAACTTGACTACCATCTAGCTGCTCTAAGCTTGTTGGCACACAAGGTATTTGTGGTATATTGCTGCTATATTGGGATAGTTTTATGAACTGTTCTTTCTAGGTGCTTACTGCTGTAGAGGGCACTGCTAACCTATGCAAATGCGCAAATATTATAGCAGCACAGAGAAAACAAAAAAACGAATTAATGAGCCCTCTGGCCAATAGAATGAGTACACTATGCGTCTTTTTGTGTATTTCCCAACTCAGATAGACCAGCCAAACACCTCCTGCCACAAGATGAATAAACCCAGACTTCCTACTGTAAAAACACAGTAGGAGGCCCACAGGTGCAATGCTACCACAAACCACTTAAACTAGCTGAAATCCCTTGCTGAAGGCAACTTCAATAGTGAGAGTAAGAGCCTTGTTTAACAAACAAAAATCATGTGAAATGCCTGGATAAAAGCAGGAAACAGCAGTGATCGCTCAAAATAAGTTAAGGGTGATTTAGCAATCAAAGGTACTTAACTTTGCCTTAATGGGACTGGATGCAAATAAAACACTACATTAATGCACACTAGGACTCTAAGCTTTGCTGTGCTCTTGCAAAATGAGCATGAGAGAATATATGGTAAAGGAGGTTTACTCAAGAATAATACTGGTTTGCTGGGTGGGCCTTCCGTATCATGGATATATAGAAAACAATGAGTGGGAAGAGTACATAATTAGCTTATACAACAGTCAATAGCAATAAAAGAGGGGAGTCAGAGACTTTAGAAATCAAATTATCATAAGAGTGGAAGCCAGAAGAAGCCTTATTATAAAACAGTGTAAGAAACTTCTCTGTGTGGAAGATTTTCAGTCCATATATCTCTAGTTAATCACTGTATATTAAAGGGGCACTAGCTCATTTCTAAAACAGCATTTTTGTCTCGGACCGAAGCTGAGATCCTGACATTCACTTAGGTAATCACCTCCCTTTTTATGACATCACTCATGATGTTCTAACAATCCCATCCCAGTATTGAGTTTCTGTAAAATTGCTTGCAGACCTGTATTACTTCCCCGTGGAATTAGATATTCAGTACTTGGGTTCCCTGTTTCATGCGGTGTTCCATACTTTTTCCTTTGCCTACTTTTGGCAATATCTTCAAATGATTTTCTAAAGCGTAGAATTTGCTAGTAAACTCAATATGTTTGTATGTGTTTTTTGATGCAACACAATTGCACTCAGTCCCTAACTGCCTGCACACATCATACCTCTCAACGGTTCACATTTTCGCAGAATGTTCTTATGTTTTCTGGACCATAGTATTTGTGCATTCCTCCTAACATTTGTTTTTCTGACAAATTACTGGGATGATCCAAGTACTGAGGGCGTTGCATAATGAGACACATTTCAGTCTTCAGGCTTAAAATCCTTTGTATAACGTATGTTGGGTAGCGCACTAGTTATATGAATGGCATCCATTTTATGTGAAACAGACCAAATTACGAAGCGAAAATCTGGACATTATACCAAAATCAGGACAGCAGAGATTTGTGGTACACCAGCGATCCCAAACCACTGAGCCTCGGGCCTGTTCAGAAAAGTGTTTGTGTGAGTGTGTTTATTTTTCTGTATGTGTGTGTGTGTGTGTGTGTGTGTGTGTGTGTGTGTGTGTGAATGCGTGCATGAAAGCAGAATTTGTGTGTGTGTGTGTGTGTGTGTGTGTGTGTGTGTGTGTGTGTGTGTGTGTGTGTGTGTGTGTGTGTGAATGCAGAAGAGACTGTGCGTGTATGAGGTATAGTGAACGGTGCATGAGAGAATGAACGGTACGTGCATGAAAGAAGAATGTATGTGTGTGAATGCAGAAGAGACTGTGTATGTGTATGAGGTATAGTGAACGGTGCATGAGAGAATAAACTGTGCATGCATGAAAGCAGAATGTATATGGGTGAATGCAGAAGAGACTGTGCGTGTGTATATGAGGGAGAGTGAACGGTGCATGAGAGAATGAACAGTGCGTGCATGAAAGCAGAATATATATATGTGTGAATACAGAAGAGGCTGCGCGTGTGTGTATGAGGTATAGTGAACTGTGCATGAGAGAATGAACGGTGCGTGCATGAAAGCAGAACGTATGTGTGTGTGTGTGTGTGTGAATGCAGAAGAGAGACTGTGCGTGTGTGTATGAGGCAGAGTGAACGGTACATGAGAGAATGAACGATGCATGCATGAAAGCAGAATGTGTGTGTGTGTGTGTGAGTGTGTGTGTGTGTGAACGCAGAAGAGACTGTGCTTGTGTGTATGAGGGAGAGTGAACGGTGTATGAGAGAATGAACGGTGCTTGCATTAAAGCAAAATGTATGTGTGTGTGAATGCAGAAGAGACTGGGCATGTGTGTGTGTGTGTGTGTGTGTGTGTGTGTGTGTGTGTGTGTGTGTGTGTGTGTGTGTGTGTGTGTGTGTGAATGCCTGCATGAAAGTAGAATGTATGTGTGTGTGTGTGAATGCAGAAGAAACTGTGTGTGTATGAGGTATAGTAAACAGTGCATGAGAGAATGAACGGTGCGTGCATGAAAACAGAATGTATGTGTGTGAATGCAGAAGAGACTGCATGTGTGTATGAGATATAGTGAACGGTGCATGCATGAAAGCAGTGTGTGTGTGTATGTGTGTTAAGGGGGTGGTGCTATTATGCCAGTAGGGTATGGTTTTATACCTAACTGTTATGTCTGCATACTAGCATGCCCAACTGTGAGTGTACAAGATGGGTGCTGCATTGTAAATAGTCTAGTCTGACAAGCAGTCCTTACTGGCATACTCAAATTGCATATTCCTCTGTGCACAGAAACATACTTAGCAAGGGAAAAGCAAAGAAGAAGAGTAAATTCTTTCACCCAGAAAATGAAGTGTCACTGCAGGCTTGCAATCTCCATGACGACTGGCTACGCAGGCAGGTAACTGTTGACCGGCCAGAAGATGACAATACTTGGCAGGATGTTGTGTCAGATATTAATGCTGTTGGTGGCTAAGAATGCAACTATGATCATGTCAGACATTGGGCCACTAACATTTTGTGTGATGCTGAAAATCATGCTATCCATCCTGAATGGAAGAGTAGGGCAAGGGGAGATAGGCTATCAGTTGAACCACCACTGCAGAAATGGAGGAATCTCTGACATCTCTTTGTTGGGTATCCATATGAACAAATTCTCCTGGTGGGGGTGTTAAATCTCAGAGCTGAGCTGCAGCATGCCCCTCAAGTATCACCTGGAAATGCCCCAGGTGTGCTGTGCACACTATTAAGGCATGAATGATTTGGTTTGATACCTTTAGTACTAAATATGACATTGATGTTGTGTGCTTCTTGTACATTAGGCACACCAAGGATACAAGTGACAAGTGGACCTGCACTAGGTAAGGTTATACTGCTCATTATTGTCACTATTGTTCTATACTGGGTGAAAATAAGGGTGATTATATGTTTC
Source organism: Protopterus annectens (assembly GCF_019279795.1). NCBI lineage: Eukaryota > Metazoa > Chordata > Ceratodontiformes > Protopteridae > Protopterus > Protopterus annectens. Next base: position 664,954,543 of record NC_056745.1, on the reverse strand, counting down.
ACTTATATTTGGACTTATGTTTTGGTGTCTTCACAGGTGATGCTCTAATCACCTCTACCACTGTGGAACTTTCCTGCTTGGTGTTGAAGAGAGGACTCTGACCATGATGGTAGTGAACAGTAAACATGGGCAGGGAGAACAGTGTGAGTGCTGGATACAGGGAATGTGTAAAGCATATCCCATACCCAGAACAAGGGCACAGCCTTAGTGACTCTAGACATCACCCAGGACACAAACACACACTACACTCGAAGGACAGGTTGGTGTGGACACATGCAGTTATGGCAGTATGTCACTTCCTGTGGCCCAGTCATCAGTGTCTCCCACAACCTCCAAAAGTCATGGGGATAATGACATGGGTGAGCATACTGGTGCATGAAGGTGTGGACTTCCCTAGAAATAGATGTGTCACTGAATGCAAACCAGCATCTGTGAAAAACCATTGTGGAGGCACAGGTTAGCAACACCTCAGCCTTTACAAAGATGATATACATACTGCAGACTGAGTATGGTTATATGTGGAGGTGCATGTCCTGTATATATGACATTATTAACCAGATCGATCACCTATTGCGGTCATTACATGCGGCTTTGTCACATGCCAGATGTGGTACATGTAGCCACTCCACCTCTGCCTCTACTGAAAGCAGTCACCATGGAAGGAGTAGACCAAGGTCATGGTCATGCAGCACCACCACTTCCACAGTGACATCAAATATGGAGGTGCACATGGGCAGGACAGGGCTTTCCCAAGGTTTTGGTACTCATGGCAGTGCCATGTCTGGTGATAGATGTTGCTCACAGTCACTAAGCATGCTTACAGGTGACCAGGGCCATGTTACTATCTGTGACACTTCTAGAAGAGGCAGTTCCTGTGGGTGGGCCATGCACAGCATGCCTTCATATCATCCTGCCATATCCCGGACCTGCCCTTGGATTGAGCTGCAGTGAAACACCTGCTGCTGAGACTGTATCCCAGCATATGCACAAGCATATGCACAAGTACACGACTAAAGCCCCCAGTGCCTCACACAAATAAATGACCAGTGACAGTGTCATAAAGCCTTCTGCAGTAATGCCCCTCAGACCCACCTCATACACAGTGCACTCAGAAATTTTCATTTTCTACAACAATCACACATTTCCCTGTGGAAGACATTACACACTCATTTTCCCTCCCAAAGTTGTGCTACCTGTGCAAACAGATACTCTCCACAGGTTTCAGCATCCTGACTGGATAGCCACTCCAGTGCATAGGGCTCTACAATACAAGTATAACTGAATGCTAGGAGCATAGACACAGCTACTACTCCCTGAGAGAATATTCACCGTGAAGCAACAGCAGCATACTGCTGTAAGTAAATACTCTGTGCTTATATATATATAAAGATCTAGTCTCAAAGTTTAATTGTATGGTTAATTAAATTTAATTTAATTTAATTTAATTGTATGGTTAATTAAATTAAGTAGACATAATCAAAGAAAAAATAATGAATTAAGAACACAAATTTGACTTTTAGACAATGCCATCAAAAAACATGCTTCCTGCAATGACTACTTTGTTTTATGATGGCATTTTTTCCTTAAGTGCATAACTTTTTTTGAGTTATTTAAACTGGGTGCATTTACATGTTTATATGTTCTGAAGAAGTTCTGTATCCAAGAATGAAAGTGCTTAACAGGAATACATTTGCAGTGTGTGTTTTATGGTTTCTCTGCATGGTGATCCACAATTTTTTGTAGTTCATTATATTGAAAACTGTATGAACAGCTTTCATTCTCCACTGAGTTTACCAGACAAATAGGAAATGGAAGTAGCACCTTTCTTGTATACCTCTTATATACCTCATGCACATCAATGGAAAATTTGGAATCACCACTTTTATTTTTATTTATTTACTGTGATGGTCCGACTGGGACAGTGCCCATTTTCATTGGAGGCCCAGGGAGAAAAGCTCCAGTCTAAGCTTACATAGAAATTATCACAACAAGTAATAGAAATTATAAACAAAACTGACAAAAAATGAGTGTTAACACATTTGCAAGATAAAAATGTATACATAGTATCAAATAGAACAAGACTTTAAACACTTGAATATAGAAAAATATATGGTTGAACTTATATATGTGGATGAACATAACATTAGGTAGGAAATTAAGCAGGGTGAATCACTTAGGCAAAATAGTGCATAGTTAGTAATACTTCCGTGGTGAGAGTTGCTAGGAATGTAACTACCTGTAGAGAAGTAGTGTTGTTAGAAGGGATATGTTAGCAGAGTTAGTATGTACAGCCAAATTGTTAAGTAATGCTAAGTTAATAATTAACCTGGAGTGTTACATGTGCAAAACCAGGATTCAAGTAAGTGTCTTTTGAGAGATATTTTGAAATGATTAAGATTGCTTATGGATCTAATACTATGTGGTAGGGTATTCCAATTTTTAGCAACAAAGTTAGAGTTGCCTGGTGTGTTGGATACTTTGGTTACTTGGAGTAAGTCTTTGTTAGATGATCAAAGAGTGTGAATGTTAGAATAGGGTTGTAGAAGATTTTGTAGGGAAGGTACATTGTCAGGATTGTGCATTATTTTGTGAGCCATTATTAATTGGATATAGTTCGTAATATGAGGTAGTTCCAACCAAGAAAGATTTTTTAGGCATTGACAGTGTTTCTTGTGAATCTTTTTGATTGTGTTAGAAATGTATAAGACAAAATTTAGTCTGTTGTTGATTATGGTGCCTAATAGTTTTGTTTGGGAATCTGGGAAAATCCTAGTATTATTACTGGCAGTGATATAAAAGTTACCTGTGAGGTTAGTAGGTTTAGATGGATGAAAGATTATAAGTTTAGTTTTATTAGGGTTGAGAATGAGTTGTGAGTTTGCTAGCCATGTTTCAATTTCAGAGAAATCTTTGTGTGAGACTGTAAGAAGTTGAGTTATTGTGGATGCACATATGAGGGTTGAATCATCTGCATATTGTATGATAGATGCTTGAGAGGAGGCAGTATTAAGATCATTTATGAATATGCTGAACAGGAGGGGCCCTAGGATTGAAACTTGAGGAACTCCCAAGTGTAACAAGGAGTGGGGATAGCGCTTGCTTCCATTTCACAGCTTGCTCGCGGCTAGATCGATAACTTTGAAACCAGTTAGCATCATATTAAGATTTTTAGACTGGACAGTAACTTAGGCTGGAAAACTGTATTGAATGCTTTAGACATGTTCAAAAAGACTGAAGACACTATTTTGCCATCATCTCTGAATTTATTTATAGTATTAGTGAAACTTAGAAGAGCTGTAGTAGTGCTATGATGTGATCGGAATCCATGCTGTGATGATGAAAGGAGATTATTGTTTAGAAGGTGTTTAAGAAGTTGAAAATGGATACATCTTTCCAGAATTTTAGAAAGGGGTGAAAGTATAGCAGTAGGCTGGTAGTTTGTTAGCTCTGTTGAATTACCTCTTTTGTGTGATGGTGTAATATATGCAGTTTTCCAAATAGCTTGGTCATACTGTTCTGTTATAGAGTGGTTTATAAGTATTGACACAGGAAAGGCAATAACATCTGCTGTTAATTTTAGCTATTTTGCTGGCAAGTTATCTGCTTCCAGTGAAGTGGGTTTCAACTTCTTTAATAGTTTTGCAATAGTTTATTGTGGGAAGGGGTGAAATCCCAAAAGTATTCGTTCATATCATGAAAGGCTAGCCAGTTCACTTTATTTCAGCACAATGTTTAATTGTTTAATTATTTAATTATCTCATTATTTGATCAACTATCACTTGAACAATTACTGTTTTTGGTTAATGTATAAAAGGCATTTAGTGTGTAGTGGTATTTGATTCTGATGAGGTCTCCAGTTCCTGGAGATGAAAGCGCTAAATCAACTTGTTAATAAAGACATTTTGTGACATCTTTGGAACCATTTCTGGGATTTTGGACGTGGTGTTGGTGCTATGGTGTTTTATTCAGGAAGACAGCCTTCATTGTAGCTTGGAATACCTATAGTTGCATGACTGCCGAATCATACACCAATGCACTGTACAAACACGTACACAGGTGCATGGATCTCACCATACCCAGTAAAACCAAGATGCTCTCCTCAAAAAAAAGGAAGCCAGTCTGGTGATCCCCCGCCATAGTCAAACTCTACAACAGAAGGAAGAAACTGATGCAGAATAAGGCGAAGTCCCAAGACTGGAAAAACTCCCTTATCAGCCTCAACAAAAGGTTGAGATCCCTCATCAAATCTTCTAAAACTAGCTATGAAAACAGAATTGCAGCAGATAATAAAAACAACCACAAGGCCTTCTATAGTTATGTCAAGAATCTCCACGGCAATACCCAGATTTGCTCTGAGCTACTGCACAATGGTACCTCCTATACAGAGCCAACAGATATTGCCAATATACTGGTCAACAGATGCAGTGCTAACTTTACCCCTCCCCCCTCAAAAGACCTATCACAATAGCAGTAGATTGCCAGGCACCCAATATTACTGCTGCACAGGTTAAAACAACACTGTCCAAGGCCAAGAATACAGCTTCTATGGGACCTGGCAATATCCATGGCTGTGTTCTACATGAACTACAGAGTGAAATGGCACCTCATCTGTGTGCCTTGTTCAATCACAGCCTCACCTCATGTTTTGTCCCTACCAAATGGTGCAGTGCTACAGTCATCCCTCTCCACAAAGGAGGAGCGACTACAGACCCTGGGAATTATCAGCCAATTAGCCTGATGAGTCTGATATGCAAAGCTATGGAACGCATCATCATTGACCTAATAAACAAGGCTATAGGGAATCTCCAAACTCTGGATCCTATACAGTTTGGTTTTGTGAAGGGTAGATCATGCCTGCTCAACTTCTTTGAGTCAGTCATCAGAGCTGTGGATGAAGGCAAGGTGGTTTATACAGCCAAACTTGATCTGGTCAAGGCCTTTGATACAATTTCCCACTTAGGAATCTTAGCAAAACTCACTAAGCTAGGCATTAACCCCTATATCACTGAGTGGGTTGCAAACTGGCTAACAGAACCCACAGTGTGGAAGTAGCTGACTCTAAGTCAGACTGATGACCAGTCACGAGTGGAGTCCCACAGGGTTATGTCCTGGGTCCCCTCCTGTTTGGTATCTACTTCTCTGAAGTCCAGGCCAACACAACGGGACTCTGGCTGACAGAGTTCACAGATGATTGCAAGTTGGGAGCTATTAATTCCCCAAGTGATGCTGACATCCTACAGAAAGGCCTCAATGACACCAGCAGCTGGTGTCAGAACCATGGACATAAGCTCAGTGCCAAAAATGTGTCATTATCCCCCTTGGGAAAAACCCAGTTCCCTTGAATTACCACATGATGGTAGTCCACTGAACACCGAAGGCGTTATAAGAGATCTTGGAACACAGGTTGACAGCAACCTCACTTTTGACCATCATGTTACCACTGCGGTCAGAAAGTCCTGTGTGGCACATCTCATTACTAAGGGTTTTGCATCCAGGAAGAAAGAGGTCATTGTGTCCCTCTACTCTACCCTCATTAGGCCAGTCAGTTAGTACAGTGCCCCATTTGGCATGTGCCTCACTAGACACCTGCAACAACTGGAGACGCCACAAAAGTACCTCACAAAGAGGATCCTAGGCCTTAAATACTTGTCCTATATGGACAGACTCAAAAAACTCCAGCTATTCTCTGTTTTATATCGCCTACTTAGAGGCAATTTGTGTTGACTTACAAAGCCATGTCTGACCCAGCTCTGTTAGAAATGCTACAGCTAAAGACATCCCAATCCCTCCGCACCACACACTCCAGAGACCTCAACCTCATTACCACTATCAGCAGAACCTGCTGGAGGGACAGGTTCATAACCCAGAGACTGCCCATGCTATGGAATAGACTTCCCATGCATGTCAAGCAGAGCATCTCACTGGCCCTCTTCAAGAGAAATCTTGATGAGTGGATGGGAAATAGAAAATTCATCCCAGGGATCACTCCAGTGGCTCTACTTGACGGAGGCACTAGGAACTAAGGTAGGGTGGCACGATGCCAGGGTAATACTATGGGCTAGGCTTGTAAAGGCTCCAGGGCCATTAGCCTAGTATACACCTATGAACCTGTGAACCTATGAACTTACACCACAGTTATATAGATATAATTAGACACCAGTACGAGCTGTCTATGCACAACACATTTGCAGTAATACTATTAGTTAACAAGGTGCAACTATGCAAATAGCACATACAAATATACTAAGGAACTTGGGGCATACTAACGCATGTTAGCATGCCAGAGTAACCTCCAGTAATGCAGAGTAAATCCTATTAGATGTCTGTGGAACACAGTTTCAACATAAATAAGCAAATACAGTTTTATAATACTTACTGGAGAGACACTGAGTGCTTTGTGGGGCCAGTAGCAGGGTGGTTGTAGTTTTAAAAATGGTGCCTGCCACAGGTAATATTTATTAACTTTAGGATTGGCTTAAAGTATTAGACATGGAAGGGGGAGGGGGAAACAGGAGTTGGGACTGGACATTTCTTTTGTAATGCTGCTATAGAGCCAAGATCCAAGCAAAAGCAAGTTTGTGTCTAAGAAAAGCAATCAGAATTGACCACAAACTGATGTGAACCTGTAAGTCATTTCTGAACTATTTATCAAGTGGAAAACAGCATATCCTTGTATCTGTAGGCTACTGTGCTCTCAATTAAATTAACAAACACACACAGTATCTGATCAGTTATGGATACTGTTTGTTCACAGAAGGGAATAAAAGAGAAATGGAAGGTGAGTGTGGATTGGGGGGGGGGGGGTGCTGCTTACAAGTGAAAGCAGAGTGCTCTCCAGGGCATTATGAATATTAGCTCAAAAGTCAACTTTAGCTGTTTGTTTGCAGACAGTTCAGACCTGGACTGCGATTTTCATATAACAATGTATTCACCGGTCGGGTTAACGATAAAGGTGTTAATGCAGTTGTTTGCTTAAAGTGGTGTTAGGTACAAAGTTGGCTTTAGCTGTTCACTTCACCTACTATGTCTTTGGATTGTGTGAGGAAATTGGAGTACCTGGAGAAAGTCCATGTGAAAATTAGGATGACGTACTGAATTCTCAGTGAAGGGACTCTAGATGAAAGCTGTAACAGAAAACCTCTTTTTTTTCTTTTTCCTTTTTGTGCATTTTTTTGTCTCCCCACTATAAGCTGTTTCTAGGACCTTTTCCTGTCCATTGAGTCTATTGAGCTCACTGCAACCACTCCTGGACTAGTTCAAACCAATGTTTGGGCCAGAATGGAGATTGAGGCTACCTGAGGCAGTGTCATACTACAAGGTAGAACTATCCAAGGGAAAGGCTTGAAAATATTCATGCTTCAGTGTGTAATTCCACCATACCCTGTCCCCTGTGGACAATACCCTCTACACATCCATGGCTTACCCTGGGACTCCACCATAAATACCTATCCGTCTTGCCTTACCTATGCCACCTCGGCCTTTGGTGTAATGTTTTCATGCATATTTTGGTATATGTCCATGAAACCATTATTTATTTACTTAATTAATTTGGCATTTGTTTACCAGGAAAGTCCGACTGGGTCATAAAGTACCCACTTTCAGTTGAGGCCTAGGGAAAAAAGCTCCAGATTTATATATTTAAATCATTGGTTTTAGCAGAATGAAAAAAACTCTGCAAACATAATAAAATCCTAACATTCGGTCACAATCTACACATAGGTGAAACATTATCATACGAGAAACAGATGACTTACAAAACATAGAAAGTAAAAAATAGGATATGCAAAAATGACCAAGGAATATAACATGTTCATAGTCTAGTAACATATATGAGGAGAAAATCCTTGAGGTCATAAGATATTAGAACACAGTTGTATTGATCAAATGGTAGGGAAGTAATGAAAAGGAAAATAGGGTAAAGTAGTAAAAGTGATAGGAAGAATAGAGGAAGAGAAGGTGTAAGAGTAAGTATAAAGGAAGGGACGGGAAGAAAAGAGGTAGTTAAGTTATAGGAGTGTTTTAGTCAGGACTATTGCAGGAGAAAATCCATGCTTTGGCTAAGTATTGTTTTAGAGAGCTATTGAAGGAGTACAAGTTAGAAATAGTTTTGCTAAGAGAAGGGAGTTCCATAATTTTGCAACCGAGCAGGAGTAATGGCTTAGACCTGGAGCTTTGTTGGGTTTATAGATTGTGAGGAGATGTTTATCTTCAAATGTCAGATGTCTGTTTGGGTCATAAATGTTGATTAATGGGCTAACGGCAGGAGAAGTGAGTGAGTTGTGGATGACAATTATATATTGTAATGAGTTGAGTGTATTGAATGTGGAGGGGGAGCTCAAGCCAGTTTAGGGAAAGTGAGGCTTTGCAATGATGAGTTAGATGAGTTGAGTTTATGGCAAATTAGGCAATGTTGTTACAGCAGGTTTCAAATTTGTTTTTTAAGGAAGTCTGTAAATTAGTTAAAATTAGAGCCCCATATAATAGTGTGAGCAAGAAGTAAGTTTTGGCCAGGGTAATTTTGGTAGGTGTGATAAGGATTTTTTTTTCCTTATGGGATGTTTATTTTTTGATTTTTTCTACTACTTTGTATGTAGAGGTCGAATTTAAGATCATCATCGGTTAAGACTCCAAGTAGTTTGGAGTGTTGAACCAGTTTAGTTTTGGTATTTTTTGAGGAAAAGATCTTGAATTGTTTTATTGGAGCTGTATGAGTTGTTGGTGAAAAGAAGAAGCTTTGCTTTTTTAGGGTTCAGTAGGAGTTTTTTAGGGTTCATAGGTAGGTACTAGGGTATCGGCCCTGGGGCCTATACAAGCCCAGCCAAAAAATACCCTGGCTTTTGCCACCCAAGAAAATGATATTCCTGTGCCACTGTATAGGTTCATAGGTAGGTACCTTGGAGAGCCAGGTTTCTATGGATGAGAAAGCTTACTGTGTTGTATATTGTGAGTTAATGTATCTGATACACACAGATGATGGTTGAGTCACCTGCATATTTAATTAGAGTGCCTTCATAGAAGGCTTTTATGTAAGTTGTTGAAAAAGACATTAAATAGTAGTGGGCCAAGAATGGACCCTTGTGGTACACCTGTGGAAGTGATGTGATAAGGGAAGATTTTGTCTTGCCATTTTACTGCCTACTAACTAGGTAGCTAGGGAACCACTAAACTGAGGGGTAAGATAGAAAAATATTGGAAAGTTGTACAAGAAATATGGAGTGAGAGACCATACAAATGCTTTAGACAAGTCAAAAAATACTGCAGATATTAGTTTGCCAGAGTGACGGGCTTTGTTGATAGTGTTCATAAAATATAGTAGGGCTGTTAAGGTGCTGTGGGTAGGTCTAAAGCCATGATGAGCATGGGTAAGAAGATTATTGTGCCTGAGATAGTGTAGAAATTGTAGGTGTACACAATGTTCTGGAATTTTAGAGGAGGGGAGGGGGGACAAGTTTGAAATGGGATGAAAATTTGTAATGTCAGTGGAGTTGCCTCCCTTATGTAAAGGGAGAATATGTGACATTTTCCATAAGGTAGGGACATATGATTCAGCTATGGATCTATTAATCAAGATGCTAACAGGGAATGCCATTGCATCTGTGGCAAGCTTTACGTATTCTGGAGGGAGGTTGTCCACTGAGGTTGTGCAAGGTTTTAGTTTTTGTAGTATTTTTTTATTAAAGATAAAGGGATGGCCTGAAATGTAAAATTGGGATGGTAGGGTGTTTGGGTTTTAGTGAGAGGTTGGCTATATAAGTATGATGTATGGGATATGTAGAGGTTATTACTGGGGGATTTAATAGAAGTGGTGAGTTGAGGTGTGTTAGGTGGATTTACACTTAGGTTGGCTATGGACTCTAAAAAGTATGTTTTGAATTTGATGGCCGTTTGATGAGATGGTATATCTGGGTATGAACTGGGATTGATATTATATCCTAAGTTGAAGAATGATGTTATAGAGGACCAACATTTCTTGAGGTTGTTTTTATGGTTGTCTTGAATGTGGCTACTGTATGATTTTTTTATCATGGGAAATTTGTCTTTTCATCTGATTGCGGAGTTGTATAGTATAAATAACTGGAAATATGTGTTATTTTAGTACTTTAGCCAGATTTTCCATGGTTTGTATTTGTCTTTCATTAGGATTTTGCATGATTTGTTTAACCATGAGGCATGGTTGTTGTTATAGCTTTCAGAGAGTCAATGAATAAGTCTTTGTTTATGTATGGTTTTGAACTTGTGTTCTTTGTGAATTGAGTGATATTCCTGTGGACAAAGGCTGGTAGATGGTCAGTTAGGGAGTCAGGGAGTGTACCTGAGGATGGATAACTAGAAGGGTTAGAAACTAGTATCCAGTCTAGGATGGGTTGTTGGGCATTATTTTTATTATATCTGGTTGCAGTATTTATTAATTGAGTAAAACAGTAGAGGTTTATACTGTTGCTTGAGATGATAGGGCCTGCCAGTCAATGTTAATATCGCCCAGGATAATAGTTTCATTTTGTATTGTTTCCGAAATCCAGGATACAATATTTTCACAAATGGGAATGTTTTGTCCAGGAGAGGTATACATAAAACAACAATGCAGATGTTCTTCGATGGATTTAGTTTTAGGAATGTGATAATGATTTCTGTACCAAATGTGGATGTAGTATTAGTGAAGGGGATAGGTGTTAAGAGTGTTTGGGAAGACTAGTGCAGTTCCGTCAGCTTTTTTATGCAGTCTTGTCTATTCTGATATCACTGTAACCAGGGCATAGAATTTCAGTGATTATTATTTCAGGGTTTAGCCAGGTCTCAGTAATGGCCAGGGTATCTGGATTTTATTGTGTTAATCAGACATAAAAGGCTGTCAATTTATTGCATATGCCCCTAAGATTAAAAGTTATACATTTTGCCCTTTTGCAAGGAAATCTTAAAGAATCTGTTTACCAGTTTATTTTTAAGACATTATAGTGATAGCTGAATAATATCTCATTAAAATACATTGAATATTTAGAGGAAATTAACTCTGTCTCTAAATTCATAACAAAAAGCATTGCTCAACAAACCACTTCAATTATCAGAAGTTAGGTGTAAACCACTTTACAAATAAGGTCCCAGGATCATATGGTTTCACAGCTGACTTTTCCAAATGTTCCATTAATAACCTTACCACAATTTTAGCCAAAATCTTAAATTGTATAACGTTTGAAGGAATAGTAAACCCTACCAAAGAATGCTATAATTCCTATATCTATATTTTACCTCAATCTGCTCATCATCCTGGACGTCAAAATATATGCTTTTTTGCAGATAGATTGAAAAAATGTATTACCTAAAATATCACCAGTGAAGGCAACATCCATTCAAACCTTAACACTTGAATCTTAACAAGTAATGAAACAACATTTTTGAAGTTAGATGTTTGTCCTGGCCATTGATACTTCTAATGCCTTTGAAAGAGTAAACATAATTTTTCTTTTTGTAGAAATGTGGCTTTTCAAAACCTTTTTGCAGCACTTAAAGATAATATATAAGAATGCCTTTAATCCAAATTGCTATTAATAAGAGTATTTTTAAATCTATAAATATTAGTCAAGGTTCCTTCCTCTTTCCATCATTATCTAACATATTCTGAACCCTAATTTTTATATTTAGTACATAAAGTACACTATAACATGCCATTCTGTTTACACTTCTACTTATCACTTACTATATGTGCTGATGACGTTAATATAAACATTAATATAACTTAATATAACTCTACATATCCAATGATATACCAAAAATCATCAAAGTTATATATACACACACACACACACACACACACACACACACACACACACACACACAAAAAAGAGTACAGAGTGGTCCAGAATACGGACACATTGTGTTAGGTCATATAACTGTAATCCTTTGGCCATGCCCTACAAAAATATTAAATCACTGAAAATGCACAAAATAATTTTGACTCATTTTGTCATACCAAAGACTGTATATGTGCTAAGTCAGACAATTGATAAAAATCCCAATATGCTACTACACAGTGAAAAAACAGAGGTATCCAAATTTCGTTTACTTAACTCTATTATTCTGGGATTTAATTAAATTGCAGCAAAATCATTAGATCAATTAAAAATAAATTTAATCCTGCCTAAAGTCTATCACCATTCTAAACCAGATATGGGACATAATTAAAACTATTTTTGCATGCAAAAAATGAATTAAAATATAAAGACCTATTCATCTATTTGGACATCTTATGATCAATGTAACTTAAATGATAAATTCAGAGAGAAAACTTTCGGCTGGACTTAAATCGTTTGCTTTTAAAAATATTGTGCATGCAATTTACGATTGTTCATAATGTTTATATCACAGCTAATTGCAGAGCATATAATTCTGATATTCCTTATATATTCTTTACTTCATAGTCTACCAATTGACTTAAATTAAGTAGATTTAAGGACTTTGATTTTTAATGTTGATTAAACTCTATACTACAGAAAATTGGTTAAATTTAAGATTACCAGATTGGAAGAATTTCATAAGACTGGCCTTAAATCCTATAAAACATTATATACCAAGAAGAATAAAGATAAATGCATTGAATCTTGCAAACAATACTTCATGTTCTTAAATGATTTCTTTTCTATTGCCCCTAACCTGATTTAGCACTTTGCTTTATCCCTTTTTTCTCTGTGACCACAATTCCCCCTTGAAATAAACACCATGTGTGCATGAGGTTTTTACTTTGCTGTTTTTCTGTTTTACTTTCCTCTCTTTCAAAAACTGATGTTTATAAAATTCATATTGTATTTCTACATGGTGCATGCAGTTTGACCTGTAAATAAATTTTGGTGCACTGGTGCAGCTGTATTGTTGTCGCCTCACAGCAAGAGGTTCTCCCGTTCGATTCTCAGCTGGAGTGCCTTCTGTGCAAAGTCTGCATGTCCTCCCTGTGTTCATGTGGGTTCCCTCCTGGTGCTCCAGTTTCCTCCCATTTCATAAAGACATGCATCTGGCACTTTGCTCCCTGGGCCTCTGCTGAAAATTGGCTTTGTTCCAAGTCAGGCTTTCCTGGTAAACAAATGTCAAATAAATAAATACATTTCTTAGCAGCTCTTTCTGCTAGTTGCTCATATAAAGACATGGCCTGCACACTTTTTCCTAATTTTAATAAGTCTAGATGTTTTTGTTTTTATTAAAAATGCAACAAAAAGTGTGAAAAAAGAAAAAAATGTTAAAGGATAACTACCCTAAGCACAACATTTCTTGTCCTTTCCGTTCCCAAGAATAGATTTCCTACCTCTATTATGATCCCTGTGCTTCCACATAGTAAAAGTATGGCTCAACAGTGCCTTCCCCTTTGTAACATTTCTGCCTTAGGCAGTGTCATTAGTGTACACTTACTTGGGGCTGATTCTTTTTAGGAAATGGTTCCCCTTGCTCTTTCAGATTTGAAAGTTTATTACTAAGTAAAAATACATAAGGTATCTGTAGTTCTCTTTTATTGTTTATACCAATTCGTGTCATAAAACCGTTCAGGCTCTAAGCATACAAAGCTCTTCTATTATTTACAGCTACATTTTTTTCTTTACTCTGTGACCCTTAACTTAACTGAATGCATACCTCCAAAGTAATGCATAATTTAAACATATGGGAATGTATACAAAATAATGATTACACAAACAGAAAGACATATCACAAGTTGAGATAGTGCATATGCATTTCAAGTTATGTATTTCATTGGACAGATTCCCAGGGTTATTTTGATTTGTGTGTATTCAAAATTCATAAATTCATTGTCTAAATTGCTGATAAACTGCTGGCAATAGAAGACAAAAGTAAATTATCAACTAACAGTTTTCTGGCAGGATCTGGCAAAATATATTGCCATTTAAAACTGATTAATTAGCTGAGAATTTCTAAGCAGGAAATACAGTACTGTGGTTGACGGGGGGGAGGGGGGGGGGGAATAAGTGCCTGAGACAGGATATGAAACTCAAATGCCATTTAAAAAATGCTACCTCAGCTACTTGCCCACACCTGATCAATCACTTTTTATAGAACATACAAGACATGTTGAAAAAAAGTCTGTATAAGAATCAGAATGAACAAGTCACTGACACATTTACTGAGGATTCTCAGATTTAGCGGTATTTCTTACTGATTCCATTTTGGGTGAATGGAAATGTGATCTGATAGGACATACATGGGCATTATAATCTTTGCCCTCACTTTGCATTAAAGGCAAGAACTAGCTCTCCACAAAAAAACAAGTCAAGTCAGCATGTCTACTTCCACAAGGGCATTAAATATTAAGAAATAAAGTTAGTAAGAATTAGTTATTGTGTTTCTAACAGGTATGAATTGTGTAGATCTTCATGACGAGGTACTCCCCCCCCCCCCCCCCAGTTTTTGTCCATATAGTTTCTGTAACAGGTGTGTGTGCATACACACACACACTCACACACACACATACATATATATATATATATATATATATATATATATATATATATATATATAGATAGATAGATACACACATATATATATATATATATATATATATATATATATATTATATATATAATGTATGCATGTATGTGTGTATATGGAACTAGGACAGTTGATCGAAAGACAAACTGTCCGAATCCAACCCTACCGAACACCGTTTACCGAAACTGCTTTCACTGAAAAAGCAGTTTTGGTAAACGGAAGGTAAAACACACACACACACATACACAAAAACAAAAAAACACACACACACCATGTATATGCAGGGGGGCTATGCCCCCCCCCCTGCACCCCCCCACCCCCCTACTTTTATATTCTCACTCCGAGATCGCAATACAGTGGGGAAAAGGGAATATTCCCTTATCCCCACTGCAGTCCAATCTCGCCCACTACCACTTCCCCCCGATTCCCTATACTTTTACGAACGTTTCACGAAAGCACTATTTTCGTTAAAAAGTGCTTTCGCGAAACTGTGACAGCCCTTTTCACTTTCGGTGAAACAGTCTTTCGGTAGATTGTCCTGGACCCGTATATAAATATATATATATATATATATATATATATATATATATATATATGTATGTGTGTGTGTGTGCGCGCTTCTATTGTGTATGATTGAACTACTTTAATGTAAAATTGAAAACGCAGAAAGAAAAAGTTCAAACATACTAAATACTGAACACAATGTCACTAGAAATGATATCAAGAAAGGTAAACTATTTCCTTTCCTGACATTAATACTAGACCCCTGCCCAGATAGGAAGTGTAATGGGAAGGTTTTTATGAAGTTAATGTGTAGGGTTAGGGTTAGTACCCATTGCTAATTAGGTCAGAGAGGCTTTGCCTAATCCTGACCATAACCCTAAAATATGCAAGCTTGCACACACACATACAACACCTATCTTTCACTCATCCCCTGACCCTACCATTTGGATTAATAGTAACATTAAACAGTAAGATTGGACACCCTTTGTTTGTCCACATACACACACACAGACAATTTCATCTCCAGCCCCAATTACACGGTCTCGACATTACACACCAGTGACATTTCCGTCACTCAGCTATCCATATAATCAGCTTTCAACCATGCCCCATATGTTTGTCAAAGAAACGGCATTCAACAAAATGCAGGGGAACTGTGTGTTTTATAGATATATATATATATATATATATATACATATATATATATATATATATATATAAAATATGCCTTTTTTAGGTAAATATTGCAATTGCTTTCAAAAATATTTTCTGTTGAGTTCATATTCTTTCAGAAGAAAATGGCATATTGTTTATATATTTTACTAAAATGAAATTATTTATCTCAGGAAATACATACCATAGCACGTAAAATATACACATATCCAAAATGGCATCTTATACAAAGATGATGTACATATATTTTTGCATAAAATTGTCAACTAATGCAGCTGTAGATAACAATACTATTTCCAGATTATTGCTAAGAAACGTCAAACTCTTTAGAGATGGAGTCGTGTATTGATCATAGTCATTTGGCTGCTCAGGTTTGTGACATTCTTTTAAAACAAACCTATAACTTGCTTTAGCTGATAAATTCATTAAATATTGACATCGTATCTTAATTGGTTTGACATAATATAACATGTAACTAACTTCTCAAGAAGTATTATTTTCTGATATATTAATTCTTACAGCAAAATATGACAGCTGGCACCAAAACATTTGAAATGCCTATTTTCCTTTGGGAGTAATGCTGTTTGCCCTTGCAGTATATACAATAAGGCTAAGAATTTAAGTATCACGTCTTGCAAATTTCATGAGAACATCTGCTAATGTAAACAAAATAAAATCTGAAAATGCTACAGACTACGGCAAACATACAGAATCCTGGAGATTCGTCTATGACCGTATTTTTTGTCCTTAAGATATATATGAATTATTAAATTAGAACGTGAAAGATTTGTGTTGATTCTGTCCTACACCTGGAAATATAGTATATAGTTTTTATATCGTTGCAAGAGTGATTCTCATCCAACTGGATGACATATATTTCATCTCCTCTTTATTATGTACCAACTTAGATTATAATAGGATAGTACCTGTGTTCTATTGGTATAGAGCACCTTTTTACTATGCATGGTATAAGATATATTATGAGATTTGTGTCATACATATAATATCAGTGTCCCTTACGTTTTTGACATATCATGTCATTGCTTTTAACATAGATATAAAACATTGCTCTTATACTCCCTAAATAAACGGAATGCCATTTCAAATTTTTAATTTTTAGTTTTATTTTTCCAGTTATATAGAAACAGCACCTACTGGTACTAACATCAGCTAGTAGAATTTACAGGTTATTATTTAACCATTATTTTTGCATTATGATGGCTGATGATTTATACGGTAAGCGTCACATTAAGAGGTGACTAAGATATAAATAATACAGCTTCTAAATGCTATAGCCACATCGGCGTTTTTAATGTTGCCCGTTTCTTATGGATTTTGATAACAAGTTTAGGCTGTTTTATTTAAACAAGTATGAATAACTGATGATATTTCTATAGCAAGCGTCACACTAAGAGGTGACTGAGACATGAAAATTACAGTTCACTATATGCTATAGTTACATCGGCGTTTTTAAACCTGTTTGTTTTTCATGACTTAATTGATTGTATAAAGTAAAGAAACAACCACTAGTTGTTCTTATCTACATCTGACAACATGTTTAGGTTGTCTCACTTAGAACAGCATAATGCGCAACATTCAGTAGATGCAACTTTACCTATCTCTGTTAGCAAATCTAGGCTGTTTTATTTAAAATGATACAATGTGCACTATTTTGAATATGCAGCTTTATATAACTTATATCTGACACGCCACATTAGATGGTTATGAACTATTGTAGAGATAGATGCTATTGGCTTTATAATTTATGAAGCTTTGCTATCGTATATTTAGAACTGTTCTTAAAAATGTAAAAAATGTTTTCCTTTACTTGCAATCTAGTGTTTAACTTGCTCACTGGGATGATGTAAAAATGGGTGTTTCCACTTTAGCAATTATGTTTCAATTAATTGAGAGATTGATAATTGTTTTTTAACTGATGCTGGTTTTACTATATAAAGGGAATTCATTTTTTGTACAAATTGTAACCTGATGAAGCGCATATTAATGCGTGAAAGCGCTCGTTTGTTTTAAAAATAAAACTCAATTTTATTAACCGTGGTGGTTCCTGGCAGTATTTTCCTCAAGTATCACGTCTTGCAAATTTCATGAGAACATCTGCTAATGTAAACAAAATAAAATCTGAAAATGCTACAGACGTCATCATTTATAGAAATTATTTAGTTGTGGAAGTGCACCAGTATTTACTTTGTTTGTTACATTTTTACTAGCTGCACTTTAGCGGTGAAGAATATATTCTTTTTGTTTATCATCTAATAAAACAATCGTGCTGCTTATGGTTCCATTCAGTACAGATATATATATATATATATATATATATATATATATATATATATATATATAAACGGATTCACTTCAGAAGCTCGAAATAATGAAATCTCGAATTTCAGTAACTCGAGCCCAAGAAGTGGAATCCACAAAACAACGAAAACTAAAAACCATGAAATTCAAATCCTTAAATACCGGAAGTTTTAAATTTCGCGGTTATACTACACACACACACACACACACACACACACACAGACACACACACACACACACAGACACACACACCATTCACCACACAAACACACACACAATCACTCTACTACATGAAAGAAGGGGGGCAAGCCCCCCACACCCTATTTAAATATTCTCACTCCGAGGTCGCACTACATACAAACACGCACAAAACACCACCACACAAGCTACTTTCTCTTCGCGCACACACAACACAGCAACAAAACACACTGACACACACCACAGCCCCTACCCAATCCCCTTAAAACACACACACACACACACACACACACACACACACACACACACACACACACACACACACACTTACCTGAATATATAACCATAGCAGAACTTTAGAAGTGCTCAATTCAAAACCTCCGGTATTCGAGGTTTTGAATTTCGCTCTTCTAAACTTTCGCTATTATGTGGATTTGGCTTCTTGGGCTCGAAATACTGAAATTCGAGATTTCAGTATTTCGAGCTTCTGAATGGAACCCATATGTGTGTGTGTGTGTGTGTGTGTGTGTGTGTGTGTGTTCATTTGATTTATAACAGAGAACTCTGTCTTAGAAGGTAGTGTGGCTTATTATACAGATATTAAAAAGTATAGGTTCTTCCCAAAATAAGATGTATTTTGGATGAACAAAAGTTCATGGCAAGTGTCTTCAACACAGCCCCCTACATCTGGGTTACAGGCTGCTTCAGTGTGTGTGTGTGTGTGTGTGTGTGTTTCTCTTTGTATCTACTCCCAGAGGTGATTCATGAATCCTGTCAGCCATTTGATCTATTATTTTATCAGCTTTGAACTTTTATCCCTTGGCACAAGTTTCTTTTTTGAAAGAAAAAAAAACAAATTTATTTCTTTACTCGTTATTTTTGCTCATGCCAGCATTGACAGTCATTGTGAATATAACTCTGGAATTCTTTTATCCTTTCTTCTGTCATTCATGACTGTATCAACCAGAGAATCTCTAATTCTTTTAGCAATTCTTCATACTTGTGAAAACAGTGCTGTAACGTATCTTCCCTTTGTAATTCCTTGCCTAGCCCCTTATTTTACTTTCAGATTATACTCCTCTAAATTAAGTAACATCATCTGTAGTTTCACAGGTACCTTGTACAAAGACTTTTTTGAATATACTTTATAAGAGTTTATGATATGATCTGATGTCCTTTTCATTCATTACTCAACTGATGTATTCCAGCTTGACTGTTTCAGCTTTATCTTTAGATCTAAAACTCTTGAGCTCCTCCCTTTACCCACAATGTCCCATCAACCTAAAATACCTCAGGCCTTTTTTGCTACAATTCACCTTCAGATGTGGATCCTGTTGCTGTTGAGCTTTTGGAGTAATAAATATCCTTTTTGTGAGTTACATCTTCGAAAGTTATAATTGTATCTGATCTTAATTCTACTATCTCCCTTACCAGTTCTTTTTCTGACTTTTTTATTCCTGTCTTCTTTTAGCTAGCAATTTGTCAGGGTAATCTCCAAGTGTAGTACCTCGCAGGATGCGCAGTAGCAAATCCCGCCCCAAACACGCTCAAGCCCGCATGAATATTTATTTTGCTCCTGCCATACCTTTACTTTTAGTCAAGGTTGTAATTTTATTCAGTTTTTGTTCAACTTTACTTCTGAATATAATTAATCAAGCTTATAACATAATTACTGGGTACATTGCGGGTGCTGAGAAGAACGGCCTGTGAGTTTATTAACTCTGTTGCCATTTTCGTGTTGCAAAAGCTGTCATTCCCAACTAACTCTTATGTTAACGCTTTCAAAACAAAAGAAGTTTTGACTTAATGCACAAATCTGTGGGTTGCTAGGCAATATGAGAGGAGACAAGGATACTGAAACGCTAGTGAAAAGTTAGTGTTTGTTATGTAAAAATAAAAACATAAACAGTGTCAATAAACAAGGACAGATAGTGTAAGCAGGTATCTGAGGCACTAGGCAACCCTGGCAAGTACTGTGTGGAGTCAGGAACCAAATTAGATATCTATGTGCCTATCACTGTTCTAATTGTGTTCAGTACAACAGATTCCATGTGTATGGAGCCATATTAGTAAAACGCTACTTCCATACAGCATTTATTAAATAAAAGGGACCAATTTAACAGGTATAGGGTTACCACCTGTCCCACTTTGCGAGGGACAGTCCCTCTTTGGGCAGTAGTGTCCTGACAAAAAATTGTAAAAATGACAAATGTCCTGGGATTTTAGGACAGAATTATTTCCTAGTAGAATCTGATGTTTGTACAAAAAATGTCCCACTTTGGCCATTTGAAAAGGTGGCAACCCTAAACAGGTATAAAGTGTGTTCTGACAGTACCCGGCTGGTACGCATTCAGCATTAACAAACACGCTATTCAGCCTAAAATTCATTATCCACAGTATTCATTAAGCGTAGCTACATTAAAGGTTATGAACTGATATTAAGAGCTAGTCAGGAAACTGCAAGTGTGCCAGAAAGCAAGATGCACAATTTGTTTCATGGAATACGGTTCAACATAGTTGTTGTGTTGTGTCTTTCGGCTTTTCCCGGTTAGGGGTAAGTAATCAGAAGGTAAGGTAATCTAACAGTGTAGTACCTCACAGGATGCTTTTTGTTTTTGTAACATTTACTGAATATGACAGCTGAATAAAAGGTGTTTTCGGATGTTGGACAACTGAATAATAGGTGTTTTTGTAACATATGTCAATCAGATGTACGATGACCTGCCAGTCACTGTGGACACGCCCTAACCTGCGCAGAACCGCCCGCGAGGTACTACACTTGGAGATTACCCTTGTTAGTACCTTTCGAAAGTACCATCACTGACACTCTTCTTTTTCTTTCAGCTTAAACTTGCTCTTTAAAAGTATGGTTTCACCACCATTGTTGGTAGTTCTTTTATCTATTCAATTAAAAAAAAAAACTCTTCCTTTTCTTAGCTTGTAAACAGTTTTTCTTCCCTGGTAGTTATGGCTGACAAGCCTACTGGTTTTAAAAAGTGCATTACTTGTGAGCATAAAATCCTTAACTTAGATGCCCACAGTGAATGTGTGTATTGTATAGGACCCATGCACTTAGATGCCGATTGTTCTATCTGCTCTAGATTCAGTTGAAGTGCCCTTACTGACCATAGGAACAAATTAGTGCAAAATGGCCTCCTTTCTTCTACCTCTTCTGCTTCTGTAGCTGGGGCTCAAACCCCATTCAGAAACCCAGACAAGAGGAAGCCAGACTGGCCTTCTAAGGATAAAGAGTCACGCAAGAGGTCCCAGACAACTCTTACTCATCAGCTACTTTATTGGAACCTCCTACTAAACTTCTAAAACTGTCAGATATGACAGCTTCACTTCCAGTTGGTTCTAAAGCTAAGTCTCCCCAGATTCAAACTCCTCTGCTTCTATCAGATTCAGTTACTTCACAGCTCCCTTCATCCTTTTTGGAGGGATCTCTCTGCAGGTATTCCAGACCTCCCCTATCCACATCTTCTCTTAGGTCTAGAAGCTTATCTAATGCTGACTTGTACAAGATGATAAGAAAGTTTCTCAGAGCTCAGATCCAGATAGGAGTATTCCTGGCTCCATCTCCTGCCAGATCCATAAGCTGACCTTTGTTCACTTCTCCCTTGGTCTCTTTTCCTCTGATTTAACCCACTGTTTTGGAGCCCTTGGATCTGAGACACCTGTGGGGTGTCGTCATCGGATCCGAAAACTGTCTGTTTTTTGAATCCGGTGACTTCCCTGAGTCACCCTACCCTGAGCCTTTTGAGCCAGGGGACTCTTGGAGCTAAAGCTTTCAGAGCCGTCTCTCTGCCTGGTGGCTTTGGCAGTGGACAGCTTGGGTCCATCTCCTTCCTCGGGTTGAATGCTAGTGGGATTGCAAGAGATGATGGTTTAGGAATTACTGGCTCTTTTGCTGTTGACTTCTGTCTTGCTTTGTGTTCTGCCTTTGAGGAGAAGGCCTTGTCTTTATCTAGAGAAAGGATATCCCTGCCATCCTTGGATCAGACAACTTTGCTTCCTCTGGTGCTCTGCTCTGAGCCTCATTCATCCATTCCACTGGGACAGTCAGCCTGATCAAGTCTCCAGTTGGTCCCTCAGGACATCATCTTCTCTTCTAATAACTTCCCCAAACCACTACACTGAGGATATCCCTCGGAAGAGAATGTGTAAAAGGAGATGCACACACTCCCCTTCAGGAATCTCTCATGGATGACACCAAGTTTGATGAAGGGGAGGGGTGCCCCAGATCGCCACCTGAAGATGTCTCCTTTGGAGACATCCTAGAGCTCTTGAAACAAAAAGGTAGTTGGTCCTCTAATACCCCTTCCCAGGAGGAATCGGTGTTTTTGGAGGCTTCTATTTCTTGGGTGACTCACCCTAGCTGTTGAGCCCCAGTTGATTATTATCTTTCATTTCTTATAGGTTCATAGGTTAATACTAGACTAACTGCCCTTGAGGGCCATTTTATGCCTAGCCAATTATACCATGTGAGAATCAAACCTTGCACCTTGTGACCGTAAGGTAAACACCTTAACCATTATGCCAACCTCCCTTCCTCCCATTTTGCTTTCTCTCTCTCTATACGGTAATTATCATCTCTTCAGTAACTGTTATCCATTTTACATGATGTCATTCCTTGTATGGTTTTCTGGTAAGGCTAGTGCTTACACATGCATACGTAATTCACTTCTAAACTATCTACTGTCTGTAGTTTTATAAGTTGCCTGGCATCACAATTAATTCTTCAATTTGGCATTCCATACTTTGCTTTTCAGATGTGCATTTTTATAAACATTATCTACTCTCCATGTTCCTCTAGTCAGTATCATACTTTACCTGGTGTAACAAGTAACTTTAATTTAGCATTCCATGCTTTGCTTTTCAGGTGTGCACTTTTATAAATTTTTCTCTCCCCTCAATATTCTTTTCTTTATTATATGTCTGAATTCTTCTTACCTACTTTATATTCTAGTGCTATTTAGTACTACTAGATTTTATAATACTTTATATTCTACTGCTATTTAGTACTACTAGATTTTATAATACTTTATATTCTACTGCTATTTAGTACTACTAGATTTTACAATACTTTATATTCTACTGCTATTTAGTACTACTAGATTTTATAATACTTTATATTCTACTGCTATTTAGTACTACTAGATTTTATAATACTTTATATTCTACTGCTATTTAGTACTACTAGATTTTATAATACTTTATATTCTACTGCTATTTAGTACTACTAGATTTTGTAATACTTTATATTCTACTGCTATTTAGTACTACTAGATTTTATAATACTTTATATTCTACTGCTGTTTAGTACTACTAGATTTTATAATACTTGCAGTGCTCTTTTCTTTACTATGCCTGTATGCTTTTCTATGGAATATAATGCCTTACTAGATTCTTTTGTAAAAATGGATGTTACAGCAGCCTTGTCATTTATAAGCTATTGCCGATACATGTGATGTAATAGTACTGATTTAAGATAATTCATATTTCAGGGATGAATATTGTTGATGCAAGTGTAGTTTTTGGCAGAGGCTATGCCTGCAAAGGGCCCTTGGCTGAGTGTACTTACCCAGCTAAAAAATGTTAATAAATATCCCTGTTCCTTAAACAGTGATGCTGGTTATTGTCTCTATTTATCTGTCTATGTCTTTTTTGCTAAGTTTGTCCAACTGGGTTTAGCCACAAAGCCCTTTTCAGTGCAGGTCAAGGGAGAAAAGATGCAATATATTACAAACATTTTTAAGCAGATGTTTAGTACGTATAACAGACATTCAGTAGCATACATGAACAGACATTAAGTAATGTACATTAACAATTACACATATATTTGCTAATTAGATTGCAGTCATGTGAAATAAAGGCAAACGGTTATAGTATAAAAGAAGATACTTCTGCATTAGCAGATGTTGAACACTGAATATTTGACAATGCATTAGTGGGTTTGTCAAATAACTAATAGTTCATTTGATTAGTGCTTACAAAACTGAAGGAAATGGAGGTGAGAGAAGGACCTGTGTAGGGCAAAAAATGTTAATATTGCAGTTAAAAGGTGGGGTTTAATGTAGGTTCACAGATAATTATAAATATAGCTATCATAAGGTTTATATTAGAATAATAGAAGTCACAAAACTACATACATGGCTAGGAAAATGTAAGTAAAACTATTCAGGTGTTGGTGAATACTGGCTGTAGAATATAGGATTCAGAATGGTATTTATCCTGGCAATATATAGGAGCCAGATCCATTGATATGATGGGTGAAGCCTTAATTGTGTTTTAAATGAGTTTGCATTCTGAGTGGATTTCAGTGGTTGTGGGGTGTGGTTCCATAGTTTAGCTGCACTATTTTGAATACAGAGAGTCTCACCTGCAGTATTAGATGATTTGGTTATAGTGATTAGTGATTTTTCTCTAGAGTGTAAAATTCTATTGATAGAGTAGTGTTGTATTAACTTGTAAGGGACTTGAGCAATTTTTGGGCAGTCTGTGAATTATAAATAGCTGATCTTGTTTCTCAGCATTTTTGGAAGGAGCTGGATGTTGTAGAGCCACTCACTAAAAGACCTGATAAAATTCTAGCTCCCCCAAAAGACTGGGAGCACTGGAGCAAAGGAGTTTGGGTTGATGCCATGGTTGTGGCAGCAACTGTCAAGAAAGAACTTGCAGAACAGAGTTCTTTTGTCCATCCCCCAAACAGGGAGTCCAGGGCCTTGGACAGATTTGGTAAGTGCACTCCATTCACTTATAATCTGGCACATTTTACGAGATTACAAACAGATTTGACATAAGAGCTTTCCAATGCTGTTTCTCCATCCATGTCTGACGAGGGGCAAAATAAAATCTTCTCACAACTGGCCACTCTCGGGTCCATTTCTAATGCATCCATGAGATTGATCTCCCATACAGCAGAAGATATCTCACAGGCAGCGGGTTCTGGCACAGCCATTAGGAGACCTGCCTGGATGTGATTGTGATTTTGTGGAGCCCTTTAAGTCTTCATTCATCAATGCGCCCTTTGATGGATCTTCCTTATTAGGCCCCAAGTTAAAGGACATACCCTAAAGGATGTGATCAAGAGGGAAAGACCCTGTCTGCTGTGAGTGTATGTTATTCAGCTCCTCAATGACCTCTGTCAGGGACTCAACAGGGAAGTAGAAAAATGTGGTTTTGCAAATCCCAGGGTCCTTTTCAAGACTTATGTAGAGATAGTTCCCCTAGAGGCAAAGGGGGAAACTCAAGTGGAAGACACTATCTCCATGGCAGAGGTGGCCTGCAGAACCAGGGCTTCTGGGATTCCTTCCCAGATAAGCCCTACCAGCACTCTTGAAGGGAGGCCCTATTGTTACCCTCTGGATGCAAGTCAGGGGAGGCTTGTCTCTGCACCATAGAGCCTGTCTGTCTATAACAAAAGGTTCCTGGGTGCAGAGAATCATATCCAGTGGTTATTTGATACCATTTTCCCAAATTCCCCTAACCAAATTGAAAAGAATCCCTGATGTTCTTCCCAATCAGAAGGAAGCAGCAGCATTAGAAATAAAAAGTCTGCTAGAAAAAGAGAGTCATCCAAGAGCCCCCCCCCCCCAGACCAAAGAGGATCTGGGACCTGTTCAAGATTCTTCCTTGGTGCCAAAAAAGACAGGGGACTTGAGGCCAATTCTGCATCTCAGCAAACTAAATCAGTTTGTGCAATATTCAAGGCTTTGGGTGGTCATGGTTCAGTCCATATTGCCACTGCTGCAAAAGGACAGTTGGGTGTGCTGAATAAATCTTCAAGATGCGTACTATCACATCAAAATGAACAGGCATTCCAAAAGATACATGTGCTTCCAGCTAGGAAACTGTCATTATCAGCTCAGAGCCAGGCCTTTGGTCTCACCACAGCCCCCCGGGGTGTTCACCAAATGCATGGCAGTGGTAGCAGCTCTCTTGAGAGTGCTGGGATTCCAAGTGTTTCCATACTTGGATGACTGGGTCCTATCTGCCCCAACCAGGCATTGACTGCTACAAGTACGGGACTACTTGTTCCAGTTTGCAGCCATCTAGGCATCACGGTCAATTGCACCAAATCACAGCTCACACCTACCCAGAGTCTGGACCTCAAAGGTGCTTGTCTGGACACAGTCAGTCAGATAGACTCCCTTCTTCCTGCTTTAATCCAAACACTAAGGTCCCAGGTCAGGAAAGTAATTAAAAATTCTTCTCTTCCAGCACAGCTAATTTTACAAACTCTGAGATCAGTGGCAGGTGCTATCACCCTCATTCATCTGGCCAGCTTTCGCATATAAATACTTCAGTAGACTTAGTCAACTCAATGGACCATTCTTCAACAGCCTTTTACTGCTCCAGTCAAGATCACACAAGTATATGTTTTGATAGGAGCCTTGAAGTGATGGCTACAATTTTGAGTGAAGGGCCAAGTAGTTCCTATATTTTGGAACTACTTGAATTGTGTTTAACACACTTATTTTACTTTTAATAAAGATTATTATCTGCAGATCAGGGGTGCAGCCATGGGTGCACCCTTTGCCCCATCTTATGCCATTTTGTATATGGGGGAATTTGAGAGGCATTTCATCTATAGTCATAAGTACTACACAGAGAATGTGGTGATATACAAGTGCTATATAGATGATTTGTTTTTTTATTTGTAAGGGACCCATGGCTAATTTTAGTAAATTTGTGGATGAGTTAAACATCAATGCACATGGTTTAAATAATGGAACTCCCTCCCACCCACAATTACCTCCATACCATCATGCACCCACTTCAAAACTTTACTAAAAGTGCACCTAAAACATGCTGGCTATGCCCTTGCAACTCCCACTCTAATATCACCCACCCCATACAACCACTACCTTTCTTTCCACCCCGCTAACTACCGTGATTATAGCAAGCTCAGATGCTCATAAGCCTAGTACTTATTATACAGCAGGAATTTCTTATTGTAACATTTGTTAATGTCTGTTATGTACTTTGCAGATAAAGATTCTAGTTGTCTACTGATGTACTATGTTCTTCATCTGTAAATATGTTTGTAATTAATTGCTATGTTAAATTGTTAATCGCTATGTAATCCAATGTAACTACTGTCTGTTTATTTCAACTGTGGAGCTTTTCTCCCCAGGCCTCCGCTGAAAGTGGACCTACATCCAGTCGGACACTCCCGGTCAACAAATGTAAATAAATAAATAAATGGTTTGAAATTTTGTAGTCGCATATATTTATGTTTTTTCTACATTTCTTGCCTTCTCATCTAGTCCTTCACCTTATATTCTTTCTTTCTTTCTTGTCTTGGCACATTCAGTTGCTGCCTGGTTTTATCTACTTCTTGTTTGATTTCCATTCCTGCTTGGCATCTATATGCTTCTGCTAAATTAAGCAGAGAAGTTATCTTAGATTTATTTTCCATGTTTCAAAAATTTCACTACATTTGGATCTTATGAGGTCAGTAGATATGTGTGGAGACCCACGATTGCAGATCTGTACATGTAATCAATTTCAAGAAGGCCCATCCCTCCTTTGGAATGGGGAGTATATAATCTTGGTATACACTGATTTTTATAAATCATTTGGTGAGCATGAAGCATCTTTCTTGTTCTAATATGTAATCTATCCAACACTTTTTGGGGCCAGTCAGTCACTCCAAAACTGTACGTTAGGACAGGAAGAGCAAACTGATTTATAGCTTGGATCTTGTTTTTAGATGTCAGTGTTGTTCTCAGGATTAATTTAAGTCTTCTAAAGTATTCCTTACTGACTTTTATTTGCATTTGTTCATGTTTTATTGCTGATCCTTCATCAATTCCCAAGTATTTATACAGTCCCTCTTGCTCAAGTTCTTTTATATCACATTCTTGTCCCAAGCTGATGTTTTCCTGGTGTTGCAGTTTTCCTTTTTTAAAGGTTGCTTTTGTACATTTACATTGTACAAGACCAAATGACATTCTAATATCATCTGAAAAAGTTTTGACAACCTGCAACTGTGCTTTCAGCTCCTCATCTGATGAGCTGTACAGTTTTAAATCATTGACAAAGAGAAGTCATTAGAATTTGTTGTTTTCTAGGAGCCAAATTGTAGCCATGGCCTAAGCTGTTAAGTAAACAGCTTAATGGATTTATGGCAAGGCGGAATAGCAACGGTGAAAGAGAGTCACCCTGGAATATCCCCTTTGAATTTTTATCCCTGGTTTAATAATCTGTCCTTTATCATGGCTTAATTGCAAAGTGGTCTACCATTGTTTCATGGTTACTGTAATGTAGTCAATTAGTGTAGGTTGTATCTTCTACATTTTTAAGCACTCTTTTATCCATGAATGTGGGATACTATCAAATGCTTTTTTGCAGTCATTCCATGCCATACTTAGATTCTTCCCCTTTTTACAGTTCTCCACTATAGCTTTATTTAACAACAAATGATCCTTTGTTCCATATGAGTTTCTTTTATTGCCCTTTTGTTCTACTGCCATAATTGAGTTTTCTTCTAAATGACTATAAACTCTGTTGGCTTTAATTCCCATATATAGTTTATATGTCGTCGGAAGGCAAGTTATTGACCTATAATTTTTAGGCTAGTTTGCATGTTCACTCGAGTAAGAGCATTATTTTGCCTGTTGTTAGCCAGTGTGGTGTCTGTTTGGGTGTGCATATAAATAGTTCTTTCTCATGGCTAAATCCTCGTGCAAAGATGTTAATTTATTTATTTTTATTTTACATTTGTTAAACGGGAAAGTCCAACTGGATACATATCCATTTTCAGTGGAGGCCCGGGGAGAAAAGCTCCAGAAATACAGTATATATTAAACAAATACAATTAATAAGTATAATACTAACAGCTCAAATATTAAAGAATATATACAAAAATAACAAGAGATATTAAGGAAAAAAAATTGCATTAAGTTAGGAAGTAAGGAAAAAGGAAGTAGTAAACTATGTGGGTAGAGATGTCAGTAGAAATGAGGAGAGAAAAGAAAAAATATATATATAAGCAAGGAACTGCTTAGAGAGGTATGCTGCGGGAGATTAATCAGGGCAAGTACAGGTACATAACCAGTGGTTGGTGAAATAATGTTTTGCTGCAATTTTAAATTTGCTGGAGAAAATTCTAGGGTTAATACTTTTAACCAAAAGTTAGGTACTGCATCTGGGCCTGGGGTTTTCCAGTTAGAGGCTTTTTAAACTTTGTTTCAATCTCTCTGGCTGTTATTTCATCCTATTTCATATCTTGTACCTTTAAACTTCTTCTTCTTTCTTTTACTTCTTCTATCCATTTAGTATCTTTGTTATATTCCACCGGCTCTTCATAGATACTTCTCCAAAATGTATCTACTTCCTCTTTTTTAGCAGTCTTTCAATTCCTTCTACCTTATTTCCTAATTCTCTATAAAACTTTTTTGGGTCATCAATAAATTGCTTATTTTGTCCATCTCCCTTATATTTATCTGTGTATTTCTAAGTTTTTCCACTTGTGCTGAAATTTTTAGTTTGTTATTTGCGACAGTGCATGATAGAGCCTAGTCTGTTCTAATACCATGCATTGCTTTAATAACATCTATCTTTCTTAGTATTTTTGTTGATCTATTCCATCTTCTGTAATCTTCTAACAGTGACATATCTTGTCTTAATTGCATTATAGTTTTCTCTATTCAGTAGTTTCATGATGGTATTTGATTTCTCTCTTTCTTTCCCTCACTACCCTGCGATCTTGTGGTAGAAATTTGTCAGTTATTAATTTAGCAACACAGTAGTATATCCTGTTTACTTCTGTTGTATCCCATGGATCTCTATGGACAGTCCTAATTACTGCATTCATTTGTTTTATTAGACGTCTTACTTTTGGGGTTTTTTTTGATCTTCTGCGGTCTATTTTTTTCATTGATCTTAATATATCTATCCATGTCCATTAAATCAAGCAACTCTTCTCTTAGCTCATTTTCTTCCAAACTGAGGGCACATCCCTTGTTTTCCCTTTCCTGCAGGCATTCTATAGAAGGTTCTATAGCATCTTCCTGTGGTACATTCTCTTCACTTTCATCCTGCGTTATCTGTTGCTGTCATATGAGAACTCACTGGCCTATCACTCCTCAACATTGACTGCATCAGGGTTTCCACAGTTTCCTGTTCCTTTCCTTGTTGTCTAGCTTCAAGTGAACATTTATACTGGCTTCCTGTGGAAGGCTCCAAAATGTCTTGATATGGCACCTGACCAATTGCTTCCTGTTTCACTATTTTCCCCTTAATTTGGATATCCATTGCTTTGTCCTGTTGTGGTGCTTTCTGCATTACATTTTCTACACTGAATCCTTCTCTTTGCAGCTGCTGCATAACCTCAATTTCTATTTCTTTGACTTCTACATTACTAATCTCTCTCTCTACTTTTCCTCTTAGTCTTCTTATTTTTTGTATTGTAAAGTTTTCCATATATGGATTCCTTTGCCTGTATTTCTCTTCAAATATCTTTGGTGCTGCTCTTTTTGTATTGATTAGTTTTGCTTTCTCCTTCGCATAAATATTACACCATATTAAATCTCTTTTCCTTTCCCATGTCCATATTTTTTCTTCACATGTCTTCTGATGATCTTGCTTTTCCTTGTTCTGTGGACTCACGCCATCATGCTGTGATGTAGTCTGTGTTACACCTCCTGGATTAAATCCTGCACTTCGCAGGCACTCCATAACTTCAACCTATTTCTTTAAACAGTCCAGTTAGAAGATGATGGCTAATGAGGAGGTGAATAATTACACTGGTAAGGAACCCACTAGTTGTGCTTAAAAATAGATCAAATCTCAAACCCCTTCTGGAAGGAGGAAACAATAGAATAGATGTGAATCTAAATAAGAGGAGGACATGTTTCATGTGGTTCTTGTTCATTAATAGGTTTATAAGTGATGGACCCAATATTTTTTCTGTAAATGTCAATGCAGCTGAACAACATTTTAGCTGTAGCACCACTTTTGTTGTATGAATTGCTACATTTTCTACCTGTCTGTTGTAGTTTTTATGTGGGAAAAACTAGTAAATTAAGTAAAAGGATGTATCAAATTAAACAAAACGTGAATACTGAATTATGTAAATACAGTATTCATCATAAATCTTTCAAGTATTGTTTCTGTACTTGATTGTGTTGACAAAAAAGCCGAAAGACACAAGCAAACAAACAAAATTGTGTTGACATTACCATTAGGAGTGGTGGTTACAAAACTATGTTGGACGCCACTGACATTAGTGTAGCAGTTAAAGTTCAATGCAACCACACCTCCAGGTTTGAACAAAAACTATAGTATAAAGAGTGTTTTCCTATTGAAAGCAGTACATTACTGATGCTTTTTTAGTGAACTACCAAGTCAGGTATTTTGCTAATCCTGTCCCACATATTTTCAAGGAAAGTGGCTATGTGACTTGTTTTGCATTTTATTGGATGTGAATTGTTGTATGGTATCTTTAGTTCTCGAAGAAGTCTTGTTGACATATGTAGAGAGACTGCATAACTTGCATTAATTATTATATTAGAATCTACAGTACGTCTTACAAATAAGACTGCTTTACAGCGAAAAGCTTTGCAGTAACTCTTTACCGAAGTGCACATTTCGGACAGAGTAGTATTGTTCCTAGTCAGACAGACATTGACTGCCACGCGGTTAGGGCTATGCATGTGATATTTAGAGGTCATGAGTAGGCTGTCTGAGCAAAGTCTGAATTGTAGTGAATGAGAGCATAGTACCATGATCTGGGGAAAACATAACACATACCCATGTCTTGTTTTGCCAACACCTTCAATGTTATGCATCTTGTAATGTCAGTGCTGCATTCCATTGCCTGTTAAGTTGTCGCCTCTCTACTGATAGTTCTTTCTAAGGTCAGGCTTCATGAGTAAATGGAAAAGTGGTGAGTAGTTTGTCTTTTAATACAGCTGTATTTTTCTGAGCTTGTACAGCCTTAGGTTTAGTATATTTAGATATTAACGGTGTGGGGACAGTATGTCAGTACAAATCTGTGAAGTATATTGATTCACTTCTGACATTTATGCACACTTTTTGAAATTTGAGGTATTTACAGTTCAAAATTTTCACCTTCTGTTCACTTATAATCTTTGAGAAATTTTTTAAAAAGATCTTTGTGTTACATGTTATATGTAGATAATCTGAACAGAAATCATTTTAAGATTCAGAAATACACGTTCATAACCTTATTTCCATGGTGATGACAGAGATACAGAAAAGCAAATGGTTTATACAATATAATATCAATAGTACATCTAAACAAAAAGCTACACTGTTGTAAATGTGTACAGTGATGTTCTTTTCTGATACTAGTAATGCTTTACACCTTTACTAGGCAAACTAAGTAATAGGGAATGTCTGGATCTTTCATCCTGCATCACTGTGATGATGATGCAAATGGCCATAAAATTTGGCAGATTGTTTTTTATTTTAGAAGGCTTTTCCTGAACATCTAAAGTGAATGCTTTAAATAGAGAATCCATAGGAGCTATTTGAATTTTTCAGGTTGGTAAAACCATGTGCATATAAATTTAACCATGTGGCAAAAATCATCACACAGTATGGATTGTAACGATTTTTATTTTTATTGTCATCAATAATGCATTCCAATTGTAAAATGTGAGAAAACAAATCATACCTTTTTTTAACCATGGAATAATGACATCATGCTGACCACCTGCAGGAACTGAATCCAGAGAAGGCTTTAAAGTACTACACAGAACAGTGTCTGCAGCTGTACGTTAGCCTTTACATGTACATCTAGAGAGAAAAATACTATGAGCTCCTCCTACAGAAAGAGGAACTAAGTTCTGTTAGAAAACAGGGAAGTCATTTAAAAGCAGACACCACAACGTCAGACGTATTGCCAATAACTGTAGCATACATATTACTGCACTTCATTTAGACTGGCTCTTAGATGTTTGTATAATGGACTTAAGTACAAGGTGTCCCTTATTTTACAGTACTGCAAAAACATCTGATAATCTACTGATTGTCTAGATTTACTCTGGCAAAGCAGGTAGCTCAGAGACAAAAGTCTTGTAAGTAATTATGCTGTTGTAAGTGGTGAAAAGAATATAGTTTCTTTTGTTAATTTTTTTAAGCAATGGTCACATTTATGTATTTTGTGATACTTGAAAGCATAAAAGCACTGTACAATGAACCAGGCAGGTAGAAAAATTTATTTAATTTGTACCACAAGTAAGAAGCAACAAAACTGTAACTATAGACTGTCAAGAAGTTAGTGCTTTTGTGGTCATTTGCCTTGTTTTTGGTTCATGGATGCTTGAAAGCATCAGTAATAGTAGTAGTATACCAATCCATAAGGTGAGTTTGTTTTTTTTTCCCCCAAAAAAGGTTTCACAGAAGTGCCAGAATACTTAAGATGTATCTTTAATGTGGTATTTAGAATATGAAGAGCACATTTTAGAAAATGGACATATAGAGAGATGATTGTTCAAGTTGGTGATTTTGATTTATATCTAATGACCAAACTTTTTTCTTCTAGTCTCAAATGGTGACTTTGTATACTTTTTATCCCTATTTAAAAATAACAACTTGTACTATGGAAGTGGTTACAGCTGAATTTAGTGCATATATTTGTTGTAGTGTAACTTGTATATGAGGAGAATGGCATACAAATTAAGAACAAACAATCAAACTATTAAAATGTTTGCAGTGCTTAATTGATGCTACTATCATAAATGAGGTAGGCCAGAAATCCTGCTAGGGTACACTGTTGTTTAAATGGAAGACTGTGAAAAGAACATATTGAATAACATATGCAGAGGTCAGCTGGCATTGTAGAGTCCAGTTTGCACAATGGTTAAGATCTATCTCTCTCATGCACAAGGCACAAGGTTCGATCCTGACTTCTGGACAGTACCTATATGGAGTTTGTATGTACTCCCTTTGTTTCTGTGGGATTCCTTCCACCTCTGCAAAACATCCGATGTATTTCCACCTCAAACTCACCCAAGAATGGAGCTGTGGACAAGAGCAGCACAGACTCTAGATAGTGCCTTATAAAGGAAAGAGTTGTGTAGACCAACTGCTTTGAGCTTCAACTATGATGCACAGCATCCTCAAGATAGGAGAACACAGATCACAGACTGCACACTGTGGCAGGGCTAGCCACTCAGTGGTGTAAAAATATGGTTCCTAGGGGATTGTAATTTGGACTAATGTCACTAAATATGAAGTTGAGATACAAAAGTACAGTATGGATAATGAGTGTGAAATGTTTGATCCATGCAGTCTGAATGTTAATAGCCAAATGAAGGAAACTGAACATATGTGAGGATTTGTAATGGTATTCAGGCATGTTCAATCATTTAAGATGCAATAATTAATGTGCATGTTTTTATTTAGATAATCACACTGAATAGGATTTCAGGTATAATTTATACTTGGCTTGGTATTTAGGGAAATGTGAAGATTTCAGTATATTAGACATTACAGTGGCTAGGGTACTAAGAAATAGCATTTTGTAAAAACATGGTTGTGCATATTATGAAATGTTCATCATCTGACAAAGTGTGCTCAGTAAGGTAGGTTGTAGCTGCAGTCAGTTTTAGGGATAAAGCTTAAATTATACTCACTTAGAGCTTCTTGTTATGCAGTTCAGTTGCACAGCTCTGATTGAAAAGGTGATTTATTTAGTTAGGTGTTTTCAGATTGGACAACAAAGGGCCATAGAAGAACATAAAACTACTGTTCAATCTCAGCCTTACTACAGGATATGTACCCAAAGAGTGGCGTACAGCAACAGTGGTCCCTCTCCACAAAGGTGGTGCCTCAACGGATCCTGGAAACTATCGCCCCATAAGCCTGACTAGCTTGGTCTGCAAAGCTATGGAAAGGATCATCATGGACCTCATAAATAAAGATATTGGGGACCTACAGACACTGGATACTGCCCAGTTCGGCTTTGTTAAGGGCAGATCCTGCCTCTTAAACCTGGTCGATTTCTTTGAAACAGTCACCAAGGCCATTGATGAGGGGAAGGTGGTCCACACAGCCTACCTGGATCTCGCAAAAGCCTTCGATTCAATACCCCACTCGGGCATTATAGATAAGCTCACCAGCTTAAATATAAACCCCTATGTCACTAGATGGGTTGCAAACTGGCTCAAGGACAGAACCCTCATGGTTAGAATTGCTGGAGCCATGTCAGACTCCAAACCAGTTACAAGTGGCGTCCCACAAGGCTCAGTCCTGGGACCTCTCTTGTTCGGTATATATTTCTCGGAGGTACAGGCAAACACAGAAGGACTGTGGCTGACCAAGTTCACAGATGACTGCAAACTGGGCGCCATAATCGACTCTCC
Source organism: Protopterus annectens (assembly GCF_019279795.1). NCBI lineage: Eukaryota > Metazoa > Chordata > Ceratodontiformes > Protopteridae > Protopterus > Protopterus annectens. The sequence continues at coordinate 664,919,027 of NC_056745.1, read as the reverse complement.
AGCCGACACAAGCATCCTCCAAAAGGGCCTCATAGAAACAAACAACTGGTGCCAGAGCCATGGCCTCAAGCTAAACGCCAAAAAGTGTATAGTCATCCCCTTTGGCAAAAACAAAGTGCCCACAAATTACCACATAGGTGGTAATCCATTAAGTACAGAAGAAGTAATTAGGGACCTAGGGACCCAAGTTGATAGCAATCTCTCATTTGACAACCACGTGGCCAAAGTGGTTAGAAAAACATTTTATATAGCCCACCTAATCATGAAGGGATTCACATCTAGATCAGGGAGGTCATCGTGCCTCTTTACTCATCCCTCATCAGGCCCATAATTGAGTACAATGCCCCTTTTGGGATGTACCTTACCAGACACCTGCAGCAACTGGAAAGACCCCAAAAGTACCTCACCAAGAGGATCAAAGGGCTCAAACAGATGCCATATGCTGCCCGGTTAAAGAAACTCCAGCTCTACTCAGTAGCATACCGCCTGCTCAGAGGCGATCTGTGCCTGACGTATAAAGCCATGTCCAACCCGGAATTAATGGACATGCTGCACCTCAGAAAATCCAAATCCCATAGAGCTATGCGCTCGAGAGACTTGAACCTCAGCACTGAAATAAATAGGACATGCTGGAGGGACAGACTCATAACCCAGAGGCTCCCTTCACTCTGGAATAAAATCCCAGTCCAGGTTAGGCAGAGTCCCTCATTGACTCTCTTCAAGAGGAATCTTGATGAGTGGATGGGAGATCGTAGGTTTACACCAGGTATCACTTCTGTGTCACTGTTAGACAGAGGCACAGTATACTAACATCGAAAAAGGGCATAGCAAAATTAATTTAAAATGGGTGGCGAAAGCCAAACACACTCTGGCTAGGCTTATAAATGCCCTAGGGCAGATAGCCTAGTATGAACCTATGAACCCAAGATGATTTCTAAATCCTTAATCATGTCACAACAGCACCTAAGTCTACCCCATTCTGAGATGCATACTAGGAATGGTGCAAACATCACAGTTGACATGACAGGGTTTTAAACATCTTTTTACACCCACTTAAAACTGATTGCTAATGTGAAAGAAAAGACCATAGCAGCCCAAAGAGCCCAAAGATAATGTGCTAGAGGCAGTAATGTAATGCATTTACTGCATTCTGTTCATGCCTTTGCACTTGATTTTGAAGCTGTTGTGTAGTAACATGATATTTCAACCACAGTTCAGCATGTCCAGATGTGTGATGGCAGCCATTTCAGTTTCATGTTTGTGATAAGCAGAGCTATTTGAGTTTGTAAATATGCACTATAGCCATTAACACTTTAAGATTGTTGTATGGCATAGCTGTGAAGAGTGTATGCATTCAGTAATGCATTGTATCTTTAGCCAAGTGCCAGTATGTTTGTGTTGACAGAAATGTTAACATCATTTGTACAGTGCTGCCATTTTGTACAGAATAAAAGTTACCTATTTGACTGAAATGCTGGTTTATCATGACATTTCTGACACTGCCGTTTTGTTTTTACTGGTAACCAGAAGTGTGGTCATAACATTGCTGTCTTTCTTGCTTAAAACATTTCATCTGGCATATAACCTGACTGTGGTCAGTCTCTCTAAGTCCATGTGGAGCACCACCGTTATAATATTCACACATGGAAAACATTACAGTATGTCTAATTTTTTTGTCCACCAAGCTTGCATCGCTAAAACATAGCACATTTCAGATATCTAATTTTGAATACCATCATCTTCATGTCATGATAGCATCCATAGCTAAGACTGAACACCTTCAGACTTCCGTTCAGTCATTTCTTCCAGATTATGCTTTCATTAAGTATTGATACCCAGTTTATCCTATTTATGGTGTTTGTGAAATCAGTGCCTATCTCATGTAACAGAAAAAATAATCCTGGATTGGATATCAGTCCATTCCACATTTTGCACGCACATACACAAAAAACATCTGTGTGCACCTTAGGGGCTGGCCATATCATCTGTCACTACATCTTTGGTAGGAGGAAGGAAGCTTTAGACCTTGCCAAAAATGCTAGCATATGGAAGGGGCATGCAGACTTCCTACAGATGGCATCTCAGTCAGAAACTGAAACTCAGAACAAAGTGTTGTTAAACAGCAGTGATAAACATTGCCCTTCTTTCTCCTAAATTGAAGTACCATTGGCATTTTTTAAATACAGACAGGCTGCCTTTTGTTACTCTACTCCATCCTCCCTCCTTTTATCTGTTATATTTCACCTTCTTATTCTCCAGTGTTTTCTCCCTTCTTACACTCAGACACTTTCTGTAATTGAACTTTTTCTTGTAGTCCACTCTTTTATTCACAAACTGTTCTGTCAGCAATGCATTCACTATTACTATCCTACACAGCTGGTTAAACTTAATAGGTCATATCGCATCAGATAGATACATGATTTGTTGCATCAGAACTCAATAACTGCCTTCAACTAAGCTACAGTGCAAGAACTTCATATTTTTCCTGAATGCATCTGTGTTGAAGTAATGTTGTGTATTTGTTGTAACTTATGGCCTGTTGTGCTGCATTTTGTATTTTTTTATATCCTACTTGCATCTGATTATATTTTTAGTATTAGTAAAAATTGCTGAGCTCAGATAAGTCTAGTTACCTAGCATAAAAATAAACAAATTAAATTAATAAATGTACCATCTCAGACATTCAGCAGAAAAATGGGTTTTCCTATACAAATAAGTGGTGGAAGTGTCTGGCACACACAAGTGGGTGGAAGTGTCTGGCACACACAAGTGAACTAATCTGTCTTCAACTCTTTTGAGCCATGACTTGTAAAATAAGCTCATTGGTAAACACAATAAATGTTGACAGCTGTAATATAGCCAGTCAGCAGATTTTTGGAAGGTGGGATAAATCAGAAGTACCAAGAAAACATTCATGCAGCTATTTTCTTTATTACTTTATGATTTGCCAGGTCTCAGTTCACTAAAGCTTTATCCAGTAGATGAAATACATGAACATTTTGTGTGTGTGTGTGTGGGGGGGGGGGTGCCAGTACCCACCTGCACCATGACCTGGTACCTGCACCATGTAGTATCCACCATGTAGGTAGCTTTGTCCCCTGTACCTCTCCATACATATTTATACATCGAGACTTTATGGTCTCACAGCTATGGAAGTAAAGGAAAAACAACAACAGTTTGTATCACTGCTACTGGACTATCATAAACCACATTGTCAGTGATTTTCTATGGGGAAATGTAATTGAAGAGCTTAAAATCGGGGAAAAACGAAAGGTTTAAACTTATTCCATTTTGCACTCAATCATGTATAGGAAGATCATTTACTTAACGAGTGTCTGTTACCAGCAAATCTGTTATACTTTTCTGTTACTCTAAAGAACTTGGCATCACATACATGCAGATGTTCAATGACCAGGTATGTTCCTACCTCAAGGATAGTTTTGCAGGAGAAAAGGATAAGCCAGTGCATTTTTAGTTATACTGTAATGCATTTGACTGATACAGATTAATAAACAAAACTGCTTTTGTATTCTTTATCCTGTAATTCAATATTTTTTTCATTGACGTTTGTTCATGTCCGAGGAGAAACAATCCAAGGAATTTCAGGCATTAGTTTACTTAAATATTCAGTAGGAAAAGAGAACTTTACCTCCATGAGTTATAGGTGAAAGGCATAATCTTATGCAAACTGTTAAAATCTGCTAAGGTACTGAAACAAAACACACTACTTAGAATACACATACAATGCAAAAGAATAAATTTAGTGATGACTGGAAAAGCATTTTTATTCTTATTGTAAACATAACCACAGTATAAAGTACACAAAAAAGGAACACAGAGGTGTAATAAAAACCAGACTGCTTTCTTATGGGTAGTAAAAATATGTTTGCTAGCTTTATTAGTAGTGGTCAATTATGACAGTTTGATGGGTTGCAAAGCAAATAGCATTGCCTTTCACAGCAAGAGGTCCTCCTTTTCGATTCTTCGTTGGGGTACCTTCTGTGCAGAGTCTGCCTATCCTCCCTATGCCCATGTGAGTTTTCTGTAGCTGCTACAGTTTCCTACCACCTTCCAGAAACATTCACTAGGTAAACTGGTGTTCTCCAAAATGGTAATAAATATGCATGTAGTAAGTAAAGTGTGTATATTTTCTGCAGTAGACTGGCACTTTGTAACACTTAGTTGCTGCAGGGGTAGGCATCCTCTAAACCCTGTAAAGGATAAAGCATTTTAAAGGATAAACCAGTTATCTGAAAATGAATGGATGATGGATAGAAATAACAGAATGCAGTATAGCTAATATTAACTGCTATTTTCCAGTAAAATTAGGCTTTGCCAAGGTACTAGTAGAGACCAATTTGGCAAAGATATTGTATCTTTTTTCCAGTAAACTGTATTGTAATTTTCCAGTTTTGCATTTGTAAGATTAGGTAGTACAAAATAAGATGGATGGTCATTCCAGATGTGTTTTTTCAGTGTATTCTGTGTAACTTTCTGATCTCGCTGACAAAGACGGCAAAGCTTCATTACCTAAATAGATGTACCACGGTAAATGTTTAGGTTATCCTGTATGCTCAAGAACTGCATAGTTGTGCATCCCTATAGGGCAGCAAATAATGAATGAAGTAATTCCATGGTACATGAATTTGAATAGTACTGAGTGTTTAGGAGATTGTCAATATAACTGAACTGTACAACACCAAGGGTGAGAGAAGTGCTGTGCTGGTGACATGACAGGCTTCAAAGTTCACATTTTTGAGAAATGGAACTACTTACATGTGTAACTAGTATTCTCTGTTGGAGAATGCAAACAGTACAGATTCCTGCAAAGTGCTAAACATGGTGCCAATACCACAGGGCAAAACTGCTACATCATCAGTGCTGGCACAAATTATTGATAAAGAAAGGTAAAGCAATTAATTCCAGTTAAATGCTTTGTGGAATGTTTGTTCTAATTACTAGTAGGTCAAATACTACACCACTACCTACTCTTATTGGCTGAAGACTGACAGTAATGTAATAGTATTCCCCTCTCTTGCAACCTTTTCAGAAGTACCTTAAGAGTGACCTCATCAGACATCTGGCTTAAATACCAGAAGAGTGCACTGCAGTCAGATTAGAGTTAGATTTTTAGGTTTGTAAGCATTCATTTGACCAGGCAATTTGAGCTCCCAGGTGAAATCCATGGTATGTTTGTGAGCACTCCATACAAGTTTAAGATAAATTGTTAATTTAAAATACAGAGCATTGTTGTCCAGAGCTGGAAGGCATATTTCTAGTGTAACATAACCATCCATCCATCCATAACCCCTTTTTCCCATTTTTGCACATGGGGTTGTGGTGTCACTTCAACAGTGACAATCATCTAGAGCCAAGATTTACACCGCCGGGTGGGTAGTCCTGCCATGGTAATTCTTCCACATCACACACTTGCAGGCACACTAACACCTATGGCCAGTTTAGTGTGTCCAATCCACCTCCATGGCACAATGGATAATGTTGTTGCTTCACAACAAGAGGTCCCCTGTTCGATTCTCAGCTGGGGTGCCTTCTTGCAGGAGTCTGCATGTCCTCTTTGTGTTCATGTGGCTTTCCAGCAGGTGCTCTTGTTTCCTCCCACATTCCAAAGACATGCAGTAGGTGGATAGGTGTAACAAAACTGTTCTTCCCTAAAACATATTTTTGTGCTGCACTATTTTGCCTTGGTTTAGGCCTCTCTTCTCAGCCCTGGCTATCTCAATGCTATCATACTGATGTTATGCAGCTGTTTGCATTGCCACAGACCGTTTACATACATCAGTATGCAGTGGGCCCACTTGTAAGATTGAGAGAAGCACTGCAAGGCTGAATGCCTGGGGGACTTAACCCTATTCTTTCCTAACTGTGTAAACTTACGAGTCTTCTTTTCCTCTAAGTAGTAATGAGCTTGTGATGTGCTGTTTAATTTGTTACATAAAACACTATATCTAGGGCATTTTTTATTTGTTTTCCTCATTTTTTATCTGATTTACACTGCAGGGCTGTATAATTATATTGCTGTGTTGTACCTGTGCTGTTGTATACATATGTAAGTAAGACTGGCAGCTAACATTTACAAGCCAGCTGCAAATGTACATAGAATACCATGTTTACATTATCAACAGGCGATTTAGTGAAGCATAGAGACTAACTCCCGTTTTCATGCACCTATAGAAATGGGAGACTCAAACTTGTCTCCGCTGCAGGTCATATGGTAAAGCTTGCCCCCCTGAGTTGATAAAAAAGAAGTCATAGCATTTTTCTTGACGCCAAGATATTCAGTAATGTAGGAAGCTGTGGCATTCTCATATAGTCATACATTATAAAATATAAAAGAACACAGTCAATGGCATATACAGAACCCTGAAAGAAGGTGGTGCTGATATCAAAAATCACTGTACACCAGATATTCGTACCAGTGTCCTTGTAAAGTCCTCATAAGTTAAAAATGCAGCAACAGTCAACAGACCAAAAGTATTTAATGAAAGAGTAGCGCTTTCACCCGTAGGCTTTCTCAACTCACAATTACAACCATATAATGATACTTTATATATAAAACAGAAATGCATTCATTGGTCAGCTAATAAAACAATCAACACTAATTAAATAAAACATAATTAATTAAAAAATCAGTTTAAAATACAGTGTATGTTCTAACTATATACATATATATATGTCTTGTAGCTATATACATAAAAATCAGATACTTCATGTGCATACATGCATATATACATATATATATATAAAGTATTAAATATGTGAACCTAAAAACAAATAGGGCAATAAAACTTCCTAGTAATAAAGTGTCATGTGCTAAGATTTTACATTTTATTGTTATGTACTTTCTTAATTCTTCTTTTTTTAAGAATTGGTTTTATTTGAATTTTGTCATTCAATCCTGGTGGCTGATGTGCCCTCAGGCGAATGATCCATCTCAGTTCACATTCTAGAATGAAATTGTCAAAGTCCCCTCCCCTAACGCTGGGGTGGATATATTGTATATACGAAGAGAAAAGTATGTGTAGTACCTAGCATATCTTGGTGCTTTGCAAGTGCATTGTGTTCTGAATGCTTGCTTATATGGTAGACATGCTCCCTAACCCTCTCTCTGAGCTGTCTACTGGTCTTTCCTACATAAAATGATGTGCAGGCTGTGCATGTAGCCAAGTATACTAGCCCTCTACTCATACAATTTGTTCCCGTGCTAAACCTAAACTTTCTATGTGTCACCGGATGCTCAAATACATTGCTTACTTCTATATAAATGCACTGATTACATCTACCACAAGGAGTACTATTTTCCTGTAAACCAGGAATAATGGGGGTGCATCCATTACTGGATAATGAAGGATAACATAAAATCCTTTTGAGGTTAGGTTTATTACAAAAGGTGAACATCGGTATTTCACCTACTAAACTACCTATTTCCTCCTCAAGAAGGAGTGTATCCCAGTGTTTTAATATACTTGCTTTTAATGTTCCAAAGTCCTTTGTATAATAAGTTGAAAATCTCATGCCTAAATCATTATTTCTCTCCATAATACTTTTATTTATGTCATGTTCAGAAAAATAGGGCTGTGCCGTAGTATCCCTCCGTTTATATACATTTTCAAAAATCAAGTTAAAGGCTGTCACGTCATAGCCTCTATCACTAAAATTCTTCCTAAGCAACTCTGATTCTCGTGTGAATCCTTCCAGGGATGGATTCAGCCTGGATGCCCTTATGATTTGGCCCTTTACAACATTGTCAAAGACAAATCTAGGGTGCATACTGCTCCTATGTAGAAGGGAATTTTTATAACAAGCTTTTCTATGTATTGAGGTATTTAATAAACCACTACTTAATCTCCCTATATTCACATCAAGAAATGAAATTCTATCATAGGAATATACAAAGGTGAATTTCAAATAATCCGATAAATCATTAACTTGTATAAAAAATTCTTTCAATAGATGTTCATCCCCCCGCCAGATGAAAAAAAGGTCGTCCACAAACCTTCTATAGAAGCCTACATGCCTCCTAAAATTATCTAATTTAAACATAGACTCCTCTTCCCATTGTGCCATAACCAGGTTGGCGTAGCTATTGGCACAGGCTGTGCCCATAGCTACGCCTTCCTTCTGCATATAAAGATTATCTCCAAATAAGAAGAGGTTAGTAGTGAGTACTGTCTCCAAAAATAAAGTCAGGAGCTCAATTCTCTCCCTACTCATATCTGTACACCTCTGTAGATATTGTATTTTATGAATACCATCATCGTTGGGGATAACTGTAAAGAGGCTTACTACGTCCATGGTAACAAGAATAAAGTGTTCATTTTCACTCAGCATCTTAGTATATGTATATAAATCAATTAAGAACTGTTTGCTGTCTATTAAAATATATTCACTGGCACGAACTAAAGGTCCCAGATAATATTCCAAATATAGGGCAAGTGCCTCAGTAACCCATCCCTGACCGGACACTATGGGTCTCATGGGTGGGTTTACTAGTGTTTTATGGATCTTGGGTAATCCATTAAGTATAGGAATTAAGGGATTATCAATCTTAAAATATTTGTATAATTCAAATTCTATGTCGCCACTTATTAATAATGCCATTGACTGTGTTCTTTTATATTTGGTATACTACTGGCATAAGAATCCTGTTCCGTTTGCTGATCGTTTTCCTGCTGTTTTTTTGTATACATTTATTTTTTGATCATCAACGGAGGATGGCGGCGACTGCTAGTGTATGTGTGGAGCTACCTTACAACCCGGAAAGTGAGGGCGTTGCGAACCGGAAGAGGAATCGCTTCCAAGAGTGTATTGAAGCGTCTAACAACATGCTTCTACTCCTGGACTACGACTCTGAAAAGAGCGACCAGTACCATGAAAGCGACAATATAGTAGGACTATCGGATGACCTGAATACCTTAGAAATGGATTTTCCGAGGCTCAAGAAATTACAGCTTCAAAGACAGCACTTCGAAGCATGTATTCAAAAGAAGGTGGTGCCTCGTGGTTTAAGGGTACTTAAGATGCCCACGTCAGGTACTTTTTATCCCGAGTTACTCTATAAGTGGCAGCAATTGAATATCAATTTAAGTTTCGATTATATGAGACTTTTAAATGATTCTCATAAACAAGAAGAGGATATGCTGAGAAGTAAAGTAACTGAGCAGTATAAGGATATTTCTCTTAAATATAAGTCATGTAAGGCTGAACTCCTTATGGAGAGACTATTGGATAATGTTTCTCTATATGAAAAACGTGCTTTGGAGCAGAAAAAGAGCAAGTTATATAGGGACATTAAAGACTTTAATAACAACCAGGTTTTTGTTTGGCCGCGTTTTGCTGCTAGAAACACAAATGAGCCGGCCTCTGCTGTTAACAATGCTGAGAGTGGAATGTTGAATGATATGAATGTTATTTCTGATGCTACTATTGTTAATCATGCCTCTCCTGTTTTTGTACATGATAATAATGGATCAGTAGTAAATAATTTTAATGAAAATATTCAAGTTATTACAGATGACATAGAAAACACATGAGAAGGAGTTACTCAGGTGTGTAACTCAAAAGTTACATTGAATAAGGGAATACCCTTAACACCAGAGGTAGTGGTAAGAAGGAAAACACAGAGCAATAATTCTGGAATACTTTTAAACAAACCGAATACTCCTTTCCCCATAGCTGTGCATCAGTCTATGGAAAGAAAGAGATCCATGAGCAGGGGAAGACACAAACGAAAACTACCAGAGAGCGAGCATGTTGGTCCCACCCTGAAAAAGATGTGGGACAAGATGGGGACTCATTAGTTGTTAATTTGTCTGATAGAGAACTTAGCTTAGAAGAAAAACAACTTCTTAATAAGGGCCTTAGTTTCGTCCCATCTAGTAGAGGTGATATCACGGACATGATTATAGATGTAAAGAAATTTGTACGTAATGTACAATTAAAATTAGAATTTAATAATATCTATAGTGTTTGTCCGCCTTCTTCTGTTTTCCGCCCATATAGCACATATATGCCGATATTACATCCACTATTGGACACTTTTTCGAAACTAGTTGAAAATGACATCTATAAATATTATAATTGTTCTAATAATAAAAATAGGAGATACTACAAGGACAACTTAACTAAGGCACAACGTAACGCCATGATCCTTCTAAAGAAAGATGAGAAGTTAATAGTGAAGCCAGCTGATAAAGGGGGACCAGTTGTCCTTATGAACCGAGTTGACTATGTGGACAGCATGACAAATATGCTGAGTGATGGTAAATTTTATGAAATTATAGATATGTCTATAGTAGTAGAAAAGGTGTCTATGGTATATAGCATGCTAGATGACTTATTAATAAGTGGCGACATAGAATTTGAATTATACAAATATTTTAAGATTGATAATCCCTTAATTCCTATACTTAATGGATTACCCAAGATCCATAAAACACTAGTAAACCCACCCATGAGACCCATAGTGTCCGGTCAGGGATGGGTTACTGAGGCACTTGCCCTATATTTGGAATATTATCTGGGACCTTTAGTTCGTGCCAGTGAATATATTTTAATAGACAGCAAACAGTTCTTAATTGATTTATATACATATACTAAGATGCTGAGTGAAAATGAACACTTTATTCTTGTTACCATGGACGTAGTAAGCCTCTTTACAGTTATCCCCAACGATGATGGTATTCATAAAGTACAACAATATCTACAGAGGTGTACAGATATGAGTAGGGAGAGAATTGAGCTCCTGACTTTATTTTTGGAGACAGTACTCACTACTAACCTCTTCTTATTTGGAGATAATCTTTATATGCAGAAGGAAGGCGTAGCTATGGGCACAGCCTGTGCCAATAGCTACGCCAACCTGGTTATGGCACAATGGGAAGAGGAGTCTATGTTTAAATTAGATAATTTTAGGAGGCATGTAGGCTTCTATAGAAGGTTTGTGGATGACCTTTTTTTCATCTGGCGGGGGGATGAACATCTATTGAAAGAATTTTTTATACAAGTTAATGATTTATCGGATTATTTGAAATTCACTTTTGTATATTCCTATGATAGAATTTCATTTCTTGATGTGAATATAGAGAGATTAAGTAGTGGTTTATTAAATACCTCAATACATAGAAAAGCTTGTTATAAAAATTCCCTTCTGCATAGGAGCAGTATGCACCCTAGATTTGTCTTTGACAATGTTGTAAAGGGCCAAATCATAAGGGCATCCAGGCTGAATCCATCCCTGGAAGGATTCACACGAGAATCAGAGTTGCTTAGGAATAATTTTAGTGATAGAGGCTATGACGTGACAGCCTTTAACTTGATTTTTGAAAATGTATATAAACGGAGGGATACTACGGCACAGCCCTATTTTTCTGAACATGACATAAATAAAGTATTATGGAGAGAAATAATGATTTAGGCATGAGATTTTCAACTTATTATGCAAAGGACTTTGGAACATTAAAAGCAAGTATATTAAAACACTGGGATACACTCCTTCTTGAGGAGGAAATAGGTAGTTTAGTAAGTGAAATACCGATGTTCACCTTTTGTAATAAACCTAACCTCAAAAGGATTTTATGTTATCCTTCATTATCCAGTAATGGATGCACCCCCATTATTCCTGGTTTACAGGAAAATAGTACTCCTTGTGGTAGATGTAATCAGTGCATTTATATAGAAGTAAGCAATGTATTTGAGCATCCGGTGACACATAGAAAGTTTAGGTTTAGCACGGGAACAAATTGTATGAGTAGAGGGCTAGTATACTTGGCTACATGCACAGCCTGCACATCATTTTATGTAGGAAAGACCAGTAGACAGCTCAGAGAGAGGGTTAGGGAGCATGTCTACCATATAAGCAAGCATTCAGAACACAATGCACTTGCAAAGCACCAAGATATGCTAGGTACTACACATACTTTTCTCTTTCGTGCTATACAATATATCCACCCCAGCGTTAGGGGAGGGGACTTTGACAATTTCATTCTAGAATGTGAACTGAGATGGATCATTCGCCTGAGGGCACATCAGCCACCAGGATTGAATGACAAAATTCAAATAAAACCAATTCTTAAAAAAAGAAGAATTAAGAAAGTGCATAACAATAAAATGTAAAATCTTAGCACATGACACTTTATTACTAGGAAGTTTTATTGCCCTATTTGTTTTTAGGTTCACATATTTAATACTTTATATATATATGTATATATGCATGTATGCACATGAAGTATCTGATTTTTATGTATATAGCTACAAGACATATATATATGTATATAGTTAGAACATACACTGTATTTTAAACTGATTTTTTAATTAATTATGTTTTATTTAATTAGTGTTGATTGTTTTATTAGCTGACCAATGAATGCATTTCTGTTTTATATATAAAGTATCATTATATGGTTGTAATTGTGAGTTGAGAAAGCCTACGGGTGAAAGCGCTACTCTTTCATTAAATACTTTTGGTCTGTTGACTGTTGCTGCATTTTTAACTTATGAGGACTTTACAAGGACACTGGTACGAATATCTGGTGTACAGTGATTTTTGATATCAGCACCACCTTCTTTCAGGGTTCTGTATATGCCATTGACTGTGTTCTTTTATATTTGGTATACTACTGGCATAAGAATCCTGTTCCGTTTGCTGATTGTTTTCCTGCTGTTTTTTTGTATACATTATAAAATACATGAGTGTGTGTGTATTTTTTTGTGTATATGTGTATAGAATTTGTGTGTACGTATGTATGATGTACAGATATATGTGTGGTTGTGTGTGTGTTGCTTCACTGATCATCATTAAAGTATATTCTGCAATATTTATGGATGTTGCAATGGCAGAAATGTTTTCCACGTGAAGCAAGCAGAATGTCTCATGGTAAATGCATATAAGACCAAACCAGAAAGAGCCTGGCAAAATTGGGTACCATCTGCGAAAAAACGATTACAAACCTCTGTTGAGGAGTTATGCAAATTACCCCTTAAGGGCATGCTGGTGTCCTAGTTCACTGGCTTTTGAATGCACTGTGACATCCTCCCTCTGGGCCAGTAATCAAGGAGCCGGAATTCTCACCACTGATACTGGTACACAGTGTTTCGAGATGCAGCTCTCTGCATCAAGCACAATTTCCCTTAAGAGCACACAGGGAACTAACTCAGTCTGGGGTCTGGGTTTCTTTCTGTCTCTCCAGGCCCCCAGTTAGACTCATCACTGGCACAGCTGTAGAGTTGAGTCCTCAGCCAAGTGTCCAAGCCACATCCTCCAACACCCTGTCTTTGAAACCAGTGATGTGTGTCCCTGCTCCAAGTAGCTGACACACACACTCTTTGAGATTTGATTTGCAGACACACACACACACACACACACACACACACACACACACACACACACACACACACACACACACACACACACACACACCCCTACCTGGGAAAGGCTGGCCCAGATTTACTCCCTGCACTACCCTTTGCCCAGACAATAAGGTAGTTAGTTTCACCAGACACTCCAAAGCTATAACCACACTAAGGCTCTTACAAGGGTGCCCAATTACACTGAGTGAAATTAAGCCTAATACAAATGGTAGTGTTTGTCAATGCAGTAAGACTTTCAGGAGTGGCCACAGTGTCACCAAATAAATAGAAGTGTTCTCAAAGTTTAAAACGTTCTGTAAAAAAACAGACACATTGAAAAGTTTAAATATATTTAATAAATATTAAAAGAACATGAAAATACTAAATATCTATTTATAATAAACACCTGAGTTTCAATCACATGAAATATTAAAAAACAACACAGCTACAGATAAACAGTACTTAACTAATCTCACCATATTTTCTTGACTGATCTAAAGAATTAGTGTTCCCGGGTTACTTACTAGAGCAAGGCAAGATGAAGTACATGAGAAGTCCTCCTTTGTCAGGTACCAAAAACAGACTGCCCTGAGACTTGAGTCTCATCTAGTATTACAACGTCATTTTTGTGTTGAATTACGGAATATCACATACATCTGGTCATCTGACTTCTGGTTTCTGTAGTACCCCCATTTACTAGAAACTGAACCAGAATCTTGCACATATGTCTTACTGTTACTGTGCACACAGAGCTTTGCTAAGATGTGTTGCAGCTTCTGGAAGTCATAAAACAATTTCAAACTTCCACCCATCCAGAGTACCAATTAGTTCCCCTCCAAGGACAATGCAAAAAGCTTCCTAGTATAGACTTTTTGTCTCTGGCTGCATTGAGACCTGTGAGATACAATCTTTATGGCCTAAATTAACTAATTTAATTTCAAGATATTTTTCTAAAAGTTAGCCGGGGCTAAGCTTAATCACTTCATTCCAAGTAATCTCTGTTACAGTATTAATTTCAATGGTTACAATACAGTCTGACATACAGGTGTATTTCTTTTCTGTCCAGCAGGACCTACTGTTGCTACATTTTTAACACAAGCAGCTTTACAAATACATTTTCAGTACAAGCACCTGTACAAATCAGTTTGATATACAAATGACATATAATTATTTATAAAACTCCAGCTAGCTATGCTGACATATGTTATGCATCCACTGCCCTACTTCTTCTGGCATAGCTGGCAATACCTCATATCGTCACATGCACAATTACCCATAAGTGTTTATTACTACATTCATGCCAATAAGCCACCTCCACTAGCTAAAATCATAGTGAGAAATGATATATAAAATGGCATACCATAAAGTTTGGATTATTTTAGTGAAATTTTCCTTCAGCTGTTACTGTGGGCATGCACATGTACTGGAGGACGTAAGATTTGATAAGGAGATTGGTATGTCCAATATAAAATGATGTGGGACCTAGGGATTTTATATTAAGACTGTTACTTAGTGAGTTAACTGACTACAACCTGATTGTCACAGTACATGGTCCTATTTAACATCAACAGTTAGCTAAGCCATTTCTTGTTTTTTTCCGTCAGCTGCATCTTTCTAAATCAATGTATAGTCTGTATTTTTACTTGATACCCTTACTAAGCTCACATGAAGTGAATTGCATTTTATTATGAGAGATACTGAGGGTTAAATACAGGGAATAATTGAATGTTGATGCAACATAAGGGTAGTTGTTATCCTGTATATATTTCATTTTGTTGGCCAGGTTCATTTCATTATATGCTAAAGACTCCTTTCTAGGAAGTTCAGCTCCAATGCAGTCTTGGCACATTGGGTTGTTAAGAGTAACCATCAGCATAAGCAGCATATCTTTGGAATGTAGGAAGAAGCTAGAGTAGTTAAAAAATCTCTATGTACAAGTAGAAAAAAGGCAGAAATCATGAAGGTGCAAAGAATGAACCAATGACCCTGGAGCTGAATGGCAACTGCAAGAGCCGCTGCTATTAATTAGCTAGATATTTCTCTTTCTGAACTGATGTGAAGATAATTTGAACCTTGAGAGTGAAGCTCAAGAGATTCCTTACTGTATCTGCCTCATAAGCAATAGCTAACCAGGTACTGGTTTATTTAGTATTTCCCTTCCTTTCCATGAAAAAAGCTTTAAAAAATCACACACACAGTTCTGTACAGGTTCTTGTCTGAGTTTCCATGCAGTTCTGTGCTGCTGGTTTGCTCATGCTTACTGTTGCTTATTAATTTGTAGTATTTTAAGAACTTGCCTGATGTAGTTATTGTAGTAAAATGTTAATCTGTGAAAGATCCATTATCTGACACACGCACACACACACACACACACATATATATATATATATATATATATATATATATATATATATATATGAAAGAGTAAATTAAGTACAGTTGAGAATAAGCAGTAAAGATTCTAACATAGAAGTATATGAACAAAAATGGAGCCGATTGCAAGTAAAATGCAAAGGAGGGGTTTCACAACAAACAGCTTGAGGCCACCGCACACATACCTAGATTGTCAGAGTGAGAAGTTTATGAAGAAGTTCAAAATATTGTAGACTGTCTTGCTACTGCTATGCTCCCTGTTTCATGGTAGAATGGATAATTTTATTTAGCTACAACTTTCCAGTTGATTAGCTGTAGACTGAAAAGAAATGTTTGCCCCAGAAAATCTTCAAGGGTTCCAGTCTTACTGAACTGCCTACACTTTAGTTATACAGATCCATGCTAAAACTAGTTTGTGTAGACTGTTGTTTTGCACTACAGTTTGAATTTCCTATGACTGCCCATATTAGAGACCTTATTTTTATCCATAAGTAAAGGTTCAATAATCAGCTTTATCACCAATGGTTAGGCTTTGTTGCTGTAGTGAGATCTTATCTATGTGTGATGCATGACTATTCCTCCTCTAATTTTGCAGTGCCTCCAAAACCTCCACATCTTCAAACTCCATCAGACATAGGGCACAGAACAACACAAACTAAAGGTTTGGCAAACGACAGACAAAGGATGGAAGAATCTTCACCTGCCAGCATTCCAAGAGGGCATAACAAGGTGTCAGAGCTCATCAACAAGTTTGAAATAAGGTATGAAATGACTGAATATAAACTGGTTCTGTTACACTTGGAAATCGATAAGGAATAAAGAAGCTATCCTTATCAAGGAGATTTAGACATCCATTATTTCTATTCAGACACATACAGAGATGTACAGTACAGACATGTGGGGATATGTGTATATATACATTTTGCAAATGTAGCATTCAAGTAAGTACTTTTACAAACAATATGCAAATGCACACTGGGTTTTGGTATAGAAATGCAAGAGTTTAAATGTATTCTCATAGCTAAACTCTGGTAGTAAAAAAAAAATGTCTTAGGAAGCCAGATCATCAGCAGGGTCTTGTACATTTTTGTTTATATTAAAAGTTCTGCTTGTATCAAGCTTTTTGATGACATTCTAACAGTAAAAAGCCTTAGTTTAGGACTTCTTATTGTATACAATTTTTTTTATTCACCAGATTTTTCATTTGTCATATGGAATCTTTTTTTTTCTCTCCAGATTGTTCATCTTGTCCAATAAGCTTTCTTTATAAGGTGTCTTGTTTTTTTCTCTCCTGTGTACAAATGTTAAAGTACAGCTATACCTTAAAAACTGCACATCCTCACTTCAGAATATATTTTGTAACATGTTAGATGATTTCTGAGGTACCAGGTGTAACGCATACGTTTATTTACTTATTTATATTTATTTACCAGGAAACTCTGACTGAGTCAATTAAAAAGCCCTTATCAATGATGGCCCAAGGCCTAGGAAGAAAAACTTGGTCACAAATAATAATACAAAGAATTTGAATACATAGAAGACTTATTTGCTGAAGTAAGAAGTAGTACAAAACTATACAGAAATAATACATGGCTAGAAGAATTAGACCTAAAAAGATAGCTAATAAGGATCCTCCCAGCAGTGAAGGCTCATTGGCTGTATCCTTGTTAGAAGTGGATTAAGATCCAGAACTGCAGAGTGAGCCTTATTTATAAAGACAAGTTTAAAGCACAAGCGCTGAGGAGGCTGAGAAGAGGTGTGTCTCTTTCAAGACCGCATTCATTTAAGTGAGCAGGAGTAGTGGGTTTATGCTTGCAGAGCACCCACCAAATTAGGTAAATGGCCACATTGCATAGATTAGTAATGGAGGGTGAGTTTTGATGGTACTGCACCCCAGCCAGACTGCATAAGTTGGGTACAGTGTCAAATATTAGGTCCAGGAGGTATAGTGCAGGAAATAATGATAAACTAAACATGTTATGGGGTGCGTTATAATAGTGAAACAGTGGTCCACCCATCCTCACTTGTAGGAACAGTCCTTTGGGGGTATTTTTATCCTTGACTAGAAATTTAGGATTTTTGGTATTGTGCTTCAAATGGGGACCAGATTGAACCCTGAAGCTAATGGAAGGATGGGTAGCAAGTGTAAAAACGTTGTGTCAGAGAGTGGAAAGTCAAGAGAGTCTCGGAATATGAAGAAGTTAATAAAAGAATTCTAAGGAAACCTCTGGGTTATAGACAGGAGTCAGACAGAGAATATCCCTCAAGAATGGGGAGCCTTTGTCTTACCAAACAAGTGAGGTTAATACAGTTAATTCTTTTGGCTTGTTTAGAATTCTTTATTTTCTGAATGATTTTATTTCAATAGTCAATATATCGTTTGTAAATTGGATGCTGTCTCACATAAGACTGATTCCATTGTTAATTTGCTGTGCTGTATCCATTGTACATATTGTACATAGTTCTAACAATTCTTATTGTTATGGATTTCTTTGTTTTTTTATTGTTCCTGTTTTTCTTTTTTTCTCATAAAACATATACTTAAAAAATAACAATATTAATGACACCAGCAGTAATATTATTGAATTATGCTTACAGAAGGATAATGGGGGTTGCCGATGCAATATTCAGTCAACATTAGTAGAAGCTGAGGTAACTAGCTTAAGTCAAAAGAAGGAATAAATGATGAGACTTGACTGTTGCTTCCCTTCTGAAGCTAGCTATCTGCTCATCTTGTTAGGTTTGCATGAAATGTTGCAATTTTTTATGTAGAAGTTTGTTTCCATGCTCCTTCTGTCATGCTACCATGTCAAGTTTAAGTCAAGAGATGGGAAAAAAGGATAAAACCTGGCAGGTTCTTCTAAAGAAGTTTGCTGAAACTTGCTCTGTGCACATCATGTTGTGCTTGCATGAAATATTTCAATTCTTTATTTAATAATTTGTCTCCAAGTCCCTTTTGTCATACTACCATATATTAATTTTCTGGTCCAGGGAAAGGCTGTATTGTATGATTTGTGAAGCCCTGTTTTCCCTTCGATTGGAGACATAACTCTTTTGAAACTCTGGATTCCAATTCCCTTTAGCAAGTTACTTCTTACTCTACTTAAAAATCAAAATAGTTCAAGCTGTGTCTGAAGCAGAAGACTTAAAGACTAATTGCATCATATTTATATAATGACAAAGAATGAGCCAGGCTGTTAATAAACAACATGCACACTCCTTTAATGGGATAGTGCATGATATTGCTTATCTGCAATCATGGCATTAACATGATTCCTGCATGTAATCGCTTCAAGGGACTGCACACAATGCTTCAAAATAATCCAGTTGGTTATTATGCCTGGTTGACATGTTTACTCTGTCTGTGCAGGCTTTCGTCTGACTTGGAAACATCACATCTGCTTTCTGCATCACATCTATGGCATTGAGTGATTTATAAAAGCTTCACCTTGCTTTGCCATGATTGCTGGGTAATGAACATCAGCATATTATTTCTAAATAAGTGTTCATGTCCCGCATGTGCTCCCACTGGCTGGAGCACAGTAACATCAGTGCTTGGGGCAAAAGCACATGTGGTTTTGGTAGTGAGTCTGCCTGTAATATGGGGAACAACAAAACTGGTAAGGATTTTTCTGCCATGAAAAAAAGTTCTTTTTAACTTTAAATAGTAGGGAAGGGGATTGATCTGTTCAGGAATGCTAGTAGCTATAGGAAGATAATTTAGTTCCCTTAAATTATGTAGAGAGTGCCTGCCTGCCTACCTACCGGTCTGCACCTGTTTGTAGTGTTCTTGAACTGGGGGGGATATTTGCATGTGTATGTGCATGGAATACCATGGCTTATAGTGGGTTGTAAGACTGCTTACAGGAACTTCACTTATATTGTAGCTGTCAATCTGAATCAGAAAGGGCGTTGGTATACAAGCTCCATTATGTAGCAGCCCTACTTGGTGAGACAAACTATTTATTAATACTGCCCACAAACCCGAGGCCTTTGCTGGAAGTAAAATCATTAGCCCACTGTCCAAATATTACGACAGTGGACCGTAATTCTGTGTACTGCTCTTGCAGGTGAATGGGCTAAACAGCATGAATGTGGCAGATGGTCAGTACCGTGTCATTTTCCCTGTAAACAGATGTATTCTGGGAAGAAGATATCTTATCCCCAAAATAAAATCATCTCTATTGCTACTCATTACTCAATACTGGGGTAGAAGTAATTACAATTGCTAGTTGGTGCTACAAAGATATAGTACCATATTTAGCAACAACATAAGATATGTCTTTTCGATTTCTGACCATAGTGAGCCCATAATCAGCTGTACTGTGAACATCTGGTAGTGAAAACCAAAGGAAAGCTTATATAGTTTCACGTTATTGATTTCAAAATGAGACCTCTTTTAACAAACACTGTGTATAAGTAATATTTCTGTATGAAAATGGAACAAAGTTTAATTGTTTTATTATTGCCATATGCATTCATAGGATTCATAGGAATTTCAAGGCAGTTAAGTCTTGTGACCATTTGCACTTTAACAGTATCCCCAGGCCATACACACTATTTCTGTAGAATGGCTAGATTGGTCAAGCCCAGCATGAACCTATGGGTGGCCCATCCAATCGTCTAGGTCCCATATAAAGGATAATATACTATTTAATTTGAAGGTGAAGTCTGTTCCAGAGGTTGGGGAGGCACTGCATGAATACAAAGCATCTGTGTCCCCATTGCATTTTACTTATCTGCTAGTGAAGATTTAGGTCCCTGGTTCTGTTATTTGTGGAACTATTAGACATTTGGAGATACAAGACCTCAGAGTATCTGGGGTTTTTTGTACAGAAGGCAAGGCATAGATCTTATTGTTCTGTTAACAGATCTTAAAACAGCAGCAAATGTAGCAGTAACAGCAGTGTAAATAGGCAAATAAAATACCCATATTTGTAGCTGGAAGGACAGGTTTTTTCCTGTGTAGTACAGTCACCTTTGTCTATTGCTGAACAGCATCTTTTCTTTGCTTTAACATCAGCTTATAATTTGTGTGTTTCTGTGTATGTACAAAGCTTGGTCAGATGACTGACAACAAACACAGCTGAAGTGGCATTTGTCTAAAAAAATATACCGCAATCTACATAGAACTGCTTCAAAAGGGAGTTTACTGTATTCCCACCATAGTGTGATCACGGAGTTAGTATATATAATTCCCCCCCGCAAAAACAGATTTTTTTTTTATTTAGAGTTTTCCAAAACCCGATCATATGGTCTCGACCATGTGAATTTTGAGTTTCCAAAAACTCAGAGTAATATAAACCCATATTAAATAGCTCCATTCTATAATGCATCAAACAGTTGTGTTCCCATGTATATTGCAACATGTTTGCTTTGTATGCTAATTGGTGTCATCTGAAAAGCCTTTCTTAAGTTTACTATAGGTAACTTCTTTGAATTTTTGTATGCTTTTGCATTTGCTAATTTGAATTTGTACACACCTTATTATTTGATAAATTAGATTATGTATACTTTCTTCCTGTTAGTACTTTTGTTTATTACTTATAGGTTTATAGATAAATACTAGACTAGGTACCCTTGTGGGCCATTTTAAGCCTAACCAATTTCCTTTTTTGTGCATGAAATAACCAATCCGTTTTGGTTATAGATTGGCCTTACCAATCCCATGATCGATAATTATATATTATCCTTAATGAGTAACTGGGATCTTACCATAGATAACCTGAGGGGATCCATGCAATGGGATAAAGTATTTAGGTGCTGCATCTGTCCATTAGTAGTACAGGGGGCAGTTTTGGGGTAAATTCTCTGTTTCCCATCTATAGCTTTAAGTTACACTTGAAAGTAGACAGGGATGAACTTTTTTTATGTGGATGAGGAGTCTGTTCCATGGCAGCCTTCTGATTTCTGTTAGGTTTGTTGTTGTTTTGTGTTTCTGGTGCACATTGCTCCTGAAAAGGATCACATGATCTGTTTGCTTGTCTGATCAAGCAAGTATAATCAGGTATGTGGCTGCCCCGAGGCACTGGGTGCAGAATGAAATGAAGTATTGTCACCTTAGGACAAAGTACAGAGAGAGGTACTAGAAAGCAAAGGCAGAAAAAGTTCAGTTTCTGCAGCACGGCTACAGCATTGCTATAGGTAGCTGATGGATTCAAACCTTTGTCAGTCCTTTAAGTATAGCTCTCAACAGTCATTGATTTGTGCCTTCATATTTTTACTATGTTTCTCATAAAAGTTTTGACTTTCGAGTAAATTACTGTGGATTGCAGTCAGTAATGCCGGACAGAGTTTCATATTTCTTAATCTTCAGAAAATGTGTGCCAATGCAACAACTGTTTTATTAATTTTCTGTGTGAATTAGCGTAATATTTAAAAATTGTCGCAGATTTTGAGTGTCTTCCCCCATTATTTTTTTCTTTTCTTCTTATGCCAATACATTGAGAGTTATGCCTTTAGCTAGCACTAGTATATTATCTGTTATAGCAGAATGACAGAATTAGCAAGTTTCCAAGTTAGAGAGGCAGTCCTTTACAGTGGTAAAGCAGTCTGAAGTCCTGAACATAGTCCTGTTTGTAGTTGTGTGGTTTAGAAAAAATAAATAAGTGATTTTGTGAATACTTTTTTCATGCTTTAATCTGCTTTAAACTACATGCTTTTCTCCCTAGATTCTGCTGAAAGGGGTCAGTAGCGCAGTAAGACCATCTCTGTCAACAAAATAAATAAGTAAAGCATTAATTGTTTGTAACTCTGTTTTATCATGGTAGGGTCAAACCAGACACTTTAAATAGGCAACGGGTATGGAGGCTGTCTGTAGATTAAACGACTGGTACTGCTGTTTGCTATTGTAATTCAGATTTTGCAGTACTAATGTCTGGATGAAGCATTCTAGAATGCAAGGTATACAAGCTATGACTGTTTCTTTAAAGCAAAAATACATTAATTTAACTATTATTTGTCATAATCAGACATTTGAGAAATAATCAGCAAAGTGTCTATAACTGCTTGGGGGAGGCTGTCTTTGCATGAAGGTGAACTGCTGTCATTTGCTCAGTTTATACAGTCTTTAATCTATGTCTGCAGGACTAATGTCTGTATTTGTGAGAAGTTAATTTGTATTTTTTTTTACTATAACTATTTGAGTAAAACTGTTTTAAGGTAAAAAAAAAAAAAAAACTAAAAAGTAATAATAATAATAAACGACTGAAGAAACCAGGATCCACCACTCCTCTAGTGCCTCGGCAATAGCCTTCCAAGGAGAATGCAAAATAAGAACTAAAGCACAAGTTTATATAATAAAATCAATTAAACAATTTTAAAATCACATGACATAACTAAAGAAGAACCTTCAATTTGCATTCTGCATTAATGCCACCAGGGGCTAATGTACCATATTTCAATATAAAAAGTGTTTACTTATGCAAAAGTTTTTTCTTAAGATCAGAACCATATTTATTATTAGGAATATGTTCCAAAACTGTGCCTAACAAACCCATAGGATTACCATTGTGATATATTTTTAAAATGCATAGCAAGAGGGCTCTCTAATTTTGCATTTTAATGTCCCTGACATGTTCCTGAATTCTAGTCTTAACAGCCCTCTTGCTTTCACCTATATAGAACATGCCACAAGGACATTTAAGCGCATATATAATGCCTTCTGTATTGCAGGAAAACATAGCATTAGACTGAAAAGGCAGCCCATTAATATATTTAAATGTTCTGCTAACATATTGGCATGTTACACATCTACCACAAGAATAAGTCACTACAGTGGTAGGATTAACACCTAAACTCAAGTTAGGCATAGAGAATCTAGCATGTACTAACATATCCCTTATGCTTTGGCTCCTTCTACAGGAAAACCTGGGAATTCTATCAAAAATGTGTGCAAGATCTCTATACTTAAATAAAAAGCTCCAGTAATATTGGATCATTTGTTTTACTTCTTCCGATAAAAGGTCATAAGTAATAACTACATGTATCTTACTTAAGTTATTATCTAACTTACCACCAGGTTTAACAAAACACTCATCCTGCCTTATATTGGGCTGATGAGTAATATTCTTGTTAACTTTATCTGGTAAAGTAAACACTTTATTAGTGTCATAACCTCTCTTAATAAATAATTGAGTTGTTTTAAAGTACAGTCTGAGATCTCAGTTGTCTCTCATTTTGCAGATTGTCACTGACTTAGTTTCATAGTTTAGTCTATTTTCAAATTTGCAGGTTTTCTGATAAACTGTTGACTGCAGTTAACAAATACTGACAAAAAAATTGCACTTCAGACTTCCTGTCCTTCAGCAGTGTATACAGTAAGTGGCTGTCTTAGGAGGACTGAGCAGGAGTTATGTGAAGGTTACCAGTCACTGGCACAGTGCTGCAGTATCATGGTGCACACTTCTCTGGTTGATTCTTAGCTGTAGATCCTTCTGTGTGGAGTCTGTGTGTCCTTCCTGTCCACTGTGTTGGCTTTATACAAGGGCTCTAGTTTCTATTAACACCTCAAGGACAAGCCACAGATGAATCGGTGTTCCTCCAATTCGCTTGGAAATAAGCGTACAGTGTGAGTGACTGTGTGCATGCATACATGTGCAGGCATATTATTATAGACCTGGTTTGTCAGAAGCAGTGTTGATGTGTGTGTGTGTGTGTATGTGTGTGTGTGTGTGTGTGTGTGTGTGTGTGTTTATGACAGGGCACATATATAACTCTTCTGGAAATAGTTAAGTATTAGTCACGCAAAGTAATGCTTCTCTTTAAGTTAACTTTAAGATAGTCTAATCATTTTCATAGACTTCCTGCAATCTGCTCATAACATGACCATGTTCTTATGCTGCTGTCACCAAGGATCCTTCTTAGTAAAACAAAATTCACCATTTTGCAGATCTGGCCGTGCAGTCCTTATCCAAGAAGATAATACTTTTAAATATGCCTATATTAATTTATTCTCAACTCTTCCCTCAGATACGTTTTTGGTAGGATTTGGGTATTTTTAAAGATAAGTTAAATGCTTGATATGCCATTTCAAAATAGCAATATGGGAACTTTTAGATCATATATCACCTCAGTTAATTATGAGGTAGGTTTTAAATTTGATGGCATTAAACACAGCATGTATCACATAGCTACCATGAACATCTAACATAAGTAAGGCATGTGCTTTCTTGTTTATTTTTAACATGTTCATGTTCCTTCTAGCTGCATCTAAAAAAAAAGTTATTTCCAAGTGTGTATGTAGCTTGATGCACTTGGTCTGGAATTAAACCTGCATCTCCTTCCATAGTAGATCACGATCACTCATATACTGGCCTAGACATTGCAGGTGTGTATCTAACAAATAATTTGTCATTGAAAACAATAGAAAGTCATCAATGCATCCCAGTTGTGTGGTTTAATGCTCTGTTCTGATACGTCATTTATTTAGTTTCCTTGAATATCAAATCTGTGTAAAATTTTAAAGCTCATAGCACATTTTGCTCTCTAAGATTCCCAGATATTGATACTTTAACCTGAGCCCAGTTTCTGTTACAAATAGCCTCAACAGTATTTGCTACTGATGTTACAGCTTCAGTGTTACACATAATTTTTATACTTTACAGGGTCAGAATCTGTCTCCAGAGCACAATAAATTAATGCAATTTGCATATTTTTCAATAATGTTTTGATGAAAGTAACATCCACTAAAAATTATTTATTAGTTTAATTTTCCATAATTTCTTTTAGCTAGTCTTATATCACTGTTGCAAGCATTTTAATGATTTTTCTGTTAAAGTAATTGATTAGTCCATAAGAGGATCTTTAGGTATTCATTTTTACAAACAGGGGCCATCATCATAGGATCATAGGAAGTTACTAGACTATTCCCTCTGAGGCCCTTGTAAGCCTAGTCAAGAGTTTAACCCATGCATAGACAAATCAGCACCCGATCTCCCTGTCCAGCAGGGACACGGGTGAAATACCAGGGATGTATTTTCTATTTCCCATCCAGTTATCCAGGTTGCGCTTAAAAAGGGGTAAAGAGAGGCTCTGATTGACGTGGAGAGGGAGTCTATTCCACAGATGGGGAGTCTCTGGGGAACAAGTTTGTCCCACCATGAAATCCTATTGATGTCACAGACCAGGTTGAGGCCACTCGTGTGGGTTACTTGAGTGGAGCCTGACTTGCGGATATGCAACAGTACCATCAAGGCAGGGTCTGAGATCGCCTTGTATGCCAGACAGAGGTCACATCTGAGGAGTCTGTATGAGACTGAGTAGAGGGATAGGACTTTTAGCCTATCTGTGTATGGTAGATTTTTGAGGCCCTGGATCCTTCTGCTTAGAAATCTCTGTGATCTCTCCAGCTGCTGCATTTGCTTTGTGAGATACATGCCGAACAGGGCTTTGTACTCAGTAATGGACCTTATAAGGGGAAGAATACAGAGATGTTATGACCTCCTTGTGCCTGGATGAGATACCCTTACTTATGAGGTGGGCCATGTAGAAAGTTTTCCATATAATGGAAGCAACATGGTGGTCAAAAGTCAGGTTGCTGTCAATCTGGGTGCCCAAATCCCTAATGACTGATTGCATGCTTAGGACGTTGTTATTAATGTGGTAATTTGTGGGGATGTCACTCTCCCCAAGGGGATGATGATGCATTTTTTGGTATTCAGCTTGAGGCTATGTTTCTGGCACCAGTCATTAGTTTGGGTGAGACCCTCTTGAAGGATGTCCACATCACTAGGGAAATTGATGACAGCGCCCAGCTTACAGTCTTCTGCAAACTCAGTCAGTCATAGCCCACTGGTTTTGGCCTGTACCTCAGAAAAGTATATCCCAAATAACAGAGGCCCCAAGACCAAACCCTGGGGTACTCTGCTCGATACGGGTCTACTGCTCGAGGTGTCTTCCCCTATTTTGACTAGGTAGATTCTATTAGTGAGCCAGTTAGCTATCCATCTGGTAACATATGGGTTGATGCCTAGTTGAGATAGTTTATCTATTATGCCTAAGTGGGGAATAGTGTTGAAGGCTTTGGCCAGGTCAAAGTAGGCGGTGTGCACCATCTTCCTCTCGTCCATAGCTTTCGTGACTATCTAAAAAAAAGTCAACTAAATTTAACAGGCATGACCTCCCCTTGAAACCAAACTGTGTGGGATCAAGTGTTTGGAGGTTACCAATTCTCTTGTTAATGAGGCCTATGATGATCTTTTCCATGGCCATGCAAATCAGGCTAGTTAGATGGGTCTATAATTTCCCAGATCAGTGGATGCTCCACTTTTGTGTAAAGGGTTGACACTGGCTGTCCTCCACTCAGCTGGGACAAAGCTGATACTCAGGCTTTGGTTGAATACGGCTCCTAATAGTGCTGCAAGTTCCTGCCTGGGATCATGTAGGATGCACCCTGAGATGTTATTGGCTCCCATGGAGGCTGTTTTTTTTGTCTTTGAGAGAGCAATGATGACCTAATCCCTAGATATAAAAGGAAGGGGGCAGGTACTGGGAATGTCCTGATTTATTGGTGGGGGAGACAGAGGGGTGAAATTTTCACTGAATCTGTCAGCCAGCAAGTTTGCTATAGCTACGGCATTTGTGCATTTGGTATCCTTGACCACCAGTTCTGAACAGATCTGGTTGCTTCCTTTGAGATTGAGGACATATGTGAAGAAGGCCTTATGATTGTCTCTAGTAGATGTGGCCAATTTGGACTCTGCTTTGGAAGATTTCACTAGTGCTCTCATTTGCTTGTTCAGGCTAAGGAGAGATTGCTTCCAATTGGGCACCTGCTCCTCCTTGGTCCTGGACAGCAATTTTTTTGCTTTTGTTATAGAGTTTTTTTATTGCAGATGCCCACCAGACAGGTTTACTCTTCCTTGTGGAGGATGATTTAGTCCTGTCAGGTATTCCTGATTCCATGCATCTATATAAATGTTCGTATAGTGTTTTGGTGTAGTTTTGGATACTGGTGACAGTTCCTAGAGAGGGGGAGGGGGCTGTGAAGCTGTTTGTACCATCCTTCAAGAGGTTGTAATCAGCTTTGGAGAAGTTTATTTGTTTGAACCTAGCTAGGGGGGTCGAGGGAGATGGTGACTTCGAAAGTGACTGCTTTATGGTTGGATCTTAGCAGGGAGGATGATACTGCAGGGATGCTGCAGTGGTTACTCATGTTGATTAATACCAAGTCCAAGATATTATCACATCTTGTGGGGGTATCAACTAGCTGTTCCAAAGCATTTGCATTGACAAAATTGAGAAATCTCTGGGCATTTGTGTTCTGGCATGAGTAGTTCTTCCAGTCTATATTTGGGTAGTTAGTTACCCAGGATCGGGGTAAAGGGTTGAATCCTGATAGATTCATAGAGGACCAGATAGGCAGATTGGGCATCTTGAGTCAGATTTGGGAGCCAGTAGCTAATCTGATTTGTATAGGGGTCTTGTCAATGGTTAACTGCACCTGGAGTGTCTCCTGTGCGTCATACTGCTTGACCAGCCTGGAGGTGTGTATGTCTTTAATATATATTGAAACACCACCTCCTTTGGGTTTACTACCCACAGTTTGGTGTCTGAACTGATGATAGGATGAGTAACGAAGTAAGGCGGTTGTGCTCTCCACAGCTTTGAACCAGGTTTCTGTGACTGTGCAGATGTCAGCATTTTCCAGGGTTAGGCCTCCCTTCTAGGAATGTGGAATTTAATATGTTTTGAATAGTTATGAAATGAGAAACAAAATAGTCTAGCCCATTTATTTGTTTTTATAAAGTGTATTATTCCATTTTGTCCTGGTACTTTCCCAACATCTGTTAAAAATATACTTATGTGAATTTTCCCATTGGTGAAACTTTGGATACACTGATCCTTTTTTTCCTTTTCTGATTTATTTTTGAAGAAGAAAACCTGTCTTTTAAAGTCAGCCCCTTTTATATTTTCTTGTTCAATACTTCTAGTCACTATATTCTAAAATTCTTTGCTGTTTTATGTCTTACTATTTGAAGAACATCACTATTCTTTTGACACATCATAACTATGCCTTCCAAATAATAATAATATATCTCCGCCGATTACTAGACTGAAGCATTAATTTCATAATAAACTCAAACTCCCTTTATAATTTTACTAAAACAGTAATATAAACACAAATTAATTTCCCATCACCTGTTTTCTTCTAGTCATATGCTTCTTTTCCACCACATAGATCTTTAGTGGAATCTGTCACCCAGATCTTGGTGGTGATGCAATAGTGATATCACTCATTACTTCCGCCAACAATTCATTATCCGCAGTCAACTGTTACCCCATTCTCCCTCCCACCTCATTACCCACAACACAATCAAACCTTAACTATCATCCCAAGCAAAATATCAAGACCCTCAAATAAACCCTCTCCCTCAAAGAAAAAAAAATCATCATCTCAGATTTCCAGTACATCCCACATTTCTTATGGTCTTATGAGTAAGAATGAATAGAGGTTTATTCAGCTAGCTAAAGAATGCACTACATTAAATTTTGCAATAGGTGAGTACTTCCTGCTAGACATAATAAACAGGCCAAACTCAGTTTCTAAAAATTTCTTATTAAAACCTTCCTCCCTCACTAATTATCTTCAGATTCAGATCATAAAAAACATTAAAGTCATTCATGCTGAGCTCTCTCAAGCAAATCAGAACTACTGCCTAGTTAGTCAGGTTCCAACTACAGTAACCTCCTCCTTTTCAGATTTATTACTCCATTTGGAAGCCAAACTTCCTAGAAATCTCCAGACATTTTAGAACATCTCATTACTTTTGACTCTCTCAAGAACTAAACTCCCACTACAAGGATAGTAACAAAGCAGAGGAGATGCCCCCCCCCCACCTTAGAACATAGAAATAGATTGATTCTGGAAAAAAAAAAAAAAAAAAACCTCTGTCGAAAATCCCACCCCTCACCCAAAATAACCAAAAGAAATTCATTAACTTAGTTAACCAAATAACAAGATATGCCCCACAAAAGACTAGTTCAGAGAGTACTATATTCCCTCTCCATCAGACTCATTAACTCTGCTTGATTTTCTGAGAATTCTGCTCAGTTCCAAACATCTCCCAACAACTTTTTTCCATTACTCCTTCAACACAGATGCCTTCTTAGATTCACTCCCATTTTACTTTAAAGTCATAAAGACAAAAGATATCACAAGTCTTCAATATCAAGTCTTTTTAGAGAAGACCTTTTCTTATATCTGCTTGGGAATAGCTTGTCCTGTAAATGATCATGAAGTTAGGAAGTCGTATTTGTTGATGATTAAGCAGAATAATACAGAAGGCAGAGCTCATCCTTGTGAGATGCTCTGCTCTACCTGTATAACTTTCACTTTATTAAAACGGTTATGCTACCTTAAGTGAAGACAGTGCAATTACCCTTTGCCCAAGATCCCAAAAAACAACTTCAGCTAATGACTTCAGACCAATGACAATCCCATCAACTTCTCACAAAATATTAGAAAAACAGAGAAGCAGCTATCTTACTGCATTTGGACTCATGGAATTTTATCACATAATCAGCACAACGTTTGAGTTAGAAGCAGCGCAGTGACTGCCCTGTATACTCTTGCACATGATTTACTCCAGGCAGTAAATAAAGACATGTTCACTGACTCTATTCTTAATGATTTCACTAAAGAATTTTATTTAATTGATAACACACTTGTAGTAAAATGCTTACTGGAAGCAGGGTGCAGCTTCCACATGAAGGACTGGTTCAAATCCTTCCTTCATTGCAGGTAGTATAGAATTCGGTTAGGTTCCACTCGATCCAGCTCCTTTACACAAAGTCATCCTACAAGGATCAGCTCTGTTCTTTGTGTCCTACCCTAGTGTGATGAGTGACTAGTTCTTAGGCCTGTCAACACT
This sequence comes from Protopterus annectens, assembly GCF_019279795.1. Taxonomy (NCBI): domain Eukaryota; kingdom Metazoa; phylum Chordata; order Ceratodontiformes; family Protopteridae; genus Protopterus; species Protopterus annectens. The sequence continues at coordinate 664,888,416 of NC_056745.1, read as the reverse complement.
GGTAGGGGCTCTTGTCTTTTGTGATTGCTGCTCTATGATCCTTGGCATTATGGACATCTGAACTAGTTTGTGTATTTTGTTTGTGCATTTTTGTGAAAAGTGGGTTCTTAATGCTCTTTTCTTCCTCCCATTCCAAACAGCACGTCGGAGTAAAATTCTGCTCCTGTTTTAATCAGCAGATCACGAGTTGATTTTTTTTTTAATTTCACACTTCTTTTCTTCATTGGACAGTTTAACATTGTCACCATTTTTACTTTGATTTAAATTTTTAAAATCCTTCAAGGCCATCAGTCATGTACAGTGCAGCTGATATAAAAAGGACTGTTTAACAATTTCAAAAGCTACCCTCCTGCATCATCCACCCAACCCTCCCAACATTGCAGCAACTAAAGTAATAAAAAATGGGTATAGAACAGCTGCAGAAATTTCCTTTTTCTGTTCTTTTGCCACCATTGTTTTAAATTAGGAATTTTCTAACCCTTATTTCTTCAAATTAACATTTCAGTCATCACAAATTTAATGAAGTCAAAATAGTTCCCCACCAGGATTTTGGACATCTTCAGGCAGCTTCCAAATTTACCAAAATGGATTCTGTGTATTTTTATAGTCTAATTTTCCACGGTCAGTGCAGTGAAAGTGCATAACAGTAAGAGTTGCATGTTATTTTCTCCTAGAAAGTTAGAGCTTTTGTGATTTCAATGCATTCCAAATTCTCCTCATAGAATTACTTTCCTTGATCCCGCTTGATTTTGAAAAAAATGTGTTTACTTTGCTAATTTTTCAAATGACTATTCCTGTGTCATTTGTCCTATGTACTGTAAATGCATCTCTTTCACTGCTTGCTGTCTTTCTCAAGTTCGTTCTGTCATTGGTACACTTTGAAGTCTGTAACATTTTATACAGCAATATCATCTGATATTCTGTTAGGGCGGTTTGACATTTTTGTAAATGCTACTTTTTTCAGAAATGTTACTGTTCTCAGATGTATTCCAGTCCAGTTTTGATGTCATGTTTTTTGTTTTTTCTTTATTGTTAGGTCATGCTGTGAATACTTCCCTTGATTTTAGGTGATGTTAATTATATTCGTTTGTAGATAAGCTTTGGTTATTTGCTCCTGTTGTGTTTTTTTTTTTTTTCAAGATTAATGTGACCTGCATTTTTTTCTTCTTATCTCTATCAGGTCAGAGTGATTGCAGGCCTGCCCAAAATATCTGGAGTTTTTTGAGCCTACACTGTCACATACATGCCAGTGTCTGCTCTAGGGACTTTTGACTTCCCTGCTTACTGCCATAAAACCTGTGGTCATTTAAGTTTCTTAATTAGTGTGTTTGTTTCTAACCAGCCCCTCCATTCATTTAGGTTAATTTAGGTATAGTCAGCAGGCTCACACCCACAAGGTTTAGCAATGTAGCATCTGTTGCCAGCCTCTTCTTATTAGTACTGGCTCTGGAAAACGCTCTACTGCTGCATGCCTTTCCCTGTGGGCATAACTTTCAACTTCTTTACCTAATAATTATGGACAAAGCCAAAATTAATGAGGGATCAAAGCCCCAGTCAGAAACATTTTTTTTAAATATTACTCCAATTCACTTAAAAGTTAAAAGGTTTTGCATCAACATATAGTTTTTGAACATCAATCTTTAGTCATGTATCACAAAAACCAAAATTGTACAAAAGCCAAAGCAAAAATAGAAAACAAAATCTGGGACTTTCTGCAAAATTAGGGACAGTTGAGAGGTATGCTTGTAGGTCACCATCTCCTACACAGCAGTTTGTATACTTTCCATTGAATCCTGCACACCAAAGCTTCTGGTGGACGGTGCACATTTATTTACAACTGACATTGTACTGCAGGCTCTTCTAAAGTTTATTTACATTCTCACACACAAATATTATCCAGCCTTTTTTGAGAATGTTATCAATGTTCATGGATTACTGGAGCTCATGACATGGCTGAAAGGGTTTACAAGTTTACCTACAAAGTTAACAAATAGAAAATAAATAATAAATAGTAAACTGAGTAAGCTATTGAACCCCATGATTATCGGGGAAAGTTAGGTTCCAGCTAAGACTACATAGTACTCTTGGTTCTGAAATGAGCATCCTGTTATTTATTGTTTAGTCTAGGGTTCAGTGCTGAAGTAGGGTTCATGAAACAAAGGAATTATCTGAAGGCAAATGTCAGTGCAATTGGACAGGCATTCATAGCTTTGGACATCCCTTAACAGGCTGTTCTCTAGCTCATGATGCAGACATCAGAAAAGAGCTTGGTACAAAGGGCACATCATCATTTCTTGTTTCTAGAATTGGTCACTTGGGCTATAGTTAGGGCCTCATCCACCTGCATCACTGGCATAGGCATCCCTGTGACTGTAGTAGACAATGAACATAACTTCATTCCCTTTATTGTCAAGGTACTAAATACCCCATACAAGTGTAAAAAGTTTATTCATATTTAAAAAGAAAAAGACACTGAAAAGCTGAGACAAAATACTAAAAGCCTATCATGAACATGAAAAATTCAACACTATAAGCCAAGAGATGCTCATCCCTTCAACTGGTCTTCCCTTTAGTGTGTGCCATGGTAAAAAATAAAGGAAATGTATACAAACAGAAACCCCAGAGGATAGTTACCTTGGAAGAAGGCAAGGTGCATGAGACTTATGTGAGCCAGCTAGACATGCCTAAGTCTGAGGACTTCACTTCTTCAGTGGTAACCTCCATTTCCTCAAATTAAAGCATAGTAATCTATTGATAGCCTTATCCAATAGACCAGACCCCCACCTGGATGATGATCTTCAGCCAGTCACTACTCTAGCTCAGTGTTGTCTCAACTGCATAATTAAAATGCAGAGGAACACACGTGAGACATTAGGCCAGTTGGGCATTATTACTATTTTGTCTATGCTTGCATGTGCACACAGAAATGCACACATATTCATATCCACACACAGAGGAATCTACAAACAATCCCATACGTAGTCACTTACACTCACAGAAACACTCACCTTTACACCAACATGCAAGCTCCAGCCCTCACACAGATGCATAGTCAGCATCACCTACCTCCCCAAATGTGACATCCCAGACAGACACTGGCCCTACTCACACACACGCTCACAACCCCATAACTCTGATGTACTTACCTGTACCACAAGTATTCCAATAGAAGTGAATGTGTGAACCCTATAAAAAGTCAGTGTTCACTTTTTCACTTTTTTCTCCTAGAGTAAAAATTAAACTGGCCATATGATTCAAAGAACTGCACTGCCAAGTTAACCAGAAGATGAAGACATTTCTAGGGAAGAGCTCATGGCTAACTGACCATAACTACTCATCTAGGCTGTAATATTAGTGTATGCCCTCCACAGTGAGACTGCTGCCTCTGCCAAGTACTACAAAGGGGCAAACCATAATGGTAGAGCTGTCTCTAAATTAGGAAAGTTTACCACATTGTAGAAACCTTCCAAGATAGGGCTTCTATACTGTGGTAAGTCTAAGAGTACCATGGGGTGATGGGGGTAGTGTCTTGTTTTGGTTCTGTAACCTGTAAATTGTTTTCAACACTCTTGTCTTTTCATTCCTGTATTTGTAGAATGATACATCCTACAACAACTTCTCCAAAGCTGATTTAACTTTGATTACTATTTCTGGTTATAGCCACACCTAGGATTAAACTCCAACTATCCCCATATTCCCCATGCACATAATTCCACTCTCCCCATATTCCCTATGCACATAATTCCACTCCTTTTATAATCTTGTTTCACAGTATAATTTCTTTTTCTTTTTACTTGGTTCACAGTTAATTTTCTTAGTTAATGTTTTTGTAGTTATGTATTTGCATTTTTGCTGTCAGTCTGCATATATCGTACACAGCTTAACATAATATTGCATCTGCTTTTCTAAAGCCCATCCCATATATGATAATTTATTATACCATAAAAAAACTTTATCTGCAAATTATGTAACTGAACACATTCACATTCTCTCACTCAATTATTTTTATTAGTTCTGTATTTATTTATTGCATAACTGGGAAAGTCCACTGGGCCTAGAAGGAGCCCATTTTCAGTGGAGGCCCAGGGAGAAAAGCTCCACATTAATTGCATACAAAGTGAAATATTCATACACAGAACCAAGTATGTCAAACAGATACTTTCACATGCAAAGAAAAATAAGAGCATCGACGTAGATAATATTTACAATCAAGGTATAAGTGTAATGGTAAAGATGGCATACATTCAAATAAGAAAAACAAAATAAAATCCAAATGCTCCAAGACTAATCGAATCAGCCAAATAATCCTTAAAATAAACTTTTATTCGATGCTGAACAAATTATTAAACACAATAAATCAAGCGCTTTCGCCTGATAATATCAGGCTTTATCAAGATACTTATTTGAAGAATGTGCTGCATTTTAAATACTGCCATGAATTTCCGGTTGAACAATTAATTACATGTAATTAAACCATTGATTAACATTTAAAGTGCAAAGTGTATTGGATACTGAACAATAAAATAAAAATATGTATATACCAAAATTCATTGTTTTGAGATGAAACTGGCTAACAATTTCATTTATGTGAAACTATTTTAAAATTGCTATGCATTTACGAAACCAGGAAATCCTTAACACATATTGTTGTTCATTTATAGAATTACATTTCATTAATAGGAACATCCGGTATGGTGTAACTTACTAACTCTAAAATCTCCATAACACTCTTTTTATCAAATAAATAAATAAATAATCTTATTGTTCATATAAACATTAAAAACACCATTAAAAGTTAATAAATAATTTAAACTGTTAATCAATAGTTACTAAAATGCAATAAAATGTAGTCATTAATCATTAAACTTAATATGCCACACTTATACTTTTATGTGGCACTTGTTCATACAAATTATTAATCCATTTTCTTCATGTAGTAAGAAAATCAATCTAACAAGGAATAGGTTTACAGCCATAGTACGTATACCTATTAAAAATTGACCATTGAACCGTGTCCTAACCTGCATACAAATGCATTCCTAAAAATAAATTATTGCTAATATTTCATTTTATTTTATTTTATTATATTATATTATATTATATAAATGATAAGGTGCTCAAACGAGACAAGGTTCAGTTAAATTGACTGTAACGTAATTTATTTGAACAAAAATAAAACAACGTTTTCGCTTCTGTTGCACAGAAGCTTCTTCAGCATGCCAAAAACTAAAAACTCACATAATTTAAAACTCCTTTCAAACATGTGACTAGTTCAACTCATTACAGGTTTAAAGACAAACCCCACAATTTTGAACAAACGGCTTCACTTTAAAAGTGATTACATATCCGAATGCAAGCCAGTGGTTACACTTACAAATGTGTCAAAAATATCAGTTTAAAAAGCATAAATTCAATAAAAATGAGTATATAAAATGTGTAATACTTATAATCATGTTAAAGCAGCCTAACTAACTTAAAACCATGTAAATTCACCGATTTACCCTTTGTACTTGTAATAAAGCATAAATTCTAATTTAATTACTAAGGTTGTAAAAACTTAAAAATAACAAGTAACAGTATTTATTAATTGATTATTTATTTATTTATTTATTTATTTATTAAGCCAAAGCAACTTAATAGAACCTTAAAGGGAACCCTGACAGCAATCTATGAGAAATGTAGTGCAAAATGAAATATACTATCACATGCACGGTGACAATAGCAAAGGAGCTGGTAACCAATCCCCTCACCTTAAATAGCTCTTATACTTTAAAATAGTGGCTATATTACAATTGTCATTGAGACCCGGAAAAGAGAAAGCATCCAATTGTAATTGCCATTCTAATTCCCGGGTCTCTAATAGTAGTGACTGGGGGCCACCTCTTTTATCACACAGTACTTGGTCAATGCCCATAAATTTAAAGCTATGACCACAGTTGTTCAATATGTGTTTAGAGAGGGCATTGTCACTCCTCTGATTCCTGATGGCATAAAGGTGTTGGTAGATACGGTCCCTAAAACGACGGTCCGTCTTGCCAACATAGAACGCGTTACAGCATTCACAAAAGGCTACATACACAATGGATTTGGTGTTGCAGTTGATCTTATGGTTGATGGTAAACTTCCTTTTACCAGTAATAAAGGAATTGCCTACCCGCAGGTGTATGCACCATTTGCAACACCCACAGGTAGCAGTACCCTTATGTTTGATCATAAGGTCTGTTGAACTGTTTCTCTGCAACAAATCCTTGAGGTTAAAGCCTCTTTTAAAAATGAATGACGGGGTATTACCCAACTTCTCATGTAGTCCAGTATTGATGATGAAATACCAATTCTTGCGTATGATAGAACATAACAAACCTGAGTGTATGCTGAATGGGGAGGTGAAAGCTATGGAAAAATTAGGTCTACTGCAAGACTCTAGGACCTCCACATTATTGTCAGCAACTAAGGATGCATTCCCTGGTGACTGTAAAACATTATCAACCAACCCTTCCTGTTCACTAGGTAACAGCAGTGGTGAGTAAAAACCACCCCTCCGTTTTGATGAAACTTCACCAATCAAATCAAAAATGAGCTCCTCAGGGTAACCCCGGCTACCAAACATGTCCGCAAGTAATGAACATTCCTGTTCAAATGCATCAATGGTACTGCACATGCGGGCAGCCCTTACCAATTGCCCTTTAACAATAGATCGCTTCTGCCTCCAAGGGTGGCAACTGGTGAAATGTAAAAAAGAATTACAGTAGGTTGCCTTCCTATGGATGGATGAGCAGAATCTATTGTTATTGTTGTCCTTAAGTAATTGGACATCCAAGTAATCGATGTTAGATGTTGAAAATTGATGGGTGAATTTCAAAAACTCGGTTGTAGAATTCATGTGTGTTAATAGGTTTGAGGCATCAACCTCACTGCCTTGAAATAACACAAACACATCATCAAGAAACCGAGTATAAATCCTTGATCTCTGAACAAAGGGAAGGTAGTTAAACAAGAAGTGTTTCTCCCAATAGGCAACAAACATGTTGGCAACACTGCTGCCACATGGGGAACCCATTGCTATACCTTTCATTTGTAAATAGTATTGCCCATCAAACATAAAAAAATTTGAAGACAAAACAATGTCTAGCAGTACCGTGACCATGTAGGTGTCATTGTTAGATGCTCCACAGTCCCGCAACATAAGTTCAATCCATTCGACAGCCACATCGTGTGGTATTGATGTGTACAGATCAACCACATCGATGGTTAAAAAGTTGTAACTGCTGTCGAAGGTAATGTCATTGATTAACTTAAGGAAGGACCAGGAATCTTTACAGATTTGGGGAATGTTCTTTAAGTATTTGCTGATGATGTTATCAATAAGGCGGGCACAGGGGTGGGTAATAGAATTTCTGCCGTCTACTAAAGCTCTCATTGGAGGATCAGTAAGGCTTTTATGCATTTTAGGGATCCCAAACATGACAGGTACCCTCGGGTATGAAATGTCAATAAAGTTGTACATATCTATAGTTATTCTTCCTTCAAGGTAGAGATCCCTAAAATATCCTTTGATCCTGTTGTAACAGCCATTCAATTCATTTAACGAAGAGCTAGCATAGGCAGGTGTGTCTAGTACTAATAACATGCGTCTAGTGTATTCAACATAATCAAAAACCACTAGACCCCCACCCTTGTCTGGCTTAATCACCCTCACTGCTGAGTTACAAATCTTATTCAATGCTAACAATTGCTCTGGAGAGATGTTCCTACAAGATCTGTCAGCTCCCCCTGAAACACGTAGTTGCCTGAAATCCAATTCACAAGCTTTTTCAAACGTGAATAGGCCAGCATGTAAGGGGGGGTTAAAGGTACTAGGTAACTTCAAAGCAGGCACTGTACCAGACATTTCATTGTTGAAAAAAATATTCAGATTGAGTTTACGCACGAAGAGCTTTAAGTCAATAAGTGTTTTGGCAAGTCTGAAATGATGGTCAGGTACAAAATTCAGACCATTAGCCAGTAGTTCAATTAATTCTTCGTCGATGATGACGTCTGAAAAATTGTAAATAAAAAAGTCGCCTTTTTTATTTGAGAGTACTGTCGGACAAACCCGCATCTGTAGTTGTCGCAGTCTGTTGGAGAATAGCAACCTCAGTCAGGGATGGATTTAATTCCTGTTCTTGTTCCTCTGCGGGCGGTTGCTTTTCCCTAAAAAAGGCTTTTGATGGCCGTTCTTGTTGTTAAAAGATTTGATCCTATTGCTTCTTCGGGGGCCCTGCGCGCCCGAAAAAGCACCCTGGTCATTTTCGGAGGCACCTTGAATGAAAATTTGTGCCTCTTCATCCCCATTAAGGTTATTGGAAGCAGTTGGTTCAATTTCCTCATGGGTACCCAGTCTGTTATGTTTTTTATTCAAGTTTGGAAAAGCAGATTTATTGCGGTACGCCTGTCTATCTCTCTCAAGTTTCTTCACTTTGTTAGCTTTTAATTTAACTAGCATTGAATCAATGCTAGTAAATGAACGATGGTAATCATACTTATATCTCTGAAAATTAATGTCCGCTTTAACAATGCTGTCAAGTATAGAAGCTTCATCCAATAACACAGAAATGTGCTTGTTATAATTCTTAATCATTAAATCTAATAATTCAGAACCTTGTTTGTTGAACAAAGTCTCTAGTTCTGACAGAAATGTAGAGTCAGTAAACAACCCAGTAGGAGTGAAAGAGCTTCGAAGCCCCTTGGGTATCACCCCTTCCTTTAAACACTGCTGGAAATACAAAACTTCTAGTTGCAATTTTTTAATTTTTACCATAGTGCTGTCAAGAGCTTTTAAATTCGTTGCAATGCTATCGTTGCTATTACCTTGATCTGAAGAGTCCGTCGCCGGTAAGCCCATTCCTATGGAACTGCCAAACTCAAGAGCTGCAGAGTTTTTCGCCCATTCGGCTAAAGAGGGCATCCCAATAAGCGCATCGGTCTCTCCATTTACTCCTTGCATGCCGGTAAGCACGCCGGTAGTAGTACGTGAGAGTAAATTATCACTAACAGTCCGGTTGTTGATGCTGCTATCAACATTAACTAAACAAGACCCCAAACCATTGTTTCTTAATTCGGGGCGAGCTGAAGTCCCTGCCTCAGATGAAATGTTCACGCTGATAGGCATAGAACGAGCTGCTTGCCCAGCCGGAATCTCCGTATTGCTGTTACTCGTTAAGGAGCGATTGGTTTCAATAAAATTAAGTCCATTAGTACTCCTTTGGCTCGCATTAAACCTCTCAATGGTGTCCAATCGAGAATTAATAATGTCCAAACGTTGAGACAGCGCTAACATCAGCGCTGGAATGTTGGCAACTTCAGAAGGATTAACTGCACTGTCAGTGCCGAAAATATTCGGAGAACCAGGACTCGAGAGAACACCAGTAGCCATACTAAACACTTGAAAAAAACGCCAAAACTAAATAAATGATAAGGTGCTCAAACGAGACAAGGTTCAGTTAAATTGACTGTAACGTAATTTATTTGAACAAAAATAAAACAACGTTTTCGCTTCTGTTGCACAGAAGCTTCTTCAGCATGCCAAAAACTAAAAACTCACATAATTTAAAACTCCTTTCAAACATGTGACTAGTTCAACTCATTACAGGTTTAAAGACAAACCTCACAATTTAAATTTATGGGCATTGACCAAGTACTGTGGGATAAAAGAGGTGGCCCCCAGTCACTACTATTAGAGACCCGGGAATTAGAATGGCAATTACAATTGGATGCTTTCTCTTTTCCGGGTCTCAATGACAATTGTAATATAGCCTCTATTTTAAAGTATAAGAGCTATTTAAGGTGAGGGGATTGGTTACCAGCTCCTTTGCTATTGTCACCGTGCATGTGATAGTATATTTCATTTTGCACTACATTTCTCATAGATTGCTGTCAGGGTTCCCTTTAAGGTTCTATTAAGTTGCTTTGGCTTAATAAATAAATAAATAAATAATCAATTAATAAATACTGTTACTTGTTATTTTTAAGTTTTTACAACCTTAGTAATTAAATTAGAATTTATGCTTTATTACAAGTACAAAGGGTAAATCGGTGAATTTACATGGTTTTAAGTTAGTTAGGCTGCTTTAACATGATTATAAGTATTACACATTTTATATACTCATTTTTATTGAATTTATGCTTTTTAAACTGATATCTTTGACACATTTGTAAGTGTAACCACTGGCTTGCATTCGGATATGTAATCACTTTTAAAGTGAAGCCGTTTGTTCAAAATTGTGGGGTTTGTCTTTAAACCTGTAATGAGTTGAACTAGTCACATGTTTGAAAGGAGTTTTAAATTATGTGAGTTTTTAGTTTTTGGCATGCTGAAGAAGCTTCTGTGCAACAGAAGCGAAAACGTTGTTTTATTTTTGTTCAAATAAATTACGTTACAGTCAATTTAACTGAACCTTGTCTCGTTTGAGCACCTTATCATTTATTTAGTTTTGGCGTTTTTTTCAAGTATTATATTATATTATGTTACAGCCTCGCCCGTCTAATTTTTAAAACACTCCTAATACTAATGGTGTCGTTCATACCTGGGGGTTTGGCCGCGTTTAACTTGATCTGCCATAGTAATTCTTTGTATTCAAGTGATGCTTCCCATTCCCCACCTCTAGTGTTCTGCATAACCTGTTCCAATACCAAAAATTTAAGAGTCATGTTTGGACATACTAAGGAGTGTTTAAAAAAAGCATTTGATTCCTTTTTCCTATTGATTTCATATAAATGCTCATATATCCTTTTACGGAGCGTTCTTTCCGTCTTGCCAACGTAAAAACTAGAACAACTTGTACATATACCGAGGTAAACTAATCCCTTTGTACCACAGTTGTAATACTTGGTTGGCTTTATTTTAAAATTCCTAGCTGCAATATAATAATTATTGTTATTGAAAATATGTGGGCATTGTTTGCAGGCACCACATTTGTACGTGCCCACTTTGAGTTCATGAGAGGTAGAATTCATAGTCTCTTGCCTTTCATATAAACCCTTTAAATTGATATTTCTTGCATTAACAAATTTGGGTTGTGCAGAAATGTAATTCCTGGTGTCATCATGGGTCTTTAAAATTTGGCCAATATTTGAATACCACGTTTTTAATCTTAGCAGAATCATTGTTGAAAGTGTGTACCAACATATTATGCGTTTCCTGGTGTTCCTTGTTCTTCGTGTGGGCAACCTGATCCAATTCCTTACCCAATAAAGGGGCATATTTGTCTTTTCTATTTTTATTTACTTCATCCACCATCTTGTCAAATAAATGTTTGGGATATCCCCTTTCCAAAAATAGTGTTTGGAGCAACTGAATTTCTTTCAAGAATAACTCCTCAGTGCTACACATTCTTGATGCTCTAATCAGTTGCCCTTTCAGGATACCCCTTTTCTGTGCTAAGGGATGCCCACTATCGAAGTGCAAATATGAATTAGAAAATTACGCTTTTCTGTATATTGTTGATTGAAAAACACCTGTGACAGGATTCTTACTTAAAAATACATCTAAGACACACTGTATTCACTAAGGCTGTGGGTAAATCTTAAAAAATGTGTTGTATTGTTAATGTAGGAATGTAGGAAAGAAATTCATTAAATTCTTGTGAAGTACCATCCCAGAACATACAAATATCATCCAAGAAACGCTGATAATGTACTATGTTTTTTGCCCAAGGTGAAGTGAAAATATATTTCTTTTCCCACATATGCAAAACAATGTTGGCATATGCCGAAGCACATGGGGTGCCCATCGCTACCCCTTTCTTTTGTTTGAACAATTCTCCATTCAAATATATATAATTATTGTTCAAAATAATGTCCATGAATTCTACCAAAAGCCTTATAACATTTGCACTGAAGTCGGATGTGGTTACCAAAAATTCATTAAACCATTCCAGACTGTGGGATACTTGGAAAAAGTTCCACTATGTCAGTGGTCACCAAATACTTAGTCTTCTCATAAAATTCCTTTTGAATGCTTTTCAGGAATTCCCAAGAGTCCTTACAGATGTAATTCAAGGACATAACCAATTTTTTTAAGGAAATATCGATAAATTTACCCAAGGGCTCCGTAATACTACCTCCCCCAGCCACAATTGGTCTGAATTTTAGGGGATTTAAACCTTTATGCACCTTCGGGATGCCAAATATTGTAGGGGTCAAGGGCTTATTAACAAAAAGAAAATTGTATAATTTTTCATTAATGGCCCCTTGCATTAAGTGATCCTGCAGTATGAAATTGATCTTAGAGTGGGCCACATTCACTTCATTTATAGAGCTTATAGTGTATTGTTCTGCGTCTTGTAAAATGTCATGAATAGAGGCTTCATAATTGCATTTATACATTAATACAACCCCCCCCCTTTGTCTGGCTTCATAATTCTTACATTGTCAGTTTTTAAAGAATTAATTAATTGCCAGCATTCTGGGGACAGATTTTGAACTGTTGAGTCGTTTGAATTAGTCTGGTTCCTTATGTCCCCTTCAACTAATTCCTCAAAAATTTTTAACACTGGGTGCATAGGTGGATTAAATGTACTTGCTCTCGAAAACCATTCTTGTGCATGTTCCTGCCCCTTAAACCATACATTTAGGTTTAACTTTCTAGTAAAAAGTTTTAGTTCCAAGATTGTTTTAGTAACATCCATTGAACGCGTAGGGACAAAATGGAACCCTTTAGTAAACAACTCAAAATGCACATTGTTAACCTGCATGTCAGTGTAATTATATATTGAGAAGTTGTCCTTGGTAACTACAACACAAGGAATACTTCAAAGAAGTATCTTGATAAAGCCTGATATTATCAGGCGAAAGCGCTTGATTTATTGTGTTTAATAATTTGTTCAGCATCGAATAAAAGTTTATTTTAAGGATTATTTGGCTGATTCGATTAGTCGTGGTGTACTCTTCTTGATACATTCAAATAACACATAAGTATAATTATGTCTGCAGAATACTTAGTAGAGGAGAGATGACTTCAGGGAAGTAAGGAGGAGGCAGAAAGCCTAGAGGAGGAAGAGTTGAGCTAAAGGTGACAGCAAAGGAGTAAGTATGGTAGAGAGAAGGAGAGGAGATAGTTTGTAGAGGAATGGGTAAAGTTGAAACCCCAGAGACAGAAGCCAGGTGTAGATGTCATTTTCTGGGGTACAGGAGCATAGCCAGTGAAAGGAGAGATGTAGTTTGAGGAATTTTTTTAAAGAAGGCAGGATTGCTGGTAGTCCTGAGTGAAGGAGGGAGATTATTCCATAACTTAGAGATGGTATAAGAATACAACATCTGGCCAGCTGAGAGTTTGGGTTTCTCGACTGACAGTAGGATTTTGTTTTCAGACCTGAGATGATGATTAAGATGGTACATGGTTAATATAGGGGACAGGGAAGGGCACGTTTCAGGACAGTAGATTATCTTGTGGGCTGTAGTTAATTGTAGGTAAGCGAGATGATGAGGAGATTCTAACCAATTTAGTTGATGCAGAGAGGGGCAGCGGTGAGTAGAAAATTTTGCATTTGAGGCAAATTTAGTGACTTTGTAGTAGCAAGAGTCTATAGTTTTGATTTTAAGGAGGACTGTAGGTTGGTCAGGATGGGAGCTCCATGTAGAAGAGTTAGGAGCAGGAAGGATTAGGCTAAGAAAGTATTTGTGCCTATAAAGGGCACCAAGCTTTTGAAGTTTTTTTTTTTATGTTGCTGTAGATGTGAAGGTCAAAAGCTAATTTGTCATCGATGATGACACTTAACAATTTGGTACTAGGGACAACTTCGGACAACTTCAGTGTAGTGTTGTTTTGGGAATGAACAGAGAAAAGTGATTTGTCAATAGGGTTAGATTTTGTAGGGCTAAATACTAAGAGTTTAGTTTTATTGGGGTTAAGGGTGAGATGTTTCTGAGACACCCAGGTTTCAGTAGAAGTAAAGACTTGTTGAGTAAGATGCTGCAATACAGTGGCAGATTTAGAAGAGCAGATGATAGTTGAGTCTTCAGCATATTGGATAACGGTACTGTCGGTAAGAGTGTTGTGAAAGTCATTAATAAATATACTGAATAGGAGGGGCCCAGAACTGAACCTTGGGGGACACCTGTGTTTGTATTGATGAAAGGGGAGGAAGAGTGCTGCCATATAGGAGATTGCTGCCTGTCGCTGAGATAGTTTGTAAACCATTGCAGCGTAGTGGGAGATAGGCTGAGGTTAGAAAGTTTAATAAGCAGAAGGAAGAGGGAAATAGTGTCAAATACCTTAGATAAATCAAGAACGAGTGCAGAGACTATGGGGCCAGCATCACAGGCTCTATTTATTGTGTCCAAGAAGGAAATTAGGGCAGTGTTGGTGCTATGTCTGGGCCTAAAGCCATGTTGAGCAGGGGAAAAGATTTGATGTGTTACCAGATGACTTAGGAGCTGAGTATGAATACACTTCTCTAGTATTTTGGGGATGGAGGAAAGAATGGTGATGGGATGGAAGTTATAGAGATGTCTGCATTGTTGCCGCCTTTATGAAGAGGGAGAACAAATGCTTTTTTCAACATATCCGGTATTCATGATTCTTGAATGGACCTGTTGGGGAGGATGCTGACAGGATATGCAGTGGAGGAGGCTGATAGTTGTAAGTATTCTGCAGGTAAGTTATTTGGGGTATTGGTATATGGTTTTAATTTATGAAGAAGATTTTGGATGGTGGATGTGGGAATGGGTGATAGTGAGAAAATAGGTAGAGGATTTGTGGGAATATGTACTGATGATGTTGCTTGTGGGTCTATGTTAATGGGTGGGAAGGTGGTAGTTAGTTTAGCAATGGTGTCAATAAAGTATGTATTAAAGAGTGAGGCTAGCTCGGAGGGTGTTTGTTCTGGATTTAGGCAGGGATTATTGTTGGCTTTTGGGTGGAATAAGGAGTTGATTGCACCCCATAATTTCTTAGGGTTTTGTCTATGCTGATTTTGGATACCTTGGAAGTATTCTTTTTTTGTTTTTGACAACTAAGCATTTGGCCTGATTGCAAAGTTGTTTATATTACATGAGGTTAGAGGATGTTTTGTTTTTTTGCCAGACTTTCCAGACTTTGTCCCTAGAGTATATAACTTGCTTTGTGGACGTTGCAAGCCAGCTAGCATGTTTTGCTTTGATTGTTTTTAGCCAGAGTGGGGCAAGACTATTTAGGATCCTGAGAAATGTAGAATAGAAGAATTCCACAGCATCACTGAGTGGGAGACATTTCAGTGGGCTCCAGTTAATGTTCTGCAGGATATCGTTAAAAATATTGGGAGAAGTGGGATAGATCTCTGGCAAATTGATATTTGTGTATGTTTGTTGTAGAGGTGGGCTTATGTATAATGAGTGCTGATGAGTGGTCACTAATACTGTCTTCAAGAGTGCCGGAGGAGATTTTGTCTATATCAGAAACCAATATCCAATCTATGATTGATTTTTTTATTGTCAGGTCTGGTGATGTCCGAGATTATACATCTGGAGGTTGGTATCAATAGAGGGGTTATTGTTGGTGATATCTAGCCAGTTAATATTCATATCACCTAAAATTATAGTTTCAATTTTTTAAAGTTGTTGGCTGCCCAGGCAAGAATGCCTTCTAGAATGGGAATATTGTTGCCTGGGGGATGTATATGACTATGATGCATAGGCTTTTGCAGTCATTAAGTTTTAGGAAGGTAATAAGCAGCTCCGCAGTGGAAAAAAGGGGGATAGGTTTAGACTAAGGGATTACTGTTAAGGTGCTTGAGAATAATAAATCCATGCCTCCACCTTTTTTATGCTCTGAGGCAGATTGGTTAGGGGGTAGAAATTGAGAATCTTTGATATATGGTTTTAACCAGGTTTTGGTGATGGCAGTAAAGTCAGGTTTATGTTGACTGAACCATGCGTGCAGCTGAGGAATTTTATTTCTAATGCTTTGGAGATTAATTGTGTGGTGAATTGTAGGGATTTAGTGGATTTTGTGGAGCTGTGTATGGGAGGAGAAGGGCCGGGGTTAGGATGCATGTCGTCCCAAAGGACTAGATTGCCGAAAGTAGGGAAAGTGCTAGATGGAGATTTCTTTTTTGGGTTGTGGAAGGTGCTAGGTTGGGGCTTTTTATTGGGTTGTGGAAATATTTGTGGACATAGTAGTAAGAAAGGTTATGTTGTGAGGAGAGGATGATCAGTTATTTTTTTTTTGTAAGATAAGATCAGTTCCATAAAGAGAAGAACCAATTGCTGAGTCCCTGAAGAGGGTGTGAATGTGGGATGATGTGGAAGGGAGGTTGGGGAAGGTAAATAGGTAGTGTGAAATGCTGCTAGTCTTAGAAGAAGAAATAGGTAGATAGTGGTCGAGATTGGGCCTGTAAAGATGCACTTAACTGATGGCAATTTCTGTCCCTTTCTAGAGAGGTCATAACCCTTCATTTTTTTTTTTTTTTTGCCTCATAATTAATTAGAGGCAGAAGTGTGAAGCTGTCCTGTCTTTTCAAAACAGTCACATTTCGTAGCCTAGTCCATGTCCCATATTTTGTTCATGGAAGTAATTCTTTGCTGTCTGTATTAGATGTAAGACATCATAGTGTGTATTGTCACAGGCAAACATGTTCCTGATGTGAAAGCATACAGGAAAAAGATGATAAATGCTAATCAGTGGAGACGACAACCCAAACTATAACCCCCCCCCCCCCCAAGGTTCACAGATCATCTTATAATGTAAGAATATATCTACTGTATTCCCGTACATTACAGTTTCCAGTGCTTGTGTTACTAGAAACACTTTCCATCTCTGATCCAACCGTATAGCACATTCTTCACTCCAAGGATGTTTTGACATTATTCTACCACAGTAGTATCAGTAGTTTACCACTAGAAAGGACTCTACATGCTCATTTTCCTATCCCTAAAAGAACTGGAATAAATGGACGTCGGTCATAGACGGATAGAGCCATGATGACTTCCAAGATGGCTGCACATTGAGTAACAGCTTAATTCTGGCTCTCCCAGTGTGAAAAAAGAAACTTAGCAGAGAAAGGCAGTGGACGTGTATTTCTAAGTAAATTTCAGTAACTAACTAGTAAGTGCACTGCCTGGATGCAAGGAAAAACTAAGCGCAGAGGACCCAAAGGAAAATCAGCTACAAAAGGTGATGAGAAAACACTGACTGGGAAAGGTACTGTAGCTGTTCAGCAAAAAGAATTGCAAGTTCCAGACATGACTTCCTGTAACCTTGAGGAAAGTATAAAGCAATTGCATACTGATGTGACTAAATAAATGAAACACTGATGGAGTATATTAATTCAAACAATAAAAAGCTGGAAAACATGGAAGAAACTTTAAACAGATACTCAGATGAGATGATAAAACTGAAAAACTCAGAGGCTGATATGAAGAAAAGGCTGGCTAGATATGAGATTGCACAAGAAGAGATATTTCAAAACATAATAGAATTAGAGGACAGAGCACGAAGAGAAAATCTGATATTTTCTGCTGTACCTGAGAAGCTGGAAGGAACAGACTGTATTCATTTCATGAATGCACATATAAACAACTGGACTGATATTCCACAACAGGAATTGTTAATTGAAAAGGCAAATCTTGTGTATGCTCCAAACCTTGCTATGAGAAAACAACGTATACCTTTAATAGTAAAAATGCAGTCTTACCAGCAGAAGCAGTTGATTCTGACATTTGTGGAGAATGACTACTCCTTGTACACCAGGCATAAGAAGAATAAATTGATTCCATTATATATGGAATGCTGAGAAGCAGGTATGAGATTCAAACTGCTGTATCCAGCTATCTTGAAAATATTTTTCCCTAGAGGAACAAAAACATTTTTTGATGAAGTACATGCTAAAGAAAAAATACAAAAGTTTGTCCAAAATGTGAATTGTGAAATGGAAGGAGATTCTGCATCTTTTTCTTCCGGTAATAAAGACCCCATAGAGATTGTGCCAGTGAATCCTTTCCCATTGTTTCAATGGAAACTACTCTCTCCTCCTACCACCCCACACTACAACCTGCGAGAGATGCACTTACATAGCCAAACTGGAAGCAATGTCCTCTCCAGCCAGGATTGTGCTAGACAGTCAATTGGAGAAGGTTAACACCTGCACTACACCTCAAGCAACACATAGCCCTTCAAAACTCATGGCACCAACATCCACACATAGTAACACTAAACCCACTTATGCGGAGGCCCTTAACATTAACCTGCCCAAGCAAGAAGGACCTCCAAAGCTGAAATGCAAACAAACACCAATCACAACCAAAGTGACACATAGCTCAAAACATCAGTGTGCCACCAAACAACAGCCCCTAAGGCAAGACAACGTACCAAACACTTTAGTCATAGGTGACGCTATAGTCAGGCACAAAGATGTCTCACTCACCAGGCTGAACAAGGAGAAAATTACTGTCAGCTGCCTGTCTGGTGTCAGGATCTACCACATAACGCATGCACTCGTCACTCCACAACAAGTACAAATATGACTCTGTCATCGACCATGTTGGAGTGAATGACTTGAGACATACCTCCCTGGACTACATGAAAAGAGACATGGAAGAGCTCTCAGATCATGTGGCCCAGGCAGGTATGACCCTAGCCCTGACCAGTATCCTGCCTTCTCCCAGAATTATACCACAGTATAAGGACAAAATGATTGACTTCAACAATTGGCTGAGTTTCTGGTGTCATTCAAAGGGGATCCAGTATCTGTCTGCCTGGGAAGACATGATCAACAAACCACAATGCTTTACCAGAGATGGTCTGCACCTGTCGCCCCTCGGATTCAGGTTACTGGCTAAGGCTCTTGGCACCCCTATAGTGCCTTTTTTAGGCAAGGCTCAAAGGACAAAACCACCACTGTAACATATATAAGCATGCAAAATCTGAAGGTAATGCTACTCAATGCTATAAGTCTAAACCTCAAAATGCACTCACTCGAGGCACTCCTAAAAATGGAGAACATCGATATATGTGCAGTAACTGAGACTTGGTTCAAGGCTCCAGAGCGCACCCCCTGCAATACCAGACTACAACTCTTATCACATTTTTCAGCCACCAAACCAGGACCGAAGCACTAAAGGTGGAGGAGTGTCCATATTCACCAAGGATATTCACACCTCCAGGCTAGTTGCCCAACACAGTGCATCTGAAATTCTACAGGTGCAACTAACACTAGGCAAGAGTGCAATCCAAATTGTAGCTTGCTACAGATCCCCCACCATGCCCCAAGATTCTCATTACACCTTTCTAAACATACTAGATAATAAGATACAACCAAACACCCTAATACTGGGTGATTTCAGCTACCCTGCCATTAACTGGGAAAACTACTCGGGTACCAACAACTTTGCCCAATGGTTCTTGGCATTCATAAATTCCAATGCCCTGGATCAACTAATCCATAGTCCCACCAGAGGCTCAAATATCCTAGACCTTGGTCATTACAAACATGGGAGATCGATGCTCCACACCAGTGGTCACCCCCTTGTTGGTCAGATCTGACAATAAGGCTAATCACCCTTGACATCCACATCCCCCCCCACCCCCAGTAGGGAAACCTCAATAAAAAACTTCTCCAAAGCCAACTTCATGCTACTCAAGTCAGAAGTGACAAACTTCATGACACCCATGCAGACGGAAACTGAAAGTTCGACCAATGAATCCTACACTAAGGCAATGTATGAGCACATCCACTCCTGCATGAATCATGCCATTCCAAACAGAACCAAGACGGTCTCCTCCAAAAAAGGAACCCAATCTGGTGGTCCCCTGCAATTAACAAACTATACAACAGAAGGAAGAAACTGTTGCAGAAAAAAGGAAAATCCCAGGATGCAAAAAACTCCCTTACCAGCCTCAGTAAGAAGCTGAGATCCCTCATAAAATCCTCCAAAGCTAGTTACGAAAATAAAATTGCCAAAGATTCCAAAGACCAACCACAAAGCATTCTGTAGTTATGTCAAGAATCTAAATGGCAATGCTCAGATCTGCTCTGAGCTACAACAGAATGGCATTAAATATAGTGATCCCAAGGATATTGCCAATATCCTGGCAGATTGATTCAGTGCCAACTTCACCCCCCTCTCACCCCCTAAAGGGCCCATCTCAATACCAAATGATTGCCAATTTCCAGTGCTCACGGCCACACAGGTAAACAATGCACACTCCAAAGCTAGAATACAGCATCCATGGGACCAGACGACATCCCGGGCTGTGTACTACATGAATTACAAAATGAACTGGCACCTCACCTAAGTGTCATGTTTAATCATAGCCTCATTTCAGGCTTTGTGCCCAGTGAGTGGCACACAGCTACAATTATCTCAGTCCACAAGGGGGGATCCACCTTGGATCCTGGGAACTATCACCCCATCAGTCTGACGATCCTGATCTGCAAAGCCATGGAATGCATTATCATGGAACTTATAAACAAAGACATTGGCAACCTTCAAACGCTGGACCCTACCCAGTTTGGTTTTGTAAAGGGACGATCTTGTCTCCTGAACCTAATTGACTTCTTCGAATCAGTCTCCAGAGCTGTGGACGAGGGTAAGGAGGTCCACACAGTCTATCTGGACCTCGCCAAGGCTTTTGACACCATCCCCCACTCTGGAATCATAGATAAACTTACTAAGCTGGGCATTAATCTCTATGTCACTCAATGGGACTCTGGCTAACAAAGTTCACAGATGACTGCAAATTGGGAGCCATTATTGAATCCCCAAATGATGTGGATATTCTACAAAGGGGCCTTACAGAAACAGATGCTTGATGCCAGAGCCATGGACTCAAACTCAATGCCAAGAAATTTATGGTTATCCCCTTTGGGAAAAACCATGTGCCCATGAATTACCACAGAAGTGGCAGTACACTAAACACAGAAAGTGTGATAAGGAAATTAGGGACACAGGTGGACAGTGGTCTCACCTTCAATAACTACATAACCACAACAGTCAGAAAATCCTTCTATGTGGCACAACTTATCACTAAGGGCTTTTCATCCAGAAAAAAGGAGGTCATTGTCCCACTGTACTCATCCTTCATTAGACCCATTATAGAGTACAACACCCCATTTGATATGTACCTCACAAGACATCTGCAACAACTGGAAAGACCACAGAAATACCTCACCAAAATAATCACAGGCCTAAAGCAGATGCCCTATGCTGACCGTCTAAAAAAACTCTAGCTATACTCTGTCACATATAACCTACTCAGAGATGATCTCTGCTTAACATACAAGGCCTTGTCAAACCCAGTTCTACTGGACAAGCTACACTTAAAGAAATCCCAATCCCTCAGAGCTACACGCTCCAGGGATCTTAACCTGGTTATCACAATGAACAAAACATGCTGGAGGGATAGGTTCTTGACCCAGAGACTCCCCATACTCTGGAATAAACTGTCCATACATGTCAAGCTGAGCGCCTCTTGGGCCCTCTTCCCTGACGATTGGATGGGAGATAGGAAATTCACCCCAGGGATCACATCAGTTGCCCTGCTAGACAGGGGACCAGGGAAGTAAATATTCTGGGAAGAAATAGCCAGGGAATTGTTATGGCTAGGCTTATATAGGCCCTAGGACCGATAGCCTAGTAATAAATTATGAACTGCTTGAGACAGGGAAAAAAGCACAGGAGTTGACTAGAACAGTGGAGAGTACACTGGAGATAAAACAGAGGCAGGGCTTGGGAGATAGAGATCAACAGGAGTAGAACAAGAAAATCTGAAAATATTGGACTTTCTTGGACTTTGTTAAACTTGTAGAGGACTCTAAAGCATATGCCCTGCTTCATGACATTAACGTTTGGAGACCAAAATCAATAACTTGGAAACTGACAAATGCGGGATGTATATGTGAAACAGGACAGAACAAGAAAATCTGGAAATATTGGACTTGTTTGGACTTGTGTAATGGGGATACTAATGTAAATATGTGCTTCTATGTATTCTTTTTGTTTTTCTCTCTCCTTGTTCAGTTTTAAGAAATGTAGGCATTGCAGTGTAAGGGATCTGGTTAAAGGAGTATGGCAAAAGAAAAAAATAGTGTGATTTTTCCCATTCTTGCCTAGGGGAATGGCTGGTTTAAGGCCATTAGCAGTATGTAGTAGCAAGTTTTAACAGAAAGCAAGTAAATGAAAAAGAGTGTTGAATATTATAAGGTCTTGTTTTCTAGTAAACAGTCCTGCATCTGGTTCTCATATCACTTGCAGACGATCTGAAAAAGAGAAATGGCTTAGAGAAAATGTTTTCTGAAAACATTCAAGTGTTTTCCCAGCTGGGAGACCTACAAAGATAAGGCAAAAACAGACAGCACTTAATAGAAGCATAGGCTCTACCATGTGTCTTAGCATGGATAATCTTTCTTTCTTTTCTGTTTAACTTGTGTCTGTGTGTGTGGTTGTCAGTTTGGAATTGTTGTTTCTACTGGGGGGTTAAAACTTCAATATTTGAAGATGTACATAGATTTATGTGTTGTTATTGAATAGGTTTTAGGGGGTATTGGCCCTCTTCAAGAGAAATCTTGATGAGTGGATGGGAAATAGAAAATTAACCCCAAGGATCACTCCAGTGGCTTTACTCGACAGAGGCACTGGGAATTAAGGTCGGGTAGCACAATGCCAGGGTAATCCTATGGGCTAGGCTTGTAAAGGCTCCAGGGTCATTAGCCTAGTATACACCTATGAACCCATGTGTTTGCATTTTTATTTGAGGGTTTTCAATAAAACAAAATGTTCTGCAAGATGTGACACAGGCACAAATGTAGATGACAAGAAACAATTGTATAAAAGATTAACCTGCGAAACAGTGCATCCATGTAACACAAAAGCTGGAACTAAACATTTAATAAAAAAGCTGGTATACATAAAAGGTGGGAATAATAATCCCTCAAGAATATGATTCTTTATATAATGCCTTTAAACGTTAGTGGTCTCACAGATAAATACAAAAAAGAAATAATAGTGAACTATATTGAAAAATGTAGAATGCAAATAGCGATGCTACAGGAGACACACACAACTGAACATGTGAATTTGAAAAAGAAAGGTTTTTAGGATGGTTATTTAGCAGAATACCTGGGGTAAAGAAAGGGAGGAGTATTTACAGTAACTGCAAGAAGAGTTGCAATAGTAATAGAAGAGATAAAAAAAAAAAAAAAGACAATAATGGTAGATGTATAGTACTAAGGGGCTACTGCCAAAGGAAGAGGATTACACTGGCACATATTTATATTTCACTGAAAACTGCTATAATGGAGCTAAAGAAAATTCTGGAAGAAATAATGAGCTTTCAGCAAGGAATATTACTAATGGGTGAGGACTGGAATTTTATTTGCAACAGTGTAGATGTGCCTGGGCGGCCAAGAAAGGGAAATATAACAAAAAAGGGTAGATTTTTAAAAGACATTTATGAAAATATTTGGCAAGGAAGATGTGAATGCAGTACTAGGAATTCGGAGTGAATTTACATATTATTCCCCAAGATACAAAAACTGGGCTAGACTAGACAGAATTTGTTTCACAGGAACATGTGCATTTAATTGAAGGTCTTGATATGCACTTAATAACTATTTCAGATCATCCGCCAATAATAACTAAAATAACACGGTAATGAAATAAAAATGAGACACTGTTGTTTTCCCACCTATCTGTTGAAAAGAGAGGATCCTAAGGAATGGGTAGTGAAAATTATTCAGGAGCCATTAGAGAAGATAAAAACTTCTTCTGAAAATATAACTAGGTAGTGGGATAAAATTAAAGTGGAATTTAAAAATAGGAGAAAGGGAGCTGTAGTTAAAGAAGTAACAAGAATTATTTAGAGGGACTGACAAATATTAAAGTATTACAAAATAGGGGGAATCTCTCCGAATAAGAAGAGGAGCAACTACAGAGTGTTAAACATAAAATAAGGGATTACCTCGATAATATGTATGAGTTTAGAAAGACTGCTGTTAAGCAACTGTTTTTTGATAATAACTGTAGAGTACAAAAACTTTTAGCACAACGACTCAGGCAACAGAAAGAAGAAACCACTGTCACCAAGCTTAAGGAGGCTATAACAAGGAAGATAAGAAGGGAACCTGTAGAGGTATTAGAACTATTTCTGAAATTCTGTGAAAGTCTATATAAAGCAGAGAAATATGCAAATCAAGAAAAGGTACAAATGGAAATGCTTATGGAAGAATTAAATATGCCAAGGCTAGAGGGAGAGGAGGCTCAATTACTATCAGTTAGGATAGGTCATATATAACCAATCTACAGAAAGTCCCCAGGAGTAGATGGTATTCCTGTGGAAGTTTGGAAGCTAGGAGGGAAAAAACTGATTAAGATCTGGAAGGTTTCGTTTAACAGTATTTTAACAGGAGGAGAAGTACCAGCCTCCTAGAAGAAAGCGGTAGTAGCTGTAATACCTAAAGAGGGTAAAGATCCATCAGATCCAGCTTCATACAGGCCCATTTTAGTACTAAATCAGTTTGCATTTGTCTATAATAGCTAAAAGAATGGCAAAAGTGATGCCAAAACTGATAGCTATGGATCAGTGTGGTTTTGTGGAGAGGAGGCAAACATTTGACAACATAAACAGAACAGTGATGATCCACAGGGAAGCAGCATGTAAGAAAATATCTCTGTTGCTGGTGAGCCTTGATGCAGAAAAAGCATTTGACGACAAAATCAGATGGGATTTTATGAGCAGAGCAATGGAAGCATTTACATTCCCTGATAAAATTATAAGGTTGATTAGGAGGATATATGAAGTATCAGAGGTGAAAATTAAAGTGGGG
Source organism: Protopterus annectens (assembly GCF_019279795.1). Classification (NCBI taxonomy): domain Eukaryota; kingdom Metazoa; phylum Chordata; order Ceratodontiformes; family Protopteridae; genus Protopterus; species Protopterus annectens. The sequence continues at coordinate 664,863,640 of NC_056745.1, read as the reverse complement.
GGGTCCTCCCTGATAATCTCTGCTTGAGCAGAGGAACAAGGCAGGGGAGTCCTCTCTCCCCTTTTTTGTTTGCATTATATTTCGAACCATTGGCAAAGAAAATAAAGGACTCAGAAATTCAAGGAATTCATCGATGTGGTAGTCAAGAAAAGCTGGCTGTATTTGCAGATGACGTTATTTTATATCTGACAAAACCAGAAAGGGACATTACAGTGCTATGGAACATATTGAGACAGTTTCAAACCTTTTTTGGATGCAAAATGAATGAAGCTAAAACAAAAGCAATAGCAGTAAATTATGTACTCGCATATGAATTGGTTCAGAAATATCCATATTTATGGGGACATGATAAAATCAAGTATTTAGGAGTATGGATTAAAAATCATAACTGGTGTGGCAGCTAAGGATATGTGGGAAGAGACTAAAAAGATAATACAAAAAATGAGAAATTGTTATATGGATATTGATAGTAAGATACAAACAGTTAAAATGTTTTTATTCCATTTAGTCTTATACATTGGTCAGGAATATTTTTATCAACCAGAGGAGAAAATGTGGATAGCAATAAAGAGCTGAAGGATTTTATCTGGATGGGGAAGACGGCAAGAGTCAAGTGGGATAAGCTTATTCTTCCAGTAGAACAGGGCGATTGAGATTACCAGAGATGAAGTGGTATTTCAGAGCAACACAGTTAAGGTTCCTATAAATAGCACAAGCAGAAAGCTATAATTCAAAGTGAAATTAAATGATGATGAAACAGGGGGGGGAAGCTCAAGTAACAGGGAGAGCCTGGGATTTTGGATGCAGACCTTTAAGGAGAACAACAATAATCATACAGAATATTATATGCATAAAGTAGCAGAAGGTCTTCTAAGAACTAAGCCAACAGGGGAATGGAGAAAAGGTATTCTGCTGATAGGGATGACTGCAATTAGGGATACAGACAATAGGCAAGAGGGGGCAGGGATATATTGGAGAAAACTTGCAAAAGAACCAAAGGATTAGGAGCAAGTAACTCAAGAGGGAAAGGTAATAGAATGGGAAAACGCCAAGAACTTATTTGGACTGCAGGCTAGAGATTGCTTTCCATATCAAGGATTGATGTCAGAGTATAGGCAATGAGAAAGAAATAGGGGGTCCTAAACAAAAGATCAGCACTGTTAGAGTTTATAGTATAAGCTAGAAAATCTAAAAAAATATGCTAGAAACGGAGCGGAGACTCAGCCGAGGTATTTTCAGTTAATTTAATAAATCCACACAAACGAACAAAGAAACAGTTGATACATGAACGCCTTCACTCCATATGTATGCATTTTCGTCTTACTATTCTAGACTTCATCAGATGACCAGTGTGTATTTCTTTTCCTGATATTTATATTGAATTTAATTAACCAAGACCAATGAGATTAAGCTACCTTTGTTCAAAACCACCAATGATTTTGTGTTTAAAAAACAATTACAAAATCAATCATTGCTTTTTCACTTAAAACTTTCAACCAAACATCCTTGAATATTAAAAACATCAACATATAAAGCACAATAATATAATTCTATTATAAAATGTTAAAAAAGTACAAAAAAATTGTCACTTGTATTAGGGATACAGACAAATAGGCAAGAGGGGGCAGGGATATATTGGAGAAAACTGGCAAAAGAACCAAAGGATTAGGAGCAAGTAACTCAAGAGGGAAAGGTAATAGAATGGGAAAACACCAAGAACTTATTTGGACTGCAGGCTAGAGATTGTTTTCCATATCAAGGATTGATGTCAGAGTATAAGCAATGAGAAAGAAATAGGGGGTCCTAAACAAAAGACCAGCACTGTTAGAGTTTATAGTGTAATCTAGAAAAGAAGATGCAATTAAGAAAGGAATAATTAGTATAGCATATAAAATATTGCATGCTAACTATAAGGTTCATAGGTTCATACTAAGCTATCTGCCCTAGGGCATTTATAAGCCTAGCCAGAGTGTGTTTGGCTTTCGCCACCCATTTTAAATTAATTTTGCTATGCCCTTCAAATCAATCAAAGAAGTTTAGGAAGGATTGGGAAAACAGATTAGATAAGCGATTCACAAAGAAATAATGGGGGATACATGTATATCTCCCAAATATGCAACAAAATCTAGAAGATGTAGGATTTTTGCCTGGAAGTGTTTACATAGGTATTTTTATACCCCAAGCAGACTTCAAAGAATTTTTTCTCAGGTTGACAGCAAATATTGTAGATGTGATCTGGATGAAAGATGTAACCGGGAATGTATTTTCTCAGACTGTAATAAGTTGGCAGACTTTAAAGATTCCCTGCAGAGTGTTCTGTTGGAGATGCTGGGTGAGTAAATTGGAGTAACTAGGGAAATTATTTTCTTGAGCTGTGATACAGAATCAGAACTGCCTAGACATAGTAAGGCCTTACTGACTCTAATTATGATGCTACCAAGAAAGCAATTACTAGAACATGGAAATCAAAGTGTAAACCAACTTTAGTAGAAGTAGCAAAGATAGTATACAGATAAAACATCTGGAAGTGGAATCTTTAGAAAAGTGTAGGAGCAAATTACATAGGAAAAAATGGGAAATGTGGGCTCAATACATGCAGAGGAGGAACAAGGTTTAAAAGAAGGCAGGATTTCAATGAACTATGTAATGGTTGACTACCAATTACTGAATATGTTAAAAGTGTGTATAATATTTGCAGCTACAGTTGTGTTGGTACAGTTTCAAATGTATAATGTTTGCAACTGAGATTGAGTCACTATGGTTTATTTTCATTTATATAAATGTAACATTGCTTATATCATACTTGATAATTTCATAAAGATTTTTCATGTTTAAAAAAATGATAGAACCGTTTAGCTGAGGAGGGGTAGAACTGAGTGCCATTTTGCTGAATTGCTTATTCTTGGAGGAGGGGAGGGTCTTCTAGCTAAGGCCACAGCCCAATTTGGAAATTGTTAATCTCAGTTCTGCCATAGAAAACTTTGGGAAAATACAGTGGTTGACTGTCCTGCATACTGAGAGAGTCTGTACTGGCATGAAATCTTTCTACTGTCTGACCATGACTGCCACCACTCTAAGATGAGAACATAATATGAAGAGCCATTATTCTGGAAGTTCATCAGTGCACTGAAGATACAGTTTATTTTGTAAAATACAGCAGTTGTTTTGACCCGGTTTATTTTGGCTATATTCTGACCCTGCTAGAACATGTCTATGAGCAGTGAATAACATCACCAAGCAAGGAAGTGGATGAAAACACTTATGCAAGGAGTGAGTACCTATATGAAAATGGAATGTTGCTCCTAATCTTGTATTGGTCAGTCATCCTTGTACCAAAGTCAGATGGCAAAAATTCACAGTTCTTGTCTGTTTAAGAGTAATCAGCTGAAATGTGTTACATGTGCCATGAAAGACCCTGAACAGGCAGAGATATACTTATTTTTCGTTTTGTTCATTTCGGTTTAAAAAGTTGTCTGGTTGTCCCAGTCCTTTGTAGGATAGGTATTGTATGGTTTAGGCTACTACAACAGTGATTTATTTGAATGTTTACTGTTATGGTATGTTTACTTATGTAACTGCACTTTAGAGGGAAGAGTCAGAAATGTTTTATTAACCCTTAATGATTTCATGAAATTATTTTTTTTCTTGCTGATTAAATTTGTAGAACCACCCTTGTCATTGGTCCTGTTTTTATGGTGCTGGGTCTCCACCATATATGTTTCTTCTGAGAATTAATGATCAGACTGCTGAGTGGTTGATGACGTTATGACTGCCTAAACAGTGCCCAGTAGAAACAATCTAGACTTTTGCCACTTTCAGGAGCATTTGAACCCTTCACGTGGTTTAACAATTCCTAAACACCTTTCTGCCCTTGAGTTTTCTTGCAGCAGCAGCAACCTATGCTAGTTATTTCAATCGTATATGCATGAAGGCTGAAATTGCCACTTAAAAAATTTAGAGGGAGTTCTACAAAGTAACTTATGCATGCCTCTCAATCTCTTAACACAATAATTCTGGACAAAGCTAAAATAATGGGTGGACAAAGGCCCAAAATTGTAGTTAGATTTTAAATATTGTAGTTACCAGAATAGTAGTCTTTGCATTAGCATGCATTTTCAGAAGGCTGTGAAGTCTAAAAATCAAATATCTGTCTTTGTTTAGTAACTGCAATCCTCAGTGACTGCAGAATGCCTAAAAGTTGAAAGGTATGGTAGGCCACAGAATCACCATAGATTTCTAGCTAATGTTATTTGATGTAATACATTAGCCGAGGTGAACCCTGTGCAGGCAGGGGAGATCGGCGACCTGAAAAGGGAAGTCGCGGAGTTGAGAGGAGAGGTCTCGAAATTATTGCAACTGTTTTGTAGCTATGGGGCACAAACGGGCTATTTTTGAACCCCAGAGATGGTTGCCATCAGTGAGATATGGAATGCAGGCTCCTGTGTAGAAGAGGAAACCCCCATTCTTTATAATGGAGAGGTCCATGAACGAAGGAAACGTCATGATGTCACCACGGCTGCTTTAGTTTATCATGGTAACCGTAACATGCTGCGGGAGCGTGTTAATCAACAGGACAAGGCTTTTCAAATTTTCAGCAGACACAGTCCATTCCCTGACCAACGGAGCTGTTTATCATGGCAAGGATGTTAAAGTTATTCAAGTATGCTGGCAGGGAGTCCGTCCAGGACACCTAAAAAAGGTACTGTAAATACTAAGCCCTTGCAGGCTGTTCCTTTGGGGACTGTGGAGTCTAATAGTGTTTATCATGCTAGTGGAACAGCTCATTCTTTGGTACAGGATGCTGGCATGCTTAAGAAGTTTGATAATTTGTTGAAAAAGAATTATAATTTTCAGGAAGTGAAAAATGTTAACGAGAAGAGAACAATGTGAATTCTTCTTTTCCCATTTACAATTCTTTGAAAGATTTAATTTTTGCCTTTGAAAATAAACTTTACAAATATAAAACACTGCAGATTGAAACTATGTATTTTAATGACTGTATTAATTTGAAAATTGTACCACAAGGTTTACGTGTTTTTAAATTTCCCTTTGGTCTATATTATGACACTGACATTATTAATGATTTTGGGGACCTGTTTGACAAATGGGGCCTGGAATTGCTGGAAAAGGTGTTTTTTTATCAGGAACAAATGAAAGGAATATTGGAAAATGAGTTGGATAGAATGAATAAAAGCATATTAGAAGACTTGTTGTTCCAACAATATGAAGGGTTGTATGCTAAAGTAATTAGGGTGGAAAACAAGTGCAATGGACAGTTTTACAAGAAAAAATGTAAATTAAACCAAAATGTACGACAATATGAACTCCATGAGGTTTATCCCATTAATAAAATCTATACAGAGAGAAATGTAGATGTGAGGGAGAATGAAAAATCCCACTTTGATTCAGTTCAAGGTGAAGCTTATGAAGGTGATGAAGGGGTTGAGAACTATGTGAGTACAGATGGGAACAATGACCCTAGTATGGGGGATTTTCAAGTTCCCAGATGCTCGAAAAGAATAGCCAACAGAAATATGGAAAGGAAAGATGCACATTATCAGAGGAATCCATGGAAAGGATTTGGCAACCGGGGGAGGGGCAGGAATTTTTATTGAACAGACATGAAACAACTAGTGACAATATTATTAGTTGTTATTGTGGGTTCAAAATTTACAATTATACCTCTAAGGAAATTAAAAAGGAATTTTTTACTTTATTCTCCAAGGGGTTTAAATTTGTCCCCACACAAGTTCCAGATTTAGCTGAGGAATGGTGAATGTACATCTTTATACTAGAAAGTAAAATTTTCAGGTCATGTTCCCTGGGGACAGGCCTGATTCCACTGGTTTCTACCAAGGAGGTGGGGGCCAAGAAAAGTAGTACATACAACCCACCTTTACACCCCCTGATAAGTACATATGAAAAGGTTGTTAAGGAGGAAATATATGGTTTATGGGCAGAAGAAAAGAGGTTTTATTCTAACCTGAATTTACAGGAAAGGACTTTATTGAAGGGATTGAAGGCTGACAGGACCCTTAGAATTATGGCTTCAGACAAAGGGGGGCATAGTTCTTTTTAATGCTGACGATTACATTAACATCATGCAGGGGATGCTATTTGATGAAAATAATTACCTCAAGGTTTCAAAAAAACAAATTAACATAGCTTATCAACGTATATATGGTTACTTGGAGGAATATTTATTAGAACAAAGAATTTCGTTTGAAACTCACAATTTTCTTGTTAACGCATATCCTAAGGTTCCTGCCTTTTTTGGTATACCTAAAATCCACAAAAGTATTCATTCTCCACCATTTAGACCTATTGTGGCGGCCAGTGGGTCTAAAACACACAATCTGGCGGTCTTTGTGGATAAAACTTGTAGACATACTTTGGAAGGGATACCAGACATTCTTAAGGATTCATGGGAATTTCTGGGACTGTTAAAACCAGAGTTATGGTCTGATGATGATATTTTTTTAACTATAGACATTCAGGACTTATTTACATGTATACCTAGGACTGAAGGGATGGAACTTTTTGAAGACATTTTACAGACTTGCTCCACTTTAGATTGTGGACGACTCCAACTGGTTTGTGAAATTATGGCCCATGTTTTAGATAACTTTTTGAGGGCGAGTACTACCAACAAATCAGGGGTGTTGCCATGGGAGCGGCCTATGCCCCTTTGTATGCCAACCTGGTCCTTTTTGGATGGGAAGTACGATGGGTGTTTAATAGTAAAATTTGGGCTGATATACTCACGTATCATAGATTTTTGGATGATATTTTTATTCTATGGAAGGGGAAGGAAGATTATATCACCCTTTTTATGGAATATTTGAATCAAACCACATCATTTTTGAAGTTTACCTATGAGGTGAATAAATTAGAAATGAGCTTTTTGGATGTGAGGATTTCTAAGACCAACCAGGGTTTCAAATCAAATGTATATCAGAAACCGACATTCTGTAATGCTTACTTACATTAATTGAGTCACCACCCTAGAAATCAGAAAAAAAGTATAGTTAAGGGTCAGGCAATTAGGCTGGCTAGAATGACCTCAGACAGAAAAGACGTAATAAAAGGGCTTGAATTTTTGAAGAACTTGTTTTTTTGAGAGGGGATATCCCCCCCACATAGTAGAACCCATTACTGAGGAGGTTCTTGGTGAATGGGGGAAGAGATATAAGCCCCCTATTGGGTAGTGCTAGTGCCGTGGTTGGACCTAAGATGGATGGAGTTGGGAATGGAATGGATAAATCTGAGGATGCACCAGAACAGGACACCCTTCTGAATTCTAATAGTAACTACAATCAAGCATGTGCTATTCAACATAGTCCCTTGTCTAATCAGATTAAACAGATTTTACACAAAAACTGGGGTATATTCAAGTTGAATAATGAGGTTTACAAGAAGGTATGGGAGAAACCAATTTTTTCTATGAAAGTTGGTAGCAACATTAAGTTAAACTTGGAGAAAACTAGAGTGGATGAGGCACACGATGGAGGAAATACTAAACCTTGTGGACGTTTTTCATATTGTGGATACATCCTTCAGGTACCCTCGGTAACCTTAAATAATAGAATTGGAAGTGTAATATATTTGAGAAAAGGGAACTAGTATACTAACAAGATGGTCTATATTGCATTGTGTAACACCTGTGATGGGGTCTACATCGGGAAAACAGAGAGATCCCTGAAATGCAGGATATACAAGCATTTGTATGAAATTAAACATCAAAAGGAAACAAACGCCCTTTATAGAGACACAGTCAGGATTGCAGTGGACACACTGGTTTCAAGTTTGCCCTTGTTGATTCAGTGAGTTTGGATGTGGGGGGGGGGGTTGGAAAAATCATTTATATAAAAAGGAATTAGAGGCAGCTCAGGTTGGCTGCAAATTTTTACCCTGGTTTAAATGATCACATATCCATATTTTCAGTTTTAAAGGAAAGGGCTAATCAAATTAGATAGTGTTTATAGCCCCATTTTAAGGCATGTTTTAGTTTATTGACACTGGCATATCAGCTGTTTTTGAACTGAATACACTTTCACAACTATGTATTATTTTATACAGAGAAAACTTTATATTAGTTTGATGAAATTATGAATTACATGATGAAATTATGAATTACATGAACATATATATAATATATGAATTTTTTAAAAAATGTATGAGACTTTTATTTAATGCATATATATTTTATGCTCAGAATTTAACATTTGTTGTATTTGGTGCTTTAAATGTTCAAATGCTGACTAATTAGTTAATTGATTGGTTTGCAGTTATTGGTGGGAGAGTATTTAAATGTGGAGTATATCCTTGGTCACTTGTTCTAATGAAGTAATTTTATGGTGACGGAAGCGCTTAACATGAACTACTTTGGATGATTTTATTTATTTATTTTATTAAAAAACAGCCTCTACGGTCCCTTTGTTGCTTTTTTCTTTGGTTATTTGATGTTGGGGTAACTTTCACCATGTGAGTGAAGTTGGTAGAGGTCCCAGGCTCTTTTATTTTGGAAAAAATCTCCCCTTTTAGCTTATTTATTTATTTATTGGGTGAAACTCAGTAGTAATAACAGTATAATGTTATGTTGCCCATCTCGCCTTCCTTCTTTCTGGTTGGATTCAGAGCCGATCTCTGCTCTGACTCGGCCACTTCTAAATCTCGAAAAGTCCTTACTGGCTCGAGGCTAGCCCCTTATCCCAGCATGCTTAGCGGTAGATACCCAGATCTCGTTTTCCGCTTGTAGCATCGAGATTGTCTTCTGCTGGCTCAGGCTAAGTAGTGATATTTTTCTATAAAAATTCTTATTTTTTTAAGGCTAAATTTCTTTAGAGTTTAGTGATTACTCCTTCTATATCACCCCTATCCTCTTTGCTTTTTTTTTTTCCTGTTAGGCTGTTGTTTTCTCTCAGGCCTTTACCCGTGTGTTGTTGTCGGCAGCCCGTTTTTCTTGAGGGTTGTTCTCTTGTCTTGTTATCCCTCCTTGCTACCTAGGGAGAAGCCATTTTAGTTAGAGGCTTTAACCCTTTGGGAGCAGTAGCTGTTTAACTTAGAGGCTACCCCCCCCTCTTCTTCCTCCCTTTTCTTCTAAAAAAAAAAAAAAAAAAAAAAAAAATACTCTCCAAGTTGTTAGTCCTGTTTTTTGTGGTGTTTATAATGTCTAAAGAAATACCTAAGCAGTCAGGGTTCAGGAAATGCGACTCGTGTTGCCAGAAAATGTCCCTTACAGATGGGCACATGAGTTGTGTGTAATGTCTAGGGGCGGTCCACCTGCAGGACTCGTGCTCTGTTTGCCATGCCTTTAGCACATGGGTTTTGCAGGGGAGGTGCAACAAACTTATTTTGAGAGGGTTATTAAAACTCCAGGTTGAGGTAGCATCGGAGACTCAGCCCTTAAAAAAAATCCGATGACAAACTGGCATCTTCGTCGACTCCCCCTTCGGCTGACAAATTATAGACCCAAATCGTCAGAACCTTCGGACCGGATTCTTGGCTCCGAGGAGTCTTTTTTTTCCAGCAGCCCTGTCAGTGTCTTCGGAGCCATCCCGGACCCAAAAGAGATCTAGATCTCCTTTGCTGGATCCGGTGAGATCTGTGCCTCAGTCTCCACTGTTGCAGTCAGTGGCAGGTAGTCTCCAGTCCTCGGCCCACTCCTCTCAATCATCCAGGAGTTTATTAGATGATGATGTGGAAAAAGTGTTGAAGAGGCTGCTCAGGACACCGGTATTTGCTAAATTGTTGTCGAGCCCAGCCCAGAAGGAAGTGTTGCCATTGTCCGAACCATTCCCTGTCTCTATTCCTCCTCCGACTGCGTCCAGTTCGGAGCCGGAGTGCATGGAAGTAGTAGTGGTGGAACCGTAGGTTCCAACATCCGCTCTGACTTCCTTGATAGTCCGCCCTGTCGAAGGGTCTGGGTGCCGAGACTCTCATCAGCTCCGAGAGGGGAAGTGGCATTGGACATCCCACATCTGCCTCAAAGCCATCGCCTTTGGTGTGGAGGAGGTCTCCAGGCTCCTCAGAGCCGGAGCCTTCCTCCGTTCCAGATCACGGTGCCTCAAGGTGATGAGGCATGTGCTGTCTACCGAGACTGCTCCACCCTCGGCTCCATTGGCTCCATCCCCATCGATACCAGTGTCTGCCTTGGATCCTCCTCTCCGTCCCAAGCGTAGGGAACCAATGCCCCAGGATGCCCCACAGGGCGACCCCTCTTCTTCCGAGACCTCTCCTGAGCATGCCTCAGAGGAGGTTCCCAGGAAGTAAAGATGTAAGAGGAAGCATGTGGACTCCCCTGAGTCCGTCACTTCATGACACAGACTTGGATGACTCGGAAGGGACCCCACGGTCCCATGTACCTGGATGTGTTTGATTCCAGACCCTCCATCTCCTGGGCGTCTCTGCTTTTCGATCCACTTTTGTCTTTAGTGAGTCGAATGGCATGGAGTGCTCCAGAGACCATGGAGCCTATTCCGAGAAGGCCTAACAAGTTCATTACCGCACCAGAGGACAAGACATTTCTCTCTTAAGGTGTGCCAGGTGATGCTATGGTGGTGGCAGCAGCCACCAAGAAGGAACTCGCTGAGACTTCCTCTTCTATCCATCCGCCAAACAAGGAGTCTAGAGCCATGACTAGATATGGGAAGCATGTTTTCTCTTCCGCAGCCTTTACTCTTCGGTCGCTAAACTATTTGACACAATTCACAAGACTTCAGAGGGATCTCCTTAAAGAGCTGGGAGATACCCTCCAGGATCCTTCAGCTGAGGGAGCAGCTTGCAAGTCGGCTAACCAGCTAGTGACCCTAACCTCCATTGTTAATTCCTCCATGCGCCTGATTTCTTATGCAGCAGATGGAGCGAGTAGGGCTGCAGGCACAGGAGTGGCTCTTCAAAGACACTCCTGGATGCGCCTTTGTCAATTTGCAAAGTCCTTCTTGTCCTCCTTTACGAACGCCCCCCCTTTGACGGCTCGGCCTTGTTCGGGCCGCAAGTTAGAGAGACTGTTACCAGGAGTGAACGAGATGGCAAAACTCTGTCTGCCGTAGGAGTCCATTTTTCCACTCCATCCAGGCCTTATCCCAATGGCCAAAAGAGTGGTAAAATGTACTGTAAATCCCAGGGAGCTTTGCCGGACACTCATGGAGATAATTCTCCCAGGGGCAGAGGGGGAAATAATGGGAGATGCCAGCCTTGCGACAGGAGGGTCCACAACAGGGTGACAGGGATATATTCTGTGCCCGGCCCTTTCAGAATCCCTGAAAGATTGCCCAGCTGCCCACCTCTAGAGGCAGTCTGGGGCAGAATATCACTGTACCCAAAAGCCTGGCAAGACATAACAGAAGACTCGTGGGTATGGTGCATAATATTCAGAGGTTACAAAATTCCCTTCTCCCAAACACCCCCAAGAAGTCAAAAAAGATCAAGTCCAGATATTCCACCCAATCTTCTGGATCAAGCAGCCTTGAAAGTAAAGAGTTTGCTGCAAAAAAGAGCCATTCAGGAAGCCCCCACAAACCAGATTGAATTCAGAACTTACTCAAGGTTCTTTTTACTTCCAAAAAAGACGGGGACTGGAGACCTATCCTGCATCTCAGCATGTTAAACAGGGCAGTAAAGAAGACCAAGTTCCAAATGGTGACACTGCAGTCCATTCTACCCTTTTTGGGTCAGGACGGTTGGATGTGCTCTGTCGATCTCCAGGATGCGTAGTACCACCACATAAAAATGGACAGGCAGTCCAGGAGACATTTACACTTCCGGCTGGGAGCCAGTCATTACCGGTTCAGAGCTTGTCCTCTAAATTTCTTATCGTGGAAGACCCTCTTCCTGATTGCAATTACATCAGTTAGGTGGGTTTCCGAGTTGCAGGCACTTTCCATCCACCTGCCTTATATTATTTTTCACAAGGATAGAGTATCTCTTAGAACAAATCATTTCTTTTTACCAAAAGTCTGTTCAGATTATAATTTGAATCAGTCAGTTGAACTCCCTGTATTCTTTCCAATTTATGGTAACAAGGCAGAGTATAAGGTACATCAGTTGGATGTCCACAGACAGTTACGATTTTATCTTCAAAGAACCAAGGACATCAGAAAATCAAATCAGCTGTTTGTGTCCTTCTCACAGAGTACGCAAGGCTCACCAGTTTCCAAAGTGACTTTGTCAAAATGGCTGTTCAATACTATTACTTATGCTTATGAGTCTTGGAATGTGTCTTTCCCGGGAAAGGTAAGGGGACACTCTACTAGGTCCTTGGCTACCTCCATAGCTTTTCAAGCCAAGCTTACATTAGATACTATTTGTGCAGCAGCAACATGGGCTACTCCCCATACATTCATTAATCATTACAAAGTGGACATGGCCTCTCAGAACAGGGCATTTTTTGGTTCCACGGTTCTGAAGTCTCTTTTCCAGTGTGCCACCCTGGATTTAGGTGCTGGGGACGCTGTCCCAACCAGAAAGAAGGAAGGCGAGATGGACAACATAACATAAAGAAGTTATGTTCTTACCATAATGTTCCACGTTTGTTGTCCTTTATCTCGCCTTCTTTCTGCGTCCCTCCCTCCTTCCTTCATCCTGGATGATTGAGAGGAATTCCCTTTTTGGCTGATTTGGCCGAGTTTCCTTTGCTTTTCAGCTGTTGGTATAGTATAGTCCTTGTCACCATTGTTGTACTGTTTTTTCGGTACAAGGAAGCAGTATTGTTTGGTTACCTCCTTTATTTGGTAATTTATAGTTCTCCTATCTAGTGGTTAGTTGTCACAAACGAGATCTAAGCATGCTGGGATAAGGGGATAGCCTCGAGCCAGTATGGACTCTTCGAGCTTTAGAAGTGGCCAAGTTGGAGCCGAGATTGGCTCCAAACTCAACCAGAAAGAAGGAAGGCAAGACAAGATAAAGGACAACAAACATGGAACGTTATGGTAAGAACATAACTTCTTTTTTTATGGGTGGCCTAGACATTTTGATGTATTTAATTGACATGCTTTAGAGTTTCATACTTTGCATGTGGCCTTTACGGGGTTCAAACCCAGGTTAGGTCAGATGCTCATAGCCTTTAACCTCTGTGTTGTGCTGCCCAGACTCACTTGTCTAAGGATTTGCAGGCTTCACTCATAAGTCTGAAACAAGGTTTATTTGATTTAACAAGAAATGTTTTTTTTTTGTATACCATATCCCTCCTGATTCTCCAGAAAATTATGCCCGCTTAAGACTTTATTTGCTAGGTTTTACACACTAATTAGGAAGCTGCCATTGTAAATGCGGAATAATCATTATGGCTTGTGATATCAATATTATTATTAGGGTTGTTAGAAAATTCAGACAATATTTTGCATCCTTGCCAACAAGAAAGATGTGTTTGGGTTCCTAGGCAGTTTTTCCAAGCAACTAGCCCAGAGTATTGTTTTCTGTTGCAGTAAATGACTTGCTTTTATAAGCCTTGTCATGCATTTTATGAAAGTGCTAAGGATAATCATTCATATTCATGCTGCTTTTAGGAATGAGGTTTTCAGGTGGGTGTGATCTTGCTTCGGTAGTAGTTCTTTGAAACACTGAAATTGTTCCTGTTTTCCATTCTGAATCTCCCCATCCTTTTAATCCCTTGTATTGGTTTTTGCTCATGTTCTGTGAATACACAGAAGTGAGAAAGGGGAATTTAATCACCTTTGTACCTTTAGACAGCTTTGCAAAATCCAGCTTGTTTTGACCCAGTATGCCGTTTTGCCTTTTTTGGCTGCAAACATCTTGTAATTTTATATAGTAATGTATTATAATGGTGGGCTGTAGTGAAGTATACACTGCTTTTAAGGTTATACTGTAATTCAGGAAATTGCTAGCAGTCTGTGTTTATCATTTAAAATTATAGCCATCTCTTGAAACAGTTCATCTAATTCAGCATTTCTTGGTTACATTTGCAGACTTCTGAATTGTCTGACTAGGGCACCTAATCTGCAGGGACTGGAGTGGTATTTATGTATTTCTGTACTGAATGCAGAACTGAAAAAAAGCCGAAGTTACTGATATCAGAGCCCTAAGTCCCCAAGAAACACATCCACAGCAAACGGAACAACCAAGGAGGATGAAAGAAAGCTACAAACCCAATGTAGTTTAAAGGTTTATCATACACAGCCAATCATGATGATAAAACTCGTTTTTTGGGTGTTCCAAAAAATCCCATGAATCGTTAAGGATATAGGGAAAACTTTTTAGAAAATGTTTTAAGGTTCCATCAGTAAAGATCACCAAGAAGTGGGTTATTCATCCTGCTCCGGATACAATAGGTCTTAAAGGAGGATTGTGTACATTTTTATGTATCTTTGGAATCTCAAAGATGGCATTATCACTGGGTATTCTACCATACAATACTTAAATAAAGTGTAATCAATCACCATTTTGTCCAGTCTTTCGAATATAGTCTAATTTTCTAATAGCAACATAAATTTCATTTTTAGATACTGTAATATGCTGGGTTTTATTACTGTGCAAATTATGCATTCTGGAAACATAATCAATAATGTCCAGTAGGGCAACCCCACACCCTTTATTGGGCTTCATAATTCTTAAGTCACACTTCTTAATCAAATCATTCATGATTAGTGTCTCATCTTTAGTAAGATTAAATGCCCGTGAATTCTTAGGCTGATTTTTGAATTCTCTTACATTATGCTCACAAAGTTTTTCAAACAAAGACAAAGTGGGGTGCAAAGGGGGGGGGTATTTCCTAATGAATTTAACTTTTTGGGTAGTGCTGTCAGTATGCTCATCAGATTATATCTTACAATTTAATTTGCATACATAAAGCTTCTGATCAGTTAACGCATCTACTATATCAAATTTGAAACTAGGTATAAAAGTGTATCCTGTAATAAAAAGTTTTAAATCTGTGTAACCAATAAAGTCTTGGCTGTAAGTAAAACTTTTACAACCATCATGTTCATGAATACAGGGACAACTAGCATCAGGGTTGGTAACTGGGTAAATCTAATGTCGACATCACCTTCAGTTAGCATTTGTGTCACCTCTGGTGGTTGTAATAAGGTGACCTGTACTGTGATAGTTCTGGTATGTTCTGGAATCCTTGTGGGAATGTTTCTCCTTCTTTGCTAACTTCTCTGAGTGTCTGAGAGGGGAACTGCACTGGATCTGAAAAATCCCTATCTATGACACTATTATCAGAATTAACAGAACTATCAAGTTGATTATTAACATTAAGGGGAGACTGGTGAGTCCTACTAACACCCGTAAATTCTGAAGTTACAGAATAGCTTTCATAGGCCTTAGGAATATGATAACCCTTCCCTGTACATATTCAGCCTCATCCCATTCTAATTTTTTAACCTTTGCTCTAACACATTCTCATCATTTTTAAAAAGTCATCATATTCAGCCATCTTAATATCAAACAGTAAGTCTTTCATGAGTAAAGTGTTCAAAGTGTTAATTTGTTCTAATAACAAGTCCATCTCCTTTTAATTTGATTTAATAAGAATTCTCATTAATTTAAAGCCACACTCATCAAAAACTGATAGAGTAGAGAAAGGTCCCTGGAAATACCAGTAGGAAATTTCTGCAGTTGTAATCCCTTTGGGAACCCTCCTTCTTGTTAGACACTTTTTAAATACAAGTTATCAAACTGAAGTATCTTGTACTTGACAATTTTTTTCTCAACAGTATTACGGTATTTATTAAGAGAGAAACCTGCATGAGAAGGAATAGTCCTGGTGTGAAAGTCCATGGAGGTTTCACTTAACCAATAAATGTGACACTCCACCACTAAACCAGTAATCAATGAGCCTCAATCCTCGCCACTGGCACCAGTGAGGGATATACACTGAGAAGATGACAAGGTACACACACATTATTACCAGATGCAGCTCCTTGCATCAAGTGCAATTTCCCTTAAGAGCACAGAGACCATAGTCAGTCCATCCGTGGCTGGTTTCTCCCTCTTTCTCCAGTTCCCCAATAAGACTCCCTACTGGCACAGCTATAGAATTGAGATCTCAGGTGAATGGCCAAGCCAAGACCTCCAGCACCCTTTCTGTCCAATCAGTGCTTTGTGTCCCTGCCCAAGTAGCTGACACACGCACTCTTTGAGGTTTGATTTACACAGACACACACACCACACACACACTCACACTCACACACACACACACACACACACACACACACACACCTGGGAAAGGCTGTCACAGGTTTACTAGCTGTGCCTCCTTTTGCCCAGACTATAAGGTAGTTATCACTGCCACCTCCTTATCAGCTACTTTAAGGCCCTTAACAAAGGTTGTCCAATCTTACTGTTGCAATGTTACTATTAATACAAAATGGTAGTTTGATCAAGAGCAAAGCTTTTAGTAGTGGCACACAATGTCACTACATAAATATGCAAGTACTCTCAGAACTTAAATATCTCTAGACAGATCAGCCACAGTGAGAGTTCAAAATCATAGAAAATATTTAAAATAACATTGTAGGCCAGTCTCAGATAAATAAAGAAAAACATCTAAACTATGCTTTGTTATATTCCTGACTGTTTCTAAGAGAATGACTATACCCGAGTTAACTTACTTAAGAGCAATGCAGATGTGGTGAGTGTTTCTTCTCTAGTTGTTGTTGGGTCGAAGACAGAATACAGAATGCTCTCTTTCTCAGAAAGTTTTCAGATTAATATCTCAACTATTACTGCTGGGCTAGCTTGCAGAATGACATAATTTCTTGTCATCTGACTTCTAGTCCCCATGCCCAAAACAACCATTGATGGCAGCTGGTAGCACTTCGCATCTACCTGTAAAGTACATAGCCAAGGGCTTTTCCTCAGACCTTTGGCAAATGCTGGAAGTCATAAAACAATAAAACACTTCAAAGACTATACAAGAAAGCCTCTGAGCACAGACTCTGTGTCTCTGGCCTAGCCTATAAAGTAATTTAATTTTAGCTATTTTTCTAAAATTTACTAGACTGAGGTTAACCTCCTGATCCCAGTTTCTACTGTTAAAATACATACATCTAAACAGTTACAATAGTGCATGTACATTTCTGTTCTTTTCCAGTAGGGTACACTGTGGATACATTTCTAGCACTTTGCAAAAAGCTTTTCAACACACACTTGTGTACCAGCAGTTTGATATACACATGACATATAATTCTAATACATTTGTAACACAAGCATCTTATATAGATCATGTTGATATTCACAAATTACGTATAATTATTTCCAAAATTCCAGATAGTTATGCTGGCATTATCTCCCTTTGTCACACAAGCATTAAAATCAAAATTAAGATGATATGCAGAAGGTAAGTCACTTAAAACAGCATGAGCACTGGAAATCTGATCTTCACTTAGTACTGCATTGTTAAAGGAAGTCAAAGGTTCCATTGGGTTGGAATTTCTAAATCAGTGGGTACCAATACTCGCATGTTCAGAATTATTAGCATTTGAGCAGCTTTCGTTACTCGGAATTATTCAAAGAATTAGATGACTGTGAGACTGCTGATGTAAGTAATTCAATAAGTTGTGTCAGTTTACATGACAAATCAGCAACCCTCCCATCTTCAACTGCAGTGGTAGTGTCCAAGGATCTCTCAGTAAAGTGCTCACAAAGGTACTCTAATGGTAGGAGCAGTGGGGCTAGAACCTTCTGTTAAATAAAACAATAACAAAGCAAACCAGGAGAACCACAGAACAAAAAAAAAATACTACCAAGGTCCGAGCCCTAAGTGCCCAAAAACACATCCACAGCAAGTGGAATAACCAAGGAGGGTGAAAGAAAGCCAAAAACTTGATGGTGGTGTAAGAGTTTCATATACACAATGTTGATGGTAACTAAGGGCTAATCCATGATTATTAAACTCAATTTTGTTGTGTTCCAAACAGTCCCATGAATCATTAAGAATATAGGGAGAACTTTTTAGAAAAGATTTTAAGGTTCCATCAATAATGGAATGCCAAGGGGTGGATTATCGATCCTGCTGCAGATACAATAGGCCTTAAAAGAGGATTGTTTTTCTGTATCTTTACTATCCCAAAGATGACAAGCATCACTGGGTATTCTACCATAAGAAACTTGTATAAATTGTAATCAGTTACTGTTTGGTTCGGTAAGTGTTTCAGGTATAGACTAATTTTATAATAGACCACACAAATTTAATTTTTAGATACTGTGATATACTGGGTTTCATTATTGAGCAAATTATACATTCTGGAAACAATCAATAATGGCCATTAGGACAACCCCACCCCCTTTATCGGGCTTCATAATTCTTAAATCACACTTCTTAATCAAATCATTCACAATTATTGTCTCATCTTTAGTAAGATTTAATGCCCTTGAATTCTTAGGCTCATTTTTTGAATTTTGTTAGCATGCTCACAATCTTTTTCAAACAAAGACAAAGTGGAGTGCAAAGGGAGGTTTTTCTGTGCTTTTCCTAATGAATTTAACTTTTTGGCTAGTGCTGTCAGAATGCTCATGAAATAATATCGTAAAATTTAATTTGCGTACATGTTTGTGTCTTTCGGCTTTTCCCGGTTAGGGGTCACCACAGTGGAACTCCGGTCCGCTAATAATTGGCAGTAGATTTTTACGTGCTGGCTTGCCGGGCCTAACGCACAACTTTCAACGAAGGAACACCCGTTCATGCATGTTGCCACACAGAAGAAGCTCTAACTGAGAATCGAACGGGCAACGTCTAACGAGGCGACAATGCTACCGCAGCACCACCACCGCAGTATATATAAAGCTTTAAATCAATAAATGCATCTGCTATATCATATTTGAAACTAGGCACAAAAGTGAATCCTTTACTAAAAGTTTTAAATGTTTCACCAATGACTTCTTGGCTGTAATTAAAAATTTTAAAACCATCATGTTCATGAATAGAGCGATAACTAGCATCAGGTGTTGGCAACTGGGTAACGTAAGGGTGAACACCACCATCAACAAGAGTTTGTATTGCCTCTGGTGGTTAGAAAGTTACCAAAATAATAGGATTTGCATTAGCATGCATTTTCAGAAGGATATGAAGTTTGAAAATCAAATGTATGTCTTTGTTTTTAACTGCAATTCTCAGTGACTGCAAAACTCCTTAACAGTTGAAAGGGTATGGTAGGACACAGAATCATCATAGATTTCTAGCTAATGTTATTTGATGTTAGAGTAAATTTCACCTTGTGTGTGAAGTTCATAGAGGTTCCAGACTCTATTTTGTATTTTGGTAAAAATCTCCCTTTTTAGCTTTTTTATTAATTTATTAGGTTAAACTCTGCATTAGTAGTATATTTTATGGGTAGGTTAGACATTTGGATGTATTTATGTGACATGCTTTAGAGTTTCATACTTTGCGTGTGGACTTTAAGGCAATCAAACCCAATTTAGGTCAGATGCTCATAGCCTTTAACCTCTGTGCTGTGCTGCCAGACTCACTTGTCTAAGGATTTGCAGGATTCACTCATAAGTCTGAGACAATGTTTATTTGATTTAACAAAAAAAATTTTTTTCTTGTATTCTGTACCCCTGATTCTCCAGAAAATTATGCATGTTTAAGACTATTTTTTTTTTATTTTCTAGGACTTACACACTAATTAGGAAGGTGCCATTGTAAATGCTGAATAATCAGTATGGCTTGTGATATTATTATTATTAGGGCTGTTAGAAAATTCAGACAATATTTTTTATCCTCGCCCATAAGAAAGATGTGTTTTGGTTTCTAGGCAGTTTCTCCAAGCAGCTAGCCCAGAGTATTGTTTTCTGTTGCAGTAAATGACTTGCTTTATAAGCCTTGTCATGCATTTTATGACAGTGCTAAGGGTAATCATTCATATTCATGCTGCTTTTAGGAATGAGGTATGCTGGTGGGTGTGATCTTGCTTTGGTAATAATTCATTAAAACACTGAACTTGTTCCAGTTTTCCATTCTGAATCCCCATCCTTTTTTTATTGGTTTTTGCTCATCTTATGTGACTACATACTAGTGACAAAGGGGAATTTAATCACCTTTGTACCTTTAGCCAGCTTTTCAAAATCCAGTTTGTACTGACCCGGTATGCAATTTTGCCTTTTTTTGGCTATAAATACCTTGTAATTTTATATAGTAATGTGTTATAATGGTGGGCTTTAGTGAAGTATACACTGCTTTTAAGGATATACTGTAATTCAGAAAATTACTAGCAGTCTGTGTTGTTTATCATTTAAAATCACAGCCGTCTCTTGATTCAGTTCATCTAATTCAGCGTTTCATGGTTACAGATCAGACTTCTGCATTGTCTTAACTAGGGCACCTAATCTGCAGGGACTACAATGATATTTATGCATTGCTGTGCTGAAAGCAGAACTGCCTAGTCCTTGTGTCTAAGTTTAGAAATGTTTGAGGAAGTATGTAGCACAGGACTTGAATATGTATCCCAGTCCCCTCCCCCCTCCTAAGTCTGAAGAGAATGTTACTTTTCATGCTATATGGTTGCTTCATTTTCCTCTTTTGTATTTTGCAGTCACTCAAGCCCTAGTGAATGGAAAAAAGATGCTTCAGCCAATGTGAATTCTGCAAAACCGTCTTTAAAACCAGGGATAGGTGTTCTTCAGTCACGACTACTTTCTGAGCATCCTCTCCTTCAAAAGCAGAGAAAGCATAGCACAGAAGAAACTGTAGATGGACCAAAACACACTACTAATGGAGTAGAAGCAGAATCCCTAATGGAGAGCAGAGATGCTAGCTTACATGAAGACAGCACTGATGCCTGTTCTTGTCAAAAGGCATTGACAACTGATGTTTTATTTAATGGTGAGAGTGAGAGGACTAGGCCAGTTTCAGTCTCAGAACCCCCCCTGCACTCTAAAAGCCCCACTGAAAAGAACATCTGTCATACACCAGAGGAGGAAAGCATTAGAACTTCTGAAACAAAGTTAAGTGATGACGTGGTAACCTCTTCACATAAGCATCAAGATGAAGAGACTACTCAAAAAGAGCCTGTAGAAAATGAACTTATAGAAGTTAAGGTAAGGCAAGGTGCTGATGCAACTTGCATTTGTGTTGCAACCTACTTTATTTGTTATGTACATCTCTAGGGTAACAACTCACAGCTCTGGTTTTGAGTTATTTAAATGCACTTCTGTCCATCATTCATAAAAGAGTTTACCATGTGAACTAATTCTGTGGTAATTCTTTCACATATGTGCAACACATTTGTAATTCTTTCACATGTACAGAAACTTGAAAACAGTGAACAAACATAGGGTGAGCACAGAAAATGAACTTCTGATGTTTTAGGTGGGAATATGTTAAGGTAACTTGCATTTCTAATATTAAAAGCTACTTAGAAACTGCAATTTTGTTTTAATCTGATTCGGTGAATTTACTTTTTGAGCTGCTCAGTTATCTCATCAGTGCTCAACTACTGTAATAGTTTTTTTGCTTTCTAGTGTGTTATAGGATGTTGTTTTTTGGACTTTAGGTGTGCTGTGGGTAAGCCGTGGTGGTGCAGCGGTTAGCGCTGTCGCCTCACAGCAAGAGGTTCTCCCATTCGATTCTCTGCTGGAGTGCCTTCTGTGTGGAGCCTACATGTCCTTCCTGCAGTCGAGTGACGTTAAAGACATGCATGTAGGTGCGTGAATGGGTGTGCCTTCTTTGAAGGTTAGGCGTCAGGCTGGCAACTCGGCACCGTAAAAACCCACTGCCAATCATTAGCGGACCGGAATTCCGCTGTGGCTACCCCAACCGGGAAAAGCCGAAAGACATTAGTTTTTAGGTGTGCTGGGGGTGGCTTTATTTTTATAGTGCTGTACTAGACAGCAGTAGTGTGTGTTTCTGTGATTGCATTGCATTATGGATAGGACAATTTTCCCCCTTTATGCATTGCTGTGCAGTCTTGGAATTAGTATGTATAAAAGTTGTGGTGGTACTGGGGGAGGGGGCTCAGGGTGGCTTGTCCTCATACACAAAACATTGTGTTTAGTATTTGCACTGTGTCGGGAGTCAATGTAATCTTTTTTGATACATCAGCCGCCAGTGAGAAGATTTACATTTGTGTCATTAACAGTGGACTTTACCAATAGTTGACCGTTTCAGAATCGACTACAACTTGCCAATTGTGCTTCCTTTTGATCTACATATGCAGTTCAGCATACAGGTATCAGCTTACAAACAGGCATGCATGACATCACTAAACCGAAGTCTTTTAACACAACAGCTGTGTGTGTATACATTTAAAATAAGACAGCTTAAGTACTTAAAGATCATTTTACAGTATGTTACATGTCTGAAAAAATGACACTAGCATAGTTACTACTTACGATTGTTTTATGTCGGTGGCTGCTGCACTACAGCACCCCCATCTTACATATACTTATTCGACATTTGCACAATAGTGGCGACAGAAGAATAATTTTTGTAACTGTAAAGTCAACCACAGTAAGTTCAATGATAGAAAAGGCTGATGCAAGTAACCATCAACTAAATGTGATACTCTAAAAACGGGTTGACGAGTGAAGTACTTTGAATAGCATCAGTACTTTGAACAGCATCCTTAATAGGTGCAATTCAGAAGGCTGAGTGTATTTTTTTTTTTTTTTTGGCTCAGGACTTGTCAAACAAATTACTTTGAGACCCAATTTGTTGAGAGTGAGGAAAGTTGGACTTGCCTTCTCCTTGTAGGACTCAAGTTAAAGACAGTTCTGCTGGTTTGTTTTGCTGACTTTATGAAAACAATGAGAAAGCCAACAATCACAAAAGTGTATATATTCATAACCCTCTTTTTCACAATATTTGCATGGAGGTTAGGGTATCATTGATGGTGACCATCCTTTAGAGCCAGTGTTCACACCACTGGGTTGCTAGCCCTGCCACTGTTATTATTCCATACTATACAGATGCACACTTACACATATGGCCAATTTAGGATGTCCAGTCCACCTATAGCCGGTCTTTGAAATGTGGGTAGAAACTGGAGCACCCGGAGAAAATGCATGCAAACACAGGGAGGGTGGACAATGCAGACTCCACACAGAAGGCATCCCAGCTAAGAATCTAACTGGAGAACCACTTGCTGTGAGATGGCAATGCTATCCACTACCCAAATAACTTTTCATGAACATACCTTCTCCATTCCAAATTTATCTGTCACAGGTCATATTTATTTTATTCATGTGTTATCTGGCAAAGTCCTGCTAGGCATAAGTACCTTTTTTCACAGGTGACTAGGGCTTACTGGCCTAGTTACTTAATTGTTTAAGATCAAACTTACTGCAAGTGGCGGTTGGGCAGGTGTCATCCCCTTGACTGTGAGATAAAGCTCAGTAGCTTGTTACCATACCCTGTTGTTTTTTTATAGTGAGATTGTTCTGTACAGCAGCTCAGTTTAGCTGATGTAACATAACAACATAGTCTGGTGTGAAGGCGCAGTCAGTGCATCAGCATGCAGTGTGGGAAAAGCCTGCTGCATACCACAGTTCAACAGTCTGCTGTTCCTTCATTCTACCTCCCTTGTTCATAACTGCACTTCTGCTATTATCTTGTAATGGCTGTGTATGCTCACACAACCAGCTAATTAGTCACTTGCACTGTCTAGTAAGTAGTTGTTTGTTAAATAATTGCCTCTGTTATCCTTGACCCTCGTAGAAAGGATCCTCTACCTCCTTGAGATTTGTACTTTGATGTAGAGAGATTGACTCTTCCTCCATTTCAGCCAGCTGCTACTATAAACCTTAAAATTTTATCCTGGAAAACTGTCTTTCTGTGGTCAAATACTGCCACCTTTTCAGTTTCTGACTTAGACGCTTTGTGTTGTAATGCTCCATACTAAGTCTTTTACAAGCAGAATGTGTCTTTTGGGACAGAATCCATCATGTATGCCTAAGGTAGCCAACAACTCAAATCGCATTTAGTCCATAAACCTGCCTAACTTCTGTTCTAGCGGCAGATATTTTTACATTGTAATGATGTCAAAGATAGCTCAGATTTTTTCCTGGAGAGAAACAGATCTATCAGTAAAGATTCACAATTGTTCGTATCAGGGTCCTACAACAAGTTGGACTCCAAAGTCTCTCAAACTGCTTAGTTTAAGTGTTTGAGTATATTATTTTCTGTTATGACAAATACATAAAAAAGTAGAGATCACCCAGCCACAGCAGTAGATACTTCTCAAGCCTGTTTTTAGGCATGCATCCTTAGATGATATATGTGCAGTGGCTACATGAGCTTCATGGAATACTTTCACAAGGCACTACGGGGTGGGTGCAATTTCTAGATGTAGGTCTTTGTTTGGAGCCCACAGGTATTAGGAGTGTGTTCCCATAAGGAAAACAGCCCAGAAAGATAGGCTTGAAACTCATATTGGTTCATGAGGGTGGACCTTCTCATCTCAGATACAAAAGTTATGTACTTACTAGAAAGTTAGATCTGGCTGAGCAGATCCATGTTCATGAATATCCCTTCCCTTGTCTCAGTGCAGACGTGGTTTAGAGGAATTTTGGTGACAGTGTTTTCTGACATGCCTTAGCACAGTATGATAGAGATCTGGAAAGAAAAATTGACAGAACATCATGGGAAAAATGGTGGAGCTTTTAGCTTGGAAAAGTTTTAGATGCCAGGCTGGCTTTGTTGCATACTTAGGAACCATACAAGTATCCTCCCATTGTTTGTTTGCAAATTGCTTCCCAATCTTTTCTAACCTATTATGATTGATTCTTATAATCAGCATGCAATGTTTTATATGCTGTACTAATCATCACTTTTCTAACAGCAGCTTTGGTTCTGGACTCCACTAGCAAGTTTATTGATCAAGAATATCAACTGTCCCCGTTCTTTTCAGCAGTGAGCCTGAGAGTACATATAGCCACAAAAACATCAGCTTTTATGCACACTTGTCTTGATGAAAATATTAGCACGTTCTACATTTAAGGATGCTATAATAAGCAAAGAATTTCCCTTTGGCTGTCAAGTAGCAATTATATTTAGCAAACCAAGGCAATCAGTAAAGCTACATTTGTCTCAATATATGTAATCCTATCTAGGATAGAGAAGTCATTAAAACCATTTCATTTTAATTGACCATGGTGGAAGAAGAGGACATGCAAATACTGGCTGTATATTTGGAAGATTGTTATTAGGGTAGTACAGTGCAGGGTCTTGTCCTTTTCAGATCCCCCTACTAGAGGACAGAAGAAAAGCATGTCTAGTTCCTATCAGAAGACCAAAGACGCATCCTGTCGAATGCGTCTTGGTCGAACTTCAAACATCGAAAATGCAAAATGACGAAGCGGCATATAAGCAAATTTTTTCCCTGGGAAAGAAGTTGCTTGGCCACTTCCATCACTTTTCTGTTTTCGGTACTGTAGTACGATCTTGGAGTTGACATATTTAAGTAGGGGGTGTGGGGGGGGTGAAGCCCCCTACTTAAAATAGTGTTTTTTTTTTGGGAACAGCAATTTGTTTTACCTGGAAAAAAAATTGCTGTTCTGGTAGGTTCGCTCTTTTTAGTTTTCTATGTTTTGGGGTCGATATAACAGCGTTCGATCTTTTGATCGTTCGCTGTTATAATATAAACCCTATATATCAGGGACAATGACTGATGACTAAAATGCAAGCTAGCTACTTACTGACTATCGCAGTATTAGGCCAGTTATTTACTAAAAGCTGAAACTATGCTGTGTGTTGACTTTTCCTCAATGTTAGCCCAACACCATTCATTAGTTGACCCTTACAACCCAACCTTTTTTGACATCACCAGCCATCTATATATACATCTAGCAAACTATGTGTGTGTGTGTGTGTGTGTATGTATATATATATATATATATATATATATATATATATATATATATATATATATACACACACACACACACACACACACACACCTTCCTCGCCAGTAGAAATGATATGCAGAAAGTTGAGCGATAGCAAAACAGAAGTGTGTAATTACATGGATCTGTTGTTAAACCCCAGCTTGTATTTCTGTCCCCATTGTTCTGCTGCACTACTTGACAGTTGTATTATGGAAACTTAAATAGGGCAATATGTTTGAGGGTATTTTTGTAGTGGGCTGTGCCACCTCTGCAAATCTGATACACGACTCTTTCTCACCCCAAGTCTGTAAATATATTACTTTGCAAGGTCATGTCAGCACAGAGAAGAGTGCAATAACCTTTTCTCTGAGGTGCTTCACCCTCTGAGGTAGTACTTTTACAGAGTGATTGGTAGGAGACAAAATAAACCTTTTTTTCATGTGTAGAAAGGCCATGTAAGAAGTGCTTGAGAAAGGTAGGATTGTCATTTAAGTGACTAAAGGAAGTCACATGATGACAGGAGTGACCTATGCCTGATCTACAACACAGTCACAAATCCAGCCTTGATGGAGCTACTACACATCCAAAAGTCAAACAGCACAAGAGTCACTAGATCTATGGATCTAAACTTAGTCAGCTACTCAAACAAAACATGCAGGCGAGGCAGATATGTGTCTTAAGATTGCCCCAGTCTACCAACATAAACTTCAGATAATATATAGTAAAACTGCAAATGTCCCAACTCATTACTGCATAGCCCTAAAAAAAGTTAAATGGTTTAAGTACAGCACTTTGTCATTTACTCAGTGAAAAAAATACACACAAGGTTCTATAGAAGCCAAAATATTTGTACCTGTCTCTAAAATGGCACAGTGTTAACCGCCATCCAGAAACTTGCAGTCAGAAACACAGAAATTATTTCATGTACCTAAACCAACTAGCAACATGGTGACTCCTTTTAATGTATCCTGGTTGCAAAGCAAAAGAACACAATCCCTCTTAATGTCAGGAATGAAATTTAACAACAAATTTTCCTTGAGAAAAATACTTTGTCCCCCAAATGGGCACACACTTGTACCTGATATCCTGACTGACTACATCAGTCTCTGCTTTACATATGTTGCATTGCTCTCTACCATATAACTCACCTATGTAACTTGATCTCTTTTGTTCCTCCCATTTATTCCTTTCCCACTCACTAACCTTTTTTCCTGTTATATCACCAGTTCATTCTAAACTAGCTAACTATAATTTATGATATTCTTTTCCCCTCATGTCTTGTCATATCTAATACGCCTCAAATTCTTAAACTTTACCATGACTGTTTATTTTGCTATGATTTGTTTTTATTAAAACTGTTATTCCTGTTAACTACATTACTGATAGCTCAGTGTTAAAAATCAACTGTATTATTAATAGTGAATATTAACATGATGTAAATGAATCTGTAAATGTACGCAGTGTCATTCAAAAATTTATAAATGTGTATAATTCCGGAACTTTTCTCCCCAGTCCTCACTGAAAATGGGCTTTTCCTCAGACTGACTATCTCAGATAACAAATGGAAATACATAAAATCATAAGTAGGGAGCAGAGAAGACCACCAGGAGTTCTGTAGTCAGTATCTTATGGCTGTTCAGAGAAGTATAGATTAACCTGGTTGCCTGTGTGTGTGTATGTGTGTGTGTGTATATATATATATATATATATATATATATATATATATATATATATATATATATATATATATATATGTGTGTGTCTGTCTGTCTGTGTGTGTGTGTCTGTGTGTGTGTGTGTGTGTGTGTGTGTGTTGAACTTAACGGTTAGGGAAGATGATGGGGACTGACCTGTAGAGGAAGTCATAGAAAATGACACAAAAATACTGGTAGAAAGAAGAGTTAACAGGAGTTGTAATATGAATGTATAACACTATTAGAGGGCATATATGTGTGTGTGTGTGTGTGTGTGTGTGTGTACACCTGCGTGTACATGTCCATGTGTGCAGCAGAGATGGAGCTAAAGATAAACTGGATTGCAGCTGTAAGGGAAGAACTTTGTAACTTTAAGGAATGCCTGTTTATTTAAGACAGTTGTGGTGGAGCCCTGTAAGATGATGATGGAGCACAGCTAAACTGTAGAAAAGTACAAGAAACCTAGGACTGATGGAAAAAAGCATGTGTTAAGGAAGGGGCAGCTACATAGGAATTGGATAAAAACCTGGACACGTGCAGTATACTTGTAGGTTTTGTTTCACAGCATCATTGTATTCCCATAATCATAAGCAAAATAATCTGATGATCTAAACCATCTGGCTTATGAGTAAAGCCTCAAAGCATGGAAGTCCTTCATTCAAAATGATACAATGGATATGGAATTGATATTTAGAAATAGTAAAGAGGCTTGTGAGTCTAGGTATAGCTTTAAATGAGTAGTCTTGGGGTGGAAGGTAGAAATGAGGAGGATTTGCTTTACATGCAAGATGGTGAGATCATGTGGATCTAGGCTAGGTAAGGTCCCAGAGCTGATAAAAGTTTAGGCACCTGTATGAGATAGGTAGCTAGCTGTGTGTGCTGGAGTGGTGTTGGGAAATTACAGTTCTTTTACAGTTCTTTCATATTTCATTGATCCTTTTGTGTATTGTTATGACAATAGATAAATGGTACAATTTGTGCCTGTAGGTCATCATTTAAAGAACCCATATGTTGATATTGTAAAGGAGACTGAAGTCTAAGATAGGTGAAAATATGAAGCAACTTTTCTGAGAAGAATGTTGGTTTTAGCAAAAATTTGGAAAAAGTTAAGGAATTTAAAACTGCATGGCACTTAATTATATTAAATTAACCCCCATTTAGTATTTTGTTTTATGTACTTTATAAAAAGTCTATAGTTTTTGGGAGACTTTCAGTGACATGTAGACATTCCTTGGAGCAGCTCAGTGACCCCTCAACAAAAATTAATGAATAAATAAACAGATAAAATGAAAATGTTAGTTGGTCTACCTGGTAAAATAATGCTGATAAAACCTGAATGAAATTATGTGATTCTGACAGGTCTTCCTTCATGTCGTCTACAAGCTCAGTCTTTACACTAAGCCCCAATGTTAGCTGATAGCACAGACAGGTTAATACAAATGGAGGAAATGGATCTACTAATGGTAAAGATTCAAAACGTGAATGCAGTGGTGACTGAATTGTTGGAAAAAAAATGAAAATAGACTGAGAGAAATGGAAACAGCACCTACAATGCACTCAGACCAGCTGGTGGACTAATCCACCCATATACAAGAACTTCAATAAATACTGAGCCTTCCAGATGCTAAGATCAAGTACTTGGAAGCTAAGATTGTAGATATGGAAGACCAAGGGCAATAAAATAACATCAGGAGAGCAGGTTTGGAGTGTACTGTCTGTGGGGCATATGTTGTCACCAGACTGGTATTGATAGGAGCACCCTGGTGATAGAACACAATCACAGTACTCCTCAACCAACACTTAATGGAAGACTGAGGCTGAGACCAATTTTGGTATGTTTTCCTGAACTATAATATCATAAGAACAAGTTTTGAACCAGGTGTGGCAGAAAGGTAAAGTTATAAAGGTGGGGGGGGGGGGGGTCAACAGAATAACAGAATCTATGTAGATCATGGCTTTTCAACAGAAACAAGGAAAACATGTATGGAGTTTTGTCCAGCCATGAAAGTGGTGAGATTAAATGACTGGTGTTTCAGGCTACTCTGCCCTGCAACATTGAAAGTTTACCTGCTGGAGAGGTTCAACCTCCTTTTCATCATCCACAGAGGCTTTGGAAAAATTGAAACAGTCCACAACAGCCGAAGTTCCAACACCTTTATTTCCACAGTGTGTCACAACCTGTGTCCCCAACTACATCCGAGAAGTGCCAACTGGATCTATTTCTGTTATTTAAAAGACCAATGCTTGCATGGCAGAAAGAAGCACATACTTTAGCAACTGATCATTTAAGTAGTATGCAAAGTGAGAGATCATTGTAGTAATAACTATGATATAGACTATCTTTAATATTTCATCAATAAGCCAGGTAGACTGTTTCATAAAATATTTTAAAGATAACTATTTGTATTGAAGTACCAAGAATGCAGACTATGAGGGGTTCATGTGGGCTCAATGAGATGGTAGCAGCTGTGACCAACACTAGCAATTTGAAGATTTGACTTGTAGCTTAATGAAGTGCAAGTCACTCTGGACTCAATCCCAGTTAAAGTATTTATAATGTTGTTAAATATGTTAGCTATGTTAAATGTCTGTTATTACAGTACATCTCTGACAACTTAATATGACAGTGTATTTAGATCAGGGACATCTGAAGTGAAGCACTAGACAGTGGGGATGGAAATAAGACAGTGTTAGAAGTTAGTAAAAAATGTGTCCAAGAAATGCATATGACTGAAAAGGAGAGCTAAGGCTTTCACTCTAATGTTTATAAGCAAGGAAGATATTCAGTAACCTCAATGGGCTGGAAACTGGGAGTGACAACACTGCTTAAGAAGGACTTTCTCTTCCTGATTAGGGAAAAAATAATTCACAACGAAGGCAGGTATATTCTTTTGAAAGGCCAAAGGTTCAGGAATGACCTACTGATTTTAAATGTTTATCTGCCATCAGCAACTGCAGTAAGGGAACTGGTGTACTGTATTCGAGAATGGGTTACTAATCATAGGGAGATGTAATATGGGCAGGGGACTAGAATGTAGTACTATTACCAGAAGTATCAGCAGCACCCAGGAGGAATTCCTCCTTACTTTAGGTAAATTTATCAAAAAAACACCAAAGGTATTTGGAATGTATGATGCACACAAAGCATTGAAAATACATGGGGAACACTATACATTTTATTCACATGCATGTAAAGTTTTCTCAAGGATTGATAAACTTTTTGTGGTGCAGGAGCAGGCCCATTGCCGCAGAAATATGAAAACTTCCCCATTACAAATTTCTGATTACACCTCAGGGCAGCTGTAGTTTATGTTTGACCCACACTGGGGACCATGTAGACGGAGACTGAATGTAATGGTATGTAATAAGCAAGTAATAGGGAGAAGCTTATGTTACTAAGAAAAGCTACTGTAATCAGTCAACATATTGGCAGGATTGGTCCTTTCTGTGGGAAAAGTTCAAAACTACTGTCTTCTGTAATGTAGTGACACACACAGAAGCCAATAAATTAAAATAACTCCAAAATGCAAAAATTGCAGAATGAGTTATTGCAAATACAGGAAGTAGTGGTGCAGGGGAGTGATGAGGCAAAAGGAAACTTTCAGAGTAAGACAGGAGCTGGATAGTCTGTTCAGATACCAGTCAGAGCAAGCAAAGAAAGTGTTGAAACTTAAAAGCAATACAGTTACCTCACAGACAGCTAAATATTTAGCCTTAAGGCTTAGGCAGCAAGAATTTGAGAGAGAAGTTAGACAAATTAGGCACCCTCTGACAGGTAATTTCATGTAAAGTCTGGAGAGCATATGAGATGCATTTAAAGAAGCTTATTTATTTATTTGATTTATTGACATATGTTTCTTCTCCATTGCTTTAAGTAATCTTAATATGCCTACAACTAATGCTATCCTAACCAAGCTTATACTCCTAGCCACTATCATACCTGCACTCACCTCAGCCTATCATTTCACCTCCTTTGAAAAAGTGAATTATGACCTGTTTAATTATTCTCCAAAACAAACAGCTGTACAAACTTTTACCGTCAGCCATACTCAAATAAACATCACATCCACTCCCAGCTACCTGCTAGCCAAATACCATAGACTCACACATATTAAATACAATAACCTCACCGTAAGGAAAGTGAAATATCTAACTAGCTTTATATGTAACCATGTCCCAAGACAAAATAATGCTTCCTTGGAAGATGGAGACATCCACCCTAACCCTGGCCCAACCAATGTCCCCACGGTCAAAACATATAGCCCCTATCCCTCAACCCAGGCTACCCAAGCTAGACCCTCCAACTCTTTCTTAATAGGACATCTCAATATCTGTAGTATTAATAATAAAGTCGCCCATCTCCATGCCCTCCTCAATAATCACTCCTTTGACATTTTCTGTCTGACAGAAACTTGGTTAAAACCTGGAACTAAAGACAATGCAATCATCCCCCCAGGATATAATATATTGAGACAAGACCGTACAAAACGTAAAGGCGGTGGAGTAACAATACTATTTAAAGATGGCCTCCAGATCTCCTCTTCACCTTTTAACCCACCCCAGGATAGTAAGGCAGAAGTCCTTATCTCCAGATTTCAACTCAACCCTAGCAAATCCTTATACATCATCTGCATCTACCTACCTCCTGGCAATAATATCAACTTAATAGAGGATATTCTAAACTGGGTATCTTCTACCTTCCCACAAGAAACAATAATACTAGGTGATTTCAATACCAACTGGAAATGTGTCAATACTAAAAATCCTACCTCTCATATTAATTTTCATGGCTTTAGTCAAACAATCACCTGTACAACCAGAATTAACAAACCAAACCATAAAGAGAGCACCTTAGACTGGATTCTTATCAATAAACAACAACAATCTTATAAAGTAGGAACCCTGCCTGATGATGTAAGTGATCACACTTTGACTTATATTATAAGACAAAGGAAAGATATTTGTAATCCTCCCATGTATAGGATCATAAGGACAAACAAACACTTTAACCCAGTACTATTCCAAAATGAACTTAATGCCTGCAACTGGAAACCTCTAAAAATTCTCCCACTCGAAGAGGCTGTTAAATATTTCAACTCCAAATTCCTAGCTATCCTTGATATTCACGCTCCTAAACGGTCAATTAGAATGAAGTCCAAACCTGCCCCCTGGCTATCCAATGAAACTCGACAAAAAATTTTACTTAGGAACAAATCCTGGGCTAAGTGGAGAGCCACCAAAACTACTTCCGAGCAACTTACTTTTAGACAATTGAGAAATATTACAAAAAAAGCAATACTGACAGATGAAAAAAAACTACTATTGTAAATTACAGCAATTCCATCAAAACAACCCACAGAAGTTCTGGTCAAATATTAATAGATTCCTTCACCCAGGGCATTCTAGTACACCAACCCCTCTAGGGGCTGAACACAATAACCCCCATCAAACTGCCAATGCCTTTAATACCTTCTTTGCAGAGACCATAAAATCTCTAGCCAGTCAAGTAGCCCCTTTCAACTCACGCCTCCCTACCTCTTCATCTGGTACCTTCCCAATATTCCACTTACAACCCATCTCTACCACTCTAATCTATAACATCATCCACAAACTTAAGCCTTGTACTCCCTCTGCTGACCAGTTACCATCTGAATACCTGCAAAAAGCAGCCAAAGCAGTAGCCTATCCTATATCCATCCTTATAAACAGAACGATTAATGAGGGAATCATCCCAGACATTTGGAAAATCTCCCACATTGTCCCCCTACACAAAGGGGGTAACTCAAATGACTACTCTAACTATAGACCAATAGCTGAATCATCCCAGACATTTGGAAAATCTCCCACATTGTCCCCCTACACAAAGGGGGGGGGGTAACTCAAATGACTACTCTAACTATAGACCAATAGCTCTTTTATCACCCTTAGCAAAAGTTATGGAAAAATGCATTCACCAACAGCTACTATACCATTTAACTCAAAACAACATACTAGCTAACTGCCAACATGGTTTTAGGCCATTTCACAGTACCACTACTGCTCTGTTATCATTCACTGAGTCCATCAATAAAGATCGTAATAATAACATCCTCTCATCTGCACTCTTTATTGATCTCTCAAAAGCTTTTGATATGGTAAATCACCCCCTTCTTATAAATACTCTAGAATCCCTTTCCCTTGACACTCTGGCGGTTTAATGGTTCAAGTCCTACCAAAGCAATAGGCAACAGGCAGTTCTGTGGGAGAATACTCTATCATCCCACCTGCCAGTCAACCTTGGAGTCCCCCAGGGCTCCATTCTAGGACCTCTTCTTTTCCCACTTTTTATCAGTGACCTTTATTTAGCAATTCCTCAAGCCACCTGCATACAATATGCAGATGCTTCTATGATCATATGTTCAAATAACTCCCCATCAGAACTACAATCTCTAACTCAGAAGGTATTCAACACAGTTGAGGCATGGTTCTTGAAACATTGCCTCCTTTTGAATGCCAAAAAAACTAAGCTCCTACTCTTTACTCCTACCAGTAAGTCCACCCCTGTAGATTTCTCTGTCAAATCCAATAATGGCACCCTTATATCTCCTGACTCTACTATGAAACTGTTGGGAATTACAATTGACAATAACCTTAATTTTGATAATGATATAAACAACACTATTAAAACAGTAAACAGAAAAATGGGCTCATTATATAAAATTAAACCCTTTTTAACTCCTACTGCTAGAACTACAATTGCCCACTCTCATTTAATCTCAACTCTTCTTTATGCCTCACCCATATATACACTAACCTAAAAAAAAAACCTTCTCAAACTAGCTAACTCCTACAACAGCATTGCCAGATTTGCAACTGGTAATCCCTTCAGAACTCACCACTGTCAAAATCTGCAGCAGCTAGGCTGGCTGGAGCTACAAAACAATCTGATATTTTCCCAACTGACTATTGCTCACAAGATGTTTTACCAACCTAACAACACTCCCATACTCACTAATCTCATCATCCCCTACAAAAATCTTAATTCCCTACGCTCCTCCAGTAAACTTCTAGCTAACATAAGCAAGACCAACAACTTGGCAGGTGTTTCCCTATTCTGCAACACTGCTGGAAAAAACTGGAACTTATTACCTAGTGAACTAACTCTACTTCCTTCTCTTACACTATTTAAACAAAAGCTTAAAAGGCACCTCAAAAACACACTGGTTATGCCCCTGAAGCAACCCTGACTAACTTCTGATGCCACATCTTCTTTCTACATTTTTTTTTCCCACGTTGTACTAAAACTACATTGCTTATCTCCCCAAAGCAGTAACTGTAACTACTAAAATTATATTATCCCTCTGTACAAATAATTTCCTTTCTGTATTATAAACTAACTCATGTGTGATACTGTAAAAAGACTTGTTTTATGCAGTATGTAAATTTATTTTTTTTACTGAGTTATTTAGTTTTTTTATTTAATTTAATCTCTGCTCTTTAATACTATATCTTGGTATTTTTGTTAAATCTTCCTATTACTTTGTGATAGTATTGTTGTTTAAATTGTTTATGCTATTTTGGAGCTTTTCTCCCCGGGCCTCTACTGAAAATGGAAATATATCCAGTTAGACTAGCCCGGTAAACAAATGTAAAATAAAAATAAATAATTATTGCCCGGGAAAGTTCACCTGGGACAAGAGCCGATTTTCAGCGGAGGCCCGGAGAGAAAAGCTCCACAAACACATTATGATTGCACAGTATTTTACAAGAATTTACAGAATTTACAGTGCAATATAACAAAGTGAGAAACAGATTAATAAATTATGGGAAGTTACAATATCAAAGAAAAAAACAGTAATTTACAAGATATACAGTGGATATAAAAAGTGTACACACCTCTGTTAAAATGCCATTTTTTTGTGATATATAAAAAATGAGACCACAATAAAGTATTTCAAAACTTTTCCCACCTTTAATGTGACCTATAACCTGTACAATTCAATTGAAAAACAAACAAATCTGTTAGTGGAAAAAAATATAAAAAATAAAAAAACAATCAATAAACTGATTGCATAAGTGTGCACACCCTTAAACTAATACTTTGTTGAAGCACATTTTGCTTTAATTACAGCATTCAAGTCTTCTTGGGTACACACCTGCCATCAATTAAAGAGACTCTGATTAACCATAAAATAAAGTTCAGCTGTCCTAGTAGGATTTTCCTGACATATACTCAGTTGCCTGCTATAGCAAAAGCCATGGCTTGCAGAGAGCTTACAAAGCATCAAAGGGAACTCATTGTTCAAAGGTATCACTCAGGAGAAGGGTACAAAAAAATTTCCACAGCATTGGATATACCATGGAACACAGTAAAGACAGTCATCAAAACGTGGAGAAAATATGGGACAGTAGTGACGTTGCAAAGAACTGGACATCCCTCCAAAATTGATAACAGATTTGGAGCACTTTTTCAAGGAAGAGTGGGCAAATATTGCCAAGTCAAGATTTGCTATGCTGATAGACTCCTGTGCAAGAAGACTGAATGCTGTAATTAAATCAAAAGGTGCTTCAACAAAGTATTACTTTAAGGGTATGCACACGTATGCGACCAGCTTATTGTACATTTTTTATTTTTTATATTTTTTTCCTCTAACAGATGCATTTGTTTTTCAATTAAATTGCACAGTTTATAGGACAAATTAAAGGTGGGAAAATTTTTGAAATGATTTATTGTGGTCTCATTTTTTATATCACAAAAACCTGACATTTTAACAGGGGGTGTGTGCACTTTTTAA
Source organism: Protopterus annectens (assembly GCF_019279795.1). Lineage (NCBI taxonomy): Eukaryota > Metazoa > Chordata > Ceratodontiformes > Protopteridae > Protopterus > Protopterus annectens. The sequence goes on along the minus strand of NC_056745.1, from coordinate 664,827,387 downwards.
ATCCACTATATATATATATATATATATATATATATATATATATATATATATATATAAAAACACACACATACATTTTTTTGTAAATATCGAAATAGGTTGAAAGTTAAGAAAGGAAAAGATCACTAGAGGGGTAGTGATGGGTTGAAAGAATAAAGGGAAATAAAAATCACTAGTGGGGTAGTTTTAAAGGGGTGAGGGTTAGTGAGATTTATTGTAAGAACAGAGTTGTTTAAGATAAACTGTAGATCAAGAAGAGTGTCTTACTGGTTTTGATGGGTAAGGATTGGGGTAAGCTAGAGGAAGGCTCAAGGAGAGTAGGATGTTTATCTATTTGGACAGATGCAGGGGCTGATTTTAGTATTTAGTAGGTAGTCCTTTAGAGAGCGTTTAAATTTGTTGAAGCAGCTAATGGTGTTTATGCTGGTTGGAAGTGAGTTCCATAGTTTAGCTACAGTGTATGAGTAAAGGCAGTGTCTGGCTCTTTTGTTCGGTACATGTACAGTTATGTGTTGTTTATTTTCAGGGCGAAGGGTTCTGATGGGGCTGTAGTGTATTAAAATTTTCTTAAGAGCAGGGCAGTTGTTTAGATTGTAGACAATTTTATGTGCTGTGAACAGCTGAATGAGGTTAAGGCGATGCAGAAATTGCAGCCAGTTTAAGGTTTGGCAATGATGTGAGGCGGTATGAGCTGCCTGTATCAAATTTAGCGATTTTATGGTAGCAGGTCTGGAGCTTATTTTGTAGAGATGAGTGCAGGTTAGTAAAAATGGGGGGACTGTATAAAAGGGAGATCAAGTAAGTGTTGGTGAGAGCTTTCATGGTGGTGCTGTCCATGAAATGTTTGTCTGTACAGTGCTCCTAATTTGCAGTGTTTTTTTTTAATGGTATTACCAATACGGTGTTCAAATGTAAGTTTATTGTCAATGGTAATACCTAATAGTTTAGCATGGGAAAAGATTTCAATATTATAGTAATTTATAGTCTGACAGGACTGTAACAGGGCAAGGGGTAGAAAATATAGAGGACAACCTCTTGAAATTAAATCTGAGGCAGATATCTGAGGAGGAGGCTTCCTTGATAATTCCTGTCACTGCAGAGGCCATAGGAAATATGTCAGCAGGGAAATCTACAGGTAAAGATGGTATTCCTGTAGAACTTTATAGGTGGGCTGGCAGGAAATTTATACACTTATTCCAGCCCATCAGTAATGCTATTCTGAAAGGTGAACCACCACCCACAGACTGGAAATCAGCATTGATTACCCTTATTTTGAAGCCGGGCAAAGACCCATCTCTCCCCAACTTGTATCATCCCATATCAGTATTGTACCATAACAGTAAATTATGTGCATCAATCTTAGGTTACAGAGTAGCTGGTATATTACCTAAGTTGATACATTTAGATCAGACTGGTTTTGTGTATGGAAGAAGCACATATGACAATGTTATTAAAACTCTGTTGACTGTGGACCAAGCTAATCCCTATCATAGTCCGCTACTGGTAGCAAGCATTTGATGTGGACAAAGCCTTTGATATAATTTCCACACGTATTCCAATTACTTCTTGGGTATGGCAGGCTTCCCCAGAGAGGTTATAGATGCACTCAGATCACTATATATTGGAGCCGTAGCTTGATTTTTTTCTTAAATCATTTTCAATGCCTTTTGAAATTAAACGAGGGACAAGACAGGAGTGCTCTTTGTTCCCACTGCTAATTGACATATAATTGGGGACCATAGCCCACAGGCTGCAACAGTCCAGTATAAGATGCATCAAGACTAATGGCACAGAGCATAAATTAGTCTTATTTGCAAATGACTTACTAGTGTATTTGACTGATCCTGCTAATTAATTTGAGTTACTGATTCAGGAGCTTAAGCACTTTGGGTCAGTCTTAGGGTACAAAATTAATATTGAGAAAACAAAAGTAGTAAAACTTCACTATTCCTTGTCCATCAAAACAGGGGAAATGTTTGGTTAGTTCTGTCAAAGCTAAACAGTGGATTATTTGGGAGTTCCCCTGGGGTCCACAATACAGGAGTGTGTGACAGACACACATAATAAGGCATACAATAAAATTAAAAAATGTCACTACTTAGAAGTATCTCTGTATTGATGTGCTGCAGAGGATTATCGCCATAAAGTGGTGTGTTTTGCCACAGATTCTGTATGCATGGCAGGCCATCCCCATTTCCCCACCACAGACCTACTGGGAATCCCTTAAGGTGGTGTTGACTAATTTATTTAGGGAAGGACGTAGGGTAAGTTGGGATCATCTTATTATGCCATCAGGATGGAGGGACTGGGCTTAGCCAACTCAGAGACATATGCATATTCATAAAAAATACAAGTAGCAAGCTCCAATAAGGCAAAACAAAAGACTTTATTTTCACCCATTTATTTGGTACCTCGGCCTTTCACCTTCAAATATTCTTTGAAGGCGAAAGGCCAAAGTACCAAATAAACTGGTGAAAAGAAAGTCTCTTGTTTTGCCTTATTGGAGCTTGCTACTTGTATTTTTATGTTTTGAGTGAAGAAGTGGTCGTTTTGTTAACATATGCATATATGCAGCTTGATTAAAAATGTTTAGGGAACTGATAAATTCAGAGAAGCAGGCACAGTGGGTGAGATATGATATATTCCAATTTACCACACCATTAGCTGTACATGATAAACTTGTATCAAGGGTGGCAACCATGGATGAAACTGCCCCCAAATGTTTAACCTTCTGATTAAAGATGTCAGGAAAGACTTTAAAATAACTAAAATGGTAGACTGGATGAACAAAATTCCACCCATTAAAGATAGCTGAAATTGGGGTCCCTGGGCAGCATCGATCTCCAGTTTCCTAGGGAAATGCAAGAAGTTGCATTACTGGGAACAGTTGATCAACAATTGGGAAATAATAACATATGAAATATTTGAGAGTCTTCTGATGTTGTTAATCTTCATTCATTCCTTACTGATGGGTACCGGTTCCGTCCTCGGAACCGAGTCGGCCATTATAACAAGCTCGCGCCAGCCAAAAAACTTCCGAGCTAAATTTACTCTTTGTGCCCCTCTCTCTATCATCTCAGATCTCGTTTGCCGCGTATAATATCAGGACAGCTCTCAAGCTAAGTGACTTGAAATGTATACTTCCTATGAATAATTTTTCTCCACTTTTTGTAAATTTCTGTCTTATTAGTAGTCGTTTAATGTTTGCTACCCATTGTTTCTTGTTTGAGTGCTTCTTTCTGATTCTTTACCAAGTTTTTTTTTTTGGTATTCTTTGTATTATTGTTGGTACAGGCCTTACTTACCCCTGCGGTAATCTTTAATACTATTGCTGGTATCCCCCCCCTTCCCTTTTTTTTACTTTTCTCACTTTACCCATTGTGTACATTTTCTTTAACATTGTTGGTAACAAAAAAAAAAAAAGGGGGGGGGGAGTTCCTTTCTCTTGATTGTGTTTGTGTGTGTGTTGGTAATTGTCTTGTATATTTTTTGACATAGGTTTTTCATTATTGTTATTGACAATGGCTTAAAAAAGGGGACAACCGGCTTCAAGCAGTGAGATCAGTGAAACAGAAAAATGTCAAATTCTGATGGACATTTATCCTGTGTTTATTGTGTCAGGGTACAGCATCTAAAAGTTCAATCCCCATGCGACTTATATAGGGGCTTTAGCACCTGTACCTTGACAGAAAGGAAAAATAAATTGATTCTTAAAGGTCTCCTAAAAACTCCTTTCTTGGAGACTATATCTAAGATGGAGGGCTCAACCCCTCCTAAAAAGGAACATAAAAAGAAGAGTCAGTCTGTACCTTCCTCTTCACATGCCAGTGACTCTAAATCAGCTAAATCTCTCACGGAACCAAAGGCAATAAGTTCCTAAATTGACTCCTGTAATCTTGGCATCAGGGCCTCAAACCCCTTCTACAGTACCGTCCTCGGCACCAAGAGATCAGACATCTGCTATGGTGCCATCCTCAGCACCAGTGCCTTAGACACCTACTAAAGTGCCACTCATGATTACGGAACCACCCAAAACTTCTACTCCTGCTACAGTACCAACACCCCTCTCAGCACTAGAAATAGTTTCCCCAATTCAGGTCACTACCCCCCTCCTACACAACTTGCTGGCCCTTTGACAACAGTGTTGAAGGGTGAAATATTACCCCAGACCCAATACTCCCCATTGACAGACCCCCGTTTTGAACAACAGTGCACTCCTTTCCTAGAATGCCCTGAGTCTCTATCAGGGATGTCGACTTGGTCCTACAGGAGCCTTTTGGAATTTGATGTAGTGAGACTAATGGATCAGCTTCTGGTGGCCAGAGGAATTTCAATTCTTCCTAAATCCTCCCTCCCACCAGGAGCTGACGAATTTTCCTCCATAGACTCCAACATATATTACTCCAACTTCCTTGCAGGTGTCGGAGCCCCCTCTCGATGCATACACCTATCCCGGTAACAGCTTCTTTGGTTCTAGTGGTAGACCTTACCATGTCTGCGGAGACTACCCTATGGTCCTCGTCTCACTCTGAGCTGAGCCATCCTTGGGATCGTGACTGGTCTGTCAGCACCGTGATCCCTAGTATGGCGCCTGTTTTTCTATGGCGCCGTCTATTATGGTTCCAGTTGTCTTGGCAGCACTGAGTCCTCTCGTGGCTCCTTCCCTGGGGGTGGGCTCATCAGAGTGGTGTGTGACCTCGGTCCCGAGGTTTTCTTTCTCTGTTCCGGGCTCCCATCCCTCTTTGGGCGGGCCTGCTTTCCGGGTAATGGAGAGGGTGCTTGCCTCTGCAGGCTCACAGCTGGTTCCTTCGGTGCCAGAGTGCCACATATATATGTCCTCTGAACTGCAGCTGACACAGTACACTACTCCAGGACACTGAGCACGGGAACCTCAAGATACCCTTATACAAGATACCCACTCTTCGGAGTCCTCTTCAGATGTCCCCACTGAATAAGTACCCTGTAAGAGATCATGCAAGAAGAAGCACATAGATTCTCCCGAAGAATCCCTTACTGATACAGACTACGATGAAGGGGAAGGGTCCCCACAGTCGCCCCCTGAGGATGCCTCCTTTGGAGACGTACTGGAAATCTTAAAGTAGCAGGGAGACTGGAAGCCCACCAATCCTTTCTCTGAGTTGTTTGATTCTTTGCAGACTTTCCATGCTTGACCCTCTACTTCCTGGGTGACCCCGCCTGCAGATGACCTAGTTCAGTTGATCATGCAGTGTGCTTGGAGGAATCCTGACACTGTTAAACCTATTCCCTGGAGACCAGACAAAATTCTGTCTCCATCACAGGGCAATCCACATTGATCCAAAGGCTTACCAGTAGACATTATGGTGGTGGGGGTGGCCACTAGGAAAGAGCTTGCCAAGGAGAGCCCTACTGTTACTGTCCAGCCTCCAAACAGGGAGTCCTGGGTGATGGACAGGTTAGGGAAGTGGGTATATTCTTCATCGACCTTTGCCATTCAGTCCTTGAATTACTTGGTACATTTTACCTGTCTCCAGAGGGACCTAATCTCGGAACTCTCAGAAACCCTAGCAGGAGCAGTTTCTGATGAGGTACGGGACAATGTTGCCTCACAGCTTGCCATCCTGAAATCAATATCTAATTCATCCATGCAGTTAATTTTTCATACTACCGAAGGGGTGGCTAGAGCTGCGGGTGCAGGCATTGACATGAGACATCACGCCTGGATGAGCCTATGTTGTTTTGTGGATCCCTTTAAGTCTTCCTTTCTCAAAGGTCCCATGGAAGCCTCTCTTCTTTTTGGCCCAAAGGTAAAAGACACATTAGCCAGGTGTGAAAAGGACAGAAAAACCCTGTCATGGGTGTTCATTTTTCCACCCCCCCCAACAATCCTACTTGAGGAATCAGAGGACTAGAAAGATGTGGTACAAGAAATCTCAGGGTTCCTTCTGTGATACACATGGTGAGTTTACCTCCTGGGACAAAGGGGGAAACTCATCTGGAAGACGCCCCTCCAGAGGCAGAGCAGCTCCGTGTAATCAGGGATCCAGAGATTTTTTTTTCTGGACAGCCCTATCACCGCTCTTGAGGAGCGGCCCGATTGCTTGCCTCTGGAAGCAGTTGGGAGATGGTTTTCTCTCGTACCACCTTGCCTGGCAATCCGTAACCACAGATTCTTGGGTGCAGATGTTAATTGCCAGAGTTTATCACATCCCATTCAATTGCAAGGGCATATTTCCGATGTCCCACCCAGTCAACGGGAAGCAGCAGCTCAAGAAATTCAAAAGCTGCTTCTAAAAAGAGTCATCCAAACAGTCCCACCTGACCAGATAGAGTCTAGGTTTTACTCAAAGTTCTTTTTTAGTGCCAGAAAAGACAGAGGGCTAGAGGCCAATCTTGGACTTCAGCATCCTAAACAAATTTGTCAGACAGACAAAATTCCAGATGGTCACATTTCAGTCTATCCTCCCATTTCTAGAGAAAGACGATTGGATGTGCTCAATAGATCTCCAGGATGTGTATTGCCACATAAAAATGGACAAACACTCCAGGAGATTCCTCCACTTCTGGGTGGGATTCAGTCACTATCAATTCCAAGCGCTGCCCTTTGGTCTCCCTTCAGCCCCCAGAGTGTTTACCAAATGTATGGCAGTGGTAATAGCTCACTTGAGACTGCAAGGAATTCCGGGTGTTTCTGCATTTAGACGATTGGCTCCTTACCACCCCTACCAAGCACCTACTGGTTACAGCCTTACATTGCACCCTAAAGCTAGCAAAATCCATAGAGATCTCAATAAACATGGAAAAATGCAAGTTGACTCCTACTCAAAATCTAGAATTCATAGGGGCAGTTTTCGACACTCAGACTTGTATAGTCTCCCTTCCAAGTCAGTGGTTAGAAAGACTAAGGTCTCAATTCCAGATGATACTCTCTCTCAGAACAAGGTTTCAGCTCGGACAGTACTTCAGCTACTAGGATCAATGGCAGCATCAATTACTATAGTTCCCCTAGCAAGACTACACATGAGGTTCCTACAGTGGCTTTTAGTAACACAGTGGTCCCCTTTGACTCATCCTATGTCCTCTCAGATCCACATAACAAACTACTGCAAACAAGACTTATTTTGGTGGATGAAGCCAGGAAAAGACCTATGGAGTCATCCTTTCTCCCCCTCTCAGCCCAAGCCCATAGTGACCACGGACTCTTCACTGATGAGGTTGGTGGGCCACTTCCAGGGAAAGAAAATCCAGGGCACTTGGTCCCCCGTGGAGGCCAATCTGCGTATCAGTGTTCTAGAACTGAGGGCAGTGCTTCTAGTGTTGCAAGCATTCCAATCTGTCCTCCCATCAGGGACTATTGCTCTCCAGTCGGACAACATGTCCATAGTCTGGTAAGTCAACAAACAAGGGGGAACCAAGTCCTACCCATTGTCGGAAAGCCATGAGAAATTGGCAATGGACGATATCTTCCATCCGCTTTCTGATAGCAATGCACATTCCCAGGGATTCCAACATAATTGCAGAGAAACTAAGCAGATGCATTCTCCTGCCTCACAAGTGGTCCCTCAACCCTGTCATAGAGGCAAAGACTTTCAGTCATTGGGGCCAGCCTTGCTGCAACCTATTCGTGTCCCCCGCAAACCACAAAGGCAGCAGCTACTTTGCCCTAATTCCCCCCACAGGGGGAGTCCCTGAGGAATGCCTTAGTACATGACTGGCCCACAGGACTGCTTTATGCATTCCCTCCCCTTCCTCTGCTCCTGCAATTTCTAAAGAAAGCTCTTTGGTTGAGCAGCAAAGTAATCCTCATTGCTCTCTACTGGCCCCGACAAGTTTGGTTTCCCTTCATGTCTCACCTAGTATAGCAACCATGGATTCTGGCTCCAACTCCCATAATTACTTTTGCACCCACAAGGGTTGATACATCTAAACATGTCGAGTCTCAGCCTGACAGCTTGGTTCCTCCACTATAATCTATCCTCCCCTGTATGTAACATTCTTCTGGCTTCCGATAAACCATCCACCAAGGAAACTTTATCTCAGCAAGTGGAAAAGATTCATAATTTGGTCTCGAGATAAGAGAATGGACCCCTTTTCAGTGTCGCTTATGTCTGTACTGAACTATTTATTGAATCTCCTCCATTCGGGAATGGCAGGTTCAACTATTCGAGTTCACCAGGCTTCTATCTCTAACTTCCACAATGGTTTCCAGGACTCATCCTTGATTTCTCACCATCCCTGTAAAACCTTTTTGAAAGGTGTCATGCACATTAGACCCCCTTCAAACAACAAGTTGAACCTTGTAAGTTGACTCTACTTCTACAATCCTTGACTCATTTCCCCATTTGAACCTGCTGCCACTTGTGATGTAAAATTTATATCCTGGAAAGGCAAATATCTGAGTTACAGGCCCTGTGCATCAAACATCCTTACATGGTTTTTCATAAAGACAGAGTATCACTATGGACTAATCTCACCTTCTTACCCAAGGTTATTTCTGATTTGACCATTAGTCAAACATTTGACCTGCCAGTCTTTTTTCCAAATTTTTCTAACAAAGGAGAATACTTCCTGCATTTACTTGATGTGCATAGAGAATTGCGATTCTACTTGGACAAGACTAAATCATTATGAAAATCTGACCAAATATTTGTATCCTTCTCAGGACCAAAATTGGGAAAATCTGTTTCTAAAGTGACTATTTCTAAATGGTTGAGGGATTGCATTTGCTTTATCTACCAACAAAACAATGTTCTTCCACCGACTAAGGTCAAACCGCATTCAACCAGCTCAATTGCGACATCTGTTGGCTTCCAAGCAAGAGCTTCCATGGATGACATTTGTGCAGAAGCAACACGGGCTACACCTCATACCTTTATCACTCATTACAAATTGGATTTTTCTCCAGGGGCAGAGCCTCCTTTGGTTCAGTGGCACTCAGAAATATCCTTCCATAGCACCTCCCAGGAAATAAAGTAACTAGGGACTCTGTCCCATCAGTAAGGAATGAATGAAGATTAACTTTATCAGATAAAAAAGTTATGTTCTTACCATAATGTTCCATCAGTGTTCTTGATCTTCATTCATTCATTACAACCCACCCGCCATCCCCCTCCAAAAGTCTCCTGGAGGTTCATAATTAGTCCTACCTTATGATAGAGAAGTTGCTCAGATAAAGCCTGTGCTTTCTCTCTCCTTTTCTTACAGGTAAACTTGATCTGTGGTGATAGAAAGAGGGGCACTATGGGTAAGCTTAGCTCGAGAGTTTTTTGTTTGTTATAACGGCAGTCTTGGTTCCGAGCACGGAACCAGCACTTATCAGTAACGAATGAATGAAGATCAACAACACAGATGGAACGTTATGGTAAGAGCATAACTTCTTTTTTATCACCTCTGCAAGACAGTTCAATACAGTATGAAAGGCTAGTCGCTAGGAAGTGTCAAATCAAGATAGTGAAGATTTCCACCCCAGATAGACCAAAGTGGATAGAGTGGTTGTTATCAGTGATACAGGGCAGAGTCGTCCAAAGGTGCAATAGGCAGACTTTACAGTGTTATGCTAATGCCAAGAAGTAGCCTTGTAAATAGGTTTAAACTTCAATGGGAGAGGCAGCTGTCTATGCAAATAGATCACCAAAATGAAGGAAAATTATGTTGATACCAAGATATGCTTCTAGGTCTTGACGGTATAATTTTTTTGGCTGGAAGTGTCAATTCGAATACTTTTCTAGCCCCAGCAGACTAAGTAGGGTATTCCCAGATGTCTCACAATGCTGCTGGAGATGTGACCTAGAGAGAGTAGGAGAATTGGATGCATGTTTTCTGGGAATGCTCTCAATTAACTAGATTTTAAAAATACTTTGCAGGATCTATTAAAATGAACTTTGGCCATCCTGTACAAAGTTAGCAAAAAAGTTAATATTGCATTAGAGACACTGGTATCTTCAAATTTGGCTCCTCCCCCACTCTAGAGTGTTAAACTTAATGATGATAGTGGCTAAAATATATATTGCTAAGAAATGGAAGATTTGAAACTTGCCATGTAAACATGACTTTGTGAAAGAAATGTCTGAGTTAGAAAACCTGGCACTCTCAACAAAGGATAAACATTTGTTGGAGAAAGCTAAAGACAAGTGGTCAGTCTGGCTTGCCAAATATAAATGAGTTAGCCTAGTATTATAAATTGTGTGCATTTCACAATGAATATTGTCTGATGATGTAAAGTAGTAGTCCTGTCTCAACCAGTCAGCTGATTGTAGCTGTATTGGGCTGTAGTAAAGGTATATATTTAAAAAAATCTATAGTTTTTGACTCTTGCCATGAATGACTGGTTTGTACATATTTGCTTAATTCTCACTTGGCTTTAACTTTCAGTCTACATATTGTATTGTTTTTACAGCACGGTTGAGGTGTACTAGGTAATGCACAGTCTTTTCAGTACAGAAAATCAATGCATTCCCTTTTTTCATGAGTTATTTTTTGTAATTGACCTTTTGCTATGTGTGCTTTAAGTAATAAAAATTAAAACAAGAATATTATCTTAGATGATGTATTATATTAAATTACTCATGACTCACATGGCCACGTGGAAATTTTAGCAGTATAAAGCTTTAGTTTATCATGTTATGTAGAGGGAAAAAAAACATCAGGATAAACATTATTTGTAAGTGCTAAAATGCAATTTTCTGAAACAGTAAAATAAGGAGAGAGTCCATAAAAGTGTCTTTCAACTTAGCCTTGGAAAGAGGTCTTGTGCTAGTGCTCTTTGTAACAAACATGTTATGGTGTAGCTTGTAATTCAGTGATTGCTGCCTAAAGAAAACAGAATGAATGTGTCTCATTTGCTCTTGATAATGGTACTTCTAAATTAAGGAAAGGGAATGTGTACCCAGCATTTTTATAACTAAAGAAAAACACCAAACAGTGCTAGCAGCTGTTTGGTAGTTACTAGGAATACCAATAATTGTTTCAGTTTCTCAGTCAACTTTTTAAAGTTTACAAGCAACAATTGACTAAAATCTGTTTATGCAGCTAGTGTAAATTGCTGCCATGTTCTGAAAGTTTAAGGTTGCCAGGCATAATACTTCTGACTGTAACCCTAGCTGAAGAATACATCATGTACTATACATATTAATTAATAAATCAAATCTCACATTGTATGTGCATCCTCATACTCAGTGAAGCAGGAATATGTAAAGAATAGTGTCTCTACTAACCAGCGATTATACATTTTGAAAACTCATTGTGTAATAGTCTTTTTTTGTTGTTGTTGTGTCTTTCGGCTTTTCCCAGTTAGGGGTCGCCACAGTGGAACTCCGGTCCGCTAATGATTGGCAGTTGATTTTTACGTGCCGAGTTGCCAGCCCTGACACACAACCTTCAACGAAGGTACGCCCATTCACGCATGTCTCCATGCAGAAGATGCTCTAGCTGAGAGTCGAACCGGACAGCTTCTTATTGTGAGGTGACAACGCTACCTCAGCACCTGTATTTCGTTTTTGAATATTATATGTTGCATCTGTATTTGTAACTGCATATGTTAAACCTATACATTCTGTACCTTTTTTCATATATTTTACAGTGTTCTTGCTTATGTTAATATGACCACACTGTACCCCAATGATAGTTGTTCTGTATGACATGCTAATCTATTTCAGAATGTATGCATGTATATGCAAGTCCACATGTGTACACACACACACACACACACACACACACACACACACACACACACACACACACACCTTTGCATGAACACCTACTGTTAATTTGGAAACTCACAAGTTCACATGCAGCATATCATTGGGATCTGGACAGAAAACATAACATGGTAAAAAAATGTTTGGGCACAGGGAGGACATGCAATTTCAATGAGATGGCATCCCAGGCAGAACCCAAAACAGAAAATGAAGCTCTACCAGGCCCTAACTCTAACTGTTGCACCATTGTGCCACCTAAGTTATGTAGAATGTGTATTTTCATCTTTCTGCTGGTTCTTGCATCATGGCTGAAATGGATGCCAGTGGGATAAGCCTGCCTGCCTAATAAATAAACAGTGAACACATGTATGTTGGCTAAACAGAAGTGAAAGTTCTATCTCCTGGGTAGAGATACTGGCACACAGTCTGGCTAGAGAATTGCAGTTTGCTTTTACTGTTGTGTTTCAATGTAGTTGTCATTTTCCTCAGTGCTGATCTCAGTCCAGTAGCTTTTCCACATGCATAGATGCAAAGAACAAAGCATATCATTTCATTTGCAAGCTGACACAGAGACCTTGGTACAAAGTGTTACAGTAGCAGCTTGAAAAATGTTTATAATTACATGTAAAATGCATAAATTAAAATGTGGCTCTATAGCTCACAAATGCCACAAACTAACGTTTGAATGCCTTAAAATAAAGAGTTGGGCTGTCACCATTATTTTATTTAGTACGAATATCAAGAATTGTGCTTCATTCTTGGAATAGTGTGTATGTAATTTCACAAAGAAAATACTAAAAAGTTGGTTTTAAAGTGAATAACGTCAGAATAGTGTGTGTGTGTGTGTATATGTGTATGTATATATATAAATATATATATATATATATATATATATATATATATATATATATATATATATATTTTTTTTTTATATATACAGGGTACTTTGTCCATGCAATTTGTCAAGATAAACATTGTCAACTAAAAGCTAAGCACATAATGTACAGGATGCCCAGTACCGGATGTATACTGATATGCTGGTTTGAATACTCTGAAGTTGATATGTTCCTATAGGAAACTATCCATGAATTATTCAGCTCAGGGGATATATTGAATTCTTTGAGTCACACCTATTGCATATATTTGCCATTTTTATTCGTGACAGTATCTGCATATTAACTGGTTGGGCTATTCATCTAGTTGTTTTTGAAGTTCAATATACATCACATGGTAAATACTCCTACATAGGAGAATCATATATTGGATCTTGTTCTCACAAACTCTGTCACACAAGTTACTAATGTTACAGTGAGGATCACCTTTGCGAAGCTGTGATCACTGTGTTATCAGTCTGGATATTTCCTTAGGCTTTAAATAGTAACCAAGAGTTATTAAGAAATTTAATTTTCATGATTTAGGTTTTGATAATGTTATTGAGGGTATAGACCAGGTAAACTGGCTTGAAGAGTCGCATGTAAAAGTGGCTGGTGGATATTCATCATTGGAGTCCATACATTGGGAGTCCATGCAGACTGTTTCCCATCCAAAGGCATCTAAATATAGTAAGTTACCTTACTGGTGGAATGTGAGTTATGTAAATTATATAAAAGGAAGAAAAGACTGTTTTATGAATTCAGGATAAATCCACATTTATGTATTTATTTATGTAATGTTGACTGGGAAAGTCTTAACTAGGACAGAGCCTAATGTGAGAGTGTTCGATCTCGCCGTTTGTTCTTACACCTGGGTTCGGAGCCGATCCTCGGCTCCGTGTCGGCCGCTTGCAAGCTCTGCATCGAGAAGAAGCTCGAGACCAACCTAACTCCCACAATCCCCCTCTGCCTTTACCTCAGATCTAGTTTGCCGCTGCAGCGTTCGCATCAGTTTGATGAGCTCGAGCAACCTTAAGCTAAGATTTATATATTTTTTCTTGTATTTCTTAAGAATTTCCTTTTCTAAAAAGTTATCTAAGTGACTGTGTGTGTGTGTTATAGTGTTTCGAGGAATCCTCGGTGCCATATAAAGTTATTTAAACTTTATTAGAGTTTTCTCTCGGGGCCTAACCCCACCCTTTACTGGATTGACTACCGGATTGACTTTTTTTCTGGATTTGACTATTTTACCGGATTAGACATACCTACTGGATTTGCCTTTTTACTAACTTTATCTTTGTTAGCTTTATCTAAGACGTCTGAGAAAGCTAAGTCCGGATTTAAGCGTTGCCAATGTGGGCAAAAGATGTCAGTGACTGATAACCATAGTTCCTGCGTCTACTGTCTTGGCCCTCTCCATCTGCAAGAAGACTGTTCAATTTGTCATTCTTTCAGTGGAAGGGTCATGACAGATAGGCGCAGGAAACTTATGGATAGGGGTCTTTTAAAACCTACCTTTCAAGAGGCCCTGGATGCTTCAGACCAGGCATCCAAATCCTCGAAGGAATCGAAGACGTCGGAGCCCAGGTCATCGGCTCCGAGCTCTTCAGTTAAAGTTCGATCACCGGTTCCACAGACTTCGGGGCCGAGTGTTCAACTGTTGTCAGTTTCCGAGCCTCGAGTCTTGGAACCGGTGACGGAGCTCCCTCCCCCGACACTGTTTAGGTCGGCTCCGTCTTCGATTCCTTCGACGCGCTCTTCCAGACCCCTCTCCGACACCGATGTAGACCGCGTGGTGCAGAAGTTAATGGAGAATACGGCCTTATCCAAACTCATCTCGGTCTCCTCTCAATTGGTGTCGAGACTCGAAGGCCTGCCCTTATCTCCATCTGTTCCTCCTCCGAGACCTGTCCAGTCTTCGGAGCCGGAAGAGGCTGATCTGCTGATTGTGGAACCCTCGGTGCCAGAACCGTCCTTCTCTCGGTCGGCTCCGTTCACCTCGACTCCGTCAGATCCGGTACCGGAGTCTCGGAGCCGAAGATCCATCCTTGGTTCCGGGACCGAGAGTCGGACCTATGTTTCAGTTCCGACGCTCCCTCTCGGGGCCTCGGCTCGGATCGACTCGGCTCCGTCCTCGGGGTCGATGCCTTCGGTGCCTGTCTCGGGGATTCTTCCCATTTCTTCGGAACCGGGAGATACCTCGACTCGGGACCCGGGGGCCTTCGACCTCATGAGGAAGGTGTTGTCTACCCAGACAACCACATCAGCAGAAACAGCTTCTCCTCCCCATAAAGGACTGTTATCCTCCTCTGCACCCACGGCTACATCTAAGCGTCAAGCACCTGTGTCTCAGCCACCCCTGGAGGGTGCCCCCTCTTCCTCGGAGGCTTCTTCGGATGCTCCCCCCGAAGAAGTCCCTAGGAAAAGACTGTGTAAGAGGAGACACTTAGATTCTCCACAAGAATCATTGACATCGGACACTGACTTGGATGAGTCAGAAGGGTCCCCAAAGTCACCCTCAGAGGATGTCTCCTTTTCTGACATCCTGGAGATCCTAAAGCAGAGAGGTGATTGGCAATCCCTCCCCCCTTCTGAGGATGAGTCAGTCTTGCTGAAGGCATTCGGTGCTCGCCCTTCCTCCTCCTGGGTCACTCCGCCCTTCGATGAATTAATGGAGCTGATTGCTCAAAGGGCGTGGGAGACGCCTGACACGGTGGAGCCAGTCCCTAGAAAGCCTAACAAGTATATTACTGCCCCTCAGGATAAGGCTTATCTAACAAAGGGAGTGCCAGTGGACGCTATGGTGGTGGCAGCGGCCATGAAGAAGGAGATGTTGGAATCTTCCTCATCTGTCCATCCGCCTAACAGAGATTCTAGGACTATGGACAGGTACGGGAAGCGCATTTTTAGTTCAGCGGCTTTTTCTATGCGATCCCTGAACTATTTGACCCACTTCACATGGCTACAGAGGGATCAAATCAAAGAGTTGGGAGATACCCTCCAGGGTACTACAGATGCTGCTGTTTCAGAAAAAGTTACAGCACATCTCAATACCCTTACATCCATTGTAAACTCGTCCATGAGGCTGATCTCATACGCAGCCGAAGGATCGAGTAGGGCAGCAGCTTCAGCGATTGCTCTTCGTAGACAATCCTGGATGCGCTTATGTTCATTTGCGGAAGCCTTCAAGTCTTCCTTTACTAACGCCCCATTTGATGGTGCCACTCTCTTTGGCCCCAAAGTAAAGGAGACCCTTACCCGGTGTGAGCAGGAGGGAAAGACTCTGTCTGCTGTCGGAGTCCATTTTTCCACCCCATCCAGACCGTACCCCAAAGGGCAACATGGTGGAAAAATGTAGTTTCGAAAACCCCAAGGATCTTTCCCAGGCACACAGGGTGATGCCCCCTCTAGAGGCAGAGGAGGGGTCAGAGGTGGAAGACGCCGACCTGGCGGCAGAGGGGGTCCGCAAAACCAAGGTGACAGGGATACACCCCCTGGAAAACCTTTCCAGCACTCCTGAGAGGAGGCCCGACTGTCCTGCTCTGGAGGCAGTCGGGGGTCGCTTAGCTCTATACCCTCAGGCCTGGCAAAATCTTACATCAGACAACTGGGTAAAAAGCGTTGTTACCAGAGGCTACAGAGTACCCTTCCTATTGTCCCCCATCTGCGAGACCCGGCAGCTATAGAAATTTCAAAGCTGCTAGAAAAAAAGTCTCATCCAACCAGTCCCAGCGGACCAAAGAGGATTCAGAACTTACTCAAGGTTCTTTTTAGTTCCAAAGAAGACAGGGGACTGGAGGCCGATTCTGGACCTAAGCAACCTCAATACCTTCGTCAAGAAAGAAAAGTTCCGAATGGTCACGCTTCAATCGATCCTTCCATTTTTACAGAAGGACGACTGGATGTGCTCAATAGATCTGAAGGACGCATACTACCACATCAAAATGGCCAGGGTGTCCAGGGATCACTTGCGCTTCCGGCTGGGAGGCAGCCACTTTCAGTTTCGAGCCCTGCCCTTTGGTCTGACCTCAGCCCCCAGGGTTTTCACCAAATGCATGACAGTGGTGGCGTCTCACCTGAGACGCCTAGGATTCCAGGTGTTTCCGTATCTGGACGACTGGCTCCTTTCTGCCACCACCCAGCGTCAACTGATTCAGGCCAAGGATTACACACTACAGCTTTGTGTTCACCTCGGAATTTCCGTAAATTTCGAAAAATCTTCACTACAGCCATCACAGCATATCTCATTCATAGGAGCAGAATTGGATACGCATCATTTAATTATAAGACTTCCTCCAGAAAGGATAGCCTCACTACAAAGTCACATATCCCTTCTTCTGTCATCCAGAAAATCCCCAGCAAAACTGGTTCTGAAGGTTTTGGGTCTCATGGCAGCTTCTCTCATTGCGATACCATTGGGAAGACTGCACATGAGAGTTCTGCAATGGCTACTGTTTGCACAATGGTCGTTCCAACAGCTACCTCTGACACACGAAATCCTGATCACAAACACATGCAAATCACACCTAGCCTGGTGGCTTCAGACTTGCAACCTTTCCAGCGGAAGACCATTTGTGCTACCCACGCCGACAGCTACGGTGACCACGGACGCTTCCCTGATAGGGTGGGGGGGCATCTTTCAGGGACAGACAGTCCAAGGCGAATGGACCAATTTAGAGTACAATCTGCACATCAATGTTCTAGAGTTGAGGGCAGTGTTTCTAGCGTTGCAACACTTTGCTCCTCTTCTTCCTCTAGGGACTATTGCAGTTCAGACAGACAACATGTCCGTAGTCTGGTACATAAACAAACAAGGGGGAACCAAGTCTTATCAGCTATGCAGAGAGGCCATGAGAATCTGGCAATGGGCGGAGTCCACGGGTCGCTTTCTGATCGCAACGGATATCCCGGGGTCATCCAACGTCATAGCCGACAGGCTGAGCAGAGCAATCCTGTTGCCTCACGAGTGGTCCCTCAAGCAGTCAGTTGCGAAGCAGATTTTTCGCAAGTGGGGCCAGCCTTCCTGCGATCTCTTTGCGTCTCCAATAAACACCAAATGCAGGAGCTACTTTGCCCTATTACCCCCTCCAGGGGAAGTCCCCAGGGACGCGCTGGTTCACGATTGGCCCCCGGGTCTCCTGTACGCTTTTCCTCCCTTTCCCCTAATTGCAAAGTTTCTACAGAAAGCCAACAACCTGCAAAGGACGATTATCCTCATTGCCCCATTCTGGCCTCGTCAAATTTGGTTTCCCTTTCTTCTGGCACACCGCATTCAGGGACCCTGGATCCTGGACCCGGAGCCAGATCTACTGACCCACTCGTCAGGGGCTCCCCACCCCTCGCTCTTGTCTCTCCATCTAGCAGCTTGGCTGCTCCGCTTCCCTACTTAGCCAGGTCTGATCTTCTGTCACCTGCAGTTCAGAATATACTAGTGGCTTCTCATAAAGCTTCCACTACAAAGACCTACACTAGTAAATGGAAGCGTTTTGTGTTCTGGGCAAATACACAGCATTTGGACCCTGTTATAGCTCCTTTAAACAAGATCTTGGAGTTTTTAACAGAATTGTTCCACCAAGGAGCTTCTCCTGCCACTTTAAGAGTGCAATTGGCTGCCATTTCCAACTTTCACGTGGAAGAATGTGGGGCACCTGTTATGGCTCACAGACTTTGTAAGGCCTTTTTAAAAGGATCTTTCCATATTAGACCACCAGTTAGAACTCCTACATCTCCTTGGAATCTAAACCTTTTATTATCTAAATTGATGTTACCTCCATTTGAGCCAGCCTCCTCTTGTCCATTGAAGTATTTGTCGTGGAAGACCCTCTTTTTGGTAGCCATTACATCCGCTAGGCGAGTGTCTGAGCTTCAGGCTCTTTCCATTAAACACCCTTATCTGATCTTTCATTCTGACAGAGTATCTCTTCGCACTAATCCATCCTTTCTCCCCAAAGTTTGCTCTATTAATAACATTAATCAATCCATTGAACTGCCTACCTTTTTCAAAAATCACTCCAATAAGTTGGAGTATATGTTACACAAGTTGGATGTTCATAGACAACTTAGATTTTACTTGGATAGAACAAAGGATCACAGGAAATCTGATCAACTTTTTGTAGCTTTTGCTGACAGCAGGAAAGGTGTAGCAGTTACTAAACGAACCCTTTCCAAATGGCTAACTGATTGCATTATATTCGTTTATGATTCTTCAGAACAAACTTTACCTGTCAAACCCAAGGGGCACTCTACAAGATCAGTTTCTACATCCCTGGCTCATGCAGCTCGCTTACTGTTAGACACTATTTGTGCAGCTGCCACTTGGTCTAAACCACATACATTCATTTCTCATTACAAGGTAGACAGGGTTTCTAGGGACAGGGCAACCTTTGGTTCCACTGTGCTCAAGAACGTTCTCCCATGAGTTCCTCAGGAACATGGAGCTAGGGACGCTACCCAGGTGTAAGAACAAACGGCGAGATCGAACACTCTCACATTTAGAAGTTATGTCCTTACCATAACGTTCCATGTGGAGTGTTCATCTCGCCTTTGTTCTTACATTCCCACCCTCAGGAAGAACCTACAGTTTGGTGCCTGGTCTGGTTTATTTGGCTTCTGCATTTGCAGTGGTTGTGTATATATGTATATCTTGTATATATATATGGATAAGTGTTCTTACAGTTATGTTGTTTTTGCATGAATGTTCTCTCTCTGACTTCTGGTTTGCTTGCAAACTAGATCTGAGGTAAAGGCAGAGGGGGATTGTGGGAGTTAGGTTGGTCTCGAGCTTCTTCTCGATGCAGAGCTTGCAAGCGGCCAACACGGAGCCGAGGATCGGCTCCGAACCCAGGTGTAAGAACAAAGGCGAGATGAACACTCCACATGGAACGTTATGGTAAGGACATAACTTCTAATTTTCAGCAGAGGCCTGGGGAGAAACGCTCTGGGTACATCTCTTTGGAATGTGGGAGGAAATTTGAGAACCCAGAGGAAACCCACATGAACACAGGGAGGACATGCAGACTCTGCACAGAAAGCACCCCAGCCAAGAATTGAACTGGAGAACCTCTTGCTGTGAGGTGACAACATTAGCCACTGCACCACTGTGCCGCCAACCCTTCTATCAAGAAGGAACTAAGCAGAATAGCTAAGAACTTAGCTAGGAACAGAATAGCATCAGTTAGCTAACAAAAAGCTTATATTTGAACAAAAATTGTCCATGGCACCTAAGAAATATTTTTAGAAATATGTAAACTTAGTTAAAATAACTGTTATATGCCATCAGTTTCTGTTATGGTAACATTGTATCTGAACCGTATAGGATATCAGATGAACTTAATAAGTTATTTTCCAATAGCATACAACTGCATCGTTATTTTTAAAAGACAGAACTGATGTCTGCACAAAATGTTATCTGGCCAATTATAAGTGTAGGTTCTGTTTTCTTTACAGCTTTGTGCAAAACAGGTAATAAGTCTTCTATGGGACCAGATGAAATACTATGTTAGTATATGGACTAAGACACCATCTCACCAGTGTTTTATATTCTATTTATAACTCACTGTTACAAAACTGTATTGTTTCTCCAGTTTGGAAAAAATCTGGGAGTTGACCAATTTATAAGAAATGGGATAAACTAGAACTGACAACTGTACACCTATTAGTCTAATATCATTTCTTTGTAAATGTTTTGAACAGACTTAACTAAGACTACTTTTTGATACTAATAATTGCATAGACAACTTTGTCACATGCCTCTAGTATTAAAAAGCAAGCTCTTTCCTTAATGGGTCATATGCTTAAATCTCTATTTTTAAGTGAAGAATTTAGTTTAGTACATTAATATATTATGTACATAAGTTCCATTTTCAAATATGATATATTTTGTTTATAAAATAGGAATCAACTTAATTTGACTGAATCTCTTCGGCGGAAATTTAGTAAAACCCTTACTTATAAGCAAAGATGTTGCTTATTAAATTTATATTCTCTCTGAAGAAGCCCATGAAGGTGAAAGCGCTAACCTGGAATTCCAATAAACCTTGGATTTTGTACTACATGGTTGAACTATTACTTATAGTGCTGCTAGTTTTCTCTGTGTATGGTCCGATCGCCGTGGAGTGCTCTGGTGCTGTTTCTTTGTTTTACATTTATTTAGTATAGTTATCAGAGCATTTACCCCTACTTCGGTTGTTTTATTTGATTTTTAAATCTAACTGTGATTATTTGCTTGAGCAATAATGTTCTCAACCCTGAGTTTAGTGAGGCAGTGTTCATAGATTGCTTTTGGGCCTGAACACTGGATAGACCTGAGAGTCTATGAGTTGTGTCAGGAAATTAAAGAATAATGTTCACAAATGCACTGAGCATGTCCATAATATCACATGTTCTGATCCCAAGACTATATCCAGGATATTACCCCACTTATGCTCATTGATGTCCATGTCCCTGAAGATTTAGTTTCCCCTGAAATCACTTTAGAACAGGTCTTGGAATCCCCTCCATAAGCTAAAACTAATACTTCCATGAGACTAGGCTTGCATAGGCCTTAGTGCCGATAGCCTAGTACCAACCTATGAACCTATATGATTGGATGGGAGATAGGAAATTCACCCAGTGGATTATATCAGTCGCCCTGCTAGACAGGGGCCCAGAGAAGTAAATATTGTGGGAAAAAATTTCCAGGGAATTGTTATGGCTAGGCTTGCATAGGCCTTAGGGCCGATAGCCTAGTACCAACCTATGAACCAAGCTGCATTCTCATCAGTGCCAAGTCTGCACTATCCAAGCCATTACTTACACTGCCCAACCTTGGCCTAGCTACAGTGATTCTGTCTGACATCTGGAGAGCAACCACTGTGAATCCAACACACAAGGGCAATCCTTCTACAGACCTGGGTAATTATAGGCCCATCAGTCTCATGCAAAAAGCCATGGAACATACCACAGCAGAACTCTTTTATGAGGACATATACAAATTAAATTATCTAGACTCAAAATCAGTGTGGTATTGTAAAGAGCAAGTCCTGTCTTCTGAACATAGTAAGTGCCTTTAAAACTGTTACACAGGCAGTGGTCATTCAGTGCATGCTGCTTATCTTCACCTGGACAAGGCTTTTGACACTATTCCCCTTACAGATATTACTGAAAAGTTAGACACACATAATGTAAGCACCTATTTTGTCAGTTGAATTTGGCTGTCCAGCAGATCCCAAGTTGCGAAAGTTCTCTCTGAATTTAAACTAGTAGAACAACTCTGGGATCAGTGCTGGCCCATCTCTTCTTTACATTTATTTTGCAGACACCCAAACCAGTGTCCTAGAACTGTCCTTAGCAAAGTTTGATGATGACTGCAAGCTGGGCCCCAATATCCACGGATACTAAACAGCTACTGCAAGGGCTCTTAATGCACATACCTGATGTAGTGAAGCAGTCTCAAGCTAAATTCAAAAAAGTACATCATGCTGGCATACAGCAGAAAAAAAAAAACAACAGCTCCCACCTCATGTATTATAAAAGGTATACCTCTTCAAAAAGCCATGAGAGATCTGGTATTTATGTTGACTACTTTCTCTCACTCTGTCATCATGTTTCTGCCATAGCCAGGAAATTCCTGTATCTGGCCCAGTTAATTTCACGGAGAATATCCTCGAGACCCAAATAAGTCATCCTACTGCTGTACTCGTCCTTTATCAGACCATTCACTGAATACACTATCCTCTTTGGTAAGTACACGCATGTTGCTGAACTGAAAAGGCAGAAGAGATTTCTAAGAAAGTTAAAGTCCATAGATCCTTCAACTATTCCTGAACTGAGAGATTAGTATGACTCTGCTTACACTTGGTAGCATGCTGGCTACTATGAGGTGACCTGCAACTTACTTTTCTAGTTTTGAAAGACCCAGTCATATCTGACTATCTATTTCTTCAAAAAAAAAGTCAGTGTCCCTATAAACAGCCACAGTAGTGACCAATAAACAAGCAAAACTCACTGAAGACATAACTTCCTAACTCATCATATTTGCAGCCTGTGGAGTATAACACCACTGCAGGTCAAAAAAAAAATATTACTTTAGCTACCTTTAAGGGAAGTCTTAAAGACTGGCTAGGTAGATGTAAATTCACACCATGGTTACCATGTATGACTCTGTTCAATATGGGAGGTAAGCATTATTAAGTGATCAAATAAGGTGGCAAGAAGTCAATCTTCTTAATGCTGAATATGGCCAGGCATCTTATGGTCCCCATTATTCCTATGTTCATAAATTATTTTTCCAAAAATATATGTTTTTACAAATCCAGCTACAAGGTGTTGCATAAATGAAATATGCAGTGAGAACAAATAAATCATCAAAAATATTTCTCTCTAATTCAGTTTGGCCTTAGGAGCTCTTGCAGTTTCATGACTTAAGAATTCCCAAGGTCACAACATACAGTGGGAAAATATTTTTATGGATTTTATTGAATGACAGATAAATCACATATAATGTCAAAAGTGGTATTGAATGTCCCTCATATGACCTGTGTGTGTATGTATAATGTATGGTATTTAATACACACACACACACACACACACACACACACACACACACGTATAAGTATAGTCTGTTTACCACTTCAGGAACCAGTCTGTACAGGATGTTAGTCTATTACAGGCTCATTCACACACACACTGCATGCACCACCTATGGTTACATAAAAACTTGCGGGTCCACCAGTTGCATGTCTTTAAGATGTGGGAAGAAACCAGAAAACTTGACTGGATCCCACATGAGCAGGAGAATATGGAAATTCCATGGAGAAAGTAAACCAGCCCATTGTGCCACCACGCATGTGTATTTATTGATTAAAGTTGGTTTACAAGGAAAACCCATGGAGATCTGCTTCAGTATACTGAACTTTCAGCAGTCTGGAGTTTTAATATGTAAAACAGCAGAATGAGCCAGTATATTGTTAATGTCAGGAACATCTAAGCACTTTGTAATACCAAGGCACAGGTTTTAAATACATTCCTTATCGTTTTATACACAGCCACCAATGAGTAGATAGTCTCGCATGTTTTCAGGTGTAGTGCTATTTTGTCCAGTTGTCATTTAACTGGTTGTTTTTAGTTTCTTGTATCGATGGGTATAATTTGTGAAGTTGTAAGAAGTAATCTGTTTTATTAGTTGGAACGTGAATGCATTACTTAAATTAAGTTTGCAGTTTAATGAATGCCTTTAGAATGTGTGCATTTGTTGTCATTGGAGCTGCACTTTATACGACCAACAGCCCATGACAGCAAAGTTAACCATTTAAGAGGTTCTTTTTTGGGGGCTAAGATTCCATCTACATTGTCATTTTAGAGTCAGAAGTATGGACGTTTTGTAACTTCTATCTCCTTATACTTCAGGGAAAGTGATAGGTGTCAGCATTTAATGTTTTCATCGCGTATAGACTTTTATAGGAGATAAGGATGGTAGTACGATATGAACACAACTTAAAGTAACAAATATATAGTACAAGTGGTAATGGTGGTTAAGGTAAAATAAGAGTGTCACCAGAGTTTTAATGGTTAAATGATGTGCAAGGTAGATCATTTTGTATACTCTGAGTAGGTAAATATATTCAAATTGACAAGTGGTGTCAGGCAGTTCAGTTATGACTCATGAATTCATCCCTTGACAAACATGAACTTGTTGTAATCTCCGTCTGCTTTTTACAACAAACAAAATGTACATGTGTAAGTATTGCTGATCTGAATTGTCTTTACTGTTTTCTTTTCTCACTAGATACTACTAGTATAACAATGTTTTTTTTTACACTATGTATAATATCATTATTGTTGTTGTTTGTTGTTTTGAATTAAGTGGAGCTTTTCTCCTCGGGCCTCTGCTGTAAATGGACCTCAAGCAGTCGGACCATCCCAGTTAACAAATGTAAAATAAAAATAAATAATAAATAAATATAGACATTGTGCTAAGTGGGGTGCTAGGGTGAAGGTGTGGGTGCTAGGGTGAAGGTGTTTTGTAGGAGGGTAGAGTCCATCTCTGGGAGGAACACAGAATGGCTGGAGTCTGCAGAGCATTGGTGAGCAGAAGTAGAAATAGTTGGTGGGGACATGATGGGTAAGGAGAATATAGCTACAGCAGTTAATGATTATGCTTTTTGGCTAGATATACAGTTGCTCCAGTGACATGTAATGTGGTTTCTATGACAGATGCAGGTTAAGTGTCCATAGAAGAATACATGGATAGGTGTGTTTTGAAAGGTTTGCAACTCCTTGCATTCATTTAGTAGAAGCTTTTGTCTTTGAGAAAAGCTGGTGATGCAGATGGTATTCTCTTCGACTAGTTTAGTTCTTGGGGGAAGACAAAAGATCAATATCTTTCTGTCCAGAGTCCCTGGTGTAAAAGTACCATCCTTCAAAGGTGGCATAATAGAGGGTTTGTATTTTATGTAGCTGAGACTGTGAGTAATGGTAATTTCAGGTAAATTGTTGTCAAAACAGGGCCACTCCAGATTTTTAGAGTGTTAGGGCGTTAGACCATTGTGTTCATGCATTCATCATTATCATCATCACCCTTTTGGACATTTAAGACTGGGCAAGAAACCAGACCATGACAGTCTTTTTCTTTCTTAGTTTCAACTTATAACTTTGTGGTCTGCATGGTAAAATTCCTGTGCAGTTAAATTCCTATCACAATTTTTAGACTTAGACAAGGTATGTCAAATCAGGTTAGTTACAGGATATGTTTTAGTGACTTTTGAATAGTCCTTTCAAAGACATTAAGTGCTACACTAGCTGTAAATAGTAATTGTATCATTTAACATTGGTTGGTGGTATGTTTGATTTCAAGTTAAGCCAGGGTAGGGCTCAGGAGTATAGAATATTCTCCAGTAAACAAAATTTGACAGAATAATGTTGAGAATTCTTGCATCACAGTCGTTGGTGTACAGCCTCTTAAAGTTAGAAACACCACTTGGATAAGATATTTGTAGACCATTTTCATGGATTGTGCATCTGTTATGGAAAGTTGTTAATCAGAACTCCTTTTTAAGTCCACAATAAAGCAAACCAGAAGACAGAGAAAGCGAGACTGCCATGATGAAGCATTTGTCCACTGAATGTCTGCAGTTGCCTGGAGGTATAATTAGCACCAGCAGTCTGTTGAGTGTGAAAGCCTTAGCTCATAGTAGCTTTTAAAGCATGCAATTTTACATAGATTATATTCATTATATTGACCAAAGGTGAGAAGCAGCTTATTTGAACTCCCTTCAGGAGTGAGTAAAGAAAGGGCTAAATTATTCTCATTGTCCCAAGTTGGAGATAAGCAGCATTATTTTGGGTACTTTTAATTGCATTACTTTTGTTTGCTGGAAGAAGCTTATTGAGCCTGCACTTTTATGTGCATTTAACATTCTACTCTCCCTCCATCCTTTCCTTTCCACAAACCCTTTTTCCACATGCTCCTTGCCCTCTTGAGTATTTCTGGGGATTTCTTCTCTGCTACCTATTCCAGATAGTATATCACATAAGTTAATGGTCCTCTCTATCTCTGAAAAAAAATGCTTTCAGATCTCTAGGGAGTAGATTTTCCCCCATAATCTACTGTATATTCCTTCTCCATTCCACTCTGACCTTCCTGCTCAGGATGACCCCATAATATCTCTCTAGCTTGATGATTGTGCACCAGTGACATGTATTTTATGTGCTTAGGTGAGAAAAGCTGTAGAATGTGGTACTTACTGTTCCCCTTCCATCCTGCAAATCTTACCGGTAACTTTCTTCTGAATTCCATCCAGCAACTTGATGTGCCTTTCTTTATGCGACCTCTAGAACTGCATGCAATACTCAAAGTGTGGCCTGAGCAATGTCTTATAAAATGGAAGCGTTGTCTGTCTGCTTCTGGAATCTATCCACTTGAGGATACACCAAAACATTATGTTTACTACTGCCAGTGCCGCCAGTAGTCTAGTCTAGGTGTGATCAAATGCCCTGCAGAATCTTTTCCCTTTTCTGTTGTCATCATTTCCAGTTGCCCAACTATCTGATCTTTTACACCTTTTGGTCTGGTCTAAGTGCAGTATTTTGCATTTGTGTGCAATTAACCTCAACTGACAGCCAGTTGACCTTATCCAAATGCTTCCCATGTTTCTTCCTTCCACATTTTATTCCTTGACTTGTATAGTTATTGTGGTCACAAGGTCCCTTGAGGGATCATATCTTGATTTTTCTTGAAAATAACTTTTTCTTAGTGGAACCTCATGCCTTGGTCTGTAAATGTGATGTATACTAAGATGCACATAAGAATTGACCTATTTTTTTTGGATGTGAGAACTTGTGTGGACATTGACCAAAAGTTTGACCAACACATGCTTATTGTTGTAAGAAAGCCTTCCTATATTGCTAAGCTTATAAATAAAGGGATTGTGTCTAAATCTAGGGATGTCATGCTCCACCTTTACTCAGCCCTTATTAGGCCAGTCACTGAATATAATGCCCCCTTTGGCATGTATCTTCCATACACATGCAACAACTGGAACTCCTACAAAGTTACCTTATTTAAAGACTACAAGGCCTAAACAAAATGTCTTATATGACCCAACTCAAAGATGTTCTGCTATTCTGAGTGTCTTACAGACTAAGAGGTCACCTCTGTCTGACAAGGCTTCCTCCAACCCATTACTTTGCTGCACATAAGAAAGTAGAATGGCATGAGAAATGCTAAGTCTAGGGATCTAAACCTCTTCTACAACATCAACAGAAGGGTTTGGAGTTTACTATAAAAAATAAAATCTATTCACTTGATTGAACTGACATTCTGAATTATTTGGCAGTGTCACTTTTATGGAATGTTGAAAATCATCCCCAAAATGTCCACAATCAAACAAATTTAGAATGTCAGGAGGTGACGTCAGACCCTCAGGAAACTGTGCTGAAGCTGCTGCTAATACAGTTTTGCAGGGGGGCAATGCCGTCACACCCCCTGCATATTATATAGTCCAGCTAAAAGATCACACTACAGTGAGGAAAAGGGTAAATTTTCTGATGCCCACTGTAGTGCAATCTGTTATCAGAATGTTGCATGTGCATTAGCAAATATACACTACTATTTGCTAATGTGTATTCAAACATTTTCGGAACAGCATTGCGGAAACTGAAAAAGATGCATTCGACCATCCCCGTTTCATGTAGGTGCCATTCCACATTTTGATAGTAAACCAGGGTTTGGAGGAACAGGTATATTTTGCAGAGGATACTGCTGCTATAGAACATTCTCCCCATCCACATAAAACAAAGTTCATCCCTGTCCATTTTCAATCACAGCTTGGATCTGTGGATGGGGAAAAAGAAAATGTACCCTAGGACTGCCCCCTGTACTACTAATGGACAGATAAAGCTTCAAAGTAAACAATAATAACAATAAAAAGGGAATCACCTAGGCAGCATTTGCATGAAACACAAGTTTATTAAACATTAAATATTGTTAAAGTAAAATCAACTAAGCGTTTTCACCACGAACATGAATTGTCTTCGAGTCATTCAATTATGATGCAACTTCCATTATATACTCTAATTACTTAAGCAATTATTCATGATTTTGCTTGCATCAGTGAAGTTACCCTGAGTAAACTTAAAGGCATTCTTCCCCTGTATTTGAGTTGACTAATGGCATTGCTGGGGGCACCTTGGCCAGTAGTATCCACAGAAAGGAAACATATTCTAATGTGTTATTGCACTATAACAGCTGTCACCCCTTCCATCAGAGGAAGGCTATAATAAAAGGTCAAATGGTTAGATTATCTAGGCTCATTAGTAGCAACGAAATATTCAAAAAAGAGATCTATATATTAATCGGAATGTTTTGGAATAGAGGCTACCCCTTAAGTCTTTTGCTGAAAGTGAGGAGAGAAGTCATGCTTAAAAGAAATACTGCACTTAAACCTATTTTAATAGCAGGTATTAACACCGATAGAACCAACACGACTAAGCTAGACACCAATGTTCACCAAATTTGGTATCAAGTGTCAACAATATATGGGAAGCTCATTTTGACAATGAAATGAAGGAAAAGTTGGAGCATAAACCTAAGGTTGTGTATAGTAAAGGGCGTAATATAAAAAATATTTTTAAAGTGTCAACAGAAAACAAGACAAACACAGGTCCATGTTGTATAAATGTGGTGCTTGCAAGACCTGTAAAAATGTAAATGATGGTATGAATGTCTTTATAGGAAGTTTTGAACGTACTATAGGATGCCCAGGTAGGTGCAATTGCAATACCACTGTGGTGGTTTATTTAGCTACATGCTTATCATGCCCTAGTTTCTATCTAGGTAAGACCAAAAGAAGGCTATGGGATCGCATTACTGAGCACCTTAGAGACATCAAAAATAAAAAAAATGAAAAATGGTTTATATGTTCACATTTTAGAATGTCCCAACTATAAGAGATTTCTATTCTTTGTCACTGATAGACAAGGGAGCCCGCAGGATTTTTTGCAGGGGGGTGCAAACCCAAGCCCTGCCCACACAGCCCCACCCCCTCTGCTGCCCTGCCCACATGGCCCTACCCCCAGCCCCACCCCCACCCACGCAGCCATTGCAGTGTCCCATTACTTGGCTATTTTTCCCCATTTGTCATAGACACTGTTCAAATCTTTCAGTGTGCATACTGTTTTATGCTTTACTTATACAATGATTACAGATATTTGGATTTCATTTACAACTTTTATTTAAAATTATATAGCACAAACACTGATAGACATTTACTAAACCTAAACAAAGCAACAGTCTTACAATGAAAAGAGGCTTAGCATTAAAACTTCTCTACCTTGGAAACCCACATTCACCGAAACAACATTGAAACCTGCATTCAAAGAAAATGCATCTGGCCAGTGGCAGGGTAAGTTTACCTTTGGGCTGTTTTCAAATCATAGGCTCTTTGCACACATTTTTAGAACCATGCAAAAGTTATTTGATTCACCTTCCTGACTGTATTAATTATACTATATAATAATTGAATTATATCCCTTGTATAATACAGCACCACTTGTTAGTGTGTGTTTTAAATTTATAGTTCTGAACATTTTTCCTTTAAGCAATGAAGCAAATCATATGAACCAATAATGACAACCTGCCCAATTCAGAACATTTCAACCATAAAGGGCCACTCTACTCAAACTTCTGTCATAATCAACCAATATTAATTAATATGCAGAATCTTTGCAGAAGTAAAACTCATCTGAATAATTCCACATTGAGATCTGAAACCAGTGAAGGAGTTGTTGCTAGAAAACAACTTCATATTTCAGTGTTTCATCTACAAATTCAATGCCTGCTTCCCTTGAAGAATAAATTGCCTAAGTTATATTAAAAAAAATGGTAAGCTGGTATATTGCAATAGGGAATGGGTGGCAAGCTAAAACAAGTTCATAGTTATTAGGCATCTCATCCAAAGGAGGACATACACCCCTTAAAATACAAATCTACATGTTGGAGTAGAACCTATAGCTCTCTGTATCAAGATGCAAGTATGCTACCTGCTGTGCTGCTTTAAAAATTTCTATACCACAATAGTGACACCATTTACTAAACAAAACAGTTGCACATTTGAAGCAGGCTTAGCATGAGCAGCAGTAAAACTCTCTTCCCTTGAAGCTCACAATTCCTTGAAAATGCACTTGAAAATAAATTCCACCTGCTAACTCTTGGACATTTCACTCTCTCTAACACACACCTCAACCTCTAAGTGCAAGAAATCTGGACAAAGCCTAAAATAAATAGGAGCAGATTATAAATATTGCTCTCATGAACTTAGAACATTGCTAGAATAACAGGATTTATGTTAGTATGCATTTTCTAAAGGATATGACATCTAAAACACAAATGTCTGTCATTATTTAGCAACTTCAATGCTTTTTAGGAGGAATATGGGGCAAAAATCTGGACATTCTCCAAAAACCTGGACAGGTGAGGGGTATGCTTCCTCCTTCTTATACATACATACAGCACACACCATACCTCTCAATCTGTTAACACAAGAAATCTGGACAAAGTCTGTTATAATGTTAGGATAAAGGCCCACAACTAGGGACACATTTGAAAGTTGCTAGAATAAAAGGATTTGTGTTAGAATGAATTTTCTGAATGATATGAAGTCTGAAACTGAAATGCATGTCATTATTTATTAACCAACTATATTCAGAAATATACATATACATCCAAATGTAGATATCAGGCTAACTTGATTGTATTTTCAGTTGACCTTTAATCTCATTTTCTTGAAGTAGAATCATTCCTTCCTCTAACCTGGAAAGAGAACGACCTTATTTTGTCTAACAAAGACTTGTGCAAGATGCTTGAAGTCATTTTACCAGCTCCTCTTATTTTTGTTACAGCGATTAGCTGAAACCTTTATGACCCTCATAGAGTTATCTAACTTAATTTCAAAAGGGGTTTTGTATCCATCTATGCAGGGAAATGTTTGGATCAGCTATACAACCTGAATCATTCCAGCTGTATCATATGTGTCTTTACCCATCACCATCTTTTATGAAAAATGACCAGATGCACCCACTCTATATCATTCTTTTCTTGTTTCCCTGTTTGCAGTTTATCTTCCCTTTAATAATCCCCAGCATCCCTCCCATGTTTCACATACCATTCACACTATAACTATAAAATGTTTTAATCTGCTCCTATCAACATTTTGTACTTTTGCAGATTCAGTCTTTAATGTCCCAGTAATTGTTACCTCTGAATGCTTAATCACACAGACAGTGAGGTACATTTATGTTCTCTTCCAGTGGGGCACACTGTGGTTACATTTCAAACACAGCACTCTGCAAATTCCTTTTCAACACATGTCTGTACAAGCAGTTTGATATACACATGACATACAGTTTTAATACATTTGAAACACAAGCATCTTGTATAAACCATTTCAATATTCAGCAATGACATATAATTATTTACTAAATTCCAGCTAGCTGTGCTGGCATTATCTCCTTTTGTCACAAGCAGATTCTCCCCACACCCCTACCGAATGGGGATTCAGGGTATTTTGTGCTGTAAAATGTTTTTTTCCCCCACTGGGCTGAGGTTCCAACAAATTATATTCGGTGAGCAGGTTGGAACCTTATGAAACACAGATGGACTGTAATCTCCTTACACATTCTGCTACAGCTATCATTCAGAGTCTATTAGCTACTTCCCCATCTAACTGTAGCAGTCTCTCTTATAAATGGGTTTTAATCTCTCTTCATCCATTTTGCAGCAGTTATGAATATTATCACACAATCTGGCAGACAACTAAACGCTTCCTTATTTCTCTCCCACTGTGATGTAGGCAGATATTTATATATGTAGTTTTGTAGTCCCTTTTGCATCTTATGTCTTTCCTCCAGCAACCAACTTGCCAAGTCTGAGATTCTACTGAACCAGATCTGAGATTGCAAAACTTATCTCATATTTATTTTAAAATCACATCAGCAGCATTTCTTAATTTTTATTAAAGCATACAACAGTACATGTGTGGCTTAAATATGCTGCCCAATTTCTTTTATTCATTTTTAATTGAAGGCATACCATGTTAAAATATATAAGTGCAATGTCTGCAGTGCCTTGATCATGCATGGAAGCTATCTTATGGCTTAGCCTTTTCATCTGGATATCAAATAAATAAATAAATTGTGAACCACAAAGAAATAGCAGCATATGATGGACTGGACACCCATATGGGCTGGCTTTTCTTTGCAGTCACTGTTTGCCAGGATCAGTCCAGCAAGACCCTGAACTAAAAGAAAGTGAGTATAGAAGAGGGATGGCTGGATTACCGTCAATACCTAGTTCTGAAATGTTCTCCTTATAAGATAACCACTCTAGAAATAATCCTTTTGTGTGAATTATATTGCTAATTGTTTCAATCTTAATCAGTGGGGATAATCAAATATTAATTTTCTTCTAAATGTTTCTGTAGTAAAGGTGTTACAGTTCATGTTGCATATATTCATGTCACTGCTACAACACTCCTCTCTCTTTCTCTCTCCTTGGTTTGCATTTTTAAAATGA
This sequence comes from Protopterus annectens, assembly GCF_019279795.1. Lineage (NCBI taxonomy): Eukaryota > Metazoa > Chordata > Ceratodontiformes > Protopteridae > Protopterus > Protopterus annectens. The sequence goes on along the minus strand of NC_056745.1, from coordinate 664,794,796 downwards.
TGTATTCTTTTCATATTTCTGTTATATTAGGGGACCTTAAAAATAAACCTGCTATTTACATTATCCCATCCTCCCCCTACAGGGACCAGTATTACGTTTGCTTTAATCCTGTATTCCTCAACTCTGCTGTGTTTGCTTCTGTCTCATTCTGCAGGTAACTACAATTCCTATTTAATTCCTTTGATATCCAGTATATTGTGTATTTACTACAGTTCCTATTTAATTCCTTTGATATCCAGTATATTGTATACTTACTACAATTCCTATTTAACTCCTTTGCTATCCGGTATATTGTGTATTTCAGTTTATTGACATCTGAGACAGGATTCCCATTTTGCCCCACCCAGTAACTCCAGCAATACCCAAGGTGTCTTAATTTACAGCAAGGTTTTAAGGTAGTCTTTATAATTCACACAGTATATTTAGCAGTATTTCTCACAATGTGGTGACAGTTGCACACATCTTAGAGATGTACACTTTTGTTCTGCCCTGGTATGCTGGAAGCAGAATTTGTAGTCTTACAAAATATCTTACAGCTGTCATTTCTATGGTACCTTTGTGGCTGGCACTGTGTGTGTGTGTGTGTGCGCACGCATATGTGTAAGTGCGCTAGTACTTCTGCACTTCTCTTCCAATCTACTGTCACCAGTTTTATTGCATTCTTTCAAATCCTTTTCCTAGGCTCTTACCTTGTGCGATATAACTTGTCATTTCAGAGCATAATGTTTTCAGATGGACCATCAACAGTAAATTCAAATACTTACTGTAACCCCTGGTTCTTATGTCACATGTATGGTGCCCCCTTGTGTGAAGCACACACACACACATTTATATATATATATATATATATATATATATATATATATATATATATATACATACACACACACACACACATACATGCATACAGTACATACATACACAGACACACACACACATAGGTGTGTGTTATTAACAGCCAGTGTTCCATTATGGTTTCACTCATTTCATTAATGCCTCAACACTGACTACACAAGTACACATATAATTGAATAAACTTCTGTGAATCTTAACCAACTGCAAAAGGAAAACGCACCTGCACATTTCCAACATAAAAAACACAGTAGCACCTCCTGATGTGGAGGTTTGCCCCATACCCATTTACTTATACAAGATGACTCCATGCTCACATACCCAAATTGAAAAGCAGACAGATCTAAGGTTTGACACTAGCACTAATCAACTAACAGTAACTTCAAAGGGTTATGAATCATGCCTGTTAAAAATAACTAATTGATAACCTGCCTGAAACTGCACACACATTAACAATACATATATAGATATACATATAACTATATATAGATATATTTTATGTGTATTATATATTTATATTTAAAGTTCTTGCCTAAGTGTCATGTTTTTATCATTCAGTCACGTATTTAGCCACTCTGTGGGTAGTAACGTTGGCTTAATTTTGCAGTACCAATGTTACTATAAGCAGAAAGGATGCCTGAGCCTTGCTAATAGCAAAGAACTTTGGAAAGGCATTTATTTTATTACACAAAATAAGAATGTGATAAGATTATTGCCACCTCAATTTTCATATCAGCAGATGTATCTTTGGTATTCAAAGTTAATTCAAACAGGGACTGGAGAAGTCTTAAAAAATGTATTAGAATTGATAATGCACTAACAGGACCTAGTACCTTCTCCAAGCTAGAAAATTTGCTTTCTGACTGTAGTGCTACTTAAAACAACCACCAAAGCTGTATGAGAAAGAAAATGCATTGTGTAACCATAGGAATTATGAATATTTTCTTGGCAAATCTACACATACAAACACACACTAATTCATGCAGTCTGCATTTTACCACAGTAAAATATAAGTTAGTTGTCATCTGGTTACTGCTGAGAAGGAAGAGAATAAAGTAAATAACATTCAAGTTTTTACTGTTAGCAAGCATGAGATATAATAAGGGACAGTGAGTCCAGGACAGGAGTCTGAAGTCACACTTCTTATCTGCACTTGAGACCATCCACCAAGGGTACAGCAGTTTTCAGTTATGCAACGTGAGAAAGAAGTTTTTAGTCATGATAATACTGTAGAAAAAGGCTATGTCTGGAAATGATAAAGCTCTGACAGCACTGTAGGCTGAAGGTCTTTGTACACTAGAATATTACTTAACAGAATTTAAATGTCAAAGTACTTGAGTATGTAACTGTCGGGGTGGCATGCAGACTGCTAAGTTACAGATGTACATTGTTGGAGATGTAATTATACATCTAAAGACAATCAGTGGAACATTTGTAAGTTGTTCTACCCTGTGTTACTACTATATTCTCTATTCCTTTTCACTATCTACTTATTTAGCCTTTTTGTAGAGAGAGTTGACTGCACCTCATGGGAACATAAACTTAGAGTGTAAGATGGTGATTGAATGCCCTTCCTGGGGATTGTGTGCCTCTCTTGTGAACATGACCTTATAGTAATAGGTGGAGATTGAGTGCCCTCCTGGGAACATGACTTCATGGTGATAGTTGGGGATAAATCCACCCTTGGCAAACTGTTCTGAGAAGAGGACAGACACAGTGGCTTATTAAATTTATTATTTTTATAATAAGAAGGGCTTGAGGTTAGCAGAAGTAAATGCAAACTGTTTGTGACTATTCTTACATATATAGGCCATGTTTTGCTATATACAGTTAATCAGTAACAACGAAATTCGATCAGAAGCCATTCCAAAACTTTAAATCTCTCAAAGGCACCAGTAATACTGAAGAAACAGTTAAGTTTGCAGACATATGACTCAAACGCTCAATATAAACCTTGCAAATTATTGTAGATATATTTTTTTTACCAAATTAGCTTCAATACTGCAATAAGGATTTAATCAAGAATGATTTGGATGTCTTCGCTAACAGAGAAGTTAGTGTAAAGAAATGCATCTGTGAAGAAATACTAGGAATGTCACACCCTACCTCTCACTTCGTCCCAGCAATCCGAACGTCCTCTGGAGTTCAAATTCCCAGCAGGCGCGAAAGACAAAGCGTAAACCATCAGTCGCACAGATAAAACAGGTGTTTCGTTTGAAACCTGTTTTCGTCTTGTGTGTCTGTGCGACTTCTTAAAGAGGAACACCCTTAAAAACCTTTATTTTAAAATTAAAATACTTTTAAAATACTTTTTTAATTAAAATATAATGAATTTCTCGGTCAGCCGGTTCCACTGATAGAGTACAAAGTGATTCTGGGGCTGGGGATGATGAATTAGAATTAGAAGCCAGAGAAACTAAATGGCAGCTTAGACTAAGTGCTTGTTGTAAGCCAAGTTTAAATAAATGTTGTTCAATAGCGCCCTTTTTGAAGCAAAGGGCAGAAGAGGTTTAACATCAAGTGCACTGCGAAAACATTTATCTGATTGCAATTTACAGACCAACTATGTTCTTCATTTTTAAGATTATTTTTTAACAATGTTTTATATTTTTATGTTCATGATTAGAACCAATACTAATATTTTTATCTTTAAAGTACTGATTATTGTGGTTTACAGCTTGTTGTTTTATATACTACATATTCAGGGGAAGTATGCCTTTAAGTTTAGTCAGGGTAACTTTATTGATGCAAGCAAACTCATGAATAATTACTTAAGTAATAAGGTAGATAAAGGAAGTTACATCATAACTGAATGACTCTGACTAAGCAAATTCATGTTCTTGACGAAAGCACTTAGTTGATTTTACTTTAACAGTATTTAATCTTTAATAAACTTGTGTTTCACGCAATTACTGCCTAGGTGGCTCGCTTTTTTATTTTTATTATTGTTTAGTAGTTTTTGAGCCATTTGGCTTGTTTTTTTGAAAGCTTCAAAGTACTTTACCTCATGCATGGGTCCCTAAAATTATCTGCGGTATGATGCCAGTTATTCTCACTAGAGGTAATGTATAATTATTGACCGTGGTATGAGCAAGGCTAGTACATAACCAAATGGGATAGGTTATTTTGAGCGCAAAAAGGGAAATTAGCTAAGCTTAAAATAGCTTGCAAGGGCAACTAACCTATGAACCTGTGAGCAGTGTTCTAGATCTGATGTGATAACAGGGAGGTCCTAATAAGCACTTGACTCCTTTATTTGATGAGTTGCCAGTAAACTACAATCTACATACTAGTTATACACACTCTAAACAGACAAAAATACATTTGTCAGGGATTGAAACAGTGGGAAGAGAATTGTGAGTTTGTTGTGTACTCTGTCAAGTTTTAGGGAACCTCAGAAAGCTCAAAGTCACTTTTCCATAGTGGGGAGCCCATCTGAACTCTCAAACCCTGTCGCTTATCTACTTTTTGATGGGACTTGAATAGCCTCATAACATAATCAGATACAGTTTGCTAAAACTTAAAAAAAGAACACTTCAGTCATAATATATGACTTACTAACACAGGGATTGCAAATTAAAATAAAAGTCATAAATGTGTATTGTTCTCAGAAAGATGGAGATGAAGTAGAAAGACTGATGTAGTTTGAACTTAATGCAAAACAATAAACATAATTACTCTTGTGCTTTTATCTTTTTTACAACATCTTGTATTTTTTAGATAGAAAAAGCTCTATTAGACAACATAGTTTGTAATGCCATTTCTAACTGAGGACAGAGAGGGTTTATGATGCCCCTGCCTAGTCACTCTGTCATGATGTTCAGGTCTAGGCATCATGATCTCTAGTAAATGTAGCTGCTGTTACTGGGATCAAGGGGCTATCTATGACCCAGGAGAACTTAATGTGTAAGTCAGGATGAATAAGCTAATGGTGTGTAGGGTGTGTAATCAGTACTGCTAAGTTACTAGCCCTCCTGCACCCTTCATAAAGGGGCCAGTGTCCCTCACACCCAAGTTATATATAACAACTCCACAGTTAAATTACAGTGGAAGAAAAGGTGAAAACACTGGGTGTGTGCTACCAGCTTGCACAATGCAATGCACTATGATGAACCAAATTGAATTATTACTTATAACCCTATTAAGAAAACCAGTACCAGTGATCAAAAAAACATATCATAACCTTTCCTTTTTATCAGAGTTATAACTAGTAAAATGTGTTGAAGGTCATCATTATATCAACTGTGATTAGATCGCTTTTTTTAGACCACTTGTGATTAGATAAAGTCATAATTTGACTACCTGAATGGACCCCATGTATGTGTGAGTATGTGCAGAGAGAGAGACACATGTATGTGTGTATGTTTCCATTATGGATAGTGCAGACCAACATTTTGTTTTCCACCGTGTATCATACAAGATCTGAATTATTGCAGGCTGCCCTTTTGTTGAACCTCAGTTAACTTTTATTTAGAAATTGTTTACTTCCTCATCTCATAAAGAATCTATAAAAGCGACTAAGCAAGTTTCCAGTATGCAACACGTGTGCAGTATTCTTTTCTGGTATTTTACATTTTTATAGTTTAAAGATTGTCTTTCATAGTCCTTTTAATTTGCTTTTAGCAGTTATGTGACAGGTCTAGGTTAGTGTCTGAATTCTAGTTTGTAATGTATAGAACATCCTTACTTTTCAGAGCAAGTCAGGTTTCAGGTCTAATGCTGTGTAGATGGTTTGCAGTGTTTTGTGTGCTTCCTGTGTTGTAAGATGTTAATAAAAAGACGTAGTATTTAGAGCTACTTAAACCCAGAGTGCTAGGTATGGAAGCAGTCATGTTTCAGAATCAGGTTTATGGGACTGCTGTTATGCAACTAACTCCAAATCAAGAGCACATTTTTATTTTCATTCTCCTCAAGCATATTATTCCCTTTTTGAATGATGGGGACCCTGAAATCCTATACATGCAATGAGAGTAAGGCAGATAACTAATTCTGACTGAAACACTGCACATATGCAGTCCAGACAGGCACCTCTAGAAATTTTTCACAGATTTCACCTAAGCATGTCTATAGATATGACAGGAAACCAAAGAACTTGGCAAAAACTGAAATGGATACAGGGAGGACATTCGAGCACTGTTAAACAGCAGCAATAAGTGTATTACCATTGTTCCTGTCTTCTTAGAAAATGTACAGGATAATATAGCAATAACCCACGCCTGGGTGTGGGTAATGCGGGATTTACCCACGGTTGGCGTGGTTTGATCCCGAGGCGCCCGAGGACCAAACAAAGACAACCGTGGGTAATCCGCATTACCCACACCCAGAAGTGGGTTATTGCTATTATACTATGACATTATTTAAGAAAAGAAATAATTACTTTTCTTAATTAATGGCATTGTATAATGCCTCTTTGCTGCCCTTCCGCAGCTGTCTGGTATCCGCGGCAGTTCTGATGTACTGTGCATGCTTACGCAGTACATCAGAGCTGTGGCCAAAAGCAACAGAGAAAGCAAGATCTCCTTTGCTTTTTACTGTTTCGCTATGTTAAATGGGTTTAACATAGCGAGACAGCTTTAAAATAAGCAACGGAGATCTCCATTGCTTATTTTAAAGCTGTCTCGCTATGTTAAACACATTTAACATAGCGAAACAGTAAAAAGCAACAGAGATCTTGCTTTCTCCGTTGCTTTTTTTTTTTAAACCTGTCTCACTATGTTAAACGGGTTTAACATAGCGAGACAGCTTTAAAATAAGCAAAGGACATCTCCGTTGCTTATTTTAAAGCTGTCTCGCTATGTTAAACTCATTTAACATAGCGAGATAGGTTTAAAAAAAAAGCAACGGAGAAAGCAAGATCTCCGTTGCTTTATACACACTGTGTCGCTATGTTAAAGGAGTTTAACATAGCGAGACAGCTTTAAAAAAAGCAACGGAGATCTCCGTTGCTTTTTTTAAACCTGTGCCGCTATGTTAAAGTTAAACAAGTACATCTAAAAAGTTCCAATTCAGAATGGTCACATTGCACTCAGTTCTTCTTGCCTCAGGGCAAATAACTGGATGTGCTCAGCGGGTCTTCAGAACGGCATCCCAGAGGTATAGCCACTATCAAGTCAGGGCCTTGCCCCAGTCCCACAACAGCCCTTCAGGTGTTCACCAAGTGCATGGCAGTCGCAGCAACCCATCTATGCTTTCAGGGATTCAGAGTCTTCTGTTATCTGGATGACTGGCTCCTAGCAGCTCCGACAGTGGAATCTTTGATCAAACTCGGAAATTATTTACTCAAAATGTCTCTCTCCTTGGGAATCTCCATAAATTATCAGAAATCGTTTTATCTTTGCTTGGAAGTGTTTGCATAGATACTTTTATACCCCAAGCAGACTTCAAGGAATTTTTCCTCTGATACATAGCATAGGTTCATAGGTAGGTACTAGGCTATTGGCCCTGGGGCCTATACAGTCCCAGCCAAAAAGGTACCCTGGCTTTTGCCACCCAAGAAAATTATTTTCCTGTGCCACTGTCGAGCAGAGCCACAGAGGTGATCCCCAGGGTGAATTTCCTGTTTCCCATCCAATCATCAATATTTTTCTTGAAGAGTTCTAATGAGGAGCTTTGTTTGATATACATAGGTAGTTTATTCCAGAGTATGAGAAGTCTTTGGGACAGGAAGCTATCCCTCTGGCATGTTCTGTTTATTGTGGTGACAAGGTTTAGGTCCCTAGAGCGTGTAGCTCGGAGGGATTGGGATTTCTTTAAGTGGAGCATGTCCAACAGCTCTGGGTTTGACATAGCTTTGTATGTTTTCTCAATTCCAGAACCTGCCCTTGCCATGACCCTACCTAGTCTATCTTCCCTTTATGTACCCTCAAAAAGACCATACTTAGTACCTCATTACACCTCTCTCTCCAATGCGTCTACTATGCATTTGCACAGTTTTATACAAACAAAAAATGTTCATTGTTGATCTGTTGAACTACATCAATGTAAAATTGTTACTTAGCTTCTTTTTAATGCAACTTTAACTTTATGCATGTATCCCAGCATATGTGAATCATTTTTCTATAACTGCTATTATATCAATATTGTTTAAAATTGTACTTGTTTTAAAATGTATTACTGGAGCTTTTCTCCTCGGGTCTCCACTGAAAATGGGCCACAAGCCCAGTTGGACAAACCCGGTTAACAAATGTCAATAAATAAATAAATAAATAAACTTATACTAATGGAAAAAGTCCGGGCGACCGGACCTTTTTCCATTAGTATAAGTCGATTTACAACGTGCACACTGGCCAATCAGCGTGCACGTTTTGGAATATTAATGGGGGGGGTCATGGTATAATATAGCAACAATCCATGGCTGAGTGTGAGTAATGCTGGATTTACCCACAGTTGGCATGGTTTGGTCACGAGGGCAAAGCCAGAGTGACCAAACAAAGCCAACCGTGGGTAAATCCAGCATTACCCACACCCAGCCATGGGTTATTGCTATTATACAATGGTGTTAGTTTGTTTTGTATTATCTTTGTGTTGTTGTTATTTAGGTTTTTGTATGCTTTCCTTTGTATGCTTCCACTTTTTATGAGATAAAATAGTCCACACTTTCAGTTTGCATTTATTGTTTATTTCTGTTTTAATTTAAATACAAGTTATTTTTTAATTTTTCAAGAAATGTTAGGAAATAATTATATAAGTAGATATAGTTGTAAAGCTTTTGGTACGTCTTCATGTTGTAGTTTCTTTTATATTTCTGTATTGGTTTTGCCTTGATGGTTGTCTATGCTCATATGTTGGCTTGAGTTCTTAGTGTAGTATCTGTAATGAGAAATTGTGTTTATAGTTAATTTTATGTTTATATATTGCATCCTATATGTATGTATGGGTATGTATGTATACATATATATATATATATATATATATATATATATATATATATATGGTTTTAGTATAAATTTAGACTTGACTTTACTTATTTTGATGGGTTTCTATGTTGTAGATGTTTATTGTTCCATAGTTTATAATCTGTTTGTCTTGTGGTTTTTCCTGATTCATTTTTCAGGTATGGATGTTCTGTGTTATGGACTTTCATTTTTTTTTCTTGGTCCGTTGTCTGTTGTATTATTGATATTGTCTTCCTGTATTGGATTTTTTTGGTGTTTCTTGTGTTCCAGATATTATTTTTCCCCATGTTTTAAATTCATCTACTGATAGTTGATAATACGATCGTAGTGATTTTTCACTTTTATGTCCTGTCACACTCATTATTTGTCTTGCTTCCATCCCTGATTGTGACAGTAATGTTACTGCTGTTGCTCTTAAGGAGTGGTTTGTGTATCTCTTTGATAGGTTTGCTTGTTTGCAGATTTGTGGTAACATGTTTGCAAGATAGTTTATTCCCATCGGTTGTGTTGTGTACCATGTATCCATTTTGTCAAGTACATGTTGTGGATGTTTTTTTGGGTGGAGGAACAGTTGTTTTGTATTAGGTGGCCTTTTTTTGTAAGTATTTTTTGAAACTTTTTACAGGACATAAAGGGTCTGTGTGGTTTTCGAACATGAATCTTCTTAGCAAATGTTTTGTTACATCATCATGTTCTTTGTGGTTTTGTGTATGTTTGTTAAAATTTTTTGTTACATATTCTGTGCCATCTGTATCTTTGTTTATTGTAAAACTGTCTTCTGTGAGGTATCGTACTCCTTCATTCCCACGTCGTGCGGAGTGTAGCTGTATATATCAAACCAGACTTTTCTTACAAGTCCGTCTACTGTGTTTGGGGAAAATACTTGGATGTTTCTCAGTTGTGTTATTTCTTGCATTGTGAGTGGCTGGTGGCTTTCTGCTGCATCTTTTCCTTGTCTTCTGTAATTTTTAATTACTGACTTAAATACGTTATTTCCATTTGTTAGACATATATCTGTTATGATGTTAATCTTTCTATTTAATGGTGAGTTGTTTATATATCTGTTAAGTCCTGCACGTAAGGATACAAATGCACTTATTACATATTCTTCTCCTTTTGTGTTTCATACTGTAGCATAGAATTCTCTAAGTATTGTGTTTAAGTTTTCTGGTGTAATAGTGTGGAAGTCTGTGCTGTAGTTTTTTTTGTTTGTGCCAGTTTTGAAATATGTTTATAGCCCGCTGTGTTTGTTTGAAATATGTTTATAGCCCACTGTGTTTGTTTGAAATATGTTTATAGCCCGCTGTGTTTGTTTGAAATGTGTTTATAGCCCGCTGTGTTTGTTTTCTTGTACTTGATTTTTCTTTTTCTAATTCTAGTGTTTCTATTTCTTTAGGAGTTTTGTATGCGTGTCTTTTGTTAGGTTTCTGAGTGGAATAGGCTTTTAATGTTTTTTTACCTTTCTGAAGTGTATGGCTTGTCACACTGTTGTCTTCTCTATGAGACATGTTATGCTGTAGTACTTCCTGTTCTTGTGGTTGGAGAACTTCCTTGCTTGTTGATGGTTTCATCGTGGTTTCTGGTATGTTCTTAAATATTTCTTCCATTTCACTGTCACTTATTAGTTCAAAGTTTACTTCCATTTTTTTTTTATTTTCTATCTATGGTGTCTCTTGTTTTGGTGTTTTTTCCTGTCCGAGTTTGTAGTGTTTCTGTTTAACAGGGCTGGTGCAGGTTTTTGAAGGGATGTTATCAAAAGGGCTAGGTGGTGCTGGGTAAAATATAGTTTAAGCAGTGTAGAACTTTATAACGTGTAGTTATGTTTTATTACTTATAGATATGCTAGAAATCTGGTCCAGTTTTAATGCACATTAACTTTTTTAAAATATAATGGGCGGCCACGGTGGTGCAGCGGTTAGCGTTGTCGCCTCACTGCAAGAGGTTCTCTGGTTCAATCCTTGGCTGGGGTTCCTTCTGTGCGGAGTCTGCATGTCCTCCCTGTAGTCGCATGGGTTTCCTCCCACATCCCAAAGACATGCTGTAGGTGGATTGGACATGATAAGTTGGCTCTAGGTGTGAGTGCATGCGCGCGTGTGTGTGTGTGTGCCTTCTGTGGAAGGTTGGGCACCGGGCTGGCAACTTGACACCATAAAACTCCACTGCCAATCATGAGCAGACAGGTGATCCGCTGTGGCGTACCCCTTACCGAGAAAAAGCCGAAAGAAGAACTTTTTAAAAATATAATGTAGTTTTACTAATTGGTCACTAGATGGTGATGTGGTATGCGCTTTTAGAAGTTATATGCTGGTTGTGGAAGTTAGGTATGGTGTGTCTTTTTGACTTTGCAAGGGGGTGTGCTGTGTTTACTTTTAGTGTATACATTTTTGGAGTTGTTGTTTGTATATAGCTATTGCAGGGAATACAGCTGTGTGAATGGCTTTATTAGAATGCTTGCTTTTATTGTGTTGTTATTTTTTTATTTATTTTTTTTAAAGTGGTGGTTATGTAGTGTGTGTGTGGTATATTTGTGACTGCTTGACTGTTTATTTAATTACTGTTCGAGGTGAGGGACTGAGGACTGTAATAGGGGAATTAGTGACTTTGATGTGATTCGGTGTACTTGTGAGGTGTTTAGCTTTACTGCATCATGTTAAACTTGCTTGTGTTTACTTGCCATCGCTGCAGCATGATACCTTAGCGACCGGACTTCTTGCGTTATTTCTGTTTGATTTACTATGTGCATGCTGGTTGGATTAGCCAATCAGTGTGCACGTTTATCAGCTTTTCGGAACATCGCGTTGTATAATATAGCAATAACCCACGCCTGGGTAATGCTGGATTTACTCACGGTTGGTGTGGTTTGGTCATGAGGGCAAAGCTCGAGTGGCCAAACAAAGACAATCGTGGGTAAATCCAGCATTACCCACACCCAGAAGTGGGTTATTGCTATTATGCAATGACATTACTTAAGACAAAAAATACTTACTTTTCTTAAATAATGGCATTGTATAATGCCTCCTTGCTGCCCTTACGCAGCTGTCTGGTATTCTGCGACAGTTCTGATGTACTGCGCATGCATATGGTTACTCAGTACATCAGAGCTGTGGGTGGAAGCAACGGAGAAAGCAAGATCTCCGTTGCTTTTTACAAAGTGTTTTGCTATGTTAAAGGAGTTTAACATAGCGAGACAGCTTTAAAAAAAGCAATGGAGAAAGGAAGATCTCCGTTACTTTTTTTAAAGCTGTCTCGCTATGTTAAACTCCTTTAACATAGCGAGACAGTGTGTAAAAAGCAACAGAGATCTTGCTTTCTCTGTTGCTGTAAAAAAAGACTTATACTAATGGAAAAAGTCCGGGCGACCTGACTTTTTCCCATTAGTATAAGTCTGATTTACAACGTGCACGCTGACCAATCAACGTGCACATTTTGGAATATTAATAGGGGGTCGTTGTATAATTCTTAGTAACAGCTGCCCTCTTTAAATGTAATGGGTTTTGATAGAGTTGTAGTTAACTGGTAAAGTTCGAGAAGTATCCAGTGCAATCTAGGCTTTAAGGAACAGACATCACTTGGCTGTACATAGTTAATCATCAGTTTTCTAATGAAGTACATGGGTTGTTGTTCCCACTGTGGGACAATTTCTTCAAAATATATTTGAGGATGACTTTGAAGGTGTAGGTGTTTTTTTGAAGCATTTAAGGTAGTAATTGGTATAAGACAGTGGGATAAAGCAAACTCTTTCAGAGTATTTTTTTTAAATAAAAAACATCCTTATTAAATTATCACTTATGATATAGGCAGTCATACATTTATATAAATGAAAACAAACCATATTGACATATTTTTAATTGCAAATATTATAAATCAGTTAAGACTAAAAGCTGGAATTTGAATGCTACTTAACAAAAATAAATAGCAGATTCAGAGCTAGAAATTCACATGTTTACATTTAGACTTTGATGTATCAGTCCTACATATTTGTGTTTTGTTTGTTCATGGTCGTGTCTTTCTGCTGACAGGGTCAGTGCAGTGGACCAGTGACTTACTGACGTGCACAGATTAATCCAGTGCTGTACTAGTTATTTCTGCTGGCCAAAGGTGTTATAGTTGTGAATAGTTGGTAGAGCTCAGAATCTTGTGTGAAAATCAGAAAGATAACAGTGCATCCAAATGGAAATTTCCATCTTTTCTGTGTTGGGAGAGGAGGTGTTTGAGTACTGTGAGCTAGACTGTAGACTGACAGCTGTAACGTGTAGGCGTGCATCCTCATACCAGCTTAACCGTTCAAGCTTAGTATTCTATAACAGTACAACCCTGCATACTGTATTAATTGGACAGTATAGTTCATAGGTTGGTACTAGGCTATCGGCCCTTGGGCCTATACAAGCCTAGCCATAACAATTCCATGGCTATTTCTTCCCACACTATTTACTTCCATGGACCCCTGTCTAGCAGGGTGACTGACGTGATCCCCGGGGTGAATTTTCTTTCTCCCATCCAATCGTCAAGGTTCCTTTTGAAGAGGGCCAAGGAGGCGCTCTGCTTGACATGTATGGGCAGTCTATTCCAAAGTCTGGGGAGTCTCTGGGTCAGGAACCTATTCCTCCAGCATGTTTTGTTTATTGTGATGAGAAGGTTTAGATCCCTGGAGCGTGTGGCTCTGAGGGATTGGGATTTCTTTAAGTGTAGCATGTCCAACAGCTCTGGGTTTGACATGGCCTTGTATGTTAAGCAGAGATCGCCTCTGAGTAGACGATATGCGACAGAGTATAGCTGGAGTTTTTTAAGACGGTCAGCATAGGGCATCTGCTTTAGGCCTGTGATTCTTTTAGTGAAGTATTTCTGCGGCCTTTCCAGTTGTTGCAGATGTCTTGAGAGGTACATACTAAATGGGGCATTGTATTCTATAATGGGTCTAATGAGGGATGAGTGCAGTGGAACAATGACCTCCTTTTTTCTGGATGAAAAGCACTTAGTGATGAGGTGTGCCACATAGAAGGATTTCCTGACTGTTGTGGTTATTGAAGGTGAGACCACTGACCACCTGTGTCCCTAAGTCTCTTGTCACACTTTCGGTGTTTAGTGTACTGCCACCTATGTGTTAATTCATGGGTACATGTTTTTTCCCAAAGGGGATAACTATACAATTCTTGTCATTGAGCTTGAGCCCATGGCTCTGGCACCAAGCATCTGTTTCTGTAAGGCCCTTTTGTAGAGTATTCACATCATTTGCGGATTCAATAATGGCTTTCAGTTTGCAGTCATCTGCGAACTTTGTTAGCCAGAGTCCCTTAATACTTCAGAGAAATAGATGCCAAACAAGAGTGGTCCCAGGACTGAAGCCTGAGGTACTCCACTTATCTGGATTTGGAGTCAACTACCTTTACAGTGTGGGTTCTCTCAGTAAGCCAGTTGGCAACCCATCAAGTGACGTAGGGATTAATGCCCAGCTTACAAAATGTATCTATAATAACAGAGTGGGGGATGGTGTCAAAGGCTTTGGCAAGGTCCAGATAGGCTGTGTGGACTGCCTTACCCTCATCCATGGCTCTGGAGACTGATTCTAAGAAGTCAGTCAGGTTCAGGAGACAAGATCGGCCCTTCACAAATCCAAACTGTGTGGGGTCCAGTGTTTGAAGTTTGCCAATATCTTTGTTTATAAGTTCCATGATAATACGCTCCATAGCCTTGCAGATCAGGCTCGTTAGACTGTTGGGGTGGTAGTTCCCGGGATCCAAGGTGGATCCCCCCTTGTGGAGTGGGATAAATGTAGCTGTGCGCCACTCAGTGGGCACCAAGCCTGAGGTGAGGGTATGATCAAACATGACACTTAGGTGAGGTGCCAGTTCATTTTGTAGTTTATGTAGACTGGGATTTCATCTGGTCCCATGGATGCTGTGATCTTAGCTTTGGCAAGTGCGCTTTTTACCTGTGTGGCCGTTATTACCGGAATTTGGCAATCTTCCGGTATTGAGATGGGCTGTTTAGGGGGTGAGAGGGGGTGACGGCACTGAATCGATCTGCCAGAATATTGACAATATCTGGTACTTGCGTATTATCGCAACTAGATTTTCACGACAACAGTGGTTGCTTCCGGATCAGTGAATGTGCAAGTTAATGTGCTTGAAATGGAAAACGCTGTGTTTTCTTTAACAAAATAGGTTGCTTTCCGGAGTGCTACCACCACAAAGTACACAACATACTGTTGTTTCTTCGTGCTCTTTACTGGCGGCAGCATGTCGCTGCATTGCAAGGCCGCCCACTGGATGTTCTTTGTCAGCCCATGCTGTGAAATAACAGCCATTCTACGTACATTCCTTCCAGTTTGGCTTCAATTGTCAGGGCTGCTGTAGCATCCTTTACCGCCATAGCTGAATGCAAGAATTGGTTAAGGCATTCAGTAGCGGCTTGCCAGTAACAGCAGGTATTCAGGCTTCTGAGGAATGCAGTTATTTATTTACATGTGTATTTTTTAAGCGTAGTGGAAAGTCTGTCGGATCATGGATATATGCATCTTTTTTTTAATTTGGCACCCTCGCTGCAATGTTTTGGCCCTTTTTTCCCCCAGTTCCAACTTGTATGACATGACTGAACTGACTTCATTTGGAAATCAGACACAATGACTCTTAGCACTTGGATCCAGATCACGACAAATGTTCGTTAATGTTGATAAAATGTAATACAGAGTGTTTTCTTTTAACAATACACCTTATTTTCTGGACTGCTATCAGTACAACATGCAAGACATGCTGTTCTTTCTACTGGCACCCATGTCGTTTCCTGCAAGTCTGCCCGTTGAACGATGTGCCAGTAAACAACATTAAGAAAGAACAACAGCATGTCTTGCACATTGTATCGATAGCAGTCCAGAAAATAAGGTGTACTGTTAAAAGAAAACACGCTATATTACATTTTAACGACATTAACAAACATTTGTCATGATCGGGAAGCAAGTGCTATTACCGCGAAAATCTGGTTGCAATAATACGTAAGTATCCAATATCCTTGGGATCAATATATTTAATGCCATTCTATTGTAGCTCAGAGCAGTTCTGAGCATTGCCATTTAGATTCTTGACATAGTTATAGGTTGCCTTTGGAATCTTTGGCAATTTTATTTTCGTAACTAGCTTTGGAGGATTTTACGAGGGATCTCAGCTTCTTACTGAGGCTGGTAAGGGAATTTTTTTCATTGTGGGATTTTCCTCTTTTCTGCAACAGTTTCTTCCTTTTGTTGTAAAGTTTGTTTAAGGCAGGGGACAACCAGATTGGCTTCCTTTTTTTTGGAGGAAAGCATCTTGGTTCTGTTTGGGATTTCACGATTCATGCATGAGTGGATGTGCTAGTCCAGTGCCTTAGTGTAGGACTCAGCAGTCGAACTTTCAGTTCCCGTCTGCATGGGTGTCAACAAGTTTGTCACTTCTGACTTGGGTAGCCTGAAGTTAGCTTTGAAGAAGTTTTTTTATGGAGGTTTCTTTACTGGGGAGTGAGGGTGGGATGTGGATGTTAAGGGTGATTATGGTCTGACCTGACCAATGAGTAGGGTGACCATAGGTGTGGAGCGTCGATTTCCCATGTTGGTAATTACCAGGTCTAGGATATTGGAGCCTCTGGTGGGACTATGGATTAGCTGATCCAGGGCGTTGGAATTTATGAATTCAAAGAACCGTTGGGCAAAGGTGTTGGTACATGAGTAGTTTTCCAAGTTAATGGCAGGGTAGTTGAAATCACCCAGTATTAGGGTGCCCATTATCAGCAAAGATAGCTGCCACTATTTAGCCTTTGCCACCCTAACAGATGTATTCCTGTTTGTAGATGTCTTTGGAAAGTTATACCCACAAATTCTTTATCTCATTTTAAAGTAGTATTTTAGCAGATCTTGTAGCATAAAGAGAATGCTGCTAGTGATATTATAGTGGTCATACCATTACTTATTACTTTATGTACTTGCTGTGTTGAATGTTGCATTTTCACAAAAGTATAATATATTGGTTCAGCAGAAGAGTAGCTTTAGTACAACAGTGTGCAAATAATGAAAGACCTGCAGGATTTGCCTGCATGAGGGTAGTATGCTGCAGTACAGCTTTTAGTTCTTTTGCTTTTTCTTTACTTGACTGTTAATGATACTCAAAAAAGTGACCCTTCCCCATCAGCTGTATATTCTGTCCCTAGTAGCATTGTATTATTCCCAATTCATACATCAACCTTTGTCTTACACTGTCCCCCCTCCAAGCACAGATGTAGAAACAGGATTCCATTTTGAACTCAAAGACTCTTACTGTTACTCTCCAAACACCCTTTTATTTAACAAATGTATTGTGTTGGATGATGCATATGCACAAATGTAACATCTTGGTTCAGCAGAAGAGTAGCTGTAGGACGGCAGTGTGCAAATAATGAAAGATCTGTAGGCTATGCCAACATAAGGGCAGTATGCAGCTGTACATCTGTTAGTTCTTTTGCTTTAATAGTGGCATACCAGTTACCATGACTGATTTATTACTTCCCATTAGCGCACTTAGTAATAAATCTGTCAGGGCATTTAATGTGGCACAGCTTGTGACATGCCATGTAGAGCATCACTTGGCAGTATAAAAATGAATCCATTGTGTCTTTCATTTTGAATAAAATTATAAAACTTTTAAGATCCATGTGGCAAAGCTGTTTTTTGTGGTGTTTTTTCATTGTCTTTTGTTTTCCATCAGCTGCATGATTCTACTTTTAAGTCTAAATTAAATACAGGCAAGGGTAGAGTCCATAATGACCCTTAAAATATAACCTGGTAGTACAGACTATTCAAAAAATTATCCCATTTCCTTTAATGAATCCACTAGATTATACTCCTTGATGATATTGGGTAGATGATTCCAGTATTTGACTACCGTCTCTTAAAACCAGTCAGTTACCGAGACTTCAGTGATATGTTAAATATGCTACTTTATTTCTGTTAAACATACTACTTTATTTAAATCTTTATTTTTTAAACCCACATTTTCAAAAAAAAAGCATTCATTCTTTGTTACCTTAAACACTGATATTTCATCTAAGGTGACTGTAACACAATGAAACTAAGCCAAGCTTTGAATTCAGTGAACCAAAAATCTTTTTTTTTTCTTTCAGCTATCCCGTTCTAAATGGCTATGTTTTTCTTTCCTCCAGTAAAAGTCAGTGTTGTCTTTTGTTGATGATTTCTGTAGAAACCTAGAAACCAATTATTTTTAACAAAGTTTTGTTTTTGACTAACTCAGTTTGCCTTATCTGTTTACCAGAGTACCTGCTGTCTGTTTCATCATAATTTGCAATTTTCATTATTTTGTGCATTTTTCCTTAAATTTATTAGCTTCACATCAAACAGTAATAAGAAGGCTGTATCATGATGTTTTGCTAAGTAAGAGGAATACAATGAGCAAAAAGCAGATCAGAATGATGCAAGCTTCTGAGCAGCTAAGTTCTGCCATGAATAATGCCTAAAAATGCTGACAGGTTATGTGTTGCTGTTTTTTCACAGTCTTTATCACTATATATTTTATTTATTTATTTTACATTTGTTTACTGGGAGAGTCCTAATGGGCGGGTTGCCCGCTTTCAGAAGAGGACCGAGGAGAAAAGCTCCATACAATAGTACGGTACGTACTTAAACAGTACAATGATTAAACAATACAAGAAACACAGAGACGGACATTACAAGTGTACTTGAAAAGAAGAAAACAAAATATTAATCACATATTTTAATTATAAGGAAAAAAGAGTTTTTACATTCATAAATATCAGATTTGAATACGAAATAAATATAGTTGGATCAATACTGATATGAGAGAAGTTTCTTCAGAACCTTGTGGTAACATTGATAACACAAGATGAGTAGTCAGAGTCGTACAGATTATAGGGTATATGATAAAGTCCCTGGAAGATATTAGGTGACTTGTGTGCTGTGTGACCTATGTTGGGTCTGAACAGGTACACTTCCAGGAGTTAGATAATAGGTCTTGAGTAGGTTTTTAAAGTTGAGCTTACTGTTTATGGTTTGGATCTCTGGGGGAGGGAGTTCCATATATTAGCTATGGCACTGGAGTAGAGAGTCTCTTCTGAGCCATTTCCTGCTTTTAGTGACTAAAGTTTTATTGGAGGATCTTAGTTGACGATTGTTGGCGTGGTGGATTAGTAGGCCTTGTAGAGCAGGTTAATTTTGGGGATGGTATAGCATCACATGTGCAATTTTAAGCTGGTTGTAGGTTAGTAGGTTCGGTAGTTCCAGCCATGATTGTTTGAGGCCTAGACAATCGTGGGTCCTGAAAGCTGAGTCAGTAGCAAATGTTGCTATTTTTGTTATAGCAGCTAGTTAACTTGTTTAGGTCTCCTTTGCTTAGGTTGATTAATATGGGAGAAGCATACAGAAGTGTAGAGAGTAGATGGGTTTTTGCGATGGTAACTTTACTGTTACTGTTGAGGTAGTTTTTAGATCTGTAGAGGGTTCCTAGTTTTTTATGAACTTTCGATATTGTGTGTGCTATATGCTTTTTATACTTCATCTTATTATATATGATAACACCTAATAGCTTGGTTTGTGTAACTGAGGTAATAAGGGTATTGCTTGATGCAACTATTTTGAATGGGGGAATGGAATCTACTGTTTTTTGTGGGATGGAATAGCATTAATTGTGTTTTTGTGGGTTGAGTATTAGTTGTGATTTGGTTAGCCAGTTTTCAATGGCAGTAAAGGATTCTTGGGTGAGATTTTCTAGAAGTGGGAGAGAGAAGGCAGAGCAAATTAGTGTGGAGTTGTCAGTGTACTGGACAAGACTGGAGTGGAGGGTGGCTTTGTGAAGGTCATTGGTAAATATGGTGAATAGTAGAGGTCCAAGGATGGAGCCTTTTAAAACCCCTAAGGTAACTGGCAGAAGAGGGGACAGGGTGTTTTGCCATTTAATGGCTTGTCGTCGATTAGTTAGGTAGCTTTTAAACCATGTTATTGTGGAGTTACTTAATTTGAGTTCCAAAAGAACTGATAGTAGTTTGGCATGACATACTGTGTCATATGCCTTAGAGAGATCAAAGATGGCAGTGGAAACAAGGTTACTATTATTCCGATGTTGATTTACAGTGTTGGAAAAGCTAAGGAGAGCTGGGGTGATGTTATGATTGGGTCAAACTCCATGCCGTGTGCTAGACAGGAGATTGTTAGCATGTAGTTTAGAATCTGGGAATGTATAGATTTTTCTATTATTTTTGAAATGGGGGATAGTATGTCTATCGGTCAGTAGTTGGACAATTCTGTTCAGTTCGAACCTTTATGAAGGGGCAATGTTATTAATTATTTTATTTTTATTGTATTTAATTTATGTGTGAAATTTTCCAGAGGGTTGGGACGTACTGTTCTGAGATTGATCTATTTATTAATAGGGAGACTGGGTATGAGACGGCTTTAGCTGCAATTTTAAGGTATTCTGCTGGGAGTTTGTCAGCTGCCAGAGATGTTGGTTTTAGTTTTGACAAGTAGTTATAGATTGTTTTGTTTGAAACTGGTTGCAGAGAAAAGGAATTTTGATCTGTTAATGAGACCTGGGATTTGGGTGAGTAGTGGGGTAATTAGTGTTTGTAAGGTTTTGGTAAACTATTGGTTAAATTGGGTAGCTATGTTGTCAGAGGTGGTATCGATGTTTGGGGGTGGAGTAGTGGTTTTGCCTGGTATTTGTATGTTGTTTATTGCTGACCAAAAGCTTTGTGAGTTTGTTTAATATTTTTCCTGGATGTCTGAGTAGTGATTTTTTGTCTGTTTTTATCAGTTTATTCGCCTTATACGTTCCAGATATGCTTGTCTATTTATATCAGTTTTATTTTGATGCCATCTTTCCCATGCCTCACCTGTCTGCTTTAGGAGAGTTCGGGTACTTTTGGTGAGCTAGGGGGCATAGTTGGATTTAGTTCTTCTTATTCTGGTAGTGGTAAGTTGGTTTAGTATGTATAAGAAGGTGGTGCTAAAGTAATCTACTGCTTTATCTAGGCGGAGATATGATAGAGGTTTCCAGTTGCAGAGGGTTAGTTTATTAGTCAGGTCCTGGGGTTTAAAATTCTTGGTATAATGAATTTGTCGATGGGAGAATGTTTTTATTGGTTTTACTTGTTGCCTGAGGATGAATGTAGGGAGATGGTCCTTTAGGGTATTGGGGAGGAGGGATCCAGAGTAGTAGGATAGGTGTGGACAGTTTGTAAGGATCCAGTCTAGGATAGATTCTTCTTTGGATAATTTATCTATTCTGGTGTAACAGTGGATTAGTTGAGAAAAAACATGGAGGTTAATATGGGGGAGTGGAGAGTTAACAGGTAGCCAAGTCACCTAGTATAATAGTTTCTTGGGGGAGGGCATGAGATGCCCAATGGAGGATGGATTCTACTTATTAATATTGTTACCTGGGGGAATATAAGCACCAAGGATGTTTAGTTGTTTTTTTTAATTGATTTTTAGTTTGGCAAGTAGGGTTTCTGCATTATGGAAGGAGGGAATATGAATATCTGAAGTGTCTATAGAAAGGTTGTATAGCTGGTAGGTATTTAGATATGAATTTGTCGTTTTGTAGTGAGACATGAGACTTTGTTAGGTAATGGAAAAGTATATATGGGGCCAGGTCCATGTCTCTGATGTATTATACAATGAAGGTGTGATTAATAGTTGGACTGGCTTGGTTTTTCTAGGGATTGGGTAAGTGGGTGACAGTATTATTAGACTGGGGTTGATGTTGCAGTGATAAGAGGTAATATTGGCTAATATTAGGAGGATACTAACAAACATTGGAGTGGTATAATTTTGAGGTTGTTAAGCTGTCTTGTGATAGAGTAGGTGGTGGGAGTATCTGTGTTATGCTGTTTAAATTAGTTCTGTGTAGCTTGAGAAGAAAACAGTATGCAGATTTAAAGCTTTATAGGTTCATAGGTTGGTACTAGGCTATCTGCCCGAGGGCATTTATAAGCCTAGCCAGAATGTGTTGGCTTTTGCCACCCTCTTAGATTAGTTCCCAGTGCTTCTATCTAGCAGAGCCACTGAAGTGATCCCCGAGGTAAACTTTCTGTTTCCCATCCACTCGTCAAGGTTTCTTTTGAAGAACGTTAGTGAGGAGCTCTGCCTAATGTAGATTGGGATCTTGTTCCAAAGCATGGGAAGTCTCTGAGACAGGAATCTATCCCTCCAGCACATCCTATTTATTGTTGTGGTGAGGTTTAGATCCCTAGAGTGTGTGGCTTAAGGGGATAAGGTTTTCTTTAGGTGGATCATGTCCATCAATTCTGGGTTAGACATGGCCTTGTATGTCAGGCAGAGATCACCTCTGAGTAGGCGGTATGCAACCGAGTACAACTGGAGTTTCTTCAGTCGAGCTGCATAGGGCATCTGTTTGAGGCCAGTGATCCTCTTGGTGAGGTACTTTTGTGGTCTTTCCAGCTGTTGCAGGTGTCTTGTAAGGTACATCCCAGATGGGGCGTTGTACTCTATGATGGGTCTGATGAGTGATGTGTAGAGAGGCACAATGACCTCTTTTGATCTGGATGCGAACCTTTTTGTGATTAGGTGGACCACGTAGAAGGATTTTCTAACCACTTTGGCAATATGATTAACAAAGGTGAAATTACTATCTACTTGGGTCCCCAGATCCCTTATTACATCTTCCGTATTTAGGGGACTGCCACCTATGTGGTAGTTTGTGGGTAATTTGTTTTTTCCAAAGGGGATGACTATGCACTTTTTGGCATTTAGCTTGAGGCCATGATTTTGACAGCAGGTATCTGTCTCGGTGAGACCCTTTTGGAGGATGTTTGTGTCAGCTGTACAGTTATAGCCCCTAGTTTGCAATAGTCTGCAAACTTGGTTAGCCATAGTCCTCCTGTGCTTGCCTGTACCTCTGAGAAGTATATACCGAACAGGAGGGGTCCTAGGACTGAGCCCTGGTGAACGCCACTTGTAACCGGTTTAGAGTCGGACCTAGCTTGGCAATCCATCTTGTGACATAGGGGTTTATGTGCAGGCTGGTGAGCTTGTCTATAATACCAGAATGGGGAAATGGTGTTGAAGGCCTTATTGAGGTCTAAGTAGGCTGTGTGTACCACCTTTCCCTTGTCTATAGCCTTGGTAACTGTCTCAAAGAAGTCCACCAGGTTTAGGAGGCATGATCTGCCCTTAACAAAGCCAAACTGGGTAGGGTCCAGTGTTTGGAGGTTCCCAATGTCTCTGTTAATAAGTTCCATGATGATGCGCTCCATAGCCTTGCAGACCAAACTAGTCAGGCTTATAGGGCGATAGTTCCCGGGGTCTGTTGTGGCTCCACCTTTGTGGAGTGGAATAACCATTGCTGTGTTCCAGGGTATGTAGCCTGTGGAGAGGCTGAGTTTGAGCAGTGTGTTTAGGTGAGGGGTTAGTTCATCTTTGAGCTCATGTAGGACGCAGCCTGAGACACCGTCCGGTCCCATTGATGCTGTGTTTTTGGCTTTGGAGAGGGCTGTTTTAATCTGAGTGTCTGTGATTTCAGGGACTGTACATTCTTCTGGTATGGTTATGGGCCCTTTTGGGGATGAGAGGGGGGTGAAGTTTGTGCTGAACCTGTCTGCCAGGATGTTGGTGATATCGGTCAGTTCAGTGTATTTTGTGCCATTCTGCACTAACTTAGCGGGGAGGTATAAGACTTCTTGGGAGCTTTTCTGCCTAGCGTTCTATGGCCATATTAGTAGATGGTGTCAGTACTGTCCCTAGACACATTGTCACCCCCTCCACAGTCCTTTCTGCAGAAGATTGTAACAGAAAGGTGAATGTAGAGCTAAGATGACCTTAGATGTCAGCCTTTAGCAAAGATTAATAGCAAAAAAAAAATTCTTAGCAAGTCATTACTACAAAGCAAATGTTTATTGTCTGCATCTGGCCCAACATGAGCATGATATAGCTGGATAACTTTCCTGTGAACAGATTTCTTGGTCACTTGCAGTTTTTGGCATCACCAGCAGTCTGCCCGTCAAAAAATGCCCTCTTCACTGTGTTTGACAGCAGCACTTAGAAGGTATTCTTCTCCAGTGGCTGCTAATTGTCCTTATCTGTACCACACTGTATGATTAATATTGATGCAAGTATAGCAACAGCCAGTGCCACTAGTTGAACCTGGGTTGCTTGCATCCCAGACAGAACTATACCATGATGCTGACTATCTGTCCAAATTAATGGATGACAGTAAAAGAAAATAAAATAAGATCTAATAAGCACTATGGACACTAAATTTGGCCACTGTACTGCAGACAAAGAAAGGGTTTATGTTTAGCACACCTAATACTCCAAGTGTATGATGTATTACAGGAGGATGTGTTACCTCTCTATGGTGTGTTGATCAGGCCTGCAGTAAAACTTGATGCTGATTTTGCAGCTTACATGCAAGCCACTTGACACAGTTTACGGGCATTCAGAAATTCTTAGCAAAGAAAACAGATGAGCTGGAGACCATGAACTGGTGATGAGGTCGACTGGCACTGTCTTTATTCTCTATGGACCACAGTCTTTTTAGACTGTATCTTGTGCTTGGCTTACAAAGCCATGTCTGATACAGTCTTCTCTGAAAACTTACAGCTAGAACAAACCATGAGCAGTCTCAACGCAAGATCCAGTAAACTACTGCTAAAACTAATTTATGTAAAAGATAAAAGTGAGACATTTATTATCTAAAATTTTCCAAAACTTTTTAATAAATTGACACTCTCAATGAAGTTAGATATTCAAAAACACATTAAGTTTATGCTTAAAAAGAAAATTCCAACATCTTTAAAGACAATTAAGCTTCTGAAAGGCAAGCAACCAGGTCATAGGCTTGGCATCATAACCTGTGAACCTTTAAACTTTTTGGACTGTCTGTTTCGGATACCACCTCATCCAAGTTATGTAAGTTCATAAGAACTATCTATTTATAAGTAGTACACTGCAACATGCCCACTGACTGTAAGATCTTTTTACAAACGGTGCATGTGGTACATGATCCCTCTTTCATTGTTCTGTGAGGAAAACTGCTTGTATGTCTATAATGTAAAGCAGCATCATTACATCCGAGTGACGTCTCCAGGTGCATCTGTAGTTACCTCCTACTGCGCCTCTAGGCCTCAAATATTTGTTTATATTTGCATTAATAATTGCAAAACTATGCTACATACAAACTATCAGAATATTTTATCTTGAAGCATACATGATGGAAAACACAATTGTATTGATGTTTGACCTATGTCAATGACTTTTTGTTAGAATTGTAAGGTGATAACTTCATTTTTTAAAGGCTGAAGCCACGCCCACTTGGAGTTAAAGGTACACACTCAAAAGAGCTGTACTGGAGGGAATGAGTTAAAAAGGTGTCTGTATAGAGTGACCTAAATTTCCCTCTGCAAGACTGTCTCATTTACTTGTATTGTTCCTAGAGCAGATACAAGTGTCTACACAGCAGTTTACTTTCTCTTCCTGTTTGTGAAGTACTTCTAAACTAAGCATTTTCCGCATTCCCAGTCTAGAGCCCCATGTAAACTATTCCTCCTCTCTTGGCTTTTTTGTCTTTACTAAATTAATTGACTGTTTTAGCTACTGACGTAAGCAGACTCCTCTGTCATCATAGGTTATAGTGTGCATGGTATATAGTGATTGCCTGCAGCACCTGCTGCTCTGTGGCAGCCTTCTTCACTTCCCTTCCAACCCGGGTCATCCCAAGGTGTGTTCACCCTTATAGGTGCATTTTTTCCCACTACTCCTGCTGCTTCTCTGCAATCTGGCACTCTTGTTTTCACACTGATTCCACTAACATCCTGCAATTGAGGGTCTCCTTGTCATACCACTTGGTATACTTCATAATAAAAATGTTTTACTTAAGTGCAACCGCGCTATTATGCTAAACCACCTTAACATGGCTAACCACCTTTTGTAATTCAACATCTTTTCAATGACTCTACTCAAGCTAAGGTTGATTATATCTCTTATTTGTTAATTTATTCCAGTTTCTTCCAGTAATCATAACCAATTACCATATTTCTTCCATTTCACTCAGTGATACCACATGTGCATAAACCAGCCAAAGAACTACAACTGCTCCTATGATATTGTTACCTCATAAGCATACACTTACTATTATGGGGACACATTCAACTAAATCTTACCCCTTCTTTCCATACCTCTAACTTTATACCACGACAGCATCAGAAGCAGTTGTAATAAGTTTACAGATCTCCATGCTTAGATTTATTATCCTCCATCAGATAGCCCAGCTGTTATTGAAACCTGACTAGAGCCCAGCATTTTACATGAAGAAATTCCCTTTTTCCATGGTAAAAAATTTGAATATGCAGACCTGCAAATAAAGGAGGGAGTATTTGCTTTTCATACCACCTTACCCTACAGAATTCCTCCATAACCATAACCTGCTTTGATACTCCTGAAGTGCAGCATAATTTACCAAGCTCACCATAAACACCTACACTCACCTCAGTATTGCTACTATTCATATTCCACTTCAACCTACTCATAAAAACATATCCGACATTGAAGATATTGTGTCCTCTGTCAAAGAAAAAACATCAAATAGTCACACTATAGAACTTTAACCTAGACTGGAAAACCATTAAGGTACCCCTAATGACATTCTGAGAATTAACCTATTTGATTTCATCCAATTAATTACTGAGCAAACAAGAACGCACATAAAACCACTGTTAAACAGAGTATTATCAATCTGATCCTAACCAATCAAACAACTAACATCATCTCCTTGGGTATATTATCAGACTCTGTTAGTGACTATCACCCTATATTCATAACCTTGGACCAACAAAAGACTACTAAACACACAACGTCTTACTGAGTATGCTTCAAGAAGACTTTCAGCAAAGACATATTTAACAATTGGTCTCCTCAAGCTTCTCCAATTAGGTGACACCATTCTGTACTTTAACAATACATTTTTAGATGTCTTCATTTCTTAATCTCCTATTATTAGAAAAAAAAGTACAACAGTGCCTTGTTCTGTGAACATCCACTATGATTAAATAAATAATGTATGGCTTGGAAGCAATGGAAGATTGATCAAAGTATGCATGCTGAATAACTCTGCAACATACTTTGTAATAACCATGTTAAAAATTTGATGTATCATAGTAAAAAACATACCACCCTCTACCAAACATTACCTTCAAAAATCTCAAACTGTCTTGGGCATACATTAATAAACTGTTAAAGCTTCAAAAAGTGCACCAACCCATGACCACACGAACTAGATAAACACATTTCTTCCATATTTATTTATTGACATTTGCTGACCGGGAAAGTCCACTGGGCCCAGAGACTCATTTTCAGTGGAGGCCTGGGGAGAAAAGCTCCATACAATCACAGAGATTTTTACATATCAGCTTAACTTTGAAAGTGAAGAAAGTTTTTACATAATACAAACTGAAGTAGGTATACAAGACAAATACATATTATAGAGGCATACAGTGCAAGAAAATAAACCCAGTTTGTTAAATTTGTAGTAATTCTGTTTGTATATACTCATAAGTAAGAATACTGTTTAATCAGTTCTATTTATTCAGTCACAGAAATAAAGAAAACAAGAGAAAGATTGGATACAAAGAAAGTGTAAATTGCAACTGTATTAAGGTGGTAAAAGTATTTGTCATTTATAGTGGCCAAAACATTTAAGGTAGTTAATTAATTAATATTTAAGGTGATATTTAATTAACATGTCATTGTCATCACTAGCTCAATTACACAGCACTCCCCAACAGCCTTCAAAATGGTTTATTTAACCTATCACAGGTCAGTGTGAGCCAAATGAATAAAGCATCCCAAAAACATAAGACCATTTACTTTTCTTCTGATAAAATTCCCTCAGAATACCTTAATTTATCCTCTGACACCTTAATCTAACCTAGTGGTATACTAATGAATAGATCACTTACTAAAATGTATGTACCACTACAATGGGATCAATTCTTCACAACTTTCCATAATAAAGGGACACCAGAAATAATCTCTCCAGTTTACAGGCCTCTTTCCGTCTTCTCTTGCCTTTGCCTAAAATACTTAAATGCATACAAAATCAGCTTCTGCATACCCTACTTACAAACAACCTGCTGTCCTCCATTTACGACGGCTTTAACCCTTATATAGAATGGTTACACTTTTGCTATCCTACCTCAACACTGTCAGTAAAAAAAAATCACAAACTTCTTGGTATGCTATTCTTATCTTCATAGACCTATATAAGGCATTTGATACCGTATCCCTGTCTCTCCTATTTCAAAGATTAGCCAGTATGGACCTCAGTACCCACACTTCAGCATGACTAAAAACTGCCTTTCAAGCTCTGAAACGGTTGTAAACATATTCTTTGTACCTATTGGATGCATACTCTGACCAGTTCTGTTGAGTGCTGTAAATTACTTGTGCACTTCATTTCCCAAAGGCAGCTCCCTCAGTGAGTTACAACAAATCAGCCAATTAACCTTTCAAAAGACAGAACAGTAGCTATCAGATTCCTAGCTGCTCCTTAATGCAAAGAAAACAAATCTAATTATGTTTGGCTCTTGTGACATTTCCATTAAATCTCAGTCTAGAACTGAATTTGAACAAGTTACCCTAACCAAACTGGAGTCATAATAGCAGGAGCGGCCTTAGGTCAACTCGTGCCCTAGGCAAAAGGGTTCCATGGTGCCCCCACCACACCACCCAGTGCCCCTATCTTGGTCTACCTACACCAAATAAATACTAGAAAAGCGCCCCTGCTAGAGTTGCGCCCTAGGAGGTCACCTAGTTGGCCTATGCCTAAGGCCGGCTATGCATAATAGACACCAAGCTAGACTTTGAGACATGCACAGCTTGTGATTTCTAAAGCAGACAAAAAAACAGACTTGCTCCAAAATCTAAAGCTTACCTTACAAAAGCACCATGGCTACAAACTGCACAATGACTACTTATACCAATTTTTCTTTCTTCATCCATTTTAAATAACATGTTCAATATCAACTTACAGAAACTTGAACAGACTCGCAGCAAAGCTGGCAGGTACTCTGCAAATGTCACTAATAAAACTCATCATTGCTCAGGATTACTGAATATTAACTGGTTAGAATGAAAACATCTATTAACAGTTAATCAGGTAAAATTATACATAACCTTTTATATAAACCAAATGCCCATCACTTACCACTATCATCACTAGCTAAATTCCCACCATATCTCTTGGGTCCCAGAATCATCAACTTGTAGACATTGTCAAATCAAATGCTCACCTTGCAGAACTCCTCTTTTCAATATACACTGGCAAACTATGGAACTTCATACCACCGAATTTTAGGAATGTTCCCAAACATATTAGATATCTCCATAAATTAAAATCACAATTTCCATATATGTATCTTAATGTCCTTCATCTTCTACTACCATTACCCAGTTTAATTTTCCCTCTTCATAATTATCTACTGCTATCATACCTCTTAATATCTAATTTCCTCTATCTTCCAACCACCCCTGCCACCTCCCTCCTTTACTTTCACTGCTTTTACTCTCATATTCCAATTTTCCTTTCCTTCTTTCTTCATCTCATAACATACTACCTTTACTTTTATTTATTTATTTACATTTGTTTACCAGGAAATTCCAACTGGACACAGGTCCTTTTTCAGTGGAGGCCCGGGGAGAAAAGCTCCACAGAACAATAAATGAGCAGCAGAGTACATGAAGAACAACTGAATATACATACAATAGCAAATAATACATACTGCACTTAACATTAGCTATACATACAATATCAAACATAGTAATGAACAGATATGCACATATCTAGCTAAAGGCTAGGAATAAAGGTAGGATGTATATATACAGATAGTGCTAACCTCAAACAGATACTGTTCTAAACTCGTATACCTAAATCTTATATACAAATACTGCACTAAACTCAAGCAAATATAAAGCAGAAGCTCCACATGAAGGTAGAACAAGCTAGAAGGGCACATGGGATGGAAGGGGAAGATAGAGGAGTAAGAGAGGAGACTGAGTGAGTAGTATATGTGGTAGTGAGAGGAAGCTAGGTGTAAGTCAGTGGATATGTATTTGGGGTTGAGATGAAGTGAGGTAGTTAAGCATGTTATAATGGGTCTGAGAGATTGAGTGAGGTGGGAAGGAGAGGGTAAAGGGTGAGCCAGAGCCTGCAGAGGAAGGAATGCAATGATCAGATGGTGTGAGGCATGGTGGCTAGGGGAGGGGAGAGGAAGTGGAGGTAAAAGGAGGGTTACTAGTCAGAACTGGTGCATGGGCATAACCAGAGACTTTTTAAGTGAGTTTTTAGTGCAGTCTTGAAGTGATTGCAAGAAGGTAGTGTGGTTATGGGGGGGATTGTTCCATAATCTGGATATGATGCAGGCGAATAGTGCTTCTCTGGCTGAGTTCTTGGGTTTGGTCACTAGAAGTAGATTTTTGCTGCTGGAGCTTAGAGGTGTAGTGGAGCAATAGGGCTGGAGAACATTTTGAAGGGTTAGGACTTTAAAAGGATGATTCACTAACTCGTGGACAAGGGAGAGTTGATTCAGGTGAAGAAGTTGAGGGAGTTCAAGCCATTCAAGTTCTCTAAATGAAATACAGTGGTGGCTGCGATAAGATGCACCAGTGGCAAACTTGGCATTTTTATTGTAGCAAGCCTTGAGCTTGTTTAGGTCTGTTTGTCTAAGGTAGGTAAGTATAGGAGAGGCATAGAGTAAAGTGGAGATTAGGCGGGAATTGGCAGCAGAAGTTCTGGCTGTCTTGGTGAGGAATTGTCTGTTTCTGTACAATGCAGTTAGTTTTTTTGTGAACCTTTTTGTGGTAAGAGAAATGTGAGTGTCAAATCTGAGATTATCAATCTCAACACCAAGTAGTTTGGTGTGTTCTGTTGAGGAGATGATGGTATTGTATTTGGCTAGAATATTAAAGTGGGGGATAATTGGGTTAGATTTTGTGGGTTGGAAGATAAGGAGTTTAGTCTTGGTCGGGTTGAGTAATAACTGGGCATTAGAAAGCCATTTGTCTACATATAAAAAGGCTTCCTGTGTGATCTTGTGAAGTTCAGGTATAGTTGGGGCTGAGCAGATGAGTGTGGAGTCATCTGCATACTGTATAAGAGAAGCATTCTTGGTGGCTGTGAATAGATCATCAGTGAAAAATGAGAATAGTAGGGGACCAAGGATGGAGCCTTAGGGAACACTGAGTGTTACAGGAAGTCTAGGAGATGGGTCATTATGCCAGACAACTGATTGTTGGTGGCCAGTTAGATAGCTGTGAAACCAATCACTAACTGATTGGGAAAAGGATAGGTTAGTGAGAACAGAGATTAGTAGTTTGTGTGAGACAATGTCAAAAGCCTTGGATATATCCAGAAATATAGCAGAGAAGGAGGACAACAGGCCATTATTTTTATGATGAAGGATAGTATTAGTGAAAGAGAACAAGGTGGTAGTAGTGCTGTGGTATGGCCTGAAGCCATGCTGGGTGCTGGAGAGAAGGTTATTAGCTAAGTGGTAGTCTAAGACTTGAGAATGAATGCATTTCTCAAGTATCTTGGAAAGTGGTCGGAAACTGTTAATGTACTGTTCTTAAAAGTGTAGGGATAATAATTTGCTCTGTCTATTCCTATATTTGCTACTATAGACTTTTAACCAGGAAATAATCCCCCTATCCTTGCCTGACTACTGCAATACTGCTCATATATCTTCAATCTTTTTATTGTCTTGGCCAGTAACTTTACCTTTTTCTCTCCCTACCTTACCTTCTATTCTGTCCCACATATGACCTGCACCAGTCCCTCACTGCACTCACTCACCCAAGCTCCCTCCTTCATATCTCCCATTTCTCGTCTCTTACTTCAATTCTTTTAACCTATTTCACCACAACAAACCCTCCAAATCCATTCTATTAACTACATTTTAGTTTCTTGTATGCTGCCAGAACTGTCCTCTCCTACAGCTGCTTATCTGTGTTTTCTTATCTCTGACCCATACCTCATTTTTACCTGCTTTATTTTTCAGAGATTAGAAAGCCCTGGTAAAGGAAGAACAGCCGAGGACCCACAGTAATTGGCCGTCTCCCAGTGTGCACTACCTAAGCAAGGACTCTGAACCCTGTTTTCCTGGACATCTTACAACCAATGTATGTTTAATAACTCATTAATGCTTTTCCATGCTAACTCGTGCATCACGGATACTTGCATATCCCAAGGGTCACTAATATAATTCCCTCCATTCAGCTTACCAACTGCCCTTCCTGCCTTTACTACACCTAGTCTTGTAAAGCTTTAAATGGAACACATTGCTAGCCCCTTCAGCTTTTTCAGGCAGGGTGTTTCTTCCCGCTCCATTTGCCCTGCGAGCCCATTCCGCTCCTGTCTGCTCCCCTACCATGCCCACAATTTCCACCCACCCCAGCACGCCTTCCTTTATTCTTCCCTTTCCCCACCCAGCTATACTAAGTACAAAATAGGAGCTCTTCCCCCATTACTCCACCTACTTACAGCCATCCCACTTAAACACATCACTCTTTCTACCTCCCTAGCAATTAATGTCCCCTCCTCTTATAATTCTAAGGAAACCTTTATCTCTTTCTAAATCCTCTCGTCTTCAGAGCCTTTTCTCTTCTTCAAATCTATACCTATCATTCTCCCTTTGCTCAGAGATGCTCTTCTTAATTCTCCACACCCTCCAGGCCCCCTGCTTCCTCCTTGTGTTCCTAATTCCCCTGAGCTATGCCAGCTCATATTCCTCCACTGCTTGTCCAATATTACCTACAAAAATAACCACCATACAAACCCACCTTCACCCTCAATCTTACTTTCATTTCCATTCCATCTCCTCTTCGCTCATTCAGCCAAACCCACTGCACCTATTCCACCCTAAAATCTTCACCACCACAGCTAAGATACTGACACCTAAACTAATCTTAGATGTACTTAAACTCTTACTTTGCAAACCTAAATGGCTAAAGGTTATTTCCTTTAGCAACCTAGTCTTAGCTGGAGATATCCATCCCAGCCCTGGTCCCAGTCCCTTTATTAACAACACCTACCCCTTATCTCCTTCCTCCCCCCCCACAACACCCTAAAAATCTTTACTGTCAGTGCCCAGAGTCTTAACAACAATGCTCACCAATTTCAAGCTTGGCTAAGCCATAACCAACCAGACATCTTAGCCATCTCCAAAACTTGGCTCAAACCCTATATCTCCGACTCTGAGATCCTGCCCCCAGGATTTTACACTCTCAGAAATGATCGATTAAATAAAAAAGGTGGTGGCACAGCCTTAGTCTGCTCTAACCTTCTTAACTTAATTCCCCTCCAAATTCCAATTCCTCAGTTCAACAACACTAAACCTACAGCTGAACTACTAAAAATGAATAAACACAAGAATATCTGCAACATTGCTCTATATATCTCACCTGGTAACAATATATCTACCCTCAAAGATATTCTGCTATGGGCATCAACTGAAATTAATTATGAAACCTACATTCTAGGGGATGTATTTACTGGAATAAAGTCAATAGTTCCTCTCCCACCCTATCCATTAACCTCTATAACTTTGCTCAAATAATCCTCTCCATCACCCGACCCAACAATACAAATCCCCCTGGATCCACTATTGATTGGATCCTAGTCTCCAATCCAAATAAAATAGCCAACTCAGGCACAATTCCTGACACCATTAGCAACCACCTCCCAGCTTTCATTCATCGCTCAACTAGCCCTACCTCACATCAGCACCAATACATTCTCACTCACAACCTCAGTAGCTTCAACCCCACAACTTTCTCAAACATTTTCAAACAAATGAATGGCAAATTCTAAACACCCTTCCTCTTGACAGTGTTATAGACTACTTCGACTCTGTCTTCCTAGACACTCTAAACTCCCTAGCCCCACTAAGAAACAAAAGGATAAAAACTAATACAGCTCCTTGGCTATCCAAAAATACAAAACAAATTATGCACCAAAGGGACAAATTATTGAAGCTTTACCAAAACAATAAAAAGCCCAATACCTTGCTCCAATATAAACAGCTCCATAACCTTGCAAAACATGTAATCACCAAGGACAAAAAATCCTACTATATCAAGCTCCAGTCCAATAACAATAAAAACCCCAAGCAATTCTGGAAATTAGTAAACTCACTTCTCAATCCAAGCTCCAAGAATAACCTCTGTCCTAACCCAAGTAAATCTGACCTTGAACTAGGGTCCGAATTTAACTAATTTTTCATAGAAACTATTTCTGACCTGACCAAAACTTTCCCCAACAATAACCCAAGCAGGAAGTAAAATGCACCACACACAAATGTGTCCCCCATGGAAAAGAGTAAGGGAAGTTCCCTGATGCTTTGGCCAAATGTTCACCAGTAGTACATATACCACCTTGGGTCTACCTTGAAAAGAGGCCACTACCCTAGTGGGACTAACCCGACTAACAAAGAATAAAATAAAAAGAAATAAAATTAACATTCAGACAGTGGATATGTTTAAATCATCAGAAAAGGAGTCAAAACTGAAGGAGAAGCTGAGTGATGGATTTGGTGTGTTGGAGATGGGGGAAGGCACCAGAGCCTTTTCAAAGCA
Source organism: Protopterus annectens (assembly GCF_019279795.1). Lineage (NCBI taxonomy): Eukaryota > Metazoa > Chordata > Ceratodontiformes > Protopteridae > Protopterus > Protopterus annectens. The sequence goes on along the minus strand of NC_056745.1, from coordinate 664,760,431 downwards.
TTCCTTGTGTGGCAGATGTAATGGATGTAGATTCAGAAGAATTGTTTCAGCAGAAGTTCATATCTGAAAATGCAACACAAGGTTGTGTTACAACCCTCCAGTCAGGAGGGTTGCGGGATGATTTATTGTTGGGCATGGTGAGTGAAAGTGAACAGGAAGATGGTACGGACATGTTGTGGGGAGAGATGATGGACAGGATACAGAATGAAGAAGTGCAGAAGAGTGAAGGTGTGAACATTGAGAAAAAATTGTATACAGAAATAGAGAAAGGGGTGCATGGTAAGAAAGAAAGAAAACGCCTTGAAGAAGAGATTGTTTAAAGTGCAGATTGAACATAAAAAAGATATAGAAATGAGCAGATAAAAGGTATGGGATGAAGTTAAGATACTCAAGGTCAAAACAAATGAGGTAAGAGCATTTATCCATATTTATAAAGAGACTTTTTGCAACATTATTTTTGAGACTGGGCAGATAATGGAAAGATTTATAGAAGAATATGAAACAATAAAAACTGTGCACCATGGAACTTGGAAACTAAGAAACAAATGAATATACATTTCTGAACTGAAGTGAAAAAAGAAGCTTTAAAAAAGCATTAATATTTATGTAACGATGTATTGAATTCATCAAAAGTGTATAACAATAGAGGTTTATGGGCTGGGACATGGGATTGCAATTTGATATTGGAAATAGAAAATGACAGTATTGTACATATTTCAAGTGTTATTAATGTTGAAGGTGACAGAGGCCTGGTTACATATTAGGGCACACAAAAACCTGTTTTTGTGTAGAAAAATGGATCATTTAATTAAATGTGAAAAAGACTATATTTTTCATGCAGGGCATAGGACATGATGCAAAAAATTGTGAACTAAAATGTTATAAATGTAAAAAAGTGGGATATTTGGGGTGAGACTGTGAAGAAAAAGAAAATGAAGCAGTGTTGGACATAATAGAACAACAAGGTAAACCGGATAAAGTTATAGAAAAGGAATTAGAAGTAGAGTAGAAAAAACAGGAAAAAAGATATCTGTATTACTGATGAAGAACAAATGACACAAAAAGATAAAATGAAGGAAGATTTAAACAGGAGGAGGAGGAGTCAGGTTTAAGTGAGAATGAAGATGTTAAATGGGATATAATCAAACAAAAGAGAAATTCAGTTGGTAAAAGAGTGAGAGAAAGGAAAAGGAAAAATATAGAAGATTTCAAAAAAAGGAAAAGGATGAATACACATTATTACAAGTAAGAGGTATGTGTAACATATTAAATGTTAATATTTTTAAGAAGCAGAAAAGAAGCATAGGAATTTTGGAGTGGTGTAAAAAGCTAAATAATTATGTTATACTAGAAGATACTAGATTCTTGTCAAAGTCAAAAAGCATTCAAACTTCAAATAGAAATATGGTGGGGAAAAATGTGATATGGAATTTCGGGGAACGAGACCTGCTCAGGAATACTTATATAAAGATACACTTAAAGTATTAAATGTTACTGTTGTTACAGCAGGCAGAATTACTATTATTGATATAAGATGGAGGGAACATGTTATGAGAATTATTGCAATGTATGCATATGTAATAAAAAGGAGAGGGAGATGTTTAAAAAGATGTATATTACCATATGTAGCAGTTAACATGGAGATAATTGTAGTAGGATACTTCAGTTGCAATTTAACACAGCAAAACAAGAAGGCTTATGATGTTAACACTAGTAAAGGATATTATAAAATATGGACAATTAAAAATATGGACTTTAGAGACTTGGACATGTAGAATAGGGGAAAAAAGAACAGAATTAGATTATTTTTTGTTGTCAATGTTTAGTAATAGCTGAACAAGGAGTGTTTTTGACAGGCTTTTCAGACAGGGCAATTTGGATTATGATTAAAGGAAAGAGTGATTATATAAAAATGGGGAAGGTATAAAAAGAATAAATGAAGTGAAATGGGATGACACAGGGAGCAAAGAGGTTATGGTAATGAGAGAATTTTAAAAAGATTGGTCAGAAGGGTGGTTACATTTTAAACTGAAGTATAAAAAATATTATGTGACTTAGGGTAAAGAGAAGTTATACATGGAAAAAATATAACAATTACAACAACAACATGATTGATTGCCTAGAAAAGAGCATTGAAAACTTTTTTTATTAAGAAACAGAAATTATATGATTTCAGTAAGAAAAAGAGAATATTGTACAGAGATATTTTCTGAAAGGAAAAAAAGAAATTGCACCATTTTTAAGTAAAGAGAATAATAGTGTCATTAGGTAAATTAAAGATTTTTGAGGTAAAATGTATAATACACAAAATTATGAATATTGTAAAACATATCAAGACTATATTTAAAGAACAGAGAACAAAGACATGGAAAGAATGGAAAGTATCTTCATTTTTTGACATGGATAATAAGGATTTAGAAAAAGACATAAGAATAGAGGAACGAGAACAGGTATTAAAAAGAATAAATTTAGAGTCACTGGCAGAATAGAATATAAGATGTATAAAAATATGAATATAGAGCAAAGAAAATTGTTTATAAAAGTGTTAAATGAATGATTAGAAAAAGGTTTCAGGTATAATGAGCTTTGCATGGTATCATTAGGTTATATGGAAAAAAGGAAGAAATACAGAATTGAAGACCAATTATGTAAAATAATACAGATTATAATATTTTTTTGAAAATATTACACAAAAGGAGGATAGAAAAGAGAGAGTAGGTGATGTAAATTAATGTGTGTTTGGCATAAAAGGCAAAAGTTCAAGATTTATTATTAATGATCAGAGAAATAGTAGATGATATAGTGCTTAGAAGTATTCAGGTGAAAGTAATGGTAGGAGATTTAAGCAAAGATTTGACTCAATTCACTCAGTATTATGGAATATATTTGATGTATTTAATATAAATAAGCAGCTTACAAATGTCCGCATGTCAGTATAGTGAAGATTATGATAAATGGACGGTTGAGAGAAGATCTAAAGATAGAAGAGGGTATTAGACAAGGTTGTCCATTGAACGGTAAATGAGTAAAAAAATGCCCATTTTGATAAATTATGTAGATGCTTCATTCTTTGTTGTAATAATATCAAAAATGGATGCAGTGTTAAAACAAATGCAAGAAATTATTCAGGTGTTGGTTTTGTATTAAATAAGACAAAAGTCAAGGTTTAAGTTTTGAGAGAAAGTTTAGTGAAATCAAATTCAACAAGGAGAAAATTAAGATCCTTGGAATAAACTTCAGGAAACAAAAATGTATAAAGTACACATGGAAAGAAAAGGGTATTAGACAAGGTTGTCTATTGAGCGGTACATTATTTGTATTAGTAATGAATGCAATATCTAAGTATATGAATAAGGAAATGGAAGTTATGAGCTATATTTCAAATGAAGGGATAAAAATGCCCATTTTGATAAATTTTGTAGATGCTTCATTCTTTATTGTAATAATATCAAAAATGGATGCAGTGTTAAAACAAATGCAAGAAATTATTCAGGTATTGGTTTCATATTAAATAAGACAAAAGTCGAGGTTTATGTTTTGAGAAAAAGATTAATGAAATCAAATTCAACACGGATAAAGTTAAGATCCTTGGAATAAACTTTGAGAAACAAGAATGTATAAACTACACATGGAAAGAAAAAAAAAGAGGAAATAAAATGTGTACATTTTAAAAGTCTTTGGGGTGGCCACAGTGGTGCAACAGTTAGCGTTGTCACCTCACAGCAAGAGGTTCTCCGGTTCGATCCTCAGCTGAGGTGCCTTCTGTACGGAGTCTGTATGTCCTCCCTGTGGTTGCGTGGGTTTTCTCTGGGTGCTCCGGTTTCCTCCCACATCCCAAAGACATGCTGTAGGTGGATTGGGCACTCTAAACTGACCCTAGGTGTGTGTGTGCCTTCCGTGGAAGGTTGGGTGCCGGGCTGGCAACCCAACACTGTAAAACTCTACTGCCAATCTTGAGCGGACAGGCGATCCGCTGTGGCGATCCCTAACTGGGAAAAGCCGAAAGAAGAAGACATTTTAAAAGTCTTTCAAGCTTTTCTTTAAAAGGAAAGTTTATTTAATAAATTGTGTTAGCAAAGATTACTTATTTAGCTAGTATTTTTAGTCTTCCTTTGAACTTAGAAAAATGTATATAATATAATATTTTATTTTATCTGAGGATCAAGATTAAACACTGCGAAAAGAGGAATATTGTATGTGAAAAGCAAAAAAGGAGGTTTAGGGTTAATAAACCCTATAGTGTTTGTCTTCATTGAACTTCTGAGTGTGTTGCCTGAATGAGACATTAAATTGATGTCCCATCTCCCTAAGTTGGTGGTACCTAAGGTGGATGTAAAACATCCCATGGCACCTTATCAAGAGAGTATGGGTTCTTTATTTAATACAAAATAAAAAAAATTACTTACATATTTGCAAAATGTGCATATTTACAGACACACACACACATACAATTTTTTAACTATAAATGTTAATATCCTACTACATAACTCTTTATAAACAATTCCTTTAACCATTCATTCAGTACAGTAACAGAATATTCTCTTTGCCAATCCATTCATTTCTTGTACATTCCATACCTATACCATTTGGGCCTGATGCTGAATTAACATTTACTTTCCTATGTACTTCAACCAATTCAATAACAGTAATTTCTTTTGTCATATTCTTACTTAGCTTGTTGTGGAAAATGTTTACACTTGGCATTCTCCCTTATTTTCCTTCTTTTCACTCATGCACATTTTCCACATGCTGTACTACAATACTCCTGATTTGCTAGTCTACTTTTTACTTTTCCTTCTATATTTTTCATTTCCCTCCTTGGTCTAATATCCTCCTTTACTATTTTACTCAAATATGCAGATAATGCCTCCCTTATAAATAATAACTCTTCATAAACAGTAATGCCTTATTTTTCCCCAGTGTCTGTTATATACTTCATTCTCCATATCATAATACTTTCTTGTATTCTCTAACATATTTCTGCATATTTTGCCATGCTTCACTTTCTCTTCCTTTCTTGCATCACCATGCCACTGAAAAAAAAATGTTAAATTCAATCCACCATCAGACCAACTTTTATAGAAGTCCTTCATAGTTATATGATCCATCCATAACTAGAGTACCTCCCACTCTTCAGTATGGCAGTACCAGTATCAATTGACCAGGGTATATTTTAAAATGACCATAGCTAGCATATGATCCTGGTCTTTGTATTTATAAATAATCTTAGGCATTAGTAAATTTATCTTGCATAAAATGTTTACTTCTCTTCTTTTACACATAAATTAAGATTTTGTAGCTATTTGGAATCCGTTTATATCTGTTTAGCAAATATGTGCTTCTTGAAATAAAAAAAATTGGGGTTTGTTTGCATTGAGAGATCTTAACAAGCATCCTCTTTTTTTACTATCATTTAGGCTGTTAATGTTAAAAGACATAAGTGTTAACAACATCTTTTAAAAAATATTTCCTTTATTAGTGTTTTATTCTGCTAAGCTTTTGAAAATGTTTGTATTTAAAAACTGAAGAAGAAATGTGCTTCATTAACTTGATGGTCATTGAATTTATTTTAAAACTTTTGCTCATAGTTATATAAATATAAGACATACAAAACTGAAAACTGAGTTAGTAGTTTTTTCCCTTGAGCATGATGAGAAAGAAAAGAGACAATTATCTTTGCAAAAGTACAGCAGTGGCTATCAAAATGGGTTTGATAAATTGTATAGTATGAATTCTCCATAATAATTTACATAGAAGGCAATGATTATTTCATGAACTATAAATACAAGACAAATTTCTATGTTGTATATTTTCTTATTTATATATTTATAAAATAGAGTGATAACACACTAGTTTAAATCATAGAATACTTGTTCCAAAGATTCAAGATTCAAACCTTAAACTTTAACACATCAGAAATATTAGAGTAGATTTTGTTCATCTAAATGATGTGCTGAAGTAACTGTGAAATTAATCCTGGCCATGAAACCCTTAATTTGTTACATATGAACTATGTGAAAAAAATTAAATGGCAGTTAATAGACCAGTAATCTGTTTTACATTCCAGTTGTCCTAACTGGTGAACTTTAATCATGTAAAAAGCAGTTATTTTATTGTTCAGCTTCTGTACAGCTTATCTAGCTGATAACACATTTAATTTTACTCCACATTATGATTCTATTCTCTCTCTCTTCCATTTTATTGTTAGACCAATTAAAAATAAAAAAGAAAATACATGTGAATTTTAATTAGTTTCAGTATAGGCAGATTCATTAGAATATCACCAGAAATGTTCATTTCTCTCTACTTTACTATAACAATCTTATGATATCTAGAGAGGTCAAAAGGAGAACAAGAGAAAAATATGTGTTAATTGTGTACAGAGTACTTGAAAAAGAAACTTGCTTCACCATGTAAATGACCAAATGTAGGTATCACTCCATTAATGAACTGGGCCAACTAAAAAAATGCTTGTTAGTAAAATAAGTAGACTGACTGTACACGTTTATGTGAGCCAACAAATCAAGCGAAAAGATAGAATATTCTTGTTTTGTATGATTAAAACCTTTCCACTGTCTGTGTGTAAAGTATTAAACAATATATTTATGATTAGCAGCAATTATGAAAGTAAGACAGGGTAAGTAAAAACTTTATCTGCATAAGTAAAATTAGTATATCTGCTTCACTCTCAAACCTAATGTAGCTTGGGTATGAATGAATTCCTTGGGTATATCAGAACAATTAAGCATATTCTGATACAAAAGAAATCCCTACTTAGTATTGTCTTTAGAATATCAAGTGAACTAATAAATGTTTAATTGTTGTAAAGGACTTTACATCCTGTTGCAAATTCCTTATGGATTGCATTTAGTATCTCCTAATAGGGGTGAAAGGCATATCCATTTGAGTATTTTCATGATGCGAACAGACATAATTATGCCAAGAGTAAGTACATAGACAACCAGGCTCCTCAGAAGCATGGTGCTTGCTCATTCTCATCAACCCATGCACATTTTGGAAAACTGTCTTTTCCTTTACTTTTCTAAAAAAAAAAAAAAAAAATAAAAAATAAAGAAATATGTTAGCAAAGAGTGAACTGCTTAGAGTTGTAAAATAAAAGTACTTTATAATCAGAGATGTGCAGCTGCAGTAAGAAAATCACTGCAGTAAGTGGTAGTCCCTTCAGCCAAACTCACAGCAGGGAAAGCCAGAAAGAATAGACAATCACAAGTAGGTATAAAATTCCATCATGGTTCAAGCAGGATGCAGGAGACTTTTGACTTGAATAGCCAGCAAAACGGTCATTATTCTTGACATCCAAATCTACTTTAAAAACCAAATGACCAAAATTATATAACAAAAGAAAAGACAAAGCTCACCAATATTTCCCACTCTCACCATATAAAAAAATGCTGAGATTTTTTTTTTTACCATTCTCACTAAGCAGTTAATCAGTTTGCACACAGAATTCAGCAAAACATAGCAATATATCTCTTTATTAAAGACACCTTTAAAATCCTAGCGGAGAGTTGTACCATAAACAATATGAGACAGTTGATGCCTGGCCAGCCATTTCTATAAGAAATTTAAACAGTTTGTCAGTACTGGATAACTATCAAATGAAACACTATAACTCATATATTAGGTTTCTGCTTAACAAAAGTACAGTGAATCAAGAGTTTGTACTCATTGATGGATACTATGGACATAAATCAGATGCTAACCTACTTTTTATGGATTGAACCAATGGAAGTAGGCATTTTTATGTACATAAAAAAAAAAAACCTGTTCATTTAAACATCAGCTATTTATTTTAGAATATTTAACCAATATACAGTGAAAGTATAGTATAGCAAATGTATGTTCAAGTTTTTTTTTTTTTTTTTTTTTTTTTTGCTGGTAGATGATGTAGATATTTTTTTTTTTGTGTGTTTATTAGAATTATTGTCTGTCCAGACAAATTTTCCTGATAATTTTTCAGTGCGGGAGAAAAACACTCTATTTCTTCTAGAAATATTCTCTGATAAACTGTTGAAAAGTTAGTAATTTCTCCTAGCATTTCTGTTTGATTCATGTTTGCAGTTTTTAAGATTATCAAGTTTTCCTTAGACACTGTCAGTTTTTTAATGATCTCTTGTAGGGACGTTGTCATCTGCTGTAGGCCTTTCTTTCAGGTAAGACTCAGAGTTAGAAAACTTTAAAGTGCTTTTGACTTCACATTCAGCTGATAAATTGTTTGAAGTTTTTTTTTTTTTTTGACAGAAATTTCATTCAGTTTCCAATTTTTTTGAGAAAGTACTTGATAAAGATAAAAAACAATCCACGGTCAAAGAATCACCAGGACCAGGAAAGAATTGATTAAGCGCAATGCAGAGCTTTAATATAACATCCACGATAGAAGAACTTTAATATAACATCAACGATAAAAATAAGTCAAGCGCTTTCGCCCGGGCTCTCCCAGGCTTTTTCAAGACAAAAATACAAAAGGTGTGCTTGCTTTTTATACACGCACCTGCTTAATTAATTAATTGCAAAACATAATTTTACTCCTTTAGCCTCAAATTGAAACTTAAAGCTATATGGTAAAAATTTTTTTTTTTTTTTTTTCCTAGGGTCCATTATATATTATAATTTTTTTATACTATTCACAATCTACGAACATAATTATAATATATAATGGACCCCAGGAAAAAAAAAAAAATTTTTTTACCATATAGCTTTAAGTTTCAATTTGAGGCTAAAGGAGTAAAATTATGTTTTGCAATTAATTAATTAAGCAGGTGCGTGTATAAAAAGCAAGCACACCTTTTGTATTGTTGTCTTGAAAAAGCCTGGGAGAGCCCGGGCGAAAGCGCTTGACTTATTTTTATCGTTGATGTTATATTAAAGTTCTTCTATCGTGGATGTTATATTAAAGCTCTGCATTGCGCTTAATCAATTCTTTCCTGGTCCTGGTGATTCTTTGACCGTGGATTGTTTTTTACCAGTGGGTTTTGTTCTACATTTAAACTTTGTTCACTTGATAAAGATAAGCTTTTGGAGTAAAAAAAAGCTATTGAAAGTGTTTTTTTTTTTTTTTGTGGAAAATGGTTTCCACTCTTTCTACTGTAGCTACTAGGTGACCATCTTGTCTCTGTCTCCCTTACATTTTTAAGCTCATTAATACACAGCCTTAGTGGAATTTCACAATTCCTAACACATGCAGATTCCTTGGTTTGTACAGCTTTCACCTGAGCTGAATTCCTGAGAATACAGTTTGCAACCTACCTATAAACAAATGTTTTATATATAAACTATAAAAGTTTTTCAAAATGTAAAATATAAAAGCTCTTCAGCATACTCCTCTTCACAATGGCAACTGAAAATATATAAATCTTATAATGCACACAACTGTTAATATCTCTCTAGTCATTTTTCTTTGAAGCTGCAGTTGTAATGGGTAATCCATACTCGAGGGGAGATAAGAGTATTCCTTTGCCTATGACAGCTTTGACGGGCTGGAACAGAATAGGTGATGGCTTGTTCACCCAGAACATTAGTGAGATGAATGTGTAGTTAAAAGTTAAGAGGTCGCTCTAGCCAAATACCAGGGTATTTGAGGGGATGTGGTAGTGTCTATGTTGGTATTGTTAACATCTTTAATATTAAGGAAGCTGAGTACTTCAGCTGTTATTTGGTTGGTTCCAAATAGCATTGCTTTTGTTTTTGAGAGATTGAGTACATGTTTCTGGCTTATTAACTACTAGTTGAGCATTTGGAAGTAATTTTGATGCTGAGTTTGTGTAATAAAGTTGGATTTGTTTGGCCTGTAGATGACCATATTGTCTACATAAAAACTTAGAGGTATTGGAGGATGATCAGATGGTAGTTTGTTGATAAATATGGAAAACAGCAGAGGAGCTAAAGTGGAACCCTTTCATAAGAAGAGCTGTTTAAGAGGTAGTGATGCCTACTTTCACCTTGAAGGACCAATTGGTGAGGAAGTCTACAAACAACATTTTACATCACCACTAATACCATTTCAGTTAATTTGTCAAATAGTAAGTTATGGTCAATTAGATCAAAAGCTGTTGTGAGGTCAATAAAGATGGCTCCTGTCTGGTTGCCTTTGTCATACTGGATAGGATGTCATCTGTGAGGGAGGAGAGAGCTGTTATGGTGCTGTGTCCAGACCTCAGTCTATGTTGTTTTCTGGATAGAACAGGGTTTTTATGTAAATAAGCAGTAATTTGGTTGTAGATAATTTTTTGTAGTATTTTACCTGAAGTGTGAAATAATGATAGGATATTACATTTGAACAGAGTAAAAAAGTATTTTTCTTTATGTGGAGTGGAAGACGGTTTAGCAGAAGAGGTAATATCTGTGATGCATACCTGTTCCTCCAACATGCTGTGTTTGTTGCAAAGTAGAGTGAGGTCCTTTGAGTGAGTGTTCACACTACCACTGCACTTGCAAATGTGTAATAGGTCTGATAGGATAAGGTTTGTTGAGCATGTGTGATACTAAGAAGAGAGCCATAGCTTTGAGATGGTCTGTATAGTTATTGTGATTTAGATACTTGATTTTTTATTTATTTATTTATTTATTTGTGAGAAAGTATTGTTGCCATTCCATTTAAGATAAGTGTTTGGACAGGTACATGCCAAATGAGGCATTGTATTCAATGATCAGCCAGATGAGAGCCAAATACTAAGGAATGATTACATCTCTAGATCTTGATGTCATACTTTTAGATTTAAGCTGTGTGATAACAAAGGACTTCCTTACAACAGTGGAAATGTGCTGATCAAAGGACAGTTTGCTGTCATCATAGGTTTCCAGATCCCTAACTATTGGATCAACTTTCAGGGGTGTGTTGTCAATTTGGTAGCTTCAAGGGAAGTCACACTTGCTGAAGGATATGATTATACATTTCTTGGCATTTACTTTAAGCCCGTAGTTTTGATGCTAGCTATTTGTCAAAGCTTGTCATAGAAGGATATTGGTGTTGTTTAGGGTGTTTATGAAGGCACCAAGTCATCTGCAAATTTGGTCAGCCATAAATCCTTAACATTTGCTTTTGCCCTTGAGAAGTAAATGGCAAAGAGGAGTAAGCCAAGGACTGAACCATGGGGTACTCCTATATTGACTGGTCTTTTGGGGGAGGTAAAGCCACTCACCAAGTTTGCAGTCATCAGCCACAAGCCTTTAGCATTAGCTTTGACCTCTGAGAAATAAATGCCAAAGAGGAGAGGCCCAAGGACTGAACTATGGTGAATGCTGATGTTTTTTTTGAATATTTTAGAACTACAGCCAAGTTGTAGGACAAAGGCAGAAAGGTACAGAAGACAGCAAGCAGAGCATTCATGAGGAATACCAGCAACTGTCTACTCAGTGAGCCAGAAGGACATCAAGGTCTGATAGAAAAAGTACTTTCCAGAAGCTTGGGGATGAAGAAGTACCCACAGAAGCTGTACTGCCACAATTGTAGCCTATGTAGAAAGGAGGAGAGGCCTGCTTTAGTAGTAGTATGATATGCACTAAGGAAAGTGAAGTCTGGGAAAGTGGCAAGCTCAGATGACATCTCAGCAAATATTTATTATTTATTTATTTATTTATAAATATGATCAAGATGTTGGGCTCAGTAGAGAAGGAATACTACCTGAGGGTACTTATCAGTATGGGGACAGATGTATTCTACATTACTGGAGGACGAGCATTGTAGTGTCAGTATGCAAGAGCATGGGGGATATTCATAGCTGAAGGCAGTACACAGGTATCAAACTCCCTGGCACCCTGCATGAAAGTGCTGCAGAGAGTGATTGATAAATATGCAGAACAGTCAAAACTAATATGGAAGATGAGCAGTTGGGATTCAGATTAGGATGCAGCACAACTGTCGTGGTGTTTGGAGTGAGACAGATACTTGAGAAGAAGTGGTGACAAGGCAAAAGTCCAACTGGACAATCCTAGACTTGAATAAAGCATATGATAAAGTCCCTAGAATGTTGAATTGGTTTGAGTTACTTAAAACACTGAAAGAATTAGACAAGGCTATGTACAATGGCCCAAAGACATAAGTACAAACAGTGTTCTGACTCTGAGGGCTTTCCAGTGAGACTGAATATGTATTGGGTTTTACCTTTTAGCCCACTTCTGTTCATAGTGGTGTTGGATTACATCAGCAAACTGATCAGAAGAGACAGATGAACAAAGCTGCATTAAATGGATGATGTGACACCACAAGCAGACTATGAACAGGAACTTCAACCTGTTCATGCACCATTGGAGGTCTATATCAGTTTGTTGAAGATTCACTTCAGAGAACCTGACTTCATAGACCCGAAACAACCGAATTTCACTCCCGCGAATGTTCACATCTGTGAAAGATTTAAGTAGGAAAAGGAAGCAGTTGGCCAACAGCATAACTTTGCCCTTTTCCCCAATGTAGTGCAATCTCGGAGTTGGACTATATAGTTGGGGGGTGTGGTGGGGGGTGCAGCCTCCCTCTCGGGTGGGTTTGACTACTGTGGCGTGTATTCTGTTAGTGTGTTGACTAAGTGCTTTCTTTTCCTGGTGAAATCTTTTTTTGATGTGAACATTTGCGGAAGTGAAGGTCGGTGGTTTGAGTCAATGAAGTCAGGTTCACTGAAGTGAATCTTCGATGAAATGCTATAGACCCCCACTGGAGACTGGAATGAAAAACTGAAATCACATGGGATGCAACTGAGCACAAACAAGGCAAAGAATGTTATTGCAAATGTGAGAAACCAGCAGAGGCTGAACACTTAGAATGGAAAAGTAGAAAGGCTTAACAAATTCAAGTGTCTGAGAGGTGTTGTTGAAGAGACGGGAAGTCATTGAGGAGGTCAAAGCTGGAATCTGTGGTTATGCCACCAAGTGTCAGGGAAAGTGCATGGCAGAATAATACCAAAGAAGGTGAAAAGTGAGGTCTGCAATACAGTGGTGTGACCAGTGCTGCTGTATGGCACAGAAGCCTGAGCAGCTGAGGAAACTTGAGGTAACATAGATGGTGTCCAAAATAGGTGGTAGTATACACAATGTGGGACAGATAAAAGTAGTCCAAGTTTTGGAGAAGATCAAAGACGGATTGCAGTGATTTGGTGACGTGCAGGAAAGTAGAAGTCAATTTGGGAAAACAGGTATGGGAGAGAGAGAAAAAAGGTAACATGAGACAAAGATATCCATCCAAGGTATGAACGGACTAGCCTGGCTCAGTGGTGCAGATGGATGTAGACTTCACTGTGATCCAGGTAACTTTGGTTTGATTAACGACCTCACCGCTGAAGGAGCTAGGCAGGGTGGGAGAGGAGTTAAGGGGTGCTTCCTGCTTGCCTATCCTAGGGGAGTGATGAGGGTAATGGCAAGTCAGGGAAAATACAAGGAAGTGAGATTTCCCCAGCATAGACCAGGGGAAACCACTTCCTGTGCTTCAGGGGAGGGGGATGAGGTTTCTTGCTGACAGCATCTCTTGTGTAAGTAAGAGACGAACAGGTAGAAAAGGCCATTACACATCCCCCCTCAACCCCATAAACTGGAGGCCAGCAGAAGAAATGTAGGGCTAAGTAGAAAAACCTTCAAAGCGCCTATGGTGGCAGTATAATTGATGGCTCCTCCCAGTCAACCCTGTCCCATATGTTGGGGAATGAATGGGCTTATTAGCAAGGAATGGGTTGATGGTTGACAGGCAGCAGCAGCAAAAGGTATTTAAAAAATTGGATTGATTGCTTGAAAGAACACCTGCAACAGTCAGAGATGACTATCAAAAATGGTAGGAAGAGTGGCTCTGAATCAGGAGAGGTGGTAGTAGTTGATTCGATTCCCAACCCTTTGTAAAATAGGAAAAAGGAAATTGTTGATCATGATGATTAAATATACTCAGCAGTCAGAGATTTTATGGATGCCATCCTCCCGCATTTGATCCCCTCATGCTCGTCTTCTTTTAGATGTTCAGCTCTTCATTGCCTTGTGATTATTTTAGTCAAGAACAGTGTTAGTTATGCAGGTTGTCTTTTACACTTTTTTCACTTGTTTTACTGGTGAGCTCAAGTTTATTGTTAGTTTCTGGTGATTTCATCTCATCTATCAAAATGTTTTAAAAAAGGTTATATACTGTAGTTTAACTTAGTGTAACAGTTTTGGTTTCTATTTTTGCAAGTCTTACCTCCTGTGTGGCTCACAGTCAGATCACAAGGGGAGCAATGGATGAGGCCAAGCACAGTCAGGGAACTTCCATCAAAGTCACTCAGCTAGAGGAGGAGGTTTATATCATTCACCAAGAGGTTGCATTAAACCACAGGGCAGAAATCAACATTCCCTCCCTGACTTCATTACCTGCCACAGTTGTTTGATTACCAAGAACAGATAGGTCCAGGACGTAATATAGAAAAGCCACAGAATCAGATTTTTAACCATATCACTCCAAAGAAATCCTCACCAGACAGCCTATTTATTTTATTTTATTTTAACATTTGTTTACCAGGAAAGTCCAACTTGGAACAAAGCCAATTTTCAGGGATGGTCCAGAGAGAAATGCTCCAGACGCATGTCTTTGTAACGTTGGAGGAAACCAGAGTACCCAGAGAAGACCCACATGAATGCAGGGTGGACATGCAGACTCCGCACAGAAGGCAGTCCAGTTGAGAATCAAACCAGAGAGCATCTTGTTGTGAGGCGACAATGCTACCACTGCACTGCCTGTTAAATAAAATAAAATTAAATATATAAATAACCTCAGTGATTTAAACCAGTACAAAGCAAAGAAAGAATGAGAATTGTCTTAATGCAATGTGTATTCTGTCTTGCCTCTTGCAGGGAGACTCTGTGTGCTCTTTGGAGTATCACAGTATCTACTTGCACACCAAAATCTCCAAGAGTCCAGGAAGTGCCTAAACCTCATGGTCTGGGCCAATCATTACCAGTTGATAAGCTTTACCCTTTGGTCTCAACACAGCAGCCACAGTGTTTGCTTAATGTATGGCAGTAACAATAATCCACCAGACAATATGAGAAATCGCCTGCCTAGACAATTAGCTTCCTGCTTCCCATTTACAGGATAAGATCCTACATCGCACGCACAATGTTTTGATTAAATAGTTCCACTGCCTCATGATTAACTTTTACAAGTCTCAGCTGCAGCCTACTAGTGTAAAACGTCATATAGTATAAACTGGGTGCAGAAATCTGCAGAGCTCTGCTGTTGGACAGCTGCATTCTTATTCTATCAACTACCCTTAAATAGAGCCTTTATTTTATTTATGTTTTGTTGACTGAGTTAGACCAACTAGGTCAGCGTCCTCTTTTTCACGAGGGATACAAGGTGGTATTTATACTGAATAGTTGAAATGTGTGCCAAGGCACCAGGCAAATTCCCTTACTTTTTTGACCACTAGAGGGAGAAAGTGCAGCTGAGCCTGAGGGTAACTGAAAGTATGGAGATATCAGACTTTGGAAAGGAGGTGGATAGAAACATAAATTGATTTGAAGTGTCTGCTAATCAAGGTGGATCAGAAACTTCAGTGATGAAGCAACTAATTAATGAGGAAGAACCGTCAGATAAAACTGTTATTTCATGGTCAGAAGTAATAGAAAAATGTGTGGCACACCCTTGAAAAAGTGACACAGCAGTAACAATAAAAAGATTTTGTAATGGTTAAGCACTTTCATCTTACACAAAAAGTACTCAGACTTCTTTAGAACCATGGTGTTAGCTGTTCTGTTACCAAGCTGTCATGTGACTAATGATTAGACTACATAGAGCATTTAAAGGTACGTGAGCAAGAAAATTACAATGAATAAAAATTACATAAAGATGAAAAATAGTATTCCCTGATTTCAGTGTATTTATTAATTAGCATTTTCATGTGTAAAATCATTAAACTGAAAAATTAAAGTAAAAATGTGAAAAAATAAAATTAAAACTGTTTTCAAAAGTCACAATCTGGCTGCCTTCATTGTCAAATAATAGGCAACAGAGACATTCTCATTGATACCTGGAGGACAGCAGGCATCTAGTTTCAGCTGCCATGAAAATTCCTTAAATTCTGTTATATCCTCCCAGAGACTTCCTCTTGGATTTGGGGTTCTTTCAAAAAATAAAATTAAACTTTTTGAAACCACTACGATGAACAGAGTTATTTATACTAGGCATTCTTAACGTATCTTATTTTTATATCATATATGTGCTCAAGTACATGTTCCTGCAATGTCTTATCTGCTTTTCTTTTGTAAAAGGTTGAAGAATGGCATGCAGGTGCATATACCACTCCCTTTGACCTACAAGTGTTGCATCTTTAACTTGTCCTAAGTTAAAACTGTCAGCCTGTAAAATATACTGGCTGATGTTGCAACTTTTCCATCTAAATGACCCTTTCTTTTCTTTTTCACAGGGAACAATCTCTCAAACAATTTCTTAATATTTGGCCTTCTTAAACTGACTTTCCCAATTCCAGTTCTTCCTTATATGTGTAACAGCTCCACTATTAGTAGAAAAGGTAGTAATAAAATTGTCACAATGTTTACTGATATGTCACTGCCATTGTATTAATGTTGTCATTCTCTCTTAAAATGGGTCAGTAGATGCCTTTTCTGTACTTGAAAAACACTTTATCCCAAATCTTTTCAATGAATGACTTAAGGTGGTAGGCTCTGCCCATAAACATCTGGTTCAGCTTAGAAATTTCCTGAGGCATTATATTTTCATCTGAAATAATTTGCATCATCTCTAACAAATTGGTCCTTAACTATACTCTTTTTTTGTAAGGGATGGCAGCTGTTGGAGAATAAAAGTGTGTTGGTATAAATGGGTTTATGAAAAATTGTGGAAGAGAATTTAACATTACTTTTCATTAGCTTAACATCCAAAAAACTCTAATCTGCATTAATATTATTAAATAAACCTTAAAAAGGATATAGTACTATTTAAAAAGTTTATAAATTATTTTAAGTCAATTTCTGTCACAGACCAAAACAATCAGATGTCATCAAGGTAACGCATATAAAATTTCTAAAACTTGGAGAATTTGGGGGTAAAACAAACTTGTTTTTGCAAAAGCCAAGAACAATATTTGCCTGCTCCCATAGGCAACTTCTGTACATTGTAAATAATCTCCTTAGAAGAAAATAAAATTGTTGAAGAGCACCATTTCCATGAATAAAATAAATAAACTAAAATTCGCAGTATCAGTGAACAGTACCAATAAAATCCAGTTGTGAAACCACTGCTTTGGAACATTCTAAACTTGTGGTGTAGGGAATACGTCATAACAAATCAATTACCTCAGCAGCAGCAAAGTTACGGTCCTGCATCAATAGGTCATCCTTAACATCCTTTAAAAATTGCCAAGAATCTTTCAATAAAGCAATGTATGCGTAAAGGCGATTAGTTTGAAACCTATAAAAAAAGCTAGTGGCCGTGTCTTAGATCCACAGGCATCCACTATAGGACATATAGGTAGGGTCATAAACCAATTTCTGGATCTTATGTATACCCAAAAATACCTGGAATAACCTTCTTTTTAACAGTCAAGAAGTTAAATCAATCTTTATGAATGACATTACTTAAATGTAAATCCTCTAACATCGTCTACATTTCTTTATGTAATATTCAGTTGATTAAAAGATGCCTGAAAATAAGTTTCATTATTCAGCAAAATACAGTACCTCTTGTTTTATATAGTTATCATAAAATGACTAACTCATCCCCCCTTGCCATGTTTTCATTAACTGATACCTCTTGTCCCTAGAAATTACAGCCAGTCACTCCCTTTTGTCTTGTGACACATTAAAGTAAAATGCTTTCTCCTTTTACCTTTTCTCAACTCATATTGACTAACTTTTTCTTAAATAGCTACTCTAGGATACAATGATTGGGTTATAGGTACTCTTCCATTTTAAACCCATTCCTGTCTCAGTGCTACTGTTTGTATTCTCAAACACTAATGATAAGTTCAGCTTGTAAGTAAACATTTTTAAATCTAACAGAGTGTGTTGTAACAAAGCAGGCTGAGCAGGGACAAAGTTGAAACCATGTTTGAACAAAGTAAGTAAACATTAGTGATGACTAAATCACTGTAAATAAATATGTGACAGTTACTGTCACTATGAGCAGTGTCAGTCAGTTCAGTATTGTCCCGGCAGTTTTACCTCCTGTTTTATTAGCAGTTCTGCCCCTGACTCTCATTGAATAATTCATCTGCCTAAGCACTCTTGCTTCCCCCTGTGTTGGTCTATTCCTGGAACTCTGTGTTACCTCCAAATATATACTACTGACTAACCTCTCTGGATGCTGTAGTGCTGGAGGCTGTACAGTTACATTTCAATTGTCATGTGTTATTTCATCAAGAGTATCAAGATTATTAAGGTTTGCCTGTCCATTAACTGATTTTGGAGGATTATAGTTGTTGAAGGAGAAAGTGGCAGGGGAGGTCAATGTATCCACTACCAGTGGCATAATAAACTTTGTCTCTAGAAAATTTTTCTTTTTCCAGTTCTGTTTACTTTACAAAATTTTAACAATTTTTCTAAGTCGGAATCTGCTTTTTGTGGATCACAGGTAAGAGAGTATGCTGTCTTTGGGGCAGAACCAATAAATTCAGGTGAAGGGGGAGCAGTGCAGATGGATGTGAGATGTTGCAACATGAGTTTGCTATTCAAAAAGGAAAACAGCAGACTCAGGCAAAAAGAAGCAATGCAGAAGTGGCAGCAGAAATGGAGGCAAGACAAGTGACAAGCATACCTGAAAGAAAACATCCAACAGGGAAAATTTCTATAAAACGAGGAGGAGATTTTGATGTACTTTTTTGGGGCAGACTAATTTATCCTTTTAGTTTTCAGCTTCTGAAGTGTGATATATAATACAACAGGGAAAATAATGTGATTTTGTAATGTAACCTTTTAAAGTTGTTTTTTAGTGTAAACATTTTTCTGGGACACTAAATATTGCAGAAAACAAACTGCATATCCATTTTAGAACAGATAGCATTACTGAATGTATTAGACTGCATTTTACTGATCTGGTGCAGTGTTCACTCTGTTTCAAAATTATAGAATGCTAGAGGGTATATGGACTGGTGTATGTGAAGTCTGGGTTACTATAATGGAATGACATGTGGCTTGTACTGCAAACACACAAGGTATAAGAGTGACTGTGAAGTTCATCAAACAGCCCAAACTGCATTATTTTTGTGGTGAAGACTGTTTAATTAATAATTGTAGTAAAAGATATGGTTTGGAAGATTGTTCCATGAACTGGAGATGGCAACATAGAATAGTGAGTCACTGCAATAATTATTAGCTTTATTAGCAGAAGTTCAAGTTCTAAGTATATTAGGGTTCTATTTGGAACATGTTGGTGGATGAGATTTGACATTGAGGATATTTTATGTGAATGCTGAAGTATGTTGTGTGCTGAGAGTAGCTAGGAGATGGTCATTTTTTTGAGGAAGTTCAAGCCATTTAATGTTACTGAACTCCATGCAATGATGAGAGCAGTTTGGGAGGATGCAGATGAATTTGCTCATTTTGTAGTAGGTGCTTTCTAGTTTGTGTTTCATGGAAGGGTTGAGATCTTTGAATATTATTCAGACATATAGGAGGGTAGAAGGAAAAGTGAGGTGGAAACATTTTTTTTTTACCATAATTACTTAGCTCTCGTTATAGAGCAAAGTACCTGCTTAGTTTGCATTGTGTTGTTTTCGCTGCAGTCTCAATGTGCAGATCAGTTTTGACAGCAGTCTCAATGTGCAGATCAAATTTTAACACATCAGTGTTGACTCCAAGTAATATGAGAGGGTTGGCATAATGGTTAAGGTCTTACAATTTGCAGGGTTTGATTCTAGTTTCTGCTTATTGGCTATGCTTCTAATAGTTTGCAGAGTGACACCCTAGTAGTTATCAGTACGCCTGAAATTTTTTTTTGGGGGGGGGTTGGGGTTGGCATAATGTTTAAGATGTTTACTTCACAGACACAAGGTACAGGGCTTGATTCATAACTTCGAAAGGGCATTTTCTAGGCTTAAAATAGCCTGCAAAGACAGTTAGCCTAATACTTACCAATTATCTATAATTCTTTGTTCATACTTTTGTGCTAGTGACATTTTCAGATTTTGTGTTATTTGGGAATATAATATAAAGGTCAGTGTTGTTTTGATTTATGTTTTTAGGAAGCAATAGGATTAGTTTAGTTTAGTTGCGGTTAGGAGAAATTGAGATTTATTTAGCCATTTTTCTATAGAGGTATAGCCTCCTATGTTATGATTTCTAAGGTGTAAAGATTTGGAGATGAGCAAACTAAAGTTGAGTCATCAACATATTGTGTTATAATGACAAATTTTGATTCCTTGTGCATGTCATTAACAAAGATATTGAAAAGTATTGGCCCAAGTGTGGAGCCTTGGGAGACTTCTGTGGTGACTGGAAGGCATGTGGAGTGGGAGTTATTCTATTTTACAGACTGGGTGTGATTGTTTAGGTGAACCAGCTAGTTGAGGGAGTTGTGAGGTCAATAAGATTGTCTTTGGAGGAATATTTGATGAGACCATGTTGAAGGCTTTTGACAAGTATAGGAAAAGGTTGGAGACAAAAGTACATGGGTTTTTACTTTAATGGTATTTAGGAAGTGTAGCAGGGCAGTTTCAGTGCTGTGGTGGTGTTGAAAGCTATGCTTAGTAGGAGAAAGTAATTGGTCATCAAGTAGAAAGGCCAGGGGTTGCTGACGTGTGCATTTTTCATCAACATGATATCAATTTCTGATTTTAATAGTCCACCATGTATTAATTGTGAGAAAGCAGCAGTTGACAGTAAGAGACTCTCTATAAAGGTGAGATGGTGAGAATTCTAGCAATTTATGCTGGTACATGTTTAAAATAAGTTTAGAAACTGCAAAAGTAATAGGGATAAGTAATGAATATTATAGTATGAGATTTTAATTATGACTAAAGTGGAAGCAAAAAAAATGACTGGTGAGGTAACAAATATGTAGAAATATAATACATAATTGTCAGTTGAAAACAGAATAAGATAAATTTACCAATATGGGGGGGGGGGGTCAGGGCAGAGGGAGATTTCTTTGTATATAACTAAGGGTTAAAGGAAGTGGAGGGGATATAAATGTAGGTTTTTCTGACCATAAAGCAGTGAGGACAGAATTTGAGGAAGAATCAGTAATAAGAGAAGGCAAGGGAATTAAAAGATTAATAGGGTTGTGTACTACTTTGAAGGTCATAGAAAAGGAAAGACAGTTGCTATTTGACAAACACAAAGGGACTGGGAGTATTTCTGGAGCGTTTCTCCCCTGGTCTCCACTGAAAATGGGCTCTGTCCCAGTCGGACTTTCCTGGTAAAAAAAATGTTAAATAAATAAAATTGAAGGACTGGTGGGCTAATTGAAAAGAAAATACACAGCAGTCTATTTGGAAGTAGTGAAAGAATGGCACATTTGTAGAAAAAGTGTACATGGTGAGAAATGTCAGGAATATGACATAGTAGAAGACTTCCAAGATGGTTTTACATTAACACCTTAATTCTAGCTTTCCCAGTATGAAAACAAAAACTCACCAGTATGAAAACAAAAACTCAGCAGAGAAGGCCAGTAGACTTTTATATCTGAATAAATTTCAGTAAGTTGCTAGTAATTGTACTGCCTCAATGGCAGGAAAAAAGCAATACAGATGACCTGGAAAAAAATAAGCTAGAAAAAATTAGAAAGAAACACTGACTGGGGAAAGTTCTGCAGCACTTCAGCAAAAAGCAATGCAACCTCCAGACATGACTTTCAGTGACCTACAGGAGGATATAAGACAACTGCACACAGACCTGGTTAAAATAAACAAAACACTGATGGAGAATATCAACTTAAACAACAAAAAGCTGGAAAAATGGAAGAAGCCTTAAACAGATATTCCAATGAGGTGATAAAGCTGAAAAAATCAGAGGTTGAAATGAAGAAAAGGCTGGTTGAATATGAGACTGCTCAGGAAGAAATGTTTCAAAAATAATAGAATTGGAGGACAGAGCACGTAGGGAAATCCTGAGATTTTCAGCTATACCAGAGAAGCTGGAAGGAACAGACCACATTAATTTTATAAAAGCACAAATAAACAACTGGATTGGTATTCCATGGCAGGAGTTTAGCTGAAAGGGAACATCATGTGTATGCTCTAAACCTGGCTGTGAGAAATGCAATCCTACTAGCAGAAGGAGTTGATTCTGACAAAATTCTGACAGAAGGACAAAATACTAAAAGAGGGAGACAGCAGAGTGTTTGTGGAGAATTACTAATTGTACACTAGGCAGAAGAAGAGTAACCACTATTCAGGGAATGTCAAGATGCAAGTATAAGATTCAAACTGCTATACCCAGCTCTCTTCAAGGTATTCTTTCCTGGAGAGACAAAGTCATTTTTAATGAGGTACATGCTGAGGAGAAAATACAAACGTTTGTCCAACAAAATTTGAGCTGTGAAACAGAAGGAGATTCTGCTTCTTGTACTTCTTGTAATAAAGATCACAGAAAGACACTACCTGTGAAACCTTTTCCACTGTTTCAACGGAAAATGCTGGAGAGAGGGAAGGCCATATGAGAGTTGACTAGAAGAGTCGAGAGTACATTGGAAATGAAGCAGAGACAGGATTTGGGAGATGGAGATTAACAGTAATAACAGTAACTCAGTGTAGGATTATAATGCAATCATTATATTTGTGAAATATGACAGAACAAGAAAATCTGGAAATATTGGATTTTTCAGAATTTGTTGGATTTGTGGGGAACTTGAAAGTATATGCCCTACTTCATGCCATTAATGTTTGTAAAATGCTTTGGGGAGGGGAAGAGAGGGGAAAAGTTAACTAAGTAACAAAAAGATTTGTTTTCTTAATACTATTTTTGTGGTGTATGTTTTTCTTTGCATGCTGTAAAGTAAAGTTTTTTCAGTTATTTTTAAGTGTAATGGGGATTGTAAATAGACGTTACTTTTCTTTTTTCCTTTCTTTCTCCCTTCTCTCTTCTTCAGTTTTAAGAAATGCAGGCACTGAAATGTAAAAAAAACTAGATAAAGGAACATGACAAATGAAACATTAATGTGGTTTTTCACATTCTTGGATGGGGGAATGACTGGATGAAAAACCTTAGATTTAGTAGCAAGTTTTAAGAGAATGCAAGTAAATGAAAAATAATATTGAATATTATGAGGCTTTTTTTTCTTGAAAATGAATATATACTTAGTAGCAATTCTGTACCTGGCCATCATGTCTCTATGGAAACAATCTGATAAAGAGAAATTGGTTACAGTCTGGTGGAAAGTGGCTGAGGGAAAAAAGAGAAGAGAAACTGGCTAGGAGATAATGTTCTCTGAAACCATTCAGGGGTTTCCCAGCTGGGATAATTTTAAAGATAAGACAAAGCCAGTTAGCACTTAGTAGAAGCACATATTGCTCCATGTGTCTTAGCATAGATAACCTTTTTTAGGTTAACTCAAGTTTGTGAGTGTGGCTGTCATTCTAGGACAGTTGTTCCTATTAGGAGGTTAAAACTTCAATATTTGAAGATGTGCATGTGCATATTTCTGTGTGTTAGTCTTAAATTAATATGTTTTAGGGGATACTGGAGTTTGTTTTTTTGAAACTTTTGTAAGATGTGACATAGGCTGAAGTGGATATGGCAAGAAACAACTATATAAATGTTCAACCTGCCAAACATTGTATGCATGTAGCACAAAAGCTGCAACCAGACATTTAATAAGAAAAATGTTGCATACAAAAGGTGGAAATAACCTTTTAATACAACAGTGCCTTCTGTAATGTCTTTAAATATCAATGGCCTCACAGATAAATATAAAAAGAAGAATATTGAACTTTATTAAAAATGTAGGGTCAAAATAGCTATGTTACAAGAGACACTCTTGGAAAGAAATGAACATGTGAATTTGATAAAGAAAGGTTTTCAGAATGGTTATTCAGTGGAATGTTTGGGACAAAGGAGAAGAGGAGTTACTTATATTAATTGCAAGAGGAGCTCCAGTAGTGACAGAAGAGGATAAAAGAGATAATAATGGCAGATTTATAGTGCTAAGGGGCTACTGGCAAGGGAGGAGGATTACATTGGCATGTTTTTATAATCCACCTTAAACTGCTATAATGGAGCTTAAGAAAGTTGGGGAGAAATACTTTTTCAACAAGGAATATTAATTATAATTGGGGACTGGAATTTGATTTGCAGCAGTGAAGATGTGTTAGGGGGCTCAGAAGGGAAAGTATAATAAAGGAAAGAACATTTTTGAAGAAATTTATGAAAGTATTAGTAGTAGATGTGAATTCAGTAACAGGAGGTTGGAATGAATTTACATGTTATTCTCCAAGATATAAAAATTGGGCTAGTACTGTATGTCTTTAGTGTCTATGTTGAAATGTTTAGTGGGAGAAATGTAATTATATCCTGTGTATTTCATACCTGTTGACTGCCTAGATTTTGGATGGGCACCCATAATTCATTCTCAAAATGGCATCCCTCCTAAAATCGTAAATGATTTTGAGAAGTTGTAAGTTAGTAGTACCAGCATTTAAAGCATGACTCTACTGTGGGCCTTTTTCTAAATATTTTTTTTTGCTTTGTCCATAACTTTGGTAGTAAAAGTTAAGTATAATATGCTTAAGCTAGTGTCTACTTTCAAAAGTGTGACACTACTTATTTTTAAAAATATGTTTTCTTCTAACCTGACTTTGTGCTCAGAGATAGGTCAGCTTGTGGGGTTTGTTACACTACTTATGCACCCACAAATGCAAGCAGATACTCACTTCATGCACAATGCTTAGGCACCTGTGAGGACAAGCTGATGCATTTGTCCACAATTAATATTATTTTGTTGTGTGTGTACTTCTACTAGTGACTACCTGGAACAGAGAGACACTTGCAGCCTTATTTTCTTATTTATAAATTATTTTGCCTAGTCCTTATGTTTAGGTCACAAGACAATAGTTTGACAATGGGCTTGTGATACTACTAATGCACTAAAGAGTGTGAGCAGATGCTACCTTCATGCACATTGCAAGAGAGAGAGGTCAGAAACCTTGGGTGAGAAAGTAAACACGAGGTAACTGGAAATGCAAAATGATCTAGGGATCAGAGTAGCATTCCAGATACAAGTCCAGAAGTAGTTTCAGAACAGCATAAATTAAAAAGAACTACTATTCAAGGTAATTTGGAATTACCAAATGTAGATTACTAGTGTAAGCTATATATGGGTCCTACTCTCCAGTGGCAGCTCTTCAAAGCTTAAGACTGCTCTCCACACATGCACACTGTCAGGCACTCAAAAGGAACTTTTATAAAGAAAGAGTGCCTAATCCCCCAGAACTTTCATTCCATGGAAATGTGCTCCTTCAGCAGGCTTTGTGGACCTGTTGCTCAGCTAGCAGTCCTTCAAGGCTGGACAGATAAGTCCCCCTGTTGGGGAAAATATTCCAAAGAATTTTTCTTTCACAGTGTTTCTATTTTTTGGCCCAAAAACTAATGTGTTGTAGACTGTCACTACTTACAGTTTTTGTGTATGAATAATTGTGTGAACAAACTGTGTAAATTATCTTTTTTTTTATTTTTCCTACATGTTTGTGTAAATTTTCTGTTAGGGGTAAGATATTGTGCTTTTGGGTAAATTTCAGCAGCTTTCTTACCTCAGAACCACCTGTTTTCTCTTTAAAGCTTTATGAAAGTATAAAGGCTACACTTTCTGTCTTCAGTACTTCTTTCCTGGCTGAACATATGGAACAGTTACCAGTTTTACATCCCCTGTCTGCAAGAAGAAAAAGGGAGACTTTAGGTGTCAGAGACCATCTTCATGTCTTACAAAGAAATTGGTGGGCCACTCTGCTCTGGACAGATTGGTCCTTCTGCTGTAGCACCTACAGTCACTAATGACCAAGGAGAAAGACATATCTTCTGTGGCATAGGGGTCCCTTCATAGGCAAAGGAAAACCACTTTTGATGGTTTTGGGGAAAGGTGCAGGCAAAGGTCCTTCATATAGCTGTGATAAGGGACCATGAGCCCCAAACTGATTTGCCTGCTACTGGTCAGTCTTTTTCCAGTGAGGTCCCAAAGAAAAAAATAAGAAAGCTTGCCTTCTTGTTTTGCCATTTCTGTGGACCAAAAATAATTTCTGTGTTTTGTTAGAGAACTTATTTCTGATTTTCTCTAATACCCCTTTTTGTGTGTGGGCAAGGATAGAAAGTTCTCTTATTTTGTGATTCTCATTTTTAATCCGAAGAGCAGGGATTGGAGAGGGAATGTTATGCTTTCCTCTTAAACTGAAGATTCTGATTCTGAGGAAAGTGTTTCTTCTGCATTCCTTCAAGAAGACTTTTCTTTTTCTTTGTCTAAAGTGAAAGAGGATTTTTATTGTAAAACAGAATGAAATTCCTCTTTCCCAGCAGATGAATTATGACTTGTTACCTTTGGATGTTACCAGGTCTGCAGCTGTTCCACCTGTTTTATCTGCCTTAGAGAATGTTTTTCTCACAGCTTCTAGTTTACTAGTTTAGCTTTTCTAGTTTACTTGAAAGTCAAACTCCTGCTCATAGAAAGTCTTATAGGTTATACAGGGTACCTCAGACTCGCAAATACATTTTTTGTACCCTAAAGCCTGCTTTGGAGTGTTCTCCCTATACAGAACTGTTTCTGCTAAGCATATTGTTACTTCTAATCTCATCCCTTTGACAAGAATGGGGAAAGCTTTAGACAGATTTGAGCAGAAAGTGTATGCTTCCACTTTAACTTTCAGAATTTTAAACTGCCAGGCTCTAATGTTGACGTTTTTCTTCTGCCCTTTGAGAATATGTAAAAGTTAACTGTTAACCTTACCTCTTCTCAGATGTTAGATTCTTTGAATGCTCCTTTAGTATCTGTTTCTCTTGCAATTAAACATGCTTTTAAATGTTCCTGTGACACTACTGTTAACTACCTTAAGGGTTGCTTCTTTGTCAGTCTTGAGAAGATTTGCTTAACTATATTTTCAGAATCTTCCTGAAGATGTTAAAACTGAAATTGTAAGTTCTCTCCTTGACAAGTAAGTCCTTTTTGACCATTCTGCAGCTGAGGTGCTTAAGACTTTTGACTAGAGGAGAAAGTTGATTCAAGGGATGAACCAAATGTTTTGACTCCTTTTTTGAGGAAATGTATTTTTTCTTTCACCTTAGTCCCCCTTTTTAAAAAGCATTTCAAGCAGCAATGTGCCTCCTAACAGGTTTTTATTAATGACAAGGACCCTCTAAACAGAAGGATAAGGCCTCTCAAATCCAAGTACAGACTAAATCAGAATGGCTATTGGCCTCCTCAGCCCCCCCCACCAAAAAAAAATCCTACCCATCCTGAGAATTTCTTCCTGTGTCTGACCCTACATTTCTGTATGTGGCATCAGATTATTTCAGACAAACAAGTTCTCCAAGTCATTCATCAGGGGTGCACTTAGCAGAGGGAGTACCTTACCACTCCCTACTATAGGATTCCTCCTTGCCCTTCAAAACAGTTATCCCTATGCCCTCCACTTATGGAACAGATGATATGTAGTCCTATCTCGCCTTAATTCTTGTTGGATGGGTTTGGAGCCGAACCTCTGCTTTGACTCGGCCGATACCAAAGCTTGAGAGCTTTTAACTGGCTCGAGGCTGTACCCTATCCCATGATGCACCACGGCAACTCCCAAGATCTCTTTTGCCGCAAATGCTTTGAGGTTGTCTTCTTTACTGTCTCGTTGGCTAAGTGGAAATTTTTGATATTTTTGCTATATTTCTTATTTTTTCTCTATAATAGTTTCTTCCTTTATTACTCTAGAGTGATTGCGTGAGTGTTAGTATCCCCTGTCCCTTTCTTTAAGGATTGTACAGTCTGTTTACAATAGAGAGCCATAGTTCCCAGTTTACATTAGAGGGCCTTCCTCTCTGTGTGCTAGTTTTTCTTCTCTATAAAAAATAAATAAATAAATCTTCTTTATAGTTGTACTTTATTGTTATATTTGTTGTATCTGTTTATTTCAAAATGTCAAAGGATAAAGATAGAAAACATAGCCCTTCTGGCTTCAGAAAGTGTGATAAGTGTTCTCAGAAGATGTCATTGACCGACGGTCACACCAGTTGTGTGTATTGTCTTGGAGAGGCTCATTGGCAAAAACCTTGTACCTTTTGTCATGTGTTCAGCACCAGGGTTCTTAATGAACGCAAAAGGAAACTCATTGATAGGGGTCTGATGAGGAGTTCCTTCCAAGAACAGCTGGAACAAAGTCAGACGGTATCAAAAATGAAATCTCCATCGGCTTCTGCTTTGGAAATGACAAAAAATTCAAAAGTGACTGAGCCGAAGAGTTCTGGTTTCGATTCTGCTTCTTCAGTCTCAGTGCCATCTGTTTCATCAGCTCCGAGACAGTCATCTTTCTCGAAATATTCACCAGTCTTGGATCCAGTTTCACCAACATTAAGATTTCCTATTTTGGAAAGGAGGAGATCTCCATCTATTTCCATCCATTCCTCCAGGACACTATCTGATGAGGATGTACAGCGGGTGGTGAAGCAGCTGCTCTGTAACTCGGCTCTGGCAACAATGTTAACTTCTCCGAACCCAAAAGTTTTGGATCTGTCCCATCCTCAGTCTATTGTTCTTTCTCCAACTGCCTCGCTTTTGGAGTCTAATGTTTCGGGTCATATTGTGCTGGAACTCTCAGTTCCGAGAACTCTTCCTGCTTCCTCAGAACCGATAACTCTAACTTCAGTCTGGAGCCAAGGAGTCTGGGAGCTGACGCTCTCTGGTCAACTCCGGGAGGGATAGTGGCCCTGTTTTTTTCTTCTGATCTGACTCTCCCTCTCGGTGCTTTGGCTCATGTGAGCTTGGCTCTCACGTCTGCTTCGGAGCCTGCTCCTCTGGTTCGGAGTCGAGTCCTTGGAGCAGAGATCTTCAGAGCAGGGTGGTAAGGCTTTCAAAATGATAGAGAGAGCTTTGACAAGTTCTAAAGCCCTACCATTGGACCCAACAGTCCTCCAGCAGCTGGTAGCAGCCTCTTCTCCCCTTTCTGCAAAACTTTTGGAGTACCCCAATCCTCATTGCTCCTTACTGGCCTCGCCAAGTCTGGTTCCCCTTCCTGTGGCCTTATCTCTTGGAGGTATCATGATTTCTGGAACCATCTTCAGACCTCCTGATTCACCAGTTGGGGCAGTTCCATCCTACTATCCAAATCATGAAGTTGACAGCATGGCTGCTCCAGTTCAAAGAATAGCCAGGTGTATATCCCTTTCTCCTACTGCAAAACACATCCTCATTTCTTCCCACAAACCTTCCACCAGAAAATTATACTCCAGCAAATGGAAAAGGTTTTCCATTTGGGTGGCAAAACAAGGCATAGATCCCTAATCAACATCCATCGAGTCTATCCTGTCCTTCCTCACATGTATTTTTCAAGAAGGAGCTGCAGCTGCTACAATTAGAGTTCAGTTGGCTGTCATCTCAAATTATCATTTTAGGAACATGGGAAACTCTATTATGTCCCATTCATTATGTAAAACCTTTTTGAAAAGAGTCCTCCTTCTCAGACCTCCAATCAGGCAACCTCCTGAACCCTGGGACTTCTTACATCATTGATTTCTCCACCTTTTGAACCATCTTCTTCTTCTTCTGACTTGTAATTGTTGTCTTGGAAGACATTGTTCTTAGTAGTTATAACATCTGCTAGGAGGGTTTCAGAATTGCAAGCTCTGACCTTTCGACCTCCATATATTATTTTTCATAAGGACAGAGTTTCCCTGAGAATTAATCCTTTTTTCTTTCCTAAGGTATGCTCAGAACATAATCTAAATTCAACTGTTGAATTACCAGTATTCTTCCCCAATTATGCCAATAAATCAGAATATAGACTGCATCAATTAGATGTCCATAGAATTCTCTGATTTTACCTGCACAGGACTAAAGATTTCAGGAAATTGGATCAATTTTTTGTTTCCTTCTCAGAGAAAAACAAAGACTTCCCAAAGTAACTCTGTCTAAATGGCTTTCAGACTGCATTTCATTTGCTTACAGAAGTGTTGGGAAACAACTACCTGCCAAGGTAAGAGGCCATTCAACTAGAGCAGTATCAGCTTCATATGCCTTCATATTATTTATAATAATATTATAATAATTCATAATACTTCCAGTTGATACCATTTGTGCAGCAGCCACATGGGCAAGACCTCATACTTTTGTCACTCATTATAAATTAGATGTGGCCTCCCGGGACAGGTCATCCTTTGGGTCCACTGTGCTAAAGAGTCTCTTTGCTTGAGCCACCCGGGAAAAAGGTGCTGGGGATGCTGTCCCATCCAGCAAAAAGTACGGCGCGATCGGACTGCATAACATAAAGAAGTTATGTACTTACCGTAACGTTCCATGTTTGTAGTTCATCTTGCCTACATTCCTGCGTCCCACCCTCCTTCCCCCTTCTGTATCCTGGAGGAACTGGTGGACTATCCATTATGCTGCCTGACCTTGTTAGAGTTGTCTGTCCATATGCCATGGATAGTAAAACAAATCCTTTTTGTTTATATGTACATAGTTATTGATAGAATAATCACTATTATGTATTTAGTTACTTTCTTGTAAACAAGGTCCCGGGAATTGCCATAGTGCACCATAGGACAGGGGATAGCCTCAAGCCAGTAAAAGCTCTCGAGCTTTAGCATCGGCCGAGTTGGAGCCGAGGTTCGGCTCCGAACCCATCCAGCAAGAATGTAGGCGAGATGGACTACAAACATGGAACGTTATGGTAACTACATAACTTCTTTTTATCTTATGCATTCATGGAATGAGTGCCTGCCTAATGGATGGGTAAAGGGTTTTATTCAAAGATTTTCTTGAGTCAAAGAAAGAAGAGACTTTGGAGGCCTATTGCTAGATCTCGCCATTCTTAGTCTTTTTGTCAAGTTCCCAAAGTTCAAAATATGAGCACTTTAGTATCTGTTGCCTCTTTTCCTCTTACTAGCTTTCATGGTAAACCTAGACTTAAGTGATGCCTATGATAACATTCCTATTGCAAGTATTTCAGGCTTTTAAGATTTCTATATCTGTCTCACATTATCAGTTCTCTGTCTTGCCATTTGGATTATCTACTGCTCTAAGGATATTACAGAGTGTCTCCAGTAATTGTTTATTGCAGAATTCAAGGCATTCACGTTTCCTTATTTGGATGATTGCCTTATTTTTTTCAGACTCTTTCCAGTTGTCAAGAGTCCCTAGAAAGTGCTCAGAATGTTTACTCAGTCTGGATTGTCAAGTGAACTTAAAAAAATCTTTCATCCCATCTCAAAGTTGTTTTCTGGGATGTGAGACTCTGCCCTAAGAAAAGCTTTTCTTTCTCAAAGTAGAGATGTTCCAAAACTACTTCCAAATAAAACCAGGAATCTTCCAGAGAATTTCAAAGTATTCTGGAATACATGGCTTCTATGATTCTTATGAGTCCTCTGGCCAGACTTCACATGAGAAAACTTCAGTAGTACCTCTGGTCAGTCTGTACTCAAGACACTTTACCCTTTATCTTTTCAGATCCCTATTTCAGGGTTTGTAAAAAAAGAAGGTCCTTTAATGGGTAGACCAATTTTCTACAAATCCTCTTCTACCTACTCCCTTCTACATCCACCATCCTTGGCATGGAGAGTGGGGAATGGTCTCAGAAGGGGTGTAAGTGCAAGGTATACGAAACAAATGAGACAGAAAAAGCACATATATATCAGATATATTGGCAAGTAATAAATGCTTTGGAGCCCCTAAATTGTCTCTGGTGACATGGACTGATGCAAATTTTCCTAGACAGTCATGTTGTACATAATGGACCGAATGGAGTGACACATCAGTAAGTAAAGGAGAGTAGTATTGCTGAAATTTAATTCATCCTCACAAAGGTTTGGTGAGCACCTTCATGAGATGGACCCTGTTTTTCACATCTTCTCACCAAGATGACACCGATATATAGACTGTATTTATATAACAAATGTCATGGACAGAAGTATGTCAAACATTTTTTAAAAAGTAGCTGAACGCACAAAAGTGCCCAATCCTGTTAGGTGCACTGTTGCCAGGACTGGAAAAGATGACAGTCTAGAATCCTCAAAATACGGAAACATTCCTACAATGAGAGCAGGTCAGGCCAGGGAGAGGATGCCCCTGCTGTTGTAGAAGCAGGTAGCAGTCCACAAAAATCACAAAAACTGATAGACCAAAGAAGAGACATAAAGGGGTAGAGTGGACTATTGAGGATAAGAAAGAAATTATGTATTGTTACTATTATGCAAAATGCCCAGAATTTCCAGACACAAGATATACAAAAAGATTGAGAGAAATTAGAGGAAAGAAAAATACTTCCACAAGAAAATCTGTCAGAAGCTTCAAGTAAAAATGCATGTTCATTAATACAACAGATTTGTGAAAAATAGTATATAGACCAAGAAACTTTGATCTGTTTGGAAAAAGAAGCATCTGAGGAAGTGCAAAAATATAAAAAAAACAAAGCCTAGAGATTTTTGAAAATTATAAAAAAGAAATATGGACATTGGAAAGAAAGAGATTTGATATGGTGCAATATTTATGCAAAGGCAAAAGCCAAATTAATCAATATAAAGAAGGCACCCCCAAAGCTGTTTGAAGAGAAATACAAGCAAAGGCATCCTGATATGGAAAATTACACAGTTAAAAAAATATTACAACGAGGGAACATGAAAAAGAAGACTTCTTCTTTCTTAAAGTAGAAGTTAAAAAAATATAAGTTGAACTTATGGAGTGCCTGTGAAGTGAAGCATTTGATGTAGAAGATCAGGTTGCACCACAGCATGATGGAAGGAGTACCCAAAGTAAGGAGAAACAGGAAGACCAGGAGACATCTGAAGAAGAAATATGGACACGGGAAAGAAAAAGAGATTTAATTTGGTGTAATATCTCTGCAAAGAAGAAAGCAAAACTAATCAATATAAAAAGAGCAACACCAAAGATATTTGTAGAGAAATACAATGCAAGGGAATCCAGACATAGAAAACTTTACAATATAAAAAATAAGAAGATAAAGAGTTAAAGTAGAAAATGAGATTAATAATGTAGAAGTTAAGGAGATAGAAACTGAGGTTATGGATTACCTGTGAAGTGAAGGAGTCAGTGTAGAAAATCTAATTCAGAAAGCACCACAACAGCATAGAGCAATGGACATCCAAATTAAGGGGAAACCAGTGGAACAGGAAGCAATTGTTCAGTTGCCATATGAAGATATTTTGAAGCCTTCCACAATAAACCGATATAAACATTCAATTGAAGCTGGACAGCAAGGGAATGAACAGGAAACTGTGGAAGCTCTGACGCAGTCAATGTTGAGGAATGATAGGCCAGTGAGTTCCCATATGACAGAGCAATGGATGGCACTGGATGAAATTAAAGAGAATGTGCCACAGGAAGATGCTAAAGATCTTCCTCTAGAATGCCCACAGCAAATGGAAAACAAAAAATGCGCACTCAGTTTACAAGTAAATGAGCTAAGAGGAGAGTTGCTTGATTTAATAGAGACATATTAAGATCAATGAAAGAAATAGACTGCAGTAGGTCAATAAAACCCAATTTGATAAAACAAATCAATACAGTAATTATGCCAGTCCATAGAGATCCATACGGTATAACATATATTGTTATAGTACACACACATCTGCTGACCTCACAAGACCCAAATGTAGTGAACATTTTGAAACATGAGAATAAATCTAAGATGACGTCTGTGGTTAGTCTAGCAGAAGCATATCAAAGGAATGGAAATCAAATCAGAAGATAAAAATAAGGCAGCAACTGAATGTGCCAAAAAAAACAAAAGAAAGAATATAAGGTGAAAGACCAGATGAGAAGGCAAGAAATGTGGAAAATGCATAAATATAGTTGCAAGCATAGAAAACTTCTGGAAGAACCTCATGTTGATCAGGATCAAATGCAGGAATGGTTAAGGAGAAGCAAATTTAAACCAAGAGATGAAAGGTTAGTATTGGCGGCCCAAGATAGTGGGCTATGTACACTTTGGTTTGCAAAGTCCAAAAGCAGACAAATGTAGGTTTTGTAAAACAGAATTGGAAGTTGTTGCATACCTTGTTGCTGGTTTTTCATACTAATTGCAGAAGAATTATATACTGAAAGGTATAGTAATGGACTGTTGCACTGGGGATTCTGCAAACATGGTATTGAAGTGGCTGAAAAGCACTGGAAGCATGAGCCACAAAGCATCATAGAAAATGATGAAGCCTATATCACATGGGATCACCCACTACCGACAGTTCAAAAGATAAATGCTAGAATACAGTGGTCCACGAAAAGAAGACAAAAGTAGCATTGATCATTAAAATTGCCACATCCAGTGACTGCAGTGCCTTGTGTACAGATATAGACAAAGTCATAAAATATCAGGATTTTGCAGGCAGAAACAAGAGCATTGTGGAAGAAAGATACCCAAACAGTTCCAATAGTAGTAGGAGCAACGGGTCTTGTAAAAAATAATCTATAATAATTTTTAGATATGTTACCAATACATGTAACCCCATACAAATTGCAGGAGGAATCATCATTGAGCAGATTGCGGTGCTGTGAAAAGCACTTCTGGCTGACATCAAAGACTGAAACAATACTAATTTTGTGACCTTTTATTGTACTTCGGCTTAGGCATGGGGTCCATTATCGGCATGTATTAGAAACCCAAAACACTTGGAGAAATTAAAAAAGAGAGAGTACATAAACAGGGGTACCAGATTTTACACCATTTGCAGACTTGCTGTGATAGCCTCTGAGGTATCAACTCAGCTCAAGTTTGAATCTTCAGGTTATATACATTCCATCAGAATAAAACAATTACTGTAGCAGGACAGATCCCCATAAATGGAAATTTCACCTGGGGTCTTCCAAGAACCGATTCAGCTGTGGGGAACACAAAGTAGATCTGTTTGCCTCCTCTCAAAACAGTCTAAAGTAATTCTCCTCTAGGATTCCATGCAAACAGGTGCCTTATCATTCCCATGGATGAGAATGTTTTTGTATGCTTTTTGACCAGTTTGCTGATATCCAGAGTTGTTCTAAAGATGCAGAAGGAATTGCCAAAGATTGTGTTGGTGACCCCTTTTGACCATGGCAGCAGTGGTGCTCCCTTCTTTGAAATTAGTCATATGTATTTACCACAGGCTTCCCCACAAGACTGGAACCTGCTCACACAATACAGGGCCCTTGATACACCCATCCTCAAAACTTCATTTGACTGAATAGATAATCGAATGTTGATAGCTTTTAGGCACTTTTTTTCTGAAGATGTGATGCAGGTATTAAACAAGCCTAAAAATTGCTACTAGGAAATCCTGTGTGTGTCAGTGGAAAAGATTTTTTGAGTTACTTTCCTTAGATTCCCATTTTAACCATCCACAAATCAAACAGTTTTCGAAAGGGATTTTACATATTGTCCACTTGTACTTGACCTTTTTCCCATTTGAATCAGCTTATCCAGCTGAGCTTAGGTTTTTAACATGCAAAACTATTTACCCATTGCTCTTACTTCAGCTATGAGAGCATCTGATTTACAGGCATATGTATTGAGGAAACCCCACCTCTTTTTTTCCACAATGACAATGTTTCTTTGAAAACCAATCCATGATTTATACCTAAACTGGTTTCAGAGTTTACCTCAAGCCAGACTGTTTAATCTACCTGTCATTTTTCTTAATCCCAAAACTAAGAGAAAAGATTCTTTATACTCTGGATGTCCACAGGCAGCTCAGATACTACCTAGACAAAACTCAGTCCTTCAGGAAAGCTGATCAGATATTTGTCACCTATGAAGGTATGAGGAAAGGACAACTAGTGCGAAAGGAGATTATTTCTACAACATTTCTTATCCTACTTCTTTTTGTTATTCTCACCATAATAAAGACACTTTCAGGCAGGGTTAGGGGCCATTCCATAAGGTCTTTAGCTTTCTGTAAACACCTAGAGTCTAGAATATTTCTAGAGGCAGAAACTTTGTCCTTTGTATACACTTTTACAAAGCACCACATACTGGATTCCTTTCCAGGTCAGCCTGTGCTAGGGCAATTTTCCAAGGGCATATAGCTTAGGCTACTTGCAACATTGATCTAATAGAAGATCTACTGTTATGGTAGTTTTACTTGTACAACTATACTGTCTCACACAACTCTAGTAACTTCATCCAAAACTAGAGGGAGTGAGGTGCTCATGACTGGTGATTCTGTGTTTAAGGATAATTAGGATTTAGTGTGAAAAGTGAAGATTTTTGTACATTTAGTTTGGAATTAGAGTATCTAATATCATTGGGGAAAGAGATAACAGTCACTAGCCTTAGTGAGACAAACATGATATTTATCATGCACTGGGGAAAATGCTAAAGAATAAGTGGCCATTTAGTACTGCTGTGATTCACGGGGTGAAAGATTTGTATACCAGACCCTTTTATCAAATGTGTCAGAAAGATGAGAACATATATAATCTGTGTAACATTCATAAGTCAGTATGTGTTTAAGTGATTTATTTCCCAAAGCAAGTAGCAATCAGTATATACTACTTTTTTCTCCATCATTTATCTCTGGCATGGATTAAGAAACAAAGCAGATACTATCTTGCTATTTTTATTAGTTTATTTCCATACATGATTTGGAAAACTGACTGTTGAAACATTAATGGTTTACAAATGAATAACAAATGCAGTCTTTGTACACCCTTTTTGTAAATCTTTTGTTTTGTACATGAAGATAAACTAGTTATCAAACTAATCATTTTCCTAAACTCATATGCAACTTGCTATATTCAAACTGATTTTGTCTTAGAAATATTTACCCTTCTATCCAAATTTAAGAGCCATCACTATGTAATAGGGTTAGTTTGAAATTCAGCAATTGATCCCAAAGTAGATAAAACTCATCCTCCAATCCAAACGCAATAAATGCTGCACTGGCTGTATTAGATTTAAAAAAAACAAATACCACCAATCTGATCCAATTAGATATGCTGATCCTCTCAAAATTAAAAGCCCTAAATTGATTTTCTTTCTTAATTTCAACCTTATTAGATGGAGTTATAGACCCATGTCACATTTCAGACCATTTTAAACTTCAGCTGTAACTAGATTTAAACAAAATATATTGTTAAAGAAGTTGTTAAAGAAGTTAGTATAACAATTGGAATTTTGACCCAAAGTTACTAGAAATAGATGAAATCAGATCAAAAATTGCAGAGATGATAGATTTCAATGAACATTAACATGTAAATGAAATAAAACTAGACATAAAATGGGTCACACTTAAATTTACGATGAGGTTACTTAATCAGCAAATGCTGAGATCATAAAGATGCATTAATTAAAAAAAAAATAAACTAGACCTTCAACAAAATCAGCAATTTCAGTCTAACAGCTGTTGGCTAGAACTATAGGTAGCTATCTCTACTCAACAGGAATTATACTTTGTATGAAACTGCTCTCATGGTATGAACATAAAGGTCTTTGTCTCTAGTCTGAGTGGACTCAACCAACCTCAAAGTTCCTTGACAAATTATTAAAACTACATAATACCTCTAGAAACATAAAATTATTATGGCTAGTAAAAATATAAATCAAACTATGAAATTCTAAATCTATTTCAAGCTGCATTTGATCCTTTATACAGTAGTCCCCTAATAAGTATTGATTTAAAGGAAACCAATAAATATCTAGATGTGCTCAATTTCCTCATACTTAAACAACAACAACACATTGCGCTTCTATCCAATGCAATTTTATTGCAAAAAATAAGAGTATCAAAAGTTTAAAATTAGGAAAAGCACCAAGTCCCAATGGATAGTCAGCTAAATGTTATAACTATTTTATACAAATTTTATCTAAGATCT
Source organism: Protopterus annectens (assembly GCF_019279795.1). Classification (NCBI taxonomy): domain Eukaryota; kingdom Metazoa; phylum Chordata; order Ceratodontiformes; family Protopteridae; genus Protopterus; species Protopterus annectens. The sequence continues at coordinate 664,722,534 of NC_056745.1, read as the reverse complement.
TTTATAGATTTGAATTTATCATATAAAATGATATCTCAGACCCATACCTCAGTTTATTCAAAACAGTTCTGATACCATAATCCAAGCAAAAATCTCAAGAAATTACAAATTATTCTTAATTTATATATAAAAAATGTTGCTGCTGTCTTGATAAGAAATTTAAATAAATTGTGCCTTCGGTCATATCCATGTATCAATCTGGCTTCAAATAAACAGGCAACTGACAAAACCCTTACATTTGAAACACTGCAGACATTAAAATGCATAGATAAATATAATACTTGTGTACTATCAGTTTATGCAGCCAAAGCATTTGACAGTCAACATTCAATATCTTTTGATTGTTATGGAAAAATTTCAACCCCCAAGCTCTTGCCTAACGTCTCTAAACATTCTGTACCATCATCCCACTATACAATTAAACGACAAACTTGCTACTTCATTAATTAACATTAATAATGGTGTTAGACAAAGTTGTTACCATCACCCTACCTATTCAATTTGTATATTGAACCATACTTCTTGATCTAATTCAAAAACTTTATTACCTAACTATTTTGGTCATAAATGTCTGTTAAAAGCCTTTGCAGACAATGTTAATATTTACTTAACCCAGCCTAACATAGATTTACTTAAAATACTGCATACTGTACATGCATTCTCGAATTCCAAATTAAACTTATAAAAATCTTCCCTTTTCACACTAAATCCTAATTACATATTTATTGATATCTCCATTCTGAAATGAATAAACATTCAAGAATATTGTAAATATCTAGGTATCCTTTCTTTCATGATACCATTTTGAATTGCCAGCACAATATTAAAAATGCTGACCAACATACAAAAGGATCTTTTAATTTTAATTTCTTTCAAAATTGCATTAAACAAGGCAAACATTTTCCCTAAGTTACTATTTTACCTTAGATCCTTAACCCAAAATCTTGTCATTGAAATTCTTTAATAAATTAAATCTACGGTAGGAAAATGCATTTGGGTTCCACAATCTGTAAGAGTTGCATATAAAAAAAAATATTGCTCCTAAAGTTTACACTGATATGTACCTTTTAGAGACAATGGCATGGCTAAATGTACACAATTCTTGTATACTGATATGACTACTAGATCAGAAGCCTAAAGATCCTATAAACAATAAAATGATTGACTTAAAATTTCCTCATTTTAAGAATAAATTTGTATGGGACTTCATTTCTTTAAAACCAAATTCAACTGAACAATTAATAATCAAATGAAAGTATCTAAAAGATACTTACCAATCATCAATCAACTAATATATATTGTCAATTCAAAATCTTCATCTGCCAATCCCATAAAGAAAGAAAAGTAAATTTCCTATCTAAATCATGCAAACTAGCAGTGAATTACAAATGTACTAATAACTACTTAGCATCATCTGTTTGGGATACTTTTGACCCTGACATTTTACAAAATAATACCATTAAACAAATCCACAAAAAGTTCTTTGAAATATATCCCTCTTAAAAAAAACTCTACTGCACACAAGTTATGCTCCTTAATAATTTTTCTCTCACATGAATTTTAAAAAAAAGGTCTGCACTTTCCTTCTTATACAAAGAAATGTAAGGACTATTGGTCTGGAAGCGCAGACATCATACATATTTTCTGGCATTGTACATGCAGCAAGACTGTTTTAATATCCAAGATACAGAAAGACATTCCAGAGAGCATTCAAAATATTACCTGAATTCTGCTCCTATATCAAGAACAAACTATAAATTCACAGAGGGGGCAAATATTTATGATACTTCAGCTATAATCATAGCCACTCATATTTGTTATATTCCATATTGACTACACAAAACAATAATCAGTTTACTCGACTATACAGTATTACCTAAGATTGTTAAATTTAACACACAAATATGTTGTGTGGGCCTGTTACCTTTTGCTATTTCTTTCTTCTAAACCAATATTTAAAATAGGAAAGATCTCTTGCTATAAATGTTATATGTATTTACTGCTATGTATAGTTTACATAGTTTCTGTTATCATTTTGTTTATGAAAGTTAGTTACAATGTGTGTATAGTTTTTGTCATTAATTTCTTGTTTGTGATGGTATTATTTTTAAAAACTTAAAGTATGTACATGAAAAGAAAACAAAAGAAATGAAATAAATTGCATACAAAAAGAAAATATAATCTATTTTAAATAATGGGTCATGTCGCCTAAAGAAGGCATTCATCAGAACTTGTGACAAAGTAAAAAAGCAAGCTAATATAACTAAAGCAGCATGTGAATGATTTTTGGTTAAGAATAATGACATTAAAAGCTTTATAGTTATGTTAATAATGCTAAGAACATTAGCAGAATTTATCCAGTTTTGAACATGGGAACACTAATCAGTAATACTACTGAAATAGGTTAATCTCTGAATGATTACCACAGTAGTTTTTCAAAAATTGTTGTTCTTGATGAAATTTAAATTTCTGATGTCTCAAGTTACTTACCCTGTAATTATTGAAGATATAGTGAAATGTGTTTTAAATAGGGTTAAACAGGCCAGTTTCTAATTATAGGATGCTTCATTCATAATTTTGTTGGTCATTTCATATATCCACTAATCTCACTATTTAATATTTGTTTTTATTTATCCTTTTCTGAATATGTTAGTCCCTCTAGGCTGGTGGCCTTTTTAGGAGAAACCCAAGGTGGTATTTTTACTTCTACAAAAGGATATTTGGTCAGGGCATCAGGTAACTTCCTGTACTTATTGTTTTGAGTGGGAACCATTTTGGAGGAGCACTTTCTGTTCCATTCAGGTGCAATGATGGTCCAGTGAAACAGGGAGGCAGATAAAGAGAGAAGGAGATGATGGAGTAGTGAAGGAAATGAAGGAGAAAGCAAATGTTGACACCAGAAAATGTATGCAGGATTCAGAAGAAATATTTCAAAGAAACCTGTTTGATGGACATCAGTCAACAAACGATAGATGTATAATTACAACCCTCCAGTCTGTAGAGTTGTGGGATGATTTAGTTAAAGAAATGGTGATGTAGAGTGAGCCAGAAAATAAAGGAGATGTTTCCTGGGGGAACATTATAGAGAAGATACAAAAGGAGGATACAGAGACAATCCTGAAGAATATTGGTAAGATGGTAAAGAAAATGTATGCAGAGAAATTAAAAGAAGGTAAAAGTGGAATTGCAGAAAAGAAGGCAGAAACTGAAGTATATGGTAAGGATTCAAAGTAGATAAGACAAAGAAATAGGTATGAAGTGGGGACAGTTTAATAGCTTCTTTGGGTACAAAAGCACATGAGGTAAGAACATTTATTTTTATTAACAAAGAGACATTTTGTGACATATTTGAGGCTGTTTTTGAATGGAAAATTTTCTTGGATAATATGAAAAAAAAGACTGTAACACATGGAATTTTTATGTGATAAAAGTATTTAACAGGGAAACAAAAAAAAAAGATTAATGTACAGTTTTGAACCAAAGTAAAAAAAGAGAATTTGAAAGGACGTTTGAAAGCTTTATGTAAAGAAGTAGTGGACATTGCAAAAGTTTATAACAAAAGAGTTTATGAACTGGTAGCTGGGATAACAATATTGTGTTAAAAATAGAAAGAGAAAAAATATACATCTAGGAAGCATGATAAATGTGGAGACAAATATGGGTGTTGTAAAATACTGGGGACAGCCCAAAACATATTTTTTATGGAAAATAATGACATTTGATAAGTAACTGTGACAAAAGAAAATGTTATATTTGTGGTTGAAATCGGGCATGATGCAGAAATGTGAATTGAAACATAAATGTAACATAATTGGATATTTATGGATGGAAAACAGTAAGGAAAAAGAAAGAGAAGAAAATGAACAAAGAGAAAAATTTGTAGTAGTAGTAGAAATAGAAAAAAATTAGATAAAAAATTATAGAGGACATAGAAGAAGGGAATCAAGACACACAAACTGGGAGGTGGTAAAAGGGAAAAAAGAATTTGGTAAAAGGGTAAAAGACTGAAAAAGAAAATTTAAAGGGGTAAGTATAAAAGAAGAAAGGAAATGGATGAAAAAACTGTACACAGCTAAATACTGAGGTTTGTTATAGTTAAGGTGTTTGACTCAGAGACACAAGGTGCAGTGTTTGATTCTAACCTTTAGGAAGGAAATTGGTTATGCTTAGAATTCCCTATTAACAAAGCTAGCCTAGTAAATTGCGATGATCTTATGAACCCATGAATCTAAGGAAAAGGGTAAATGAAAATATTTGAGTGCTTTTTTTATAAATATGAGTACTATTATGTATATAGTAAGAAGAATATGAGTTTTGGAGTGCTAACTAATGAAAGATTACAAACAGATAAACTATGGGGGAGGAAAAAGCTGTAATTTGGGAAATGAGAGATGTTCTTGAATAGCCATTTTCTGTAGAAATACAGTAAAGATATTAGAATTAACTTTAGCAAAAATGGGAAGATTATCCACTGTAGATTTAAAATGGAAAGAACAAGTATATATAATTATAACACTGTATGCAATGTACTAACTGTAAAGAAAGGCAAATCGTATTTTATCAGATTTTAGACTATGTAGTGAGAAATATGAAAATTATAACAACAGGAGATTTAATTGTGATTTAAGAGGCAAGCATACAAATAAAGGGAATGATATAAGAAAAATGTTAGACATTATGTGTAAGTTAAAACTTTGGGACAAAAATTAATGGACTTAAAAAAGGGAATGGAGAAATTAGTCCACCAATGTCAAAATACATTTTTGAAGTTGGTGGACTAGTTTTTCCATTTCCTTTCATGATTAGTGTTTTTACTAGTTTCATTATTTTGGTTTTGTGAGTGACTTCCAAAAGGGTATAGAACTGACATAATGATTTTATAGCATCAGAAGGTTTAGTTATAAGAGAAGAGGATGTAGTTGCAACAGAATTTTTTGATCATCTTGCAATATGGCTAGAGATAAAAGAAAACAAGGAAAGATAAAAGAAAACAAGGAATATATAAAAATAGAGATATAAAAAGATGAATGAGAAAGCATGGAACAAAGAAGGAAATAGATCAGTAATACAGTTATAGAACGATCGTAATACTATGAGAACATTTCATAAAAATCGGTCTGACTGGTAGATGATATTTAAGAAAAAATATAAAAAATATTTTATTTACAGTGGGAATATGATGGGATTAAAGTAGAGAAAGAAAAATGTAAAAGAACATATGATGTATTGGAATATGTAGAATATAATGATAGAAAGTACTTTGCCAAAGAAAAAGAATTGTATAAAAGAAATCAAGGAAAAAAATACAAGAATTGGTATATAAGCAAATATATTTTCACAAGGAAAAAGAGAAGAGGTATCGAGTTGCATAAGCAGATTAGTAAAGGAAGATGGTAGTGTAATTAGAGAAATTAAAAATGTAAAAGGAGAGAGAGAAAGAACTCCGCAAAAGATTATGGATATTGTAGTACAATACCTACAAGAATTTTTTAAAGAAACAAAGAAGGTAGTGAAAAAAAATGGAAGGTAAAAAGTTAACAGAAAAAGAGAATAAAGAGTTGGAAAAGGAGATTTCTTTAAATGAGCTAGATAACATATTAAGACAAGTTAATATAGATTCTGCTGCAGGCCCAGATGGAATTGGGTATACAATGTATAAAAATCTAAGTGATTGGCAAACAAAAATATTTTTTAAGAATTTGAATGAATGACTAAATGATTTATTTATGTATAAATGTATATATTTATGTATTTTATGTATAAAGAATTATATAGTGGAATACTTAAATTCATATGGAAGGAAGAGGATAGAAGAGAATTGAAAAAAACGGAGACCAATAGTATTGAATAATTATAAGATCTTTCTGAAAATGGTATCAATTTGAAACTAAAATGGAAAATATGGAAGATGGCATATATTGTGTAAAGGGGAAAGTTTGTCAAGAATTATTAATGATAGAGATACTCTGGATATGAACAGAAAAGAAGAAGCAAAACTCATGATAGGAGACCATAATAAGGACATGAAATCTTATGGGTAGTGATGGAAGAATATGATGCAAGTGAGACAGTTAGGAGATTGTCTGTCAGCATAGGTCCACTTTCAAATCTCGGAACACTGAAATATCAAATTTCAGTATTTTGAGGTGACAATGTCTAAAGCCCACAACAACGAAAAACTAAAAAATGAACGTCACAATACTGAAAATATATAATACCGAATTGTCAGTATGTGATGCTCTGTTTTTTAATACATCCTCCACCACACAAACAAAAATGCAAATATGATCTACAACACACACACCAAAAAAAACCCAAGAAATTTATGTATAAGCGGGGGGACAAGTCCCACACACCCCTACTACTTGTATATACCAACTCTGAGGTTGCACTACCACAAACACAACAAGCCCACCGCTACATGCCCTGCACTTCCACTGCACACATTCACATGTACACCCACGAGAAACACACACACACTACACATACACATATCAACAATTACACACACACACACACACACACACACTGACTTAACTACCCTACCTTACTGCTAAAACTTCCCAAACAATTAAAAAATCAAACATTTCTACCCAAAACACACAAAATACACAACCCTACCTATTTCTGGACACAAATACATTTTGGTCACCATGTCTAAACCCCAAAATACACTACATCTTAGAGAGACAGCAACGCAAAACAAAAACGCCAGACAGCTACCACTGTAGATTTGATAACATGATATTTGTGAAAATGCAGTTTTGAATAGCCATATTTTTGACATTTTCTTAAGATACTGAAATTCGATATTTCAGTATTTTGCGATTTGAAAGTGGACCCATCAGCATATGATAATAATAATAATAAAGTAAAAATACTTGGAAATGACTGGTTAAGCCAAGAGGTGCATATGAAGAATGGTGTAAGACACAGATGTCCAGTGAGTTGTATACTCTCTGCATTAGTGATGAATCTGATAGTATGTGAAATAAATTGCAAAATGAAGAATGTGGGTATATAACACCTGAAGGGTTAAGAATTCCAGTTCTGTTAACATATGCAGATGACATAATTGCAAAAAACAAAATTTGGTTAAAAGAAGTAATAATTTGCACAAATGAGTGTCTAGAGATGAAAGGGAAAGCTTTAAGTAAAGAGAAAAGTAAACATTTAGGTTATATAGTGAAGATCGTGAGTATATATTTAACAATGAAGGAAATGTCTGTGTTAGGTATAACATTTGGCAATAAAGATGCAAGTAGAATTCAGTGGGAAAAAGCAATAGAAGGGATAAACCTCTTTTTGGAGAACATATGCATTATTATTCAGAAAAAAAAGACATATTTGATAAATTCAGTACTGATGGGGAAAAATAACATACCAACAGTTTTGAAAAGGAGTTATTGAAGATCATTTTTATCCATTTATATGGGGTTCTATATTAAACCTAGTAAAAATAGGAGTTGTGTATGTAAATAAAGAAGTAGGATTAATTAACCCAGTAGTATACAATGCTTCATTATTTTTATTTATTTATTTATTTTACATTTGTTGACCAGGATAGTCCGACTTGATGCATGTCCATTTTCAGCGGAGGCCCGGGGAGAAAAGCTCCAAGGGTAAGCATTAAATGTGCATAAAGTGTTAAAGTGGAGAAATGAAAAAGATGAGACGTTAGTAGTAAAACTGCATAAATATAAGTATGATAAATTTTGGGGTATGGTGAAATGAGTGTATAAATGAAATATTACCAAGAAAAATGAAAAATAAAAATTGATATATCAAAAAGAAAGTATGGTATAGGAATATAATGATTACCATGTAAAACCTTGCGGCAATCTAATAGATGAAAAAATTAAAGCTATAAAAATAAGAACCAAATGTTATAATCAGAAAGTAGAATGTCATGATTTTTTGTGGAGACCAGTAGTAGATAAATTGCTAGTAAAAGGAAATAGGTCATATACATATGAAAAGTGATAGAATATGTTTACATTGTAAAGAAGCAGTAGCCATGGAACATGTGTTTTTGAAATGTAAAAAAGTTACTATATGTAAAGAAGATTTTTTGAAGATATAATAGTAGTAGATAAAATAAACATTGATATGATTAAGTATGGATATAAGAATAAAAGTAAAGAATATGTTAAAGTAGTAGATAAAGTTATTTTATGTTATATGGATTATATAGAATGAAAAATAAATTAAATCATGTTTAATGGTAAATGGATTTTAGCAACAATATCAAGTAAAAATCAGATGGTGGTTATGGATAGATAAACTATTAGGGGTCTAATAACGGATGAAAATGTAGCATGATTGTAAAGGAAATTCTGAATATGTGTAAACAGTTTTGTATATTTATATATTTGTACATATGTAAATATCTATAAATATTTAAATATTTTGTAAATAAAAGTTATTTTTATATATAAATAAATAAAGGGACCCCTACAGTCATTTAATGAGCAGTGTTGCTTCTGATAACTAGAGGTTGGAAAGTATTGTTCCCATGCAATAAGAATGGTTTTCATAATAATCATCATCCAGTTAGCTTAGCATCACTCTTGGGCAAGTGTTTTGAGAAGGGCCTGCCATCTTTATTAAATACAAACCAAAGCAGGAACAGACAACTCCAAAGATCTTCTAGACTACTTCAGACAGTTAGCAGCAACTCAGGTTCTTCTTAAATACATTCAATAAATTTAAAAAGAACCTGAGTTGCTGTTAACTGTCTGAAGAAGTTTAGTTACTATACTAGACGAAAAGCACTTAATTTCACTTGTCATCAGTGTTCTTTTACTTTGGTTATTTTAATAAAGAGCTGAAGGGCTTTGGAGTTGTCTGTTCCTGCTTTGGTTTGTGTTCTTCGACAGTTTGTGGTGCCTTTTGTATATTTTTTATTAAATAATCAGGAGGCCTTATAGCACTTGCAGACCTAGATCAACATAGCTTCATGAGAAAATCCACTTAGCAATTTGTCACAGTTGTATAAAAATATTAATGAAGTACCAGAAAACGGTCTTACAGTGAGTGTTGTATACTTGGATCTAGCAAGTGTTTGGCAGCATTCCATGTGTACTAATAATAAACTCCCAAGTGAAACAATATATTAATCCGTATATTGAAGTACAGATTAGGTGTAGGTTAAGTCACAGATGCCGTGTGATAAGGTTTCATGTTCATTACTCCAAATGGTTTTACAGGTGTCCCTCAGGGGTCTGTATTAGACCTAGACTTTGTATTTTCATTGTTGTCAACTCTAAGTACTTATTGGATGACTAAATACATGGATGATTTTAAAACTGGTACACTACTAAATTCAACTTCTGATTTGTGCGACATGTAATTCATATTTGAAATATTTAGAAATTCAGTCTTAATATTAATCCATCAAAAGTGGAGTAGTGCACATTACTTTCAAGCCAGAACAGATGTTTAGACTGGATAATTATTATTATACTGGAAGTGGTGCCTATAAAGACCTTGATATACATATAAACTCTAATTTTATAATCAGAAATATCCATGTGCAGTTAAGACTAGGGCTTGTGGATATGTTGGCACTACTTTTAAAGAGCTTTACTACTAGATCTATAGCAGTACTTGTGAATTCATGTCCATAATTGAGTACAATTTATTATGTTGTTCCTGTTCTGAAGGTGATCCTTCTGTTCTAGAAAATGTTCAAAGAAAATTTATGGAAATAATTATGGAGTATAAGAATCATGAATAAAAACACACACCTAAAAAAAACTTAATATATTTTCTATAAGTTATTGATGGCTTCATGACAGACGTTTTTAGCATACCATGAACTTAAATTTGAAATTTTATTAAATATTGAGCATTTGAAATCAACTCGGGCATCACATGGAGGAAAACTATATTTTTCATAAAGCAAAATATGTAACTTCATCAAGAACAAAATTTATTTGCTAATGTATTGTAAGATCCTAGAAAAGGTTGGCAATATTCATTAGGCAAAATGATTCAGTTGAATCATTTAAGAAATCTTTACACATTTGGTCAAGTTATTATGCTGTGCTACTATGAATTGCACATCATTCTACCTTACCTTTTATTATAGTTTTAGAAATTGTTTTTTCATCTTTCAGGAAGAGAGTTCAGAAGCCCCAGACATCATGGCACCCCAGCAAGTCAGAAACTGTACTGGGAGAGCATAGTATAATTACTAAGGAAGAACCTCACTCAGCCCATTCAAAAACTCAGACTATTTCATCCACGGGCCCTGGCAACTACCAGGTTGACTGATTATCAGTGGAAAATATGGTCTTTCTGAACCCCTACTTAACTCTTTAATCTAAGCCTCTCCTCTGGTTACATTGAAGCATGGAAAACTGCTATTGTAATGCCATTAAGCAAGGGTGGCCCAAGCATGGACCCTGATAACTATAGGCCCATTAGTCTCACTAGCCTGATATATAATACTATGGAGTGCATTATCTCAGACTTCATTAATCTGGAGATTGAAAATCTGAGGCCTGGACTCTCATCATCTTGGCTTTATCCATGGATAATTCTGCCTCTTTAACCTCATTAAATTCTTTGAAAGAGTAACAACTGAAGCAGTGCACAATGATTATGCAGTGCATACAGTATATCTGGACCTGGCTAGGGCCTTTGGCACAATTCCCCATGCATTATTGACAGACTTGTAAATTTGAATATAAATCCTCATATTGTACAATGGATTACTGACTGGTTCTCTGACAAAACCCATGTGGTTAGAATAGCAGATGCCACTTCTGAAAGCAAAACAGTTACCATTGGTGTACCACATAAGCAAAACAGTTACCATTGTTGTACCACATAGCTCAGTTTTTGGCCTCCTACTTAGTATATATTTTCAGACCTCGAGGCCAGCACTTCTGGCCTATAGTTTTATGTTTGCAGATGACCATAAATTGTGTGGTGGTAACAACTGGTAAAAAGACAATGATCTCAAATTAAATGTAAAAAAATGTAACATAGTTCATTTTGGTAAATAAAACAGTTTCACTTACCATACAGGAGATTCACCTCTCCAGTCAAACACTGTTGTAAGGGATCCGGGTACTCTTGTTGATGATAATTCCTTATCATTTGACCATCATGTCTCCACAGTAATTCAGAAAGCCTTTTATCTGGTCCATCTGATTTTCAAAGGCATCTCCACTATATCCAAATAAGTCTTAATTCCCCTTTACCTACATCTTATCAGACCAGTTATTGAATATAACTCACTTTTTGGATGTACTTATCTAAACATATCACATAATTTGAGAGATCTCAGAGAATCATAACTAAAAAAATCAGAGGTCTCAAAAATCTTAGTTATCAGGAGGGCCTGATAGCCCTGTCTCTGTATTTAGTCTCTTACAGACTCCTCTGTGGGGATCTGTGTTTATACTTTTGTGCTATGAAAGATCCAACTCTATTTGATCTCTTATTCCTTTGCATAATTAAAGGAACTAAACCTTCATCAGGAGATAAGTAAGACATATTGGCATGACAGATTCATATCCAACATGTCCTTCATCTCTGTTGCAAACTTCCACTATATGTGAAAAAGAGTAGCACCCTTGCCAGCTTCAAGGTAAACCTATATAATTGGATAGGCAGCCTCACATTCTGTTCTAGCCTAATTTGTCTTGACGAACTTGAGGCAAGTGGGAAATTTTCAATAGGGTTTATTGGCTAGGCTTGAAATGGTCTGCAGACTGATTGCCTAGTACTTACCTATGAAATAACTAATTGTCTCTATGTAGTCATATCTCTGAGATGCATTACCTGCATTTCTGTTTATAGCAATAAAGGCCACAGTCTAACTGGAAGTGTCAGCAAATAGAATTATGTTTATTTAAGCTAGTAATTCTCAAAGAAGTTTGTGGGAGTTATCCAACTAATTGCATGCTTTCATTGGGAATGCTGTATTTTGTCAATGGTTGCTTTTCAGAACAAAAAATAAAAAAAATGGCTGGTCCATTGGAGATATCTTGTTTTTCCCAAGGTTATAAAGCACTTACCAGGGAACCAGCCCTCTGCATGGAGGATGGGGAAAAACTTGTTCACATTCAGCTTTATACAGAATTAATGTCTACAGATACAGTCTGATGTTCTTCATCTCACATTGCTGCAGTCCTAACACTTGGGTAGTCCGCTGTCCTCGGTCGGCCCGAATATCAAAGTATAAGGCTGACGTCGGTCAAGGCGCATTTGACTGACATCAGGACGTCAGGGTACAAATGCGCATGACCGACGTCATATCCTCAGTCTTTTTTGCCGCATGGTCCGATGCAGAAGCAGCGTTGCAAGTGCCGGTTGGCGTTCTGAAATTTTTCGAATTCGGAGTTTCAGGCCGAGTCAAAGTTGGCTGGTACCCGCTAGAATATTTTAGTTTTTTCTTGCCTCAGTGGTTTACCGGATATCAGAAAAAGTGAATAACTGTATTTCTTGTGGGAAATAGATACCGCATAGAGATTATCATACTTTGTGTATTCCTTGTTTAGGGCCTGAGCACGACGTTGTTGGGTGTCACTCTTGTGCTAGATTCAATAAGCGCACTATAAAGAGAAGGTTAGATTGTGCCAGGTTAGTCTTCGGGAAGCGGTGTAATTATAAAATGCCGTCGGATGCTCCGACGCCCGCTTCTTCGAACAAGCGCAAGGACAAAGCTACTAAGCCTAGGCTAGAAGAACCGTCCGTTCCGGACGCCGGTTCTTTAGAGGTGTCGGTGGAGCCGGTGGTTCCGCCGGAGGTTTCTTTGGAGGCCCAGGGAGAGACTTTGTTATTGCAGGATGTGGCCTCTCAGGAGGCAGGTCAGGCCGAAGGGGCTTCTCAGGTTACTGTACTCCCCTCCCTTCCTAGGGTGGTTAGGCCCTCTCCTTCTGTTTCCAAGGCTTCTCCCAGAGGCAGGCCAGGTTTAGCTTCAGTTGGTGTCACCCCTAGTTCTTCAGGAACTGTGCCCAAGAAGCATATGCTTAAAATGGCAGAAGATTTGATTACTTTGATTAGAGGTTCTTTGCCCCCTCCTGATAAGAGACCAAGGGTGGAACCTGAGCTAGGGAGTTTTGAGCAGGCTTCGGATGTTTCAGAGTCTTCGGCTGAAGACTTGCAGGAGTATTCTCCTTATTCTGATTCTGATGTGGATGATTCTACTCCTTCTGCTTCTCCTCCTGAGGATTTTTCTTTTCAGAAACTCTTCATTCCATGAGAGAGCATTTTAAGTGGGAAGGTCAGGACTTCTCTGATTCCAGGAAAAGGCTTAGGGAATTTTTGTTTTACCCCAGCATAGGCCTTTGGCTATTCCTCCTGTTCTGGATGTGGTGGAAGATGTTTTGCAGAGGCTTCTCTAAATCCTGATTCTTTGCCTCCTGCTCGTGTTAAACCGGATAGGTATTACAGGGGGCCTGAAGGTCATAAGTATCTTTTAAGAGTCCTAGGGCAGACCCAGAAACTGTTAGTCAGGGGCCTAAAGGTGTTAAGGCTTCTGTTGTCAAAAATCCGGTTCCTCCAGATAAAGAGGCCAGGGCTTTGGATAGATGGGGAAAGAAAGTTTATACTTCTTCCACCCTAGCTATGAGGGCTTTGAATTGCCAGTTTCACATGTTGAAATACCAAAACTATCTCCTTTCACAATTGAAGTCTAAGGTAGATGCTCTGGCGGAAGGTATTGAGTGTAAAGAGTTACAAGATTTAGTTCATGTTTCTGAACAGGTGGGTAAGCATTCTTTGCAATGTGGTTTTGATGCTGTACAGGCCTCGCCTAGGGTGGCTGCCACTGGGTCAGTTCTTCGCAGGCACGCCTGGCTGAGGGATCAGAATTTATCTGACCATGTTAAGACAAGGATTTTAGATGCTCCTTTACAATCTGATGTGTTGTTTGGTTCTCCTGTTGAGGCAGTCTTAAAGAAAATGGAAGACAAGGCTAAGTCTATGCAGACTGTTAAAGATTTTTGCAGGTTCAGCCTCCAAGTTTAGTAGAAATTGGCCTACCAAGGGGTGGACGATCCTTCTTATGATTCCCAGTCTAGGGGTAGGTCTAGACGTGGTAGGGGCAGAGCTCAGGGCTCTTTCAGGCCTAGAACAGGAGTTCACCTGCACAGTCTTCGGTGAGGGCAGGGGTCAGTCCTTTCGTAAGCAGACCCAATGACCTACCTTTTCAGCTGCCAGAGCCTTCTCGTCTGGCAGCACCTTTGGGAGGAAGGTTGGCACTTTTCAAGGAAAATTGGAGTTTGATTACCCAAGACAGATGGGTATTGGATATCATACACCACGGTTACAGGTTTTATTTCCATACCTTGCCTCCTTTCAAAGGCATGCCAGACGTTCCTCCTCAACAAAGAATAGAGGCTCACAAACAAATTTCTCTGTTACTTCAAATAGCGGCCATACAGCCGGTCCCTATGCCAGAAGTGGGCCTAGGATTTTATTCTCGCCTGTTCCTAGTACCAAAGAAAGGGAACACGTGGAGACCAATTTTGGATTTATCTACCCTCAACACTTATCTGGACATTCCCAAGTTCAAAATGTTGACGTTACAACAGCTTTTACCTCTGCTGGGCAAAGATCATTGGATGGTAACTTTGGATCTCAAGGAGGCTTACCTTCATGTTCCTATCAGACTGAGTTGCAGGAAGTATCTGCATTTTCGAGCTGGGACTTCTCATTATCAGTTCTCTGCATTGCCCTTTGGCTTATCTACTGCGCCCAGAGTGTTCACGAAAGTTCTGGCTCCAGTGATAGCTTTCCTCAGGCTAAAAGGAATACAGATCTATCCTTATTTGGACGATTGCCTGATTCTGGCTCAAGGAAGGACGAGCTTCTTCATCATTTGGAATATGTGATAGCAGTGCTAAGATGCCTGGGGTATTCTGTGAACGAAATAAAGTCCAGTCTAGTACCCTCTCAGGACATGTGCTTTCTGGGTGTAAGACTGAATACAGCATCCCAGATGGCCTTTTGACCCCGGACAAACAAAAGAATCTTTCCCTTTACTTTCATCAATTGTCTCATCAGTCCAGGCTGACTGCAAGGACAGTCCTTCAAGCCTTGGGGTTCATGGCATCTTGTATTCTGGTGCTTCCCAATGCCAAACTGCATATGAGGAAGTTACAATGGTATCTCAAAATGTATGGACACAGCACCTTGGCCAAATAATCAGGAGGCCTTATAGCACTTGCAGACCTAGATCAACATAGCTTCATGAGAAAATCCACTTAGCAATTTGTCACAGTTGTATAAAAATATTAATGAAGTACCAGAAAACGGTCTTACAGTGAGTGTTGTATACTTGGATCTAGCAAGTGTTTGGCAGCATTCCATGTGTACTAATAATAAACTCCCAAGTGAAACAATATATTAATCCGTATATTGAAGTACAGATTAGGTGTAGGTTAAGTCACAGATGCCGTGTGATAAGGTTTCATGTTCATTACTCCAAATGGTTTTACAGGTGTCCCTCAGGGGTCTGTATTAGACCTAGACTTTGTATTTTCATTGTTGTCAACTCTAAGTACTTATTGGATGACTAAATACATGGATGATTTTAAAACTGGTACACTACTAAATTCAACTTCTGATTTGTGCGACATGTAATTCATATTTGAAATATTTAGAAATTCAGTCTTAATATTAATCCATCAAAAAGTGGAGTAGTGCACATTACTTTCAAGCCAGAACAGATGTTTAGACTGGATAATTATTATTATACTGGAAGTGGTGCCTATAAAGACCTTGATATACATATAAACTCTAATGTTATAATCAGAAATATCCATGTGCAGTTAAGACTAGGGCTTGTGGATATGTTGGCACTACTTTTAAAGAGCTTTACTACTAGATCTATAGCAGTACTTGTGAATTCATGTCCATAATTGAGTACAATTTATTATGTTGTTCCTGTTCTGAAGGTGATCCTTCTGTTCTAGAAAATGTTCAAAGAAAATTTATGGAAATAATTATGGAGTATAAGAATCATGAATAAAAACACACACCTAAAAAAAACTTAATATATTTTCTATAAGTTATTGATGGCTTCATGACAGACTTTTTTAGCATACCATGAACTTAAATTTGAAATTTTATTAAATATTGAGCTTTTGAAATCAACTCGGGCATCACATGGAGGAAAACTATATTTTTCATAAAGCAAAATATGTAACTTCATCAAGAACAAAATTTATTTGCTAATGTATTGTAAGATCCTAGAAAAGGTTGGCAATATTCATTAGGCAAAATGATTCAGTTGAATCATTTAAGAAATCTTTACACATTTGGTCAAGTTATTATGCTGTGCTACTATGAATTGCACATCATTCTACCTTACCTTTTATTATAGTTTTAGAAATTGTTTTCATCTTTCAGGAAGAGAGTTCAGAAGCCCCAGACATCATGGCACCCCAGCAAGTCAGAAACTGTACTGGGAGAGCATAGTATAATTACTAAGGAAGAACCTCACTCGGCCCATTCAAAAACTCAGACTATTTCATCCACGGGCCCTGGCAACTACCAGGTTGACTGATTATCAGTGGAAAATATGGTCTTTCTGAACCCCTACTTAACTCTTTAATCTAAGCCTCTCCTCTGGTTTCATTGAAGCATGGAAAACTGCTATTGTAATGCCATTAAGCAAGGGTGGCCCAAGCATGGACCCTGATAACTATAGGCCCATTAGTCTCACTAGCCTGATATATAATACTATGGAGTGCATTATCTCAGACTTCATTAATCTGGAGATTGAAAATCTGAGGCCTGGACTCTCATCATCTTGGCTTTATCCACGGATAATTCTGCCTCTTTAACCTCATTAAATTCTTTGAAAGAGTAACAACTGAAGCAGTGCACACTGATTATGCAGTGCATACAGTATATCTGGACCTGGCTAGGGCCTTTGGCACAATTCCCCATGCATTATTGACAGACTTGTAAATTTGAATATAAATCCTCATATTGTACAATGGATTACTGACTGGTTCTCTGACAAAACCCATGTGGTTAGAATAGCAGATGCCACTTCTGAAAGCAAAACAGTTACCATTGGTGTACCACATAAGCAAAACAGTTACCATTGTTGTACCACATAGCTCAGTTTTTGGCCGTCTCCTACTTAGTATATATTTCTCAGACCTCGAGGCCAGCACTTCTGGCCTATAGTTTTATGTTTGCAGATGACCATAAATTGTGTGGTGGTAACAACTGGTAAAAAGACAATGATCTCAAATTAAATGTAAAAAAATGTAGCATAGTTCATTTTGGTAAATAAAACGGTTTCACTTACCATACAGGAGATTCACCTCTCCAGTCAAACACTGTTGTAAGGGATCCGGGTACTCTTGTTGATGATAATTCCTTATCATTTGACCATCATGTCTCCAGAGTAATTCAGAAAGCCTTTTATCTGGTCCATCTGATTTTCAAAGGCATCTCCACTATATCCAAATAAGTCTTAATTCCCCTTTACCTACATCTTATCAGACCAGTTATTGAATATAACTCACTTTTTGGATGTACTTATCTAAACATATCACATAATTTGAGAGACCTCAGAGAATCATATCTAAAAAAATCAGAGGTCTCAAAAATCTTAGTTATCAGGAGGGCCTGATAGCCCTGTCTCTGTATTTAGTCTCTTACAGACTCCTCTGTGGGGATCTGTGTTTATACTTTTGTGCTATGAAAGATCCAACTCTATTTGATCTCTTATTCCTTTGCATAATTAAAGGAACTAAACCTTCATCAGGAGATAAGTAAGACATATTGGCATGACAGATTCATATCCAACATGTCCTTCATCTCTGTTGCAAACTTCCACTATATGTGAAAAAGAGTAGCACCCTTGCCAGCTTCAAGGTAAACCTATATAATTGGATAGGCAGCCTCACATTCTCTTCTAGCCTAATTTGTCTTGACGACCTTGAGGCAAGTGGGAAATTTTCAATAGGGTTTATTGGCTAGGCTTGAAATGGTCTGCAGACTGATTGCCTAGTACTTACCTATGAAATAACTAATTGTCTCTATGTAGTCATATCTCTGAGATGCATTACCTGCATTTCTGTTTATAGCAATAAAGGCCACAGTCTAACTGAAAGTGTCAGCAAATAGAATTATGTTTATTTAAGCTAGTAATTCTCAAAGAAGTTTGTGGGAGTTATCCAACTAATTGCATGCTTTCATTGGGAATGCTGTATTTTGTCAATGGTTGCTTTTCAGAACAAAAAATAAAAAAAATGGCTGGTCCATTGGAGATATCTTGTTTCTCCCAAGGTTATAAAGCACTTACCAGGGAACCAGCCCTCTGCATGGAGGATGGGGAAAAACTTGTTCACATTCAGCTTTATACAGAATTAATGTCTACAGATACAGTCTGTTTCTTAACTGGCTTAATAGCTCTTGTGACCCACTTCTGTAAATTAGCCATTTGTGTGTTATTGCTTTTTCTCCCCATTAGTTTCAGGTGCAGTTTCCTCTTTTCTTGTGAATCCTGTATTTCAGCTACCCTAAAGTCTTTCCTTGACACTTCATTAAGACCATTTAGGTGATGTTTTCAGATCATTATTTTTCAAATGTAGTTCTTACTAATCTTTTTCTCAGACCCTATGACCAGTGTTTCCATCTCCTTTTCTCTTATCAAACAATAACAGTAGGTAGATATCAGTCCTGTGCAGACTGTCATATTATCAGCAGACCAACCAATCATAGGATAGGTTCATAGGTAGGTACTAGGCTATCGGCCCAGGGGCCTAAGTAAGCCTAGCCAACAAGGTTCCCTGGCTCACGCCATCCAAGAAAGTTAATTTCCTGTGCCCCTGTCGAGCAGAGCAACAGAAGTGATCCCCGGGGTGTATTTCCTATTTCCCAACCACTCATCAAGATTTTTCTTGAAGAGTGCTAATGAGGAACTTTGCTTGACATAGATGGGTAGGCTGTTCCAGAGTATGGGAAGTCTCTGGGACAGGAATTTATCCCTCCAGCATGTCCTGTTTATTGTGGTGACAAGGTTTAGGTCCCTAGAGAGTGTAGCTTGGAGGATTGGGATTTCTTTAGGTGTAGCATGTCCAACAGCTCTGGGTTTAACATAGCTTTATATGTTAGGCAGATATCTCCTCGGAGTAGGCGATATGCTACAGAGTAAAGCTGGAGGTTTTTGAGATGGTCAGTGTAGGGCATCTGTTTGAGTACAGTAATCCTCTTTGTGAGGTGCTTCTGTGGCGTTTCCAGCTGCTGCAGATGTCTTGTGAGGTACATTCCAAAAGGGGTGTTGTACTCTATAACAGGTCTAATGAGTGCCAAGTAGCAGGGAACAATGACCTCTTTTTTTTCCTGGATGAGAACCCTTTTGTGATGAGGTGTGCCACATAGAAGGATTTCCTGACTACTGTGGCAATGTGATTATCAAAGGAGAGACTACTGTCCACCTGGGTCCCAAGGTCTCTTATCACACATTCGGCATTAAATAGACTGCCGTTTATGTGGTAGTTCATGGGTATAGAGTTTTTACCAAAGGAGATGACAATGCACTTTTTGGCATTGAGCTTGAGGCCATGCCTCTGACACCAGGCATCTGTCTCAGTAAGGCCCTTCTGTAGGATGTCCACATCATTTGGGGACGACTATGGCTCCTAGTTTGCAGTCATCTGCGAACTTCATTAGCCAGAGGCCTTCTAACCAAACAGGAGAGGTCCCAGGACTGAACCCTGTAGTACCCCACTTGTCACTGGTTTGAAGTCAGATTTGGAATCTGCAACTTTTATAGTGTGGGTTCTGTCTGTGAGCCAGTTGGCAACCCATATTGTGACATAGGGATTTATACCAAGTTTAGTAAGTTTAGCTATAATTCCAGAATGGGGGTAGGTGTCGAAAGCCTTGGCGAGGACAAGATAGGCTGTGTGAACCACCTTACCCTCGTCTACGGCTTTGGTGACTGCCTCAAAGAAGTTGATCAGGTTTAGAAGGCATGATCTGCCTTTCAAAAACCCAAACTGAGTAGGGTCCAGAGTTTGGAGGTTACCAATGTCTTTGTTTATGAGTTCCATGTTGATACGTTCCATGGCCTTGCAGACCAGGCTCGTCAGGCTAATAGGGCGATAGTTCCCAGGATCAGTGGTGGCTCGCCCTTTGTGGAGTGGGATAACTGTTGCTGTGCACCATTCGGTGGGCACAAAGCCTGGCGTGAGACTATGAACATGGTGCTTAGGTGAGGAGCCAGTTTGTTCTGAAGTTCGTGTAAAATGCAGCCTGGGATGTTGCCCGGTCCCATTGATTTTATGTTTTTGGTTTTAGAGAGTGCAGCTTTTACCTGCATCGATATGAATACAGGGGCTCTGCATTCTTCCTGTATAGATATGGGCCCTTTAGGGGGTGAGAGGGGGGGATAAAGTTAGCACCGAACCTATCTGCCAGGATGTTGGCAATATCAGTTGGTTCTGTAATTTTCATGCCATTGTACTGTAACTTAGAGCGGATCTGGGTGTTGCCATTGAGATTCTTGACATAGCTATAGAATGCTCTGTGGTTGCCCTTAGAATCAGTGGCGATTTTGTTTTTGTAGCTAGCTTTGGAGGATCATATAAGGGATCTCAGCTTCTTACTGAGGCTGACCAGGGAGCTCCTCCACTCATGGGATTTTACTCTTTTTAACAGTTTCTTCCTTCTGTTGTAGAGTTTGTTTATGACAGGGGACCACCAGATTGGCTTCCTTTTTTGGAAGATAGCATCTTGGTTCTGTTTGGGATGGCACAATCCATGCACTCGTGTACATGCTTATAGAGTGCATTTGTGTAGGATTCATCAGTCGTAACTGTATTGTCCATCTGCATGGGTGTCATGAAGTTCGCCACTTCTGTCTTAAGCATGAAGTTGACTTTGGAGAAATTTTTTACCATGGTTTCCTTAATGGTGGGTGGGGGCAGGATGCGGATATCTATGGTGATTTGCTTAAGGTCGGATCTGACCAACGAGGAGTTAACTTCAGGTATGGAACACCAGTCACTCATGTTGGTAATGACTAGGTCAAGGATATTGTTGCCTCTGGTGGGGGTGTGGCTAAGTTGATCCAGGGCATTGGAATTTATGAATTCCAGAAAGCGTTGAGTGAAGAAGTTGGTACATGAGTAGTTTTCCCAGTTAATGGTGGATAATTGAAATCGCCCATTATTAGGGTGTTTGGTTGAACCCTAATATTTTCCAGTATATCAAGAAAAGAGGAGTGGGAATCCTGGGGCATGGTGGGGGATCTGTAGCAAGCTACAATTTGGATTACATTTTTGCCCAGAGTTAGTTGCACTTGGATAACCTCGGATGCGAATGAATATGGACACACCTCCACCTTTGGTGTTTTGGTCCATGTTAGATGGCCATAAAGTGTGGTATGAGTCACAGCCTGGTAATGCAGAGGTGCTCTCTAGAGCCTTGAACCAGGTCTCAGTCACTGCACCAGATATCGATGTTCTCCATTTTAAGGAGTGCCTACATTTTGAGATTTAGACTTCTAGCATTGAGTAGCATTACCCTCAGTTTTTTCTTGCCTGTTCCTGTTACGGTGGTGAATTTGTCATCTGAACCTTGCCTAAAAAAGGCACTATAGGGGCGGAAAGATCCTTAGCCAGTATCTGGAATCCCAGGGGTGACAGGTGCAGGCCATCTCTGGCAAAGCATCGTGCTCTGTCGACCCAGGCAGACAGATAGTGGATCCTCCTTAGAATGACACCAGAAACTTAGCCAATTGTTGGTCAATCATTTTGTCCTTGTACTGTGGTATAATTTTGGGCAATGGCAGGATGCTACTCAGGGCTAGGGTCATACATGCCTGGGCTACAAGATCGGAGACCTCTTCTATGTCTCTCTTCATGTAGTCCAGGGAGGTACATCTCAGGTCGTTCACACCAACATGGACAACTCCAGATGGACCCAGTTAAGCATACTTGTTTTGTCATGAGTTGCTGTTAGGAAGTCAGTCAGTCAGCTTTCACACTGTGTTATTTTTTCATCTGCTTTTGAGCCTGCTGCTTATGTTTTTCTCACAATTAATTGAGGTTTAAAGTCATTAAATAATGCAGTCATTTGAGTTTGACATTGATTTAGAAATCATCAAGTAATGTGTAACCTGTAATAGCAACTTTCTAAGTACATTAGATCTATTTCTGGTCCTTAGTCTCATAATTTTACATACCGTTATATTTTTGCCTTTGCTACTGATTGTTCTTCTAAGAGGTTGAGAGGTATGGTTGCAGATCCTTATACATTTTCCTGTTTTTGCCATATGTTTTTGGTTTGCTCCCTGTGTGTGTATACCAATACACATATGACGTTATATATGCATGTGTATGTATAAGTGTACTGTAGCCAATTTCTAAATACATATTTGCAGTAACTGCTCCAGGTTTTGATGCTCTGAACTGTCCCTGATTTCACAGAATGTCCCTGATTTTTTTTTTGATCTTTCAAAAATTGTGTTTTTGTCTGTCAAATCAATGAGGATTGCAATCAGAAAATAGAATACAGATGAGTTTCAGACTTGATAGCCTTCAGAAAAAGCAAGGTGATTGAAAGTCTGTTATTTGTGTTCAATAATTGGCCATATCAATGGATATGAAGTGTTCTTTTGATCTCCTTGACATGCCCTTTGCAAATAAATCTGTTGACCTAAATGATGTATGTAATGGAGTAAGTCTGATTTATTTTTATACCACAATATGAATATGTAGTATATTGATATTTTTGATAACAACCAAGGTAGAATTCACATGGAACTTCATGGCATCAAATGAAGACTTACATAATAGTGCAAAATCTGAGGATGACAACTGGTGTATGTGTCAGGAATTGTGAACTGTCAAATGGTGGTCTGAGATGTTACTAAGACAACACACATGTTAAGAATGCCTTCTGGTGTAAATAAGACAGTGAAAAGTGTAATTTTATTGTTATGCCAAATTATGAATAAGTGGTATTTTATAATTCTATTAATAACTTAATCAGTACAGAGCTGACTGTACTTTATGGTGCCATTTTAAAGATTGCATAATGCTGAAAACTTTTTCAAAGAGAACTAGTGTGTAACTACCACCACTCAATAGATATTTGTTTCATGATAAATGGTATTCACGCAAATTAATTTTATATAAATATCTTAGTGTCTATATAGTAGCCTGGCAAAATAGCATTTTATAGGACAACTCAGCACACAGTTAAGAAATGTGTATTTACTTCTGTACCACTTGGTCACCACTTGTCCCCTAGAGAGTATCAGGATTTCTTGACTTAACTTCAGGGTGTAAAAGGCAATGCTTATGTAGTGCATGACCCTATCTGCAGCAATACAGTGGTCAGTAACCAAGAAAGTTTGATTTCTTTTTATGCCAAATTATTAATATTTCTGTTAATAACTCAACCCACATAATCTGTATGTGGTAGTCCATGGCATCAAATGAACATTTGCAAAATGCTGCAAAAGTTTATACTACCAATTTGCAGATATTTATAGTTGCTTTAAAATAAAATATAATTGTAAATATATTTATGTAAATATCTTAGGCATTGTCTACTTGGAGAAATTTTGGAACAGCATTTTACTTGCTTATTCACCACAGAGGTAAGGAATGATTTCTCAGACAAATGGAGTACTCAGTTCCAGAGAAAATGCAAGTTATTTTCTGGAAATTATATGAATATGTGTCATATGTTAATAATTACATTAGCATGAGGCATAAGGTGTTTGTGTGGTATTCCATGGTATCACATGAAAATATACACAGTGCTACATAATCTTTGCACTGCGAATTGGTGTATAAGTTACACTGCTTTGCTGATATGTCCATTTCTTTGTACATTCAATATGCAGATATGCATACATATAATAATTGTACAAATTTCTGAAAAAGTGAGTGGCCTGTACAAAACTTTCTTGCAGCAGATTGAATGTCTTGACTGTCTAAACAAAAGTCACACTGATAATTGGGTTCTATCTACTGTGGTTTGAGAGAGATTAACAGTTGTTTATATAATTATCAACTCTGTATATTATTGAATTACAGATATAAAATCAACTGACAATATCACCATTGTGAAGAGGAGAGTGTGTTGAATAACTTTCATATTTTAACTTTATTTGTACATATCTCTCAACCTCTTAGAGCAAACAATCTGGACAAAGCCATAACTGAAGGAGGGGCAAAGACCCAGAAATAGAGACAGTTTTTAAATATTATTCTTACAAACTTAGAAAGAAGATAGAATAACAGGTTTTGCATTAGCATGGATTTTCTGAAGGGTATGAAGTCTGAAACTCAAATGTCTGTCTTTATTTTCTGACTTAAATCTTCAATGATTTGACAGTGATTTGCTAGAAAACCCACAATTTTATGAAAAATGGACCAAAAATATGAGGCACAAATCTGAACAGTCTGTGAAAATCTGTACAGCTGAGACTGGGGTTGCCACCCCTCCATTTTTTTTCCAGACTATCCAGAAATCAAACTGATTCTCCGGTAGTCTGGAAAACACTGTACAAACTGCAGTATTCTGTTTCAAAAAGGAGACAGACTATTGGAGTTTGTAAATTGGCTGATTTACTATGCTTTTTTACAGAAAAGCATAGTAAATCAGCCGAAACCAGGCAGCAGGAATGGAAAAAGAGGGCGTTTCCTGCCAGGTGATGTTATCGTAACATCACCAAACTGGCAGGATGTGGGCAAGAGAGGGGGTGGGATGGGAGGGGTTACTGATGATGCAAGGGTTGTGCCTTTACTCTGGTTTTAGCCACGAAGAAAGGTGGCAACCCTAGCTGAGAGATATGTATTTGTAACTTTTGCAGGTAGATTGCAAAACTGCATTCTCAGGAATTTAACTCTGGTGAAAGCTGTCCAGAAGGAAATCTGCAGGTGTCAGGCGATGTGATGTCCATGCAGGCTAAGTGTAGAGGAACTGTTTACCCTAAGGGTATCTGAAACTTCTGCATTTCTAAATATGAATAATGGAAGGTTTAAGGGTAGACACCTGTGCGGGGGTGGGGTTCTTGGAGTTCTCAACTGCCTGAATATATACGAGCCCAAAGGTAAATCCATAACTTACTACATCATGATTTGGATGTAGGACAGCTGTCAGGTGCATAATAATTTGATGCTACACTTGTGGACAGTGTCACTCCACTGGGACCAATTCCACACCGGTAAACTCTACACCCTTCCATGGGTGATGATTGAGCTGACTTCTAGCTACTTTATTTCATCTTCCTTATTGGCTAGATATTTGAATTGAGTCACTGGTAATCAGGGTTGATGTGTGTGTCCTAATCTGTGCTATTTACAATCCAGAATTGTAATGTGTGATTCCCATGTTATATAATTAATGCTCAAAATCATTGAATCTCTGTGATTTCTTATTTTCCTGAGTTACAGTATATTGCAGTTAGTGTATATAAGTATCAGAGTTATGGGGAACAGTACCTCACATTGGGGGTTCTAGGGAAGGCTACTTTCTGCACAAAACACTTTATTGATTTTACTTATTGAAAATGGATCTCTTATATGATCAGACATGATCTTGTATTATCAGTGTTGAACACAGATGGAGCTGGCTGTTAGTCATGGACCCAGTGATAATATATTTCTTGGCTATCCTGTGGAGAAGCTACAGTTTTCATCATTTAGATCACTGTTGCAGTATCCTAAGCTGCCTGGATCCAACTTTCAGAACTTAAGGGTGCTTTCCATGTGCTGCAAATTTCAGGAACTCAAGGGGTACTGCAGTATAAAGACAGAGTACCAAAGATTCAGAGCTTTTTTTTTGCCACTGAAGAGAGCTTCTTCAGTGGGCCCTGTGAAAGTTTCTGTCAGTTAGCAAGCCTTTGAGGCTGGAATGATAAGCTCCCTGTTTAGGAAAACTTCCATTAAAATTAATTTTCTGACAAAAACTTAATTTTAACTAAAATGTTGTGTTTCCTAGGACACTGTTTGAGGGACTATTATTTCTTTTTTTTAATTGTCTGAGAAAAACATGTGTTTTTCTTTCTAAAATGTTGTGTTTGCCATGAAACAATGTTTTTGTCATTTTTAAGAAGTCTGTGTGTAAATGCTTATGTGAACTTTTTGTTTCAAAATAATCCATTTTGACAGAATTTTCCTGTAGGCTTTGTAGGTTTGTGTATTTGGGGTAGAATGTTGTACTTTTGAGGGTCTGCCAGTGGTTTGTTTACTTGTGTATAACTCGTTCTCAACTTTTCCTTTTACCAACTCATCTGGTCTTCTCTATCTGCCGTTGAGGTTTCTTTTTTGGCTCTGCTATGGAGTAACTACCAGCCACCACAGTTTACCTTCCTGTGTCTGTAAGAAGAAAGTTGCTACAGATTCCTTGGATGTCAAACCAGCTCCTGTTGTTCCACTGCTACTGGTGGGTGCCTGTGCTGTGGTTGCCCTCAGTTCTTCTTTTTCCCTGGTCCCTCTGGTGTTGCACCTACATCCACCAAGTACCAGGGGATAGCCACATCCTCTGTGGCTGTAGGGATGTCTTGGTGGGCAAGGGAGAGATACTGTTGTTGATATCAAGGGAAGTGAGCTAAAGTTCTTCACTCAGATGCAGTATGTAATCTAAAATGGGAGGAGCATGCCTTCTGTGGGTTGATCACTTTCCAGGGAGTTTCCCAGGATAAGGGAACTTGGGGAGAAAATCTTTTCTTTTCTTTTGATTTCTGTGGACTAAGAAGATTTACTGGGATTTGCTAATGAGCTCATTTCTACTTTTTCTTGCATTACACTTCTTCAGACAAGAAAAAGATGAGCGTTCCCTTTCTTTCTGACTGGTTTCCTGTCAGAAGAGCAAACAATGCAAGCAATGGTTTTACTTCTGGAACTTCATCTCTGAACACTGTGACTGTAAGAAAAGTATGTCTTCAGATTTCCCTTCTGAAGATGTATCATTTTCTGACACTTCTAAGATGAAAGAGGTTTTTTTAGCGGGAAAAGAGTTAAATTCCTATTACACAGAAAATGTATTATATTTTGTTACAGTTGGATATTCCTAAATGTGCAGCCCTTCCTCCTGTTTTGCCTGCTTTAGAGAAGGCTTCTCTCAGTACTTCCATAGGTGCATACTAGGCTAATGGCCTTGGAGCCTTTACAAGTCTAGCCCATAGGATTACCCTGGCATTGTGCCACCTGACCTTAGTTCCCAGTGCCTCTGTCAGGTAGAACCACCGGAGTGATCCCGGGGGTGAATTTTGTATTTCCCATCCACTCATCAAAATTTGTCTTGGAGTGCCAGTTAGGTGCTCTGTTTGACATGTATGGGAAGTCTATTCCACAGCATGGGCAGTCTCTGAGTTATGAACCTGTCCCTCCAGCATGTTCTGTTGAGTGTGGTAATGTGGTTGTGGTCTCTGGAGCGTGTGGTGTGGAGGGATTGGGATTTCTTTAGATGTAGCATTTCTAGCAGAGCTGGGACAGACATGGCTTTGTAAGTCAAGCAGAGATCGCCTCTAAGTAGGTGATTTGAGACAGAGAATAGTTGGGTTTTTTGAGTCTATCCATATAGGACAAGTGTTTAAGGCCTAGGATCCTCTTTGTGAGGTACTTTTGTGGCCTGTCCAGTGGTTGCAGGTGTCTAGTGAGGTACATGCCAAATGGGGCATTATACTTGATGACTGGCCTAATGAGGGAAGACTAGAGGGAGACAATGACCTCTTTCTTCCTGGATGCAAAACCCTTAGTAATGAGATGTGCCAAATAGAAGGACTTTCTGACCACAGTGGCAATGTGGTAGTCAAAAGAGAGGTTGCTGTCAACCTGTGTTCCCAGATCTCTTATATCGCCTTCTGTGTTCAGAGGATTACCATCTATGTGGTAATTCATGGGTACCGGGTTTTTCCCAAAGGGTATGACACATTTTTTGGCATTGAGCTTAAGGCCATGGTTCTCTCAACAGTCAGTCTCAGTGAGGCATTTCTGTAGTATGTCAACATCACTTTGAGAGTTAAAAATAGCTCCCAACTTGCAATCATTTGCGAACTTTGTCAGCCAGAGTCCCTTCATGTTGGCATGGACTTCAGAGAAGTAGATACCAAACAGGAGAGGACCTAGAACCAAACCATGAGGGACTCCACTAGTGACTGGTCGGCAGTCTGACTTGGAGTCAGCTACTTTCACATTGTGGGTTCTATCTGTGAGCCAGTTTGCAAACCACCTAGTGATATAGGGGTCAATCCCTAGCTTAGTGAGTTTTTCTATGATTCCTGAGTGGGAAATGGTATCAAAGGCCTTGGCCAGATCAAGGTAAGGCTGTGTATGAACCACCTTGCCTTCATCCACAGCTCTAGTGACTGATTCAAAGAAATCAACCAAGTTGAGCAGGCATGATCTACCCTTCACAAAGCCAAACTGTGCGAATTCCAGAGTTTGGAGATTCCCTATATCCTTGTTTATTTGTTCCATGATTATGCATTCCATAGCTTTGCATATCAGACTGGTCAGGCTAATGGAGAAATAGTTCCCAGGGTCTGTAGTCGCTCCTCCTTTGTGGAGAGGGATGACTGTAGCATTGTGCCATTTGGTAGGGACAAAGCCTTAGGTGAGGCTGTGATTGAACAGGGCACACAGGTGAGGCGCCAGTCCACTCTGTAGTTCATGTAGAACACAGCCACGGATATTGTCAGGTCTCATAGAAGCTGTATTCTTGGCCTTGAACAGTGCTGTTTTAACCTGTACAGCATACTGGGTGCCTGGCAATCTACTGGTATTGTGATTGGTCCTTTGGGGGGGAGGGGTAAAGTTGGCACTGAATCTCTCGGCCAGTATATTGGCAATATCTGTTGGCTCGGTATAGGAGGTACCTTTCTGCAGTAGCTCAGAGCAAATCTGGGTATTGCCGTGGATATTCTTTACATAACTATAGAAGGCCTTGTGGGTGTCTTTACTATCTGCTGCAGTTCTGGCCCAGAAATTGTAGTTTATTGGCCGTTTGGGCAGTTTTTCCACATATTTCAACTTTCTTGTTTAAAAGCCCACGTTTGCGCTTGTTTACCACATTTCCTGTAACTAGTCTAGTCCAGTTTGCCTAATAGTCAGTCTGCCACCCCCAGGATGTCTGACAGGTTATACGGGGAATTGCAGACTCATAAGTATTTGTTTTCCAACCCTACAGCAGCTCTAGCAGTCATTTCTCAATTTAAAACTCCTTCTGCTAAACACTTTACTTTCTCCCGACTGTATTCCATCTGACAAGGATGATAAAGCTTTATAACCTCATAGGTATGTACTAGACTAACACCCACTGGGGTCTTTTTACGCCTAGCCATGTGACCCAAATCTCTGACAAATTCTGATACCCTTGATAAGTGTAAGCAGGGGCTTGGGAGTTGAAATATTTACAAGCAGGGGCCTGGAAGATGATCCATTTTCAAGCTGCTTGTCTCCATTAGAGACATGGGTGCCAAACCAGTGATGAATTTCTTGTTCCCCGTCCCATTGTCCAATTACACATGAATTAGGTTAGGGAGAAACTCTGCTTCCCATGGATGAGGTGACTATTTCCAGGGTAGGGATAGTCTCTGGGATACATACCCGTCTCTCCAACAGGTCTTATTTATATCATAGGCAAGGTGTAAATCTTTAGAATGGGTAATTCTGGTGCTGTTTGTTTTGCAGATATGCAGGAGGTCCATCAGTGTGGGGTCTGATAATGCCTTGTATGCCAGCCATAGATCTCCCCTCAACAGCCTGTTGGAGACAGAATACAGGGATAGGGCTTTGAGGAGGTCTGCAGAGGACATGTTATTTATGCCCTGTATTCTTTTAGTAAGCAGCCTGTCTGGATGTTCCAGTTGTTGGATGTGCCTGGTTAGGTACATACCCAAGTGGGCATTGTATTCTGATAGGTCTTTTGAATTCCAAATACAGCAGAACAATGATCCACTTGGACTTATATGCCATACCTTTGTTTATAAGTGAATACCAAACACAACAGAACAATGACTTGCTTGGACATGGATGCCATACCTTTATTTGCACAGTGTAGAATGATTTCTTCACTACCATAGACACAAGATGGTCAAATGCTAGATTACTGTCTACATGTGTCTCCAAGTCCCTGACTACTACTAGTTCAACTCTTAGAGGCATGTTGTCAGTGTGATTTGATGAGTGGCTGACTTCTTGAAGGATACCATTATGCATTTCTTGGCATTTAGGTTTGGGCCATGGCTCTGACAATAGTCGTCTGTGTCAACCCTTCTTAGAGAACATTACTGTTGGTGGGGGATTCTACAACTGCTCTTAATATGGAGTCATCTGCAAATTTGGTCATCCAGAGGCCAT
The DNA here is from genome assembly GCF_019279795.1 of Protopterus annectens. Taxonomy (NCBI): domain Eukaryota; kingdom Metazoa; phylum Chordata; order Ceratodontiformes; family Protopteridae; genus Protopterus; species Protopterus annectens. The sequence continues at coordinate 664,692,226 of NC_056745.1, read as the reverse complement.
TGACATTGGCCTTGACTTCAAAGAAGTAGGTACCAAAAAGGAGTCATCCAAGGACCAATTCCTGACAGACCTTGCAGCTGACTGGCCTCTTTATATAGGTGAACTCCCTAATTCTAACTTTCTGGTTCCTGTTTGTGAGCCAGCTGGCTATCCACAAGATGACTTAAGGGTTTATACCCAACTTCCTGAGTTTGTCAACAATGCCCAAGGGGGGTATTATGTCAGATGCCTTGGCTGGGTCATGGTAGGCAGTGTGAACCATTTTGCCTTGTCCATTCCTTTGGTGACCTTCTGAACCAGTTAAGTAGACATGACCTGACCTTTGTGAAACCAAACTGGGTTAGGTCCACTGTCTGGAGGTTTTCTGTGCCATTATTGAACACTTCCATGATAATTCTTTCCGTGGCTTTACAAATGATACTAATGAGACTTATGGATCTGTAGTTTGGGTCTATATTAATTCAGTGAAGGTTCACTTCAGGGAATCTTTCTTCATCGAACCCTAACAATTGAATGTTCATTTCAGAGAACGTTCTCACTGAAAAAAATGTAAACAGGGAAACTAAGCACTTGGCCAAAACAACACTGGAACATACACCGTAGTATGTAAAACCCACCAAAGTGGGGGCTGTACCCCCCCAACTATATATGCCAACTCTGAGATTGCACTACAGTGGGGAAAATGACAAGTCTGTGCTGCTAGCCGACTATTACTTTCCCTGTGTAAATTTTTCACAGATATGAACATTTGCTGAAATGAACATTTGATGGTTAAGGTTCAATGAAGAAAGGCTCACTGAGGTGAACCTTTGATGGATTAATATAGACTCCTGTAGTTTCCAGAGTCTGTAAATGGCCTACCTTTATGCAGAGGGATGACTTTTCCTGTTCACCATTTGTAAGGTCATTGAAGCCTGTTTTGGCGGCTATGACTAAGTAGTAATTCTAGAGGGCCTGATAGGTCATGTTTCATGTGGTTTAGAAGCCAGCCTGGGATACTAGGGGCACATCAATGTAGTGTTCTTGGCTGTAGAGAGAGCTTTGCTGACCTGTTCTCTAGTGATAATTTTGGATGTTATAGTTGATGGCATTTCCTGAGGGAAGACTGTGAAGGAGAGAGGCAGGTAAGGTTAGAGCTGAATTTGTCTGCCAGTAGGTTTGCTATGTCTGCTGACCCAGTATTGGTGACTTCATTAACATTCAGCTCTATACACAATTGAGTATTGCCTTTGATGTTGCAAAAGTAGCTAAAGAATGCTTTTGGTTGTTGGCCTTGGAGACCAAATGCACCACCAGTTTGACTTTTGTAGACTTTATTTGTCCTCTGAGTTGTTTGTTTAGTTTGATGAGAGTGCTTTTATCTTGTTGAGTGCTACAACTACTAATTTTTGTCATGATTTTCTTCCTTCTGTTATGCAGCCTACTGATGTGATTCTACTGGGTGGCTTGTTTTTAGTTAGATCTTAGCCCCTGATAAGTAAGTGACTGTTACATTCTCCTTATTCAGCCTAGTAAGAGAGGACATTAGTGTGCCTCATAATGGAGTTACTAATGACCAGAATGTTGGGTTTTGTGGTAGCATGGCACATGGGCTTAGAAGTCGCTGCATGTGTTGATGTGGGTGTTATTTTGAAAGAGTGCGTTTGGGGTTACTGAGGGCATTTCTTATCTGTACTTCATTTAGGAGGTCTTTGGTGTTTAGGAAGGTTACATTTAAGTGCCTCAGCATATGTGGCTGTATGTGTCTGCTTCATTTTGTCTGCGATTAGTGCAGTATGTCTACTGCTGACAACCAGATTGATATTAGGAGTGCTTTAATATTTTATCCAGAATTCTTCTAATGATCCAGAAGGCCTCTCCAAAAATTGTGGTAGTGTGTCTTTCTTTTGGCCCGGGCAATAGTGATTCTTTTTAACCTGACCAAGGACGTTTACCAGAGGCTTTCCTGTAGAATGAATTTCCTCACATAAGTCCAGGATTATTTGACACAGCCCAATCTGAAGACCTTTTAGGAACGTCTTCTGTAAGGACAACCAGTAGGTTCTAAAGAAGGTAATAAAAATTAAACTAGAAAATCATATATGTGCAAGTGGAAAAGATTTTTAGTTTTTTACCATTCCAAGAATCGGGCCTCTCTTAAGACCTGACTGCCTCTGGTTCTTGATTATGTTTGTGGATTAATGTAATTTACCCTTTCCTATTGCTCCATCCAGGTTCATTGGTTGTCCATTTTCTGCTCATCATCCATCGATTTACCCTTTCTAACTATTCTGATGTTGAACAGTTTTTGGAAAGGCTATTGTATATGTGTGCACCTGGGTAACAGGTGGATTCCCCTTGGGATCCTAACTTTATGCTTGAAAAAGCTTACTCTTTTTCGATTTGAACCTATTCACCAAGTTGAATTGAGGTTCTTAACTGTTTTATTTACTGCTATGCCTTCTGCCAGGATAGTATCATATATGTTTAGCCTCATTTTTCACAAGGACAGGAGTTTGAAAACTAATCCTTCCTTTATGCCTAAAGTTGCCTCAGGGTTTACCTTGAGCCAGACTATTAATCTTCTTTCTTGCCCATTGATCCCAGGAACAAGAGAGAAAAAAGTTTTCACATTCTAGATGTCCACAGGAAGCTCAGATTCTACCTAGACAAAACTCAGTCCTTCAGGAAAGCTAATCAGTTGTTTGGCTCCTATGCAGGCAAGAAGAAAGGACAACTAGCGTCAAAGCAGATTATCTCCAGAAGGATGTCTCATGCTATTGCCTTTTGTTATAGTTACCATAATAAATAGCTTCCTGGTAAAGTTAGTGCATACTCCACAAAGGCTTTAGCTTCCTTGGTGGTTTTCTGGAAAGGGATTCGCTTTGGAAGTATTATAAAGGCAGCAACTTTGTCCTTTATAAAGCACTACAAACTGGATCAGAAATGGATTTGTTAGGTCCCATTCTCCAGGGGCTTCTAGATTCTTAGTTATTTTTCCTCCTATCTTCTTAGTTCTAACCTATGACAATTGACACAAACAGCTTAGGCTTCTGCAACAGTGATCTTAATGTTGAACATAGTCCTGTTGTGTAGGTAAACTTACAATAACAGTAGATGTCCTGACAGCACTATTGCAGTATGCACGCCTCCTTCCAGCCCCTTTGTATTGCCAGGGTGTGGATTTGTATATAGTTTACTGCTGGGTTTCTTTCCTAACATTATACTTTCAGTGCTCTTGCCTCCCTTTTTTAGGCAAAAAAAGCTTTGAATCATTTGGCAGTCTGTCTTTGTATTGGAGTTCCTGGCATTTAGAGTAGAAGGCATTCTTGAGCTTTGAAAGCTGACCAGTCACTGGAGTAGAACCCAAATAGCTTAGACTACTGCAAAAGAGATCTGTTAGAACAACTACTGTTTATTTACATAACTTTACTGTCAGTCAGCATCACAAGAACCTGTTTGTTTTGTTTGATACTATACCTACAGCCCAGAAACATTGCCTGATTTTGCTTTTTTGTTTTATGGGCAGTGCACTGGGAACCTTTGTGACATTATTTGACATTGTGCAACTCAAAAATTGTTTTACTTTAAAATTGTTTATTAAAAAAATGTTTACCTACAGCTGAATAGGAAGAAGCAAAAAGGTCTCAGTACTTAGGAGAATGTTGAACTTCTTCATATTGATCATTGCTGCAGTAGCCTTGGCTGTATGGGTTAATATCCTGCCAAGGGTATAACAGCTGGCGAGCTTCCAAAGTTTCAGGGCAACATCAGTGCAAGCCCTTCAGTGCTTTTTTGCGGCCAAAGAGTACAGTCCTCTGAGGCTATTGAGAATCAACAGTTGGCTTGTGCTTTCCTTAGCTGGGAAGTTCCTGCTGAGGAAAAAACTTCCATTTCTTATTTTTTCTGATATTTTATTACTTTTCTCTTCAGGAAAACTATTTTAAAGCTAGGAGTATTGTTTCATTAGATTATCTTGAGACTGTAATATACTCTTAAACAGAGCACCTAGTGTTTCTGTCAGTTTAAAAATATTGTTAATTAACTGATAATACTTTCTGTTGAGAAATTGTTTATTTTTCTGTTGTATGGGCTGGCATGGTGTTTAAAAGTGCTTTTTACTTTTTTTTTTTTTTTCTTGTCTGAAAAAAGTAACTTTTATGGACTTGTACTTTTTCTGGCATTCTAGCTTGTTTTCCCATGTTCCCCAGGATAGAGGCCCCATTTTCAACTTGATTATGGAATAGATTCAATCCCATGTTCGGTTCTTCCAGTTACAAAAAGAAAAACTTAACAAGCAGCCTTTGCTACTACAGCAGGCTAATAATTCTCCTCAGCCGCAGGTGTGTGACTCTGCTGTGGCCATTTGTTGTACTTCACTCATCTTTTACCATGGATCTCTCTGGTGTAGCACCTACAGCCACTATGAACTGGGGGTTAGCCATGCTCTCGCTGGCTGTTGGGGTCCCCCCAATTGGCAAGGGAGAGCCACTCTTGTTGGTCCTGGGAGAGAGAACAGGGAAGGTTTCCTTGTTGTGTCATAATGCTGTGCCCATCCCTGGAGAAGCAGCAGCTGCCATTAGTAATACGGTTGTCCCCATTTTTCCTGTCAAAATGAAACAGAAAACCAAGCATGTTTCTATTCCTCCTCAAATTTCTTTGGATAGAAGTAATTTACTGGGACTGGCTCAGGGTTTGATTCTGGCTGCTGATCCTTCTTGTAGAGCAGTTTCCAGTAAAAGAGAGAGGGATTCCTCCTTTCCTGAAGAGATTCAAGATTCTGAATCTAAACAGGAAGATGCAGGGGCAAATTCCGAGTTTTGTCCTTAAATTTCTGATTCAGACACAGAGGTGATCTCAGTTTCTGATTCTTCCTGTGCGAGTTTCTTTCTGTCACTGAGAGAGTTTTGCTAGAATGTCCCAGTGTTTTCAGTGGGAGAACACTGAGGTTTCTCAGTCTTCAAAAAATACTACTCGTTGTTGCAGAAGGATTTTATAGAACCTATATCAATTCTGCCTGTCATGTCTACTTCAGATGACGTGCATCTAATTTTCTTGATAGTCAGCCAGCTGTTCCTAAAAAGGCAGATAGAAAATGTATGAAGTTCCTCTGTCTTTTAATTTTTATACACTGTTCCTAAACCTGACCCAGCAGCTATAGCCTTAGTTGACTCCACTCTTACTAAGCACTTAGTTAATTCCAATCCTACTCTTTGTAATAAGGATGGGAAAATTATTTATAGGTATGGGGAAATGTGTATATTTCTGCAACTTTGAATTTCAAATTTTTAAATTGTGAGGCTCATATGTTAAAGGTTATTTTGATGTATTTATTATTAATTATGGAACTCTATTTCCCAATGGTATGAATTTAGATGTATAACTATTAATATGAAATATTATATATTATATGTATTTTGTATGTATTTCTTTAAAATGTAATATATTTATATACAATTGATTAATTGTTTAATTGATGTGATTGATTAAGTGAGGTGTGTATTTATACTGGTTTATGCATAACATTGTTATTCCATGTGAAGGCGAAGGCCGAGGTACCAGAAGAATCTAGTAAAGAAAATTTCAATCCAGTTTGGCTGCTTCATTTTGTTCTGTTTTTTGTTGAAGCTTCGATTTGGACACCTTGTGGTCCAGAAGTGTTTTTCCTGATTTATAAAGGAATGCAGAAGGTCAGATGGTAGTGGATTTTGTGAAAAGGATAAACATTGCTGTGGTGAATACGTATTTTAACAAGAGGGAGGAGCATAGGGTGACATACAAGAATGGAGGAAGATGCACACAGGTGGATTATATCTTATGTAGGAGGGCCAGTTTGAAAGAGATTGGAGACTGTAAAGTGGTGACTGGGGAAAGTGTAGTTAGGCAGTATAGGATGGTGGTTTGTAGGATGACGTTGGTGATCAAGAAGAGGAGGAGTGTGAGGGCAGCACCAAGGATCAAATGGTGGAAATTGAAAAAGGATAATTGTGAGGTGGAGTTCAGGGATGAGTTAAGACAGGCACTGGGTGGAAGTGAAGAGTTACCAAATAGCTGGGTAACTACAGCAGAGCTAGTAAGGGAGACGGCTAGAAAGGTGCTTGGTATGACATGTGGACAGAGGAAGGATGACAAGGAGACATGGTGGTGGAATGAGGAAGTACAGAAGAGTATACAGAGAAAGAGGTTGGCAAAAAGAAGTGGGATTGTCAGAGATGAAGAAAGTAGACAAGAGTATAAGGAGATGAGGTGCATGGCAAAGAGAGAGGTGGCGAAGGCTAGGGATAAGGCATATGAAGAGTTGTATGAAAGGTTGGACACTAAGGAGGGAGAAAAGGACCTGTACCGATTGGCTAGACGGAGGGACCGAGCTAGGAAAGATGTGCAGCAGGTAAGGGTGATAAAAGATAATGAGGGAAACATACTCACAAGTGAAGAGAGTGTGTTGAGGAGATGGAAAGAGTACTTTGAGGGGTTGATGAATGAAGGGAATGAGAAGGAGAGAAGGTTGGATGATGTGGGAATAGTGAATCATGAACTACAATGGATTAGCAAGGAGGAAGTAAGGATAGCTATGAAGAGGATGAAGCATGGAAAGGCTGTTGGTCCAGATGACATATCTGTGGAAGCATGGAGGTGTTTAGGTGAAATGGCAGTGGAGTTTTTAACCAGATTGTTTAATGAAATCTTGGAAAGTGAGAGGATGCCTGAGGAATGGAGAAAAAGTGTTTTGGCACTGATTTTTAAGAATAAGGGTGATGTGCAGATCTGTAGTAACTACAGAGGGATTAAATTGATCAGTCACAGCATGAAGTTATGGGAAAGAGTAGTGGAAGTTAGGTTAAGAAGGGAGGTGATGATTAGTGATCAGCAGTATGGTTTCTTGCCAGGAAAGAGCACTACAGATGCAATGTTTGCTCTGAGAGTGTAGATGGAGTATTACAGAGAAAGTCAGAAGGAGTTGCATTGTGTTTTTGTAGACTTAGAGAAAGCATATGACAGGGTGCCTAGAGATGAGTTGTGGTATTGTATGAGGAAGTCAGGAGTGTCAGAGAAGTATGTAAGAGTGGTACAGGATATGTACGAGAGTAGTATGACAGCGGTGAAGTCTGCAGTAGGAGTGATGGATGTGTTTAAGTGGAGGTGGGGTTACATCAAGGATCAGCTATGAGCCCTTTCTTATTTTCAATTGTGATGAACAGGTTGACAGACGAGATCAGACAGGAGTCCCTGTGGACTATGATGTTTGCAGAAGACAGTGTGATCTGTAGTGAGAGTAGGGAACAGGTGGAGAAGACCCTGGAGAGATGGAGATATGCTCTAGAGAGAAAAGGAATGAAGGTCAGTAGGACTAAGATGGAATATATGTGTGTGAATGAGAGGGAGGCTAGAGGAATGGTGAGGATGCAAGGAGTAGAGGTGGTGAAGGTGGATGAGTTTAAATACTTGGTATCAGTAGTTCAGAGTAACGGTGAGTGTGGAAGAGAGGTGAAGAACAGAGTACAGGCAGGATGGAGTGGGTGGAGAAGAGTGTCAGGAGTGATTTGTGACAGACGAGTACCAGTAAGAGTGAAAGGGAAGGTCTACAAGAGGGTAGTGAGACCAGCTATGTTATGTGGGTTGGAGACAATGGCACTGACAAAAAGGCAGGAGTTTGAGATGGATATGGCAGAGTTAAAGATGTTAAGATTTGCACTGGGTGTGATGAGGGTGGACAGGATTAGGAATAAGTACATTAGAGGGTCAGCCCAGGTTGGAAGGTTTGGAGACAAAGCCAAAGAGTCAAGATTACATTGGTTTGGACATGTGCTGAGGAGGGATGCTGAGTATATTGGGAAAAAGATGCTAAGGATGAAGCTACCAGGTAACAGGAAAAGAGGAAGGCCTAAGATAAGGTTTATGGATGTGGTGAGAGAGGACATGCAGGTGGTTGGTGTGACAGGGCATGATGCAGAGGACAGGAAGAAATGGAAACAGATGATACGCTGTGGCGAACACTAACGGGAACAGCCGAAAGAGGATGATGGTGGTGATGAAAGTATGAGAAATTCCTCTTGCTAATAAAAATATGCTTTAAATAATTTGGTTTCTTCTATTGCACAGGTCACAACTCATTGTTTGCAATATGTGCATGACTCTGTTGATATTTTTTTCCAGGACTGGGGTTACTGGTACTGTTTTAAGGGGCTTTGCTTAACTGCATTCTCAAAGCCCTCAGATGATGTAAAAATGATTTTTTTAAATTAGATTGTGTTTAGCCCTTCTGCTGCAGAAGTGATCACAAGTGTTATGACAGGGGCAAGATGATCCAGGGAATCTCTAAGATTTTTCATCCCTTTTCCAAATTTTCCATGTGATTTTCTTTTTCCTCATTCAGTTTCTGCAAAATACAGAATAACCAGTATATTAACAGAATTTAGGTAAACAGACACTTGAGGAGGCAAAGGGGTTCTGAAAAAGAAGTTCCAAACCTCACAAAACCAAGGACACTCCTAAGTCTGAATGACTACTAAAGAGATCTTGTGACCCCCACCACCACCACAAAACCCTGGTCCCTTTTCTCTTCCAGAAAGTCTGAATCTTCATTTTTTTTTTCTTTGGCAACAGGTTGTTTCAGACAAATGGGTTCTGAAAATCATTCACCAGGTTTACAGATGGTAGTGGAAAAAAAATCTGTCCTTTCCGGAGGGTCATTCCTTATCTTGCAGATCAGACTGTCTTGTTCCCACCTGTAATTTATCATATGCTGTCCCAAGGAGTGATAGAACAAGTTCCTTCTTCCTACATGAGGAAGGTGTTTTATTCAAGGAAGTTCCTAGTCCGAAAGAAAGAAAAGTCGTGGAGACCAGGTCTGAATCTTTCTTTCCTAAACCTGTTTGTGATAGTGCCCAAATTCAAAATGTCACTTCACAACCTGCTGCCTCTTCTTCCTCTTTCAAGTTTCCTAGTAACACTAGACTTGAAAGCTACTTATCATCATATTCCAATTCACCCAGACTTTAGTTGCTTCTTAAGGTTTTGTGTCTGGATTACATTATCAGTTCTCTCCCTTATCCTTAGGGCTCTCCACTGCACCAAGAGTATTCACAAAGTGTCTGCCTCTAATTATAGCTCATTGAGGCTACAGAGTAACCAAATTTTGCTGTATTAATAAGACTTGCTTATGTTTGCAGACTATTTTTCAAAATGTCAGGAATTTCTCTTTTGGGTGAGAGATCTCTTGCACAAGTTCAAAAGTCTTTCTTGACTCCTTCACACAGGATTATCATCCAGGGATGTCGTCTAGACTCTTTGGTTCAAAGAACTTTTCTTCCACAGGAAAAATAATCTTTATTAGAGCTATTTCTAAGTTTTCCACTGAAACTTCAGTCACTACAAGGGAATACCTCAGGATTCTGAATTGCATGACATCTACGATTCTCATGATACCCCTGGCAAGACTCTACATAAGAAGGATACAACAGTATTTTAAATCTCTTTGGTCCCAGCATCAACACCCTTTATCTTTTTCAGTTACCAGTAATGGGTTTGTGAGAAGAGAAATCACTTGGTGGAGACAAGAGATATCCTTAAGTCAAGGTCTCCCATTCTGCTTCTCTGCTCCAAAATAGTCACCACAGTTGATTTGGACTTTGTTTGGGAAGCAGTTTCAGGAGAGATAAAAGGGAGTATGGAACACCAAGGAAAGATGCAAGCAAAGAGATATTAAGGAGATGTTTGCCCTGATCAAGGCACTCAATTTTCTAAACTGTCTTTTGTCCCCCAGACCTCTTCAAGGGGTTACAGACAATAATACAGTGATATGGTACACCAGCACGTAAAGGGGAACCAGGTGGTACCCCCTTTACAGACTAGCCATGTTAGCATGGGATATAGCTTCACAGCACTGTCTCACTCTACAAGCATCCTACATTCTGTCAGAGCAAAATTATGTGGTAGATAAGCTGAGCAGCACCAGGGTAGACCCTCCTGAATGGAAATTAGATACAGAGATTTTCCAAGATTTGATCCATCTGTGGGAATTTCTCAAGTAGATCTATTTGCCTCCTTTCAGTCAGCTGGTAAAATTCTGTTCCAGGACTCCATGCAAGAAGGCCTGGAAGGCAGATACCTTTTCTTTTCTTTGGGCAGGAATGTTCCTGTATGTTCTTCTACCCTTTCCACTAATATCCAATGTACTTTTTTAGATTCAGATGGAATCCCCCAAGATCGTTGTGGTGACTCTGTTATGGCCCAGGCAACCACAAATCCCTCTTCTTTTGGAAATGGCCAAGGGCAATTACCACAAGCTTCCTCACAGAATGTATCTAGTCTCACAGGAGCAGGGGATTTTGATGTACCTCAGCATCAATCATTTTCATTTGACTGCCTGGATGGTGGGGTCTTAATTCCTTTTAGGCACATGTTTTCTGAGAACATGCAGCAGGTACTAATGGAGGCAAGAAAGCCTGCTACTAGAAAATCATATATTGGCAAGCAGGAAAGGTTTTCTAGTTGGTGCCAACAACATAACCAGCACCCATTCAGGGCAAGTTGTTCTCTGGTTTTACAATATTTGTGCGAGTTACTGTCATGTCGCTTTTTTATTCCCCTGTCAAGGTTCATTTATCAGCCATTTCAGCATGTCTGCCTGTGGATTCTCATGTTTCAAGGCAGTCACATGTCAAAATGTTCTTGAAAAGGGTTTTGCATAAGAGGCCTCCAAGTGAAGTAGTGCTCCCTCCTTGGGATCTTAATTTTGTGTTAGAGAAACTAACATTCCATTTGAACCAGCTAATCTGGCTGACTTGAGGATCTTAACATGGAAAGTAGTTTTACTGATTGCTATGGCCTCTGCAAGAAGAGTATCTGAGTTGCAAGCTCTTATGGTGAGTCAACCCTACCTCATTTTCCACAAGGCAGGGTTTCTTTGAGAGCTAATCCTTCTTTTATGCATGAAGTGGTATCTAAGTGTACTTGAAGCCAAACTATCCATCTCCCCGTTTTCTTTACTGAACCTAAAAATGAGGGAGAAAGTATACTGCATACCTTGGATGTGCACAGACGACTTGGGTACTATCTTGGCAGAACTAAATCTTTCAGATTTTCGGATTAATTGTTCAATTCTTGTGAAGGAAAGAAGAAGGGACAACTTGTGTCAAAATGGTTGTCTAAGGCTATTATCTTTTGTTATGCTTACCTTGACAAATCTTTTCCAGGCAGGATCAAGGCCCACATTAAAAGGACCTTGACTTCTATGGCTGTTTGGAAAGGGTTAGATTCTAGAAGTATTTTAGAAGTTGCTACTTGGTCCTATGTACGCACTTTTACAAAACACTATAAGCTGGATTCCTTCTATAGGTCTAGATCAATCATGTTTTGCTAGGACCATTCTCCAGGGGCTCATAAAACCTTGTCCTTCCACGTCCCAAATAAAGGTAGTCTATTCATATAGCCAAGATGCTACTGCAGTAGTGGTCAGTGTGAAGAACATAATATAGTTGCATAAGCTGAACTTGCCAGAACAGTAGATGTTAAAATGATCACTGCTGCAGTAGCTGCTCCCTCCTTCCATCCCCTTATTTTTTTTTTTGGTGTGTTTTTATGCCAGTGTGTGGACATTTATTTTTTGTTATTCCCAGCCTTGTTCTTTCAGAACTCAGCCTCCTTCTCTTTGCTGGCAGGGTAGCTCTGAAAAGTTTTGCCCCCCCCCCCCACTTTGTCTTTTAATCAGCTCAATTTGGGCTACTTGACAGTTTGGGTATGTGAAAGGCGCTTTGAAGCTTTAGAAGCTGGCCGGCAATTATATCCTTGGCAGGATATAACCCATATAGCCAAGGCTAATGCAGAAGTGATCATTCAAACATCTACTGTTGTGGTAAGTTCAACTTGCACAACTATACTTTTCTAAGACAAGTAGCTGTAATCATGTTTGTGCTGACATGACACACTGAGCTAAAATGAACTAGTTTTCACTGGAATTCATTAAAATAATTTCAAGAAACAAAAAAGGACTTTTTCTTATCGATTTACAGTTTTTCCTCAAGAACTAGATAAGTTTCAGTATTACATGCATTTTCACAGTGTCAGGTTTAATAATGACCCAAGTTAAGTTCCCTGGTTAACAAAATTTAAAAAAAAATTAAATATCACAGACTTTCTCGTAGCTGACTGTAAATAACTCTTATGAGACCAGCTGCATCGTTATGTAATGCTGCTATCATATGTTTCCGAAGAACACAAGAGTTTTTGACATTTTGTAGTTATGCAATACACTAGGCAAGCTTCAAAATGGGATTAAGAACAAAATTACTGAAGCTTGTTTTAAGTGCAGCTTTGCTGAGGAATTTGGCACAATTTAGATAGTAAATCTGTTGAATAGTTTCTGTAGTATTTATTTTGGTTATACTATACTAATTCCAAACTTAAAAGTGTCAATTGTTGAAAGCTGCTGTTTGTTTTATTTTTATTCTCCTATTGGTGGGTTTTAATTATGCAGGGAAAAAAGACAGACTGCTAATGATTAGCTTCGTCATGCTGACATTTGCGTAAGTACAAGATTGGTTAGTTTGCAGTCTTTATTAAGGGGATATTTCACTTTCTTGTATCCAAACCAGATATCAATTATATTATGAAATACTTCATGGGCAAGATACAGTCATGCAAAGTTAATTATCTCCTAAAAATACAAAATTTACTTTGAGGTTAAACACTGCAGCAGTCTTGCATAAATTTACTTTGAGGTTAAACACTGCAGCAGTCTTGCATAGGTGTTTAGCTCTACCTATTAAGACCCCTTTGTCTGATTTTCTATCACTGTCACACCCTACTCAAGGTCTGCTGCTGACTCATGGAATCGCCAGGCTGACATTTGTTTTCTGCTGGATTCTTTATATGCCAGCAAAGGCGTACGGCATTAATTCAGTTCTCATTACTACTAAAAACATTTGGCCACTGTGTCTGGGGCACCTCTTAAGACTTTCTTTTCATTTTTTTCTGTTTCTTCTGAAAGCTTAGATGAATTGGCTGTCCACATATACACACGTGCACACAGTTCCATTTCAACTACAAAATTGCTGATTTCTCCACAGAAGCATGCTTTTGGTGGACATTTGCCCCTAGTTCTCTATGTATAGGGATCTTCATGATCTCTATAACCTATATGATGCAGTTTGTATTGATTCTACTCTTGCTGTAAATATGATCTTCTTTTGATGAAGTTTTACACAAGAGTTTATTCTGAAAGTGGCTCAGTTGGGATTACTGCTCTTCCAGTTAACAGATGCAAATAATCTGTAAAATGTGTCATTTATTTAGGGAATCAACCCACTTTGAGTAGTGTGTGCAGTCTTTGTATCAAGTTCATGCTAACAGGAGTGCTCGAAACTCTGTTGAGCCATTAAAAAAGTATGAGGAATCAGCACAGAAGGCTGCCAGCTGGAAGATTACACATCTCAAGAAAATCCTCCTCAAAATGAAGAAGGTTGCTCTCATAGCCTGCAAAAGTAGTTTTGTTTTAAGTAGGGGAGCAGAAGAAGGATTTGTCTGACATCAGTACCTTTTTAAGAGCTCTCTGCCCCCCCCGCCTATCGACTGTTGGGCACCTTCCCATAAATCGGCCCATTTGCTACCCATCACTGGCGTCAGGGTTGACAGGGAGGGGCCATTATTTATATAGCCTTTTTAGGAGCAGTTTTTGAGGGCTTTTATCTTAGCTCTGCTTTCACCTGTGCATACTGGGGCTTGCAATGGAATGTCTGCTTTAGTCATTCCTCAGTTCCATAGTGGACATGGCCTGCAATCAGCCCCACCCCATCCCCTCAAGCATAGGAATTGGTTTCCCTGTCGCGTCTAGAGAAATTACACTTTCAAGTGTGCTCATGAATGTCTGCTGCCCTCCCCACTCACTGGTGAGGCAAGCAAGCCATACTTCTTCATTCTTTTCCCTCACTGCATGATGACTCCTGTGTCAGGGCCAGAAATCAGACCCTGGTTCACAGTAAAGACTCTATTCCTCTGTGCCTTGGAGGCTGTTACATCACTACCTTGACAGAATTTCCTTCCAGCCCTAAAAAACTTGTTATAAAGTCTTGCAGTGGAACACATAAAGGGTCAAGTGATATCATCTACTTAACACATCTTAGTTAATGTTAAATTAATTCCCAAACCAATATCTTTATTTAATCCATATTCAGTATGTGTGTCTCCTTATTTTAATACCTCACATTGCACTCTCTCCTCATTTCCCCCACTTACCCCATTAGCACCACTCCCCCATTTATCCTGTTCCTGTAACTCATACTCATTGGCTTACTTAGAATTTCCATTTGTATACATTGCCACATTCCAATCTTCAAGAAAAATCTTAATGAGTGGATGGGAAATAGGAAATACACCGCGGGGATCACTTCTGTGTCTCTGCTCGACAGTGACACAGGAAAATAACTTTCTTGGTTGGCGTAAGCCAGGGAACCTTGTTGGCTAGGCTTACGTAGGCCCTTGGGCCGATAGCCTAGTACCTTCTTTTGAAGCTATAGAAGTCTCAGTAGTTGAAAGCTACTGTTTGTTTTATTTTATTTATTTTATTCTGCAATTGGTAGGTTGCAGTTTTACTGTGTGCAGGGAAAGAAGACAGGCTGATAAAGATTAGGTTCCTCATGCTTATGTTTGCACAAGTACATGAAAGGTCAACCTGCAATCTTTATTAAGGAATATTCCATGTTGTTATATCCAAATTAGATACCATTATATTATGAATTACTTAATGGGGAAACTGTAGTTATGCCGAAATAGGAGATTATGGGTACATTTCGGGTGCTTAGATGAGCACTCTTCGCAAACATTAAAGACTGAAGCAATACTAATTCCATGAACTCTATTTCTACCCTGACTCAGGAGAGGGATCCATTTCTGGCAAGGTATTAGCAACCCAAAACATTTGTAGAAATTAAGAACAAGAGAAAAAAGTACTACTTTACGGATTTCTAGGTTGAAGAGATATAACCACTACACAAATGGATTAAAACATTTCCTTGATTTCATCTGGGTCTCCCCTGGTGGTGTCTCCTTTAGTTTGGTCATTAGACTTGGTAGCAAAGGATCTCTAGCCAAGGAAGAAGGAGGTATTTTTACCTAAAATAAATACTTTGAGAATTTTAAGAGGTACAACTGATGTTTTGGCTGTATCTGTCATATTTGCAGTTAGTATATTTGAGACGTATCAGGCATCAGCACCCAGAGATAGGATGAACTTTAAACGGCCTTGAATTAAAGCTTGCAGATATTTACATACCATAGAACTATTCAGTCAGTCCAAGGGTGGTCGATATCACAGCTAAGAAAACAGCAACCTTTCTTCATTTTCTCCAATTATGAAAGCAAAGATCACAGATAGATTTGATAGGAATTTGCATATATTCGCCACATTGATTGTCAAATCTTTCAATGACTTCAACAATTATCAGGATTCAGTTACAGCTGAAATGTCAGTTAGTAATCTGAGTTCTGGATCATAACTTAGTTAACTTGAAAGATGAACTCAAACTTGTATAGCATTACATGAACTTGGGGTGGGCCTATGAGATTCTGTATTTGTCACAGCAGATGAAGCCAGCATTTTTTCTTTCACTGTTATGACTATAAAGAATCCTAGAAAGCTATTGCTTCAGTCTTACCTGGAAGATATTAAAGGAGTTCTTTTGGATACCCTTAATTCTGTACCACATTATCAGGATAACTATTTTTCTGAGATGAATGAAAAGGAAAAGACAAAGTTATCAGACGTGGTGCTGTTTTACTCTGTTACTTGAGTTTTTTTAAGGATTTTCTTTCCTATAAAAAAAAAAAAAAAACTTTTAGAAAACTGTAAACTAAGCAGTGTTACTAGGACAAACCTCCACATTGTGGAAAATTACTTTCCAAAGAAATCCAAACTGTAGGGTAGAAAGGCCATACAGGCAAATCATTTAGTAAAAGCTATAAAAAAGACCAATACAAGCTAGAATCCTGAATATGTAATACCTTGAATCGCCTGTAGTGAGGCCCATGGGATATATGCACATACGTGTTTCAGCTACATGGCTTCTGAATGCCCTTGACTATTTTTATTTTATTTTATAAAATTTTATTTTAGTTTGGTGACCGGGTAAGTCCACTGGGCCAAGAAGTGCCCATTTTCAGTGGAGGCCCAGGGAGAAAAGATCCACAATAATTGCAAGTTACACTTAAATGTTACAAAAGGACATAGTTCATACAGCTAATTAAACATTTACAGATAAGCTCCTTGATAGTTGCAATTGGTTTGTCACAATGTTACAAAAATGAAAAGACATAATTCAATACAGAAATTTCAACATTTACATAAAGTGAATATTTTTGTTATAAACTCAATTGTAGGTTTAACATTTCAAAATATAAAGCTATTAGTAGGTTAGGAAAATATTATGCATGGAGAGGGTAATAGTATAATTGAGACTGGAAGTATAGTACAATAGATAATAGTAGAGGTAGTTGGATGAGTCAGTGCAAGGTGGAATGGGGGGGGGAGTGGTTTAAGTTGGAGCGTGGCAAGGGCATTCCCATTTGGAAGACAGATGAGAGAGTAGCTGAGATTTGAAATTTGTATAGTTAGGCAGGTTGTGTAGCTATGTGGGGAGAGAGTTCCACTATTTAGTTAAGGAGTGGGACAGCAGTAGATGGCCAGGAGGTCATGCAGGTTGGTTCCCTATTAAAATCGCAAAGGTCCACTTACCCAAATACGGAAATGTCGACACGTATATGTTGAAACGCAAAAACACAGATCGTCCTGAAGCGTAAAATCCGAAATGTCGAATCGTCATGGTTGACCCTTCTGCGGTATAGCTCCGTAAAGGTAAGTGTGTGATAGTTACAGACCTTAGGGTTAGGGTGCGGGTTAAGGTAAGTGCATAGATAGTAATGTATGTAAGGTTTAGTGTAGGGTTAGAAGTAGGGTTTTGTTAAGTGTATGTGTGTGGGTTATTTATTTTGTTTGGGTATAGCTCCGTAAGGTAAATGTGCGATAGTTACGGACCTTAGGGTTAGGGTGCAGGTTAAGGTAAGTGCATAGACAGTAATGTATGTAAGGTTTAGTGTAGGGCTAGAAGTAGGGTTTTGGTTAGTGTATGTATGTGGTTTATTTATTTTGTTTGGGTAGGTAGTATGTAGCGCACGGTGGGGTTGGACAGCTATGACTGTTTGAGATTTTGAATTTCGCGGTTTAGGGTGTTTGGTGTATTCGCGGTTTGGGTAATATGTGTCGATGATTCCGTATTCGCTGTTTAGGACTTTCGCAGTTGTAATATACACCCATGCAGGTTTGTGTATCTGAAGGGGATTTTGGTCTTTGGATCTGAGTGAGGTGTTGGGAATGTAAGGTTTTAAGGAAGTAGCAAGAGCTGGGCAGTTGGCAGGTTTAAAGATGAGCTTGTGGGCAATGGTGAGTTGTAGTTAACTGAGGTAGTTGGGTAGTTCAGTCCAGTTGAGGGTGAAGTGGGAGTGGCAGTGGTGGGATGAGTTTTTTTAATTGGTTGCAAATTTGGAGATCTTGTGGTAGCAGGATTCAAGTTTGGACCGAAGGCCAAGATGGAGATTGGTGAAAAGAGGATCACCATACATAAGGGAGGGAAGTAAGAAGGTGGATGCAAGAGTTTGATGGTCAGACGGGCTTAGGAAGTGATTGTGCCTGAGTTTGTCTTTGTTGTGTATTTCGACAAATTAAGCCGAACCCCAATAGCTGTAGAAATGCAATGTTTCACTCTTTTTCTGAGCTTGTCATTACAGTTTAAATGGATTATTTGGCTATACGTTGGACATGTAGTGCTTAAAAATTAGCCTGATGTCCATAAACCTTAGGTGATTGCAAAATATCTAACATCCACACTAAAAGATTAACAAATCACACAGACCATTTATTAAAAGCGAGAAGAAAGACCAACACAAGCTAGAGTCTTCACTGAATAATACCATAGACATTCAGAAGCCATGCAGTTGCACTGGTAGGCAATGCTAGTAGCTGCAGAAGGATGCTATTATATGCACATTGTGGGTGCTGAGAAGAGCAATCTTGAAAATAAAGTCTGTAGCAATGCTAATTGTATGAATTCTAATCATGCTTGCTAATGTCATGGTATTGGGAACACAAAACATGTGGAAGAAAGTAAGAGAGAAAATATATTTCTTGTTGGATCTCTAGTTTAAAGTGAGAGAATCACTGAAAAATGCTGAACCAGAGTTGAGCACTGTGGAAACTTTTGCCCATATTACATCAAGTTTACCATAGTACGTTCTTCCTTATTTACCGTGTTCTGCCTGAGAACTAGACCCCTATCCTTTTTACAAGGTGTGATGACAGACCTATCTGAATGAGTAAGCTCTGATTAACTTAAATCTAAAACACTGCTATGTACATCTACTTCTTTTGACAGACAAATTACATTATAAAAATTCTGATTACAAGTTAGCAGTTATTTGTTGTTCTGATATGCTGATGTGTATTGTGCTGATAGTTCACCTTGAACTTCTCCAGTCGTATATATAATATTAATCTTTCCATGATTTTCTTGAAATTGATAGTAAACTTACAGGTGTATAACAACCAATGTTTGTTTTTTTTTTTTTTTTGGATTTCACTTGTTTTAAAAGTAGGTTTCACTATGGACTTTTCGGTTCTCTGGAATTTCCAGTATCTCATAACTTTTCTCAAATGTCATAGGTTGGTACTAGGCTATCGGGCCTAGGACTTATACAAGCCTAGCCATAACAATTCCCTGGCTGTTTCTTCCCACAGTATTTACTTCCTTGTTCATTTGTAAGGCTGCCACCAGCTGTTAATGCAGCATTTTTAAATTGGTCATTTGCATCCTGATGCATTTTATAACTCTCTGTACTTCATTTCAACTTAATTTTTATTATAGGACATGAAATGAAGATGAAAGTGCAGTGAAGCATATGAGCAATATGAAATACCAGAACAAATAAAGATATTAATTTGTAAGAACTCTGAGTATAAAATTATTTTATTTTTATTTAACGTTTGTTTACCAGGAAAGAACTACTAGGTCAGGAACTGATTTTTAGCTGAGGTCGGGGGGAAAAAAGCTCCAAATGATACATGAAAGTTAAGACATTGTACATGAATTAGACAACAGCAAGTATTAAAGTGCACATTAAATGTGTAATGAATACTAAATAAGTACAGAGAGGCAGATACAATAATGAAACGTACTAGATAGGCAATATTAAATAAAAGTAATGTGATAGATTACACCTTTTTTTTCTTGGTCAGGTAGGATTAAGGTAAAGAGTGAGGGTCAGGCAGAGAGTCAGAATATTACGAGCAAGTGTATGCTTAGGAGAATTGTAGAGTATGATGGGAATAATTAAGGGTGCAGAAATACATAGTTTCTTGCTTGTTAAAATTAGCCAGTAAAATTTAAAAAAATGGTATGGCAATAAGTGAATACATCACACTGAAATAGATTATCTCTAGTCCTTACTAACTGGGTTATGTTAAAATGTCTCACTGCTCAGTTAAACAGCATGCAAAGCAGAATATTCAGACAGACTTGGGTCACATGCAACGTCCATAAAATACAAGCAGCAACAGGACATGCACAGATGCCAAACAGATGAAAAGTGAAACAAGCTGCCAAGACACAAGTCCAGAGTCTCTCAAAAATCTAAGCAGCTGTATAGTTCATGAAACAGTAATTCCATTCCACTGTCTCCCAAGGTACGTCACCCCAAACATCACTAAGGAATGGCTCTCGCTGTACACTGGTGTTGGCACAGCCTGAAAGAAAATCCAGTATTTAGTGAATCTAAAGCACCACTACATTATTGGACACTCTAGTCCACCAATTGCAGGGTACACAAATGACACATCTGTTACTGTATCTGCATCCACCAAAAGTTGATTGTGTCACAATGTTACAAGCAGAGCAGTAGATAAAATGCCCAAGTAAATAAAATGACAAAAAACTAGCTGGAGTGTAAATATATTTGCACATATCACACTAGTACTATAAGACAGTACCAAGATAACACAAACTGAATACATTTATTAAATACTCATAATTCATAAACAAAATAGCATAGAAATGTCCAAATAATTATCCAGAGTCAGTGAGTATTCCACCATCTTCTGACACGTGGAGGAACTTAACATCTTAATCCACTTTTCTAAGTACCCCTTCTGTGTCAGTACTGCTGCTTCATTACCAAAATGTTCACAAAATGGTACATGAACAAGTTCAATGTTTGCTCCCTCACTATTCCACCTTCAGAAGTTATTGCTAGCACAAGAGGTTTCCCCCCTCCTGTCCCTGTCTGATATAATTATAAAAGCATTTTGATTATTTTTCAGATCATTTGCCAACCTGCCCACATATTCTGATAGCCTCTACTAATATATCTTTATATTTTCTTATGCATTGTTTTAACTTTTTATAATGTTTTGCCTCTCTCTAATAGTTTGGTTATTTTACTTTGTAGATGACCTGGTAGTTTTACTCAGTTTTAAATGTACAATGTGTTCTGCTCTACCAGTGAACAGTCCTTTCTTTGAATTTGTAAAGCACACATTACTCTGTAAGATTTCCCGTGTCTCATTTTTTCATTTATCCCAGGTATCATTTGCAGATGTGCCCTTGCTTTTAATCAGTAATGAAGCTGTACTTCTTACCCCATCATTTTATTCTGATTTTTGCTTGGATAATTATATGACTACTACTGAGTATTGGTGACAGTGATTCATGGAATTCTTTTACATTCTCTTCTGTTTGCATGCTATGTCTCGAATATTTTCTGTTGTTCTGGGTTTTGTAATACTTTGTTTCAAATGATTGCCTTTTGAATGCTATGTGTATGGGTCTGTTCATGGAAATTGAATTGCGTGTTTCTCCCCAGTTCAACACTGAGATCAAAATTGAGTATTACTTCAGCATCCTTCATCAGCAACACATTTTAATAATACTTCATGCATCACTGACCACAATTTTAAGATTACCTATATTTATTTTTTATTTATTATTTGTGTTTTTACTGATGAAAAACCTGCCTAATCGATAGTAACCTTTTTCAGGAAATCATCAGCCAGCATTATTTTCTCTGCATAAGACTGTGGTAAAACTTAACTTTGGCTAGTAGGTAATCATCATCC
Source organism: Protopterus annectens (assembly GCF_019279795.1). NCBI lineage: Eukaryota > Metazoa > Chordata > Ceratodontiformes > Protopteridae > Protopterus > Protopterus annectens. The sequence continues at coordinate 664,671,093 of NC_056745.1, read as the reverse complement.
TGCAGTTTCTATGTGGTATAGTTTCAGCCTCTAATTATTAGACTGAATTTAATATGGACCTCTAATTATTAGACTTAGTTAAATATGCATTTCTTTTAATTTTTTTCTGACAGTGAATACATAATCAGAGCTTCTTCCTTCAGTATAAGAGAAGACTGGGTTTGTCTTACTCTGATGTATAAATTATGTTGGTTCCAATATTTTTCTTGAGACTTTGTAAAAAAATATTTCTTCATAACTCATTATAACCCATGTGTACCACACTGTTTTTCAATCTTTGAAATTTAAAGATTTTGAAATATATTCTATAACATCTTTTACTCTGGCACTTAGGAGGAAGGCAATCCTATAAAAATATATTTTCTACAAAAATAGGAATCGTTGCCCTTAGCTAAAGAATCCCATAGAATTAAAATATTCTGTGCATCTTCTACTTGCTTCCATCTGTAGTCCTTGGGCTACCTATTTCATCTATTGTTATCAGTTAACTGATTCCACTGCTACTTCCTACATCCACATAAAAAAACAGAAAGTTCTTCTCTTTATGCTAATTCTTGCATGTTTTTGTATTTTTTTGGATGTTTTCATTATTGTGTTATGTATTTAATTTACCTCCTAATGTGTCTTTGTCCTTTCTGTATCTAGATTTCCTTTGGAATTGTTCTCGACAAATGTTACAACTTTAGTTATTTATATCTGCCTTCATTGGTAATATTAGTTTTTCTCCTATGTTCTCACTAACTTCTGCAGCTTTTTTTTTTTTTTTTTTTGTCAGTACACATTTTTGGCCAATTATTGAGTACAATGTCCCCTTTGGCATCTACCTTGCAAAATACATGCAGCAGTTGGAGACACCACAGAGGTTCCTCACCAGAAGAATCCAGGGCCTCAAGCATCTACCCTACACAGATAGGCTAAAAGCCCTGTCCCTCTACTCAGTTTCATATAGACTCCTCAGAGGTGACCTCTGTCTGGCATACAAAGTAATCTCAGACCCTGCCTTGATGGGACTACTGCATAACCGCAAGTCAAGCTCCACTCGAGTAACCCTCACGTGTGACCTCAACCTGGTCTGTGACATCAATAGGACTTGTTGGCAGGACAGATTTGTGTCCCAGAGACTCCCCCCTTCAATGGAATAGACTCCCTCTCCACGTCAAGCAGAGTACCTCTTTGTTCTTTTTCAAGTGCAACTTGGATATCTGGCATGAGGTCAGCACTGGTATTCCCATAGAAAAAGACAACTATGATAAAATGGCTAAGACAGTGACCCCAAATATATGCTGCCACAGTGACCTATTCTTAAAGTTTTGCTGTTATGCTGAGTAACTCACATTCCTGTACTTCTTTTGGTTTTGTTCACCTCAAGTTAGTTCACTCTTTCTCCTTACTGCTTTCTTCCTTTCTCTTCCCTATGTGAGTAATGCCTTCTTTTCTTTGTTACATCATCTCTCCACCTTTTGCCATTTACACCTTTGCATTTTTGATGAACTTTCATTAGCCTAATTCTAGCCTTTTTATAACCTTTTCATTGCAACTACCTCTTTTCTTTCTGATCCCTGTATTTCTTTTATTTTCTGCTTTTGGCCTTTTTTTATCATTTCCCCTGCCTTGCCTTTCTGCCATTTACACAGATCTTTGTGAACCTGTCATGTTCTCATAATTAACTCTCCCATAATCCTAGACTCTGTTGTCTGTGGCTCTTGAAACCTTGTCCATCCATAATGAGAGCCATATTGTTACATTTTTACTGTAGGCAAGTGGAGCCCTGACTTCCATTTCATTCAGTTTCTCCCATGTGCAGAATGTAAAATAAAGTATTCTTCCTTTTCTGGTTTAAACTAGTGCTTTTTGTTTAAACCCTTTCAGGTTGAACACATCAGTATATTTTTATGTACACACTGGTGGATGGAATAATACAATCTGAGGTCTCTGTTTTCCCCTGTCCATCTCTTGTTTTGTCCATAATTAGCTCATCCTATCTGATGCCTGGCTTTGGTGAACTGTATAAGGCATTGATATATGATCTTTTTCTTTTTGCTTCAACCACCTTTATTTCTAATTAGCTAATCTTTAGTTGTTGTACTTCTATCCCTTTCCTTGCTACTGTAATGGATTCTTTCATCTCTCTCTGTCCTTACCCCATCTTCAGTTCTTGAGTCACCTCTCAGTTAGATGGTGGGGTTTGTACTTTAATGCGGCTAGTTTGCATTTGTAACCAGTAACTACTTGTTTACCTTCAGCCCCTACTCCAGAGGATTTGTCTCTGTGAATCTCATCCAGAGCATGTTATACTCATTACATGACTATGCCATTTTTGGATTGGTCTAAGTATGCAGTTATGTACCGAGACCTCCATGTGATCAGGGGGGATTTTTGAATTGGGAAGTGCTCTGATATGTTTTTTTTAACCATGTATTAGTCCTACCTAAAAATGTGGATCATGTTTGATTTTTCAGAACTTGGAGCCTTTAACTTGCAGTGCTGCGAGGAAATTGCAGGTACAAGCTCAGAAGGTGTGTATGTGGGTGGGTGATAAACTGCAATATATATCCACTATATATTTGCAAATTCGAAGATAATGCTTAATCGGAGAAAAAAAAAAACAAAAATCACTTTAATGTGCATTTTTCCATTTGGCTTTTTCATTGTGTCAGTGTAATCCCACTCTGTAGACTAACACTGCAGGCAATTAGAGGAAGCAGTACTCAAGCTTAAGACATTACTGCTTGAGCAAAATATATATGAGCATAAATAGCTCTGAACAACTTACCTTCTGTAATCTTAAGGTGAAACTGTCCAGCGTGGATTAACAAAATAGAGATACATGCATTTCCTCACAGCACTAAAAATGGTAGAATGGTGAGACCTTAGCTTAATGTGACCCAATTTCATATTTGTTAATACTTCAGTACTTTGCAATGCTAGTTGCTTTCAGCTGGAATTATTTCAAGGGATAGTACAGGCAGCTAGACAGGTAAACAATCAGATTAATTTTAACTTTGATGAAGGTTACTGATTATCCTTCGCAAATCTAAGCAGTAACCAGAGCAAAGCACCACCTTTCAAAGAAAAACACTTGTGTCTGCAGCAACAGCTTGCAGCAACATACATTGCGTGGCCGAACCTAGAAGTTAAGTGGTTAGCTGAGTCACTCCTGTTTCGTAAGGTTCAGTGTTTACTGAACCTGGAATAACAGAGTTACTAATTAATCAAATTTTACATGGCCTTTGGGATAATTCTCTCAGATTTACATCTGTAACCCACTCAAGCATTACACAGAGCTAGGAGCCTCTGACCTGATCTAGTTTAACTTTCTGCATATGATTTTTTTCTACTGTCTCCCAACACTCACTGTCGGTAGGAAGATTTGAGGCTTTTTGAATGTCTTGTAATAGATTTGTAGCAACATTCCAGATGATCACTAAGAGAATAAACATGCAGTTGTTATACGTTTTTTTACAGAACATATTACTAGAGAGCATTTTCAGGAGCAGCACTTTTCTCCCTTTTAGGGTTGTATCCACAACTTCTGGTTTAATTTCTCCTAGTCATTTGGGTTTCTAATACCATGATGGGAATGGACCCTATTCCTAAGTTACAGTATGATTAAAGTTCATGAAATTAGTATTGTTTCAGTCTTTGATGTTAGCCAAAAGTGCTAATCTCAGCACCCACTATGTACGCAAAACATGACGACTCCTGCAATTCATATGGAGTTACATGTATCAGTAACATATCTAAATACGACTGTAAATTCTTTTATAGGAGACCCATTGCTCGTACTACTGTTGGAACTATCTGGGTATCCTTTATCCACATTGTTCTGCCTGCAAACCGTGGTATTTTATGACTTTGTGTGTCTCTTTACGTAGAATACTGTAATCACTGAGTGTAGCAATTTCAGTGATCAATGCTACTTTTGTCTTCTTTTCCTAGACTATTATATCTGATTTTCTTGCATCTGTTTTTGGAACTGCTGGTAATGGGTGATCCCATGTGATATTACACCTTATTAATATTTGCACAATCCTCAGTGCAACAGTCTTGCCAAAATGTTATGTCTTTCAGTATACAGGCCTTCTGCCATTAGTGCATCACACCCAGCAACATGTGTGACTGTTTCAAGTTCTATTTTACAAAAGCTGCATTTTCTATTTCTCCAACATGTTCAATGGAGTTTGTAAACCAACATGTATGTAGTCCACTATCTTGGGCTGCCAATATTAACTTTTCATCTTTTGGTTTAAATTCACCTGCCCGTAACCATTCCTGTATTTGATCCTGATTGACATGAACTTGTTCCAGGAGTTTCCTGTACTTGCAACTACATTTACCAGTTTTCCACATTTCATGCCTTCTTATCCTGCTTTAATGGTTGCTTTTGCACATTTATCAAGACCAAATGGCATTCTTACATCATTGGAGAAACTTTTGACCACTTGCAGTTGTGCTTTCAGTTCCTCATCTGATGAACTATACAGTTTTAAATCATCCAGAAAAAGAAGATGAGAAGTCTTTACATTTTATTTTTTTCTGGGAGCCAAACTGTAGGCACGATCTAATCTGTTAAGTAGACAGCTAATGGGTTAAGGGCAAGACAAAAGAGCAGCGGTGACAGAGAGTCACCCTGGAATATCCCCTTGGATTTTTTTAACTATGCAATAATAATTTATCGTTTATCATGGCTTAACTGCAAAGTGGTTTCCACTGTTTCATGGTTGCTGTAATGTAACCCAATCAGTGTAGGGTGTATCTTATACATTTTGACCACTCTTTTATCCATAAGTATGGTATACTGTCAAATACTTTTTTGTAGTCGGTCAGTGCCATACTTAGAGTCTTCCCCTTTTTGCAGTTTTACATTATGACTTTACCTAACAACAAATGAAGTTTTGTCCCTTATGACATTTGTTTTAGTTACCCTTTTGTTCTATTGCCACGATTAAATTTTCTTCTAAATGACTGTAAACTCTGATGGCATCAATTCCAGTATATAGTTCATACGTCGTCAGAAGGCACGTTATTGGTCTATAGTTTTTAGGATAGCTTGCAGGTTTACTCTTAAGTAAAAGTATTGCTTTTCCTGTTGTTAACCAGATTGGTGTCTGTCTGGGGTGCGCATATAAATAGTTCGTACTCATAGCTAAATCTTCATGTAAATCTGTTAATACTTTTAGCTAGAAATTAGATACTGCATCTGGGCCTGTGGCTTCCAATTAGAGGCTTTTCTTAAGTTTGTTTCAATTTCTCTGGCCGTTACTTCATTCCATTTCATATCCTGAAAATTGTCACCTTTTATGCTTTCTGTTACTTCTTCTATCCATTTAACATCTTTGTTATTCTCCACAGGATCTTCATAGATATTTCTCCAAAATGTATCTATTCTTCTTTTTTGGTGGTGGTTCGGTTCCCTTTGCCTTGTTTCCCAATTTTCTATAAAACTTTTTTGGGTCATCAAGAAACTGCTTACTTTGTACTTTTCCTTTATATTTATCTGCATATCTTCTAAGTTTTTCTGTCTGTGCTGATATTTGTAGTTTAATATTTGCAATAGTGCACAGTAGATCTGAATCTGTTCTGATACTGCACATTGCTTTTATCACATCTATGTTTTTCGGTATTTTTGTTGATCTTTTCCTTTTTCTGTACTCTTCTAGTAGTGACACTTCTTGTCTGCATTGCTTTGTAGTTTTCCAAGAACTCCACAGAGAATAAATGGAGCCAACAAGCCAAAAAAAGTACCAAGAAAAGTCAAACAGGCTAACTCCAAACGCAGGCAACTAGAGCAGCAGCAAAAATTGCAAGGTTCCCAATAGGCAGCAAAGGAACAAGTAATCCAAAATCCAAACACAGAGGAAACTGTATGGAAAATGAACTTTTAATATAAAAAGTAAATAAAAACAGATGAGCGCTTTCACATGTAGCTTCTTCAGATCTTTAGTGAAGCACACGACACGCTTTGATGTTTAAATAATATGACATAAGCAGACCTAGATCAAACTAACCAATAAAAGTGCTGCATTTTAAGTGAATGGAGTGCACTCTGTTTAAGAAAAGCCAAAGTACTTAAAGAGCAATATACAGAAAAAACATCTAAATATATAAAAATATACAAGATAAAAAATAAACTATAAAAACAGTTATACTTTCTGCAATCTACAATACTTTAAAATAGGTTTATTAAGAAACATGTTCATTCTGACCTGAAGTTAAGAATCCATTTCAGGTCTGCTTTCTCTGTTTTATTAGTAACATCACCTAGTTGTGGGAACAATAGAATCAATAGCCATAAACATAAACTTGTGAACAGCAACTAGAGACTGCAGTGGTGGTGCTGCGGTAGCGTTGTCGCCTCACAGTTAGACGTTGCCCGTTCGATTCTCAGTTAGAGGTCTTCTGTGTGTCGACATGTGTGAACGGGCATTCCTTCGTTGAGGGTTGTGTGTTAGGCCCGGCAAGCCAGTATGTAAAAATCTACTGCCAATCGTTAGCGGACCGGAGTTCCGCTGTGGCGACCCCTAACCAGGAAAAGCCGAAAGACACAAACAAACATTAAAACTACAGAAACTCCTAGGGTAACACAACATCTGTTTGAGATATAAGGAATTCTTATAATAAAAATGAGGCCTCTCATGCACCAGCCATGCCACATCAGAGTCAGTAACAAACTAAGAACTGAACACGCTGCAACACACTACAAAGAGAACCAGGAAAGGAAGCGTGTTACCAAAAGCGCAAAAGAAGATGGTCCTTCTACGAGTGTAATCCACAAACCAAGTTGAGCAAGGCAAACAATCCTTTGTTAAAAAACCAGTAGGTAGTACTTCTTCAGATAGAATCCACGAAGCCAGGCTAAGAAAGGTGAACAATCCTTTATTTACAAACAAGTAACGTAAAACACTGCAAAGCGTTTTTCGTTCAGTACAATGACTGAACTTCTTCAGACAAACACTAGCGCTTCCAGCAGCTTGTGTTTAAGTAATACATTAATTATGATGTCATTAGCTTCTGAGTTAATTAGATAAATTAATTTAACTTGTTTAGGAAACCAGTCTCTGTTTCTTGTATATACAAACCTTACAGAGCACAAGGACATTAAAAAAAAAAAAAAAAAAAAAATGTTTGACTCTTCTCCATCACATTTCCCATTGCAAATGCGAACCAACAGTGTAGGCAATAATCATGACAAATCACTATATCATATAAAATCTAAGAAACAAATCTACATTAAGCTTCAGAAGTTTGTTCATCAACACGAACAGTTGTTTCGTTTTCATATGGTGTTCCATCTCATTGACAAGAAATTGTTATCAAGTCAAACTAATAATTTTTCTAATAAAAATATATTAATTTAAAATTATTAAAATTATATATAAATGAATATATACAAATAAATACCTAAAGCATGTGTATTATATTATATTACAAATAGTGAATTCTATTAATTCTGCTTTACTTGTCTGTATTCTCATTAGAAAAATAACCCCACGCTATGATGTTGACGGTTCTAACTAGTGATTGTACAGTTTTACTTAAAAGGGTATAAATAAACAAACTAATAAAAGTAAGAAAAAAATAAAATAATAAGAATAAAAGTGAATACAAAATAAATATTAAAGGGTAGTGTAAATTTTAATTGTTTAGACTCTTAGCCTGTTTACCTAAGTAAACTTTTAAGTTTCAGTATGCAAGTGACAGAGCATACTTCATTTAGCCCTGGGTCCCTACAAGCCATTAAGCGGAGTTGCCAACTTAACTCCTTCTTTTCAAGTTGTAACCTTAGCAAGTTTCATTCACCATATTCAGGACATCCATCTGGACTTGGTCAATGACCATAAATTTAAATGTATGATTTGTATTTGATGTACAGTGTCTCGCAAGGGCGTTCTCCTCTTTACTTTTCTTAATGGCATAAATATGCTCGTACACTCTATCTCTAAGGCGTCGGTCCGTTTTCCCTATATAGAATGACGGACACTGTTCGCACTGGGCTAAATATACTACCCTCTTACTATTACAGTTAAAAGTGTTTTTAATGTTGAAGGTTTCTTTCCTGATGGTAAAGTTGTCCCCAATCGCTATGTGAGTACAATGTTTACATGATCCACATTTGTTGGTGCCCCCCTTCCCTCTGTTTACTTTCAGTTTCCTTTCTAGTAGTTCTTTCATATTTGTACCTCTTCTATATGTAATAATAGGACTAAAATTAAGGATTTGTGTCAGCTCTTTGTCTAATGATAAACAGGACCAGTATTTTCTCACTGTTTTACAAATTTCAGGTGCTTCAGGACAGAAGGTAAATGCAAATGCTGTAGTAAAGTTTCTATTGTGTTCTGTAATAGCAGTAGGGGACGTCTCTGAGTCATTAGTATTATTCTCCCTCATACTATGTGCTTGGGTGTCATCTTGGTCTGTAAAATCAGTTACAGATCGTGTTTTCAAAATAGCTTTGTAAATTCCTTCTCTCCTTTTCAAAGTGACTTCTTTGAAAATTCCTTCCAAAAATGTATTGGGATAACCTCTATGTGAAAACATCAAATATAAGTTATCACATTCAGTGTCAAAATCCTCGTCCAAGGTGATCATTTTAGCTGCCCTCACAAGTTGCCCCTTCACCACAGATTTCTTTTGGTGAAGGGGGTGTAGGCTGGAAAAATGGAGTTAAGTATTAGAAAAGGTACTTTTTCTATGGATTCTTGAAATGTATCCTCCTTGGGTCTTATTGAGTTCAATGTCAAGAAAACATATGGTGGTTTTTTGAAAGTTCATAGTGAACTTTAAAAACCTTGTAGTGGTATTGAAATACTGGACTAATTCTTCTGCTTCTTTTTCTTGCCCCTTAAATAAAATGAAGATATCATCCAAGTATCTTCTATACATACAAATATTGGTGCTACAGGTCCTATTCAAGACATAAGTAGTCTCCCAGTGGGCCAAGACTAAGTTTGCAAAACTTGCGTCCACCGGTGACCCCATTGCTACACCAATTTTTTGTCGGAAGAGATTGTCTTCAAAGGTGACAAAGTTATTCTTTAAAATGATGTCTAGTAGTTGTTCTACAAGGTTACAATCATCACTTGTAGCTCCTTGGGACCCAATAAATTCAACTACCCATTGGATACCTAGGTCTTGCGGAATACTTGAATACAGTTCACACACTGTATGAGTTTCTACTAACAGCCTCATACGTGTCCTTACCTAGTAGTAACAACATTATTCTAGAATAGTCCACATTATGTACGACAGCAAGTCCCCCTCCTTTATCAGGCTTCAGGAGCCTTATAGGGAGTTGTCTAAGTGATGACAAAAGGTTGCTCTCTTCTTTTGTAATATTGTCAGAGTTACATTTTCTTGGATGTTTCCTAATTATTTCTCTAAACTCATTTTCACATAACTGTTCATATAAGCATAACAAAACATTCTGTGGTGGATTAAAGCTACTAGCTACACGTAAGGCGTTAGTTGGAACATTCGAGTTCCCAAACATGATGTTTAAATTGAGCTTACGAATAAACAATTTAAAATCAATTAACAATTCAGCTATGTTACAGTTGTTAGTAGGCACGAATGTAAGACCTTTAGCAAAAAGTTCAGCCAACACTTTATCAATACAACATTCAGTGTAGTTATATATCTTAAAATCCCCATCTTCGTTGGTCACTGTCTCAAAAAGTGTCAGTCCCACTGTTTGTTGGTACTGCGGGTGTTGTATTGTCTCTTCTGTCTGGGTGGTACATTTGGTTTCCAATTGCCCCCCCCCTGTAGTTTTTTTGTATTTGTTGTTGTTGGTCATCCAATTGCCACTCAGTATTATCTACTGGGTCATGGTTTGGGCTTAAGTCACCCATCTCCTCTAATGCATAGTCATTTTCCATAATTTCAAAGTCCAAGTCTGGGTTTTGAACATTTCCAGTATGTCCGTTAGTGGTGTTACCTGTAAAATGGCCCCGCAGATGGTCTCGAGTTTTACTTTGATTGGAAGCAATTTTAGGTTTCCCGGTTCCGTTGGATAGACCGGGTGGGTTGGGGAAAGCTAAACCTTCCCTATATGCCTTTAAATCTCTGTCCAGTTTTTTAATCTTTGTGGCTTTCAGTTTTATCATTTGCTGTGCAATACTGGATAGAGATCTATTAAATTCGCATTCATACTGAAAGAAATCTAGGTCATCTTTGATTTCCTTTTCCAAAACTTTTTTTTTCAGCAGTTAGTAGAAACGAATTAAACCAAGCACATTATAACATCAAATTGTTCATCAATGACTTGTTCATTGATGGATTAATTACTACAGAACAAAAAGATTACTTAACTATGTTGGCTGCCAGGACCCCAAAAATATTTGGTATCCCCAAGCTCCACAAAAACGTGGAAGATCCACCTTTTCGGATCTTAGTAGATGCAAGGCAGTCAATCACCTATCCTTGTGCAAAACCTGTGGACTCAATTCTTAAAAAATATGTAGACAACCTGGACCATATTTTGAGAGATTCATGGTCCTTTCTGGAAGATATACAAAATTCAGTATTTGACATTTCCCATAATTTTTTGACCATAGATGTGTGTGAACTGTATTCAAGTATTCCGCAAGACCTAGGTATCCAATGGGTAGTTGAATTTATTGGGTCCCAAGGAGCTACAAGTGATGAATGTAACCTTGTAGAACAACTACTAGACATCATTTTAAAGAATAACTTTGTCACCTTTGAAGACAATCTCTTCCGACAAAAAATTGGTGTAGCAATGGGGTCACCGGTGGGCGCAAGTTTTGCGAACTTAGTCTTGGCCCACTGGGAGACTACTTATGTCTTGAATAGGACCTGTAGTACCAATATTTGTATGTATAGAAGATACTTGGATGATATCTTCATTTTATTTAAGGGGCAAGAAAAAGAAGCAGAAGAATTAGTCCAGTATTTCAATACCACTACAAGGTTTTTAAAGTTCACTATGAACTTTCAAAAAAACCACCATATGTTTTCTTGACATTGAACTCAATAAGACCCAAGGAGGATACATTTCAAGAATCCATAGAAAAAGTACCTTTTCTAATACTTACCTCCATTTTTCCAGCCTACACCCCCTTCACCAAAAGAAATCTGTGGTGAAGGGGCAACTTGTGAGGGCAGCTAAAATGATCACCTTGGACGAGGATTTTGACACTGAATGTGATAACTTGTATTTGATGTTTTCACATAGAGGTTATCCCAATACATTTTTGGAAGGAATGTTCAAAGAAGTCACTTTGAAAAGGAGAGAAGGAATTTACAAAGCTATTTTGAAAACACGATCTGTAACTGATTTTACAGACCAAGTTGACACCCAAGCACATAGTATGAGGGCGAATAATACTAATGACTCAGAGACGTCCCCTACTGCTATTACAGAACACAATAGAAACTTTACTACAGCATTTGTATTTACCTTCTGTCCTGAAGCACCTGAAATTTGTAAAACAGTGAGAAAATACTGGTCCTGTTTATCATTAGACAAAGAGCTGACACAAATCCTTAATTTTAGTCCTATTATTACATATAGAAGAGGTACAAATATGAAAGAACTACTAGAAAGGAAACTGAAAGTAAACAGAAGGAAGGGGGGCACCAACAAATGTGGATCATGTAAACATTGTACTCACATAGCGATTGGGGACAACTTTACCATCAGGAAAGAAACCTTCAACATTAAAAACACTTTTAACTGTAATAGTAAGAGGGTAGTATATTTAGCCCAGTGCGAACAGTGTCCGTCATTCTATATAGGGAAAACGGACCAACGCCTTAGAGATAGAGTGTACGAGCATATTTATGCCATTAAGAAAAGTAAAGAGGAGAACGCCCTTGCGAGACATTGTACATCAAATACAAATCATACATTTAAATTTATGGTCATTGACCAAGTCCAGATGGATGTCCTGAATATGGTGAATGAAAACTTGCTAAGGTTACAACTTGAAAAGAAGGAGTTAAGTTGGCAACTCCGCTTAATGGCTTGTAGGGACCCAGGGCTAAATGAAGTATGCTCTATCACTTGCATACTGAAACTTAAAAGTTTACTTAGGTAAACAGGCTAAGAGTCTAAACAATTAAAATTTACACTACCCTTTAATATTTATTTTTGTATTCACTTTTATTCTTATTTTATTTTTTTCTTACTTTTATTAGTTTGTTTATTTATACCCTTTTAAGTAAAACTGTACAATCACTAGTTAGAACCGTCAACATCATAGCGTGGGGTTATTTTTCTAATGAGAATACAGACAAGTAAAGCAGAATTAATAGAATTCACTATTTGTAATATAATATAATACACATGCTTTAGGTATTTATTTGTATATATTCATTTATATATACTTTTAATCATTTTAAATTAATATATTTTTATTAGAAAAATTATTAGTTTGACTTGATAACAATTTCTTGTCAATGAGATGGAACACCATATGAAAACGAAACAACTGTTCGTGTTGATGAACAAACTTCTGACGCTTAATGTAGATTTGATGTTCTTCATCTCACATTACTGCAGTCATAACCTGTGGGTAGTCCGCTGTCCTCGGTCGGCCCGAATACCAAAGTGTTGGGCTGGCGTCGGTCATGGTCGCTCAGATCTGACGTCAGTACGCCGTGGTACTAAAGCGCATGACCGACGTCATATCCTCAGTCTTTCTTGCCGCATGGTCCGAAGCAGAGTTTGCAAGTGCCGTTCGGCGTCCTGAAATTTTCGTATTCTGAGTTTCAGACCGAAAACCAAGTTGGGCTAAGTACCCCGTTGGGGAATATTTTTGTCTTTTCTTGCCTCAGTTAAATCCGGATGTCAGAAAAAGTGAATAATTGTATTTCTTGTGGGAAACAGATACCTCATAGGGATTACCACTCTCTCTGTATTCCTTGCTTGGGGCCTGAGCACGACGTAGTCGGGTGTCGCTTTTGTGCTAGATTTAATAAGCGCACCATTAAACGTAGGTTAGATTGCGCTAGGCTTGTCTTCGGTAAGCGGTGTAATTACAATATGCCGTCGGATCCTCCGATGCCCGCTACCGCTAAGAAGCGCAAGGAAAAATCGTTAAAGTCCAAGCAGGATGAGTCGTCCATTCCGGACACCGGTTCTTTAGAAACTACGGTGGAATCTGTGGATCCAGCCGAGGTTTCAGCTGAGTCTCAGGGGGAGCCTTTAATTTTGCAAGATGTGGCCTCTCAGGAGTCGGGTCAGGCTGAGGGGGCCTCTCAGGTTGCTGTACTCCCTTCTTTGCATAAGGTGGTTAGGCCTTCCCCTTCTGTCTCTAAGGTACCTTCCAAGGTCAGGCCTGGTTTGTCTTCCTCTGGCGTCAGTCCTAGTTCTGCAGGTTCTGTACCTAAAAAACACATGCTAAAAATGGCAGAAGATTTGATTACCTTAATCAGAGGTTCTATGCCCCCTCCAGATAAGAGGCCTAGGGTGGAGCCAGAGGTGGAAGGTTTGGAACACTCTTCAGATTACTCAGAGTCTTCGGCTGAAGACATTCAGGATTTTCCTCCTTATTCTGATTCAGACGCAGAGGATTCTAGTCCCTCTGCTTCTCCTCCAGAGGATTTTTCTTTTTCAGAAACTCGGCATTCTATGAGGGAGCATTTTAAATGGGAAGGTCAGGATTTCTCAGATTCCCATAAGAGGCTTAGGGAATTTTTGATTTTACCACAACATAGGCCCTTGGCTATACCTCCTGTTTTGGATGTTGTTCAGGATGTTTTCTCTGAGGCTTCCCTTAATCCAGACTCTTTGCCTCCTGCTCCGGTTAAACCAGATAGGTATTACAGAGTGCCAGAGGCTCATAAATATTTGTATAAGAGCCCAAGGGCTGACCCAGAAACTATTAGCCAGGGACCTAAGGGTGTCAGGGCTTCTGTTGTAAAGAATCCAGTTCCTATGGATAAAGATTCTAGGGCTTTGGATAGGTGGGGTAAAAAAGTGTATACCTCTTCCACTCTGGCAATGAGGGCTTTGAATTGCCAGTTTCATATGCTGAAGTACCAGAATTTTCTCCTTACTCAGTTAAAATCTAAGGTAGATGCTTTGGCAGAGGGCATAGAGTGTAAGGAATTACAGGATTTGGTTCATGCCTCTGATCAGGTGGGTAAGCATTCTTTGCAGTGTGGTTTCGATGCTTTACAGGCTTCTTCCAGGGTGGCTGCCACTGGATCAGTTATTCGTAGGCACGCCTGGCTTAAGGATCAGAACTTGTCAGAGCATGTTAAAGCTCGAATTTTGGATGCTCCCCTTCAGTCTGAAGTTTTGTTTGGTTCTCCTGTGGAGTCAGTCTTGAAGAAAATGGAAGACAAAGCTAAGTCTATGCAGACTGTTAAGGATTTTTTGCAGGTGCAGCCCTCTAAGTTTAGCAGAAATTGGCCTACTAAGGGATGGGCTTACCCTTCTTCTGATTTACAGTCTAGGGGCAGATCTAGACGTGGTAGGGGCAGAGCTCAGGGTTCTTTCAGGCCTAGGATGTGGAGTTCCCCTGCACAATCTACAGGTGAGGGCAGGGGCCAGTCCTTTCGTAAACAGACCCAATGACCTGCATCTTCAGCTGCCAGATCCTTCCTGTCTGGCAGCTCCTCTGGGAGGAAAGTTGGCACTTTTCAGGCAAAATTGGCTTTTGGTCACCCAGGACAAATGGGTGTTGGACATTATAGACCGAGGCTACAAGTTTTATTTCCACACATTTCCTCCTTTCAAAGGCATGCCAGACGTTCCTCCTCAACAAAGGGTGGAGGCTCACAGACAGATTTCTTTACTTCTTCAAATGGGGGCTATACAGCAGGTCCCTCTGTCAGAAGTGGGCCTAGGATTTTATTCTCGCCTGTTTCTTGTTCCAAAGAAAGGAAACACTTGGAGGCCAATTCTGGATTTGTCTATCCTCAACACATACCTGGACATTCCAAAATTCAAAATGTTGACTTTGCAACAACTTCTGCCTCTGTTAGGCAAAGATCACTGGATGGTAACTCGGGATCTCAAAGAGGCTTATCTTCATATTCCTATCAGGCCCAGTTGCAGGAGATTCCTGCATTTTCGGGCTGGGACTTTACATTATCAGTTCTCTGCATTGCCCTTTGGCTTATCTACTGCGCCCAGGGTATTCACAAAGGTTCTGGCTCCGGTGATAGCCTTCTTAAGATTAAGAGGAATTCAAATTTATCCTTATTTGGACGATTGCCTGATTCTTGCTCAAGACAAAGACAAGTTACTTCACCATCTACAGTATGTTATGGCAGTGTTAAGGTGCCTAGGGTATTCTGTGAATGAAACAAAGTCCAGTCTAGTACCCTCTCAGGACATGTGCTTTCTGGGTGTGAGACTGAATACAGCCTCTCAGATGGCATTTTTGACCCCGGACAAACAAAGAAATCTTACCCTTTACTTCCAACAATTGTCTCTACGGTCCAGGCTGACTGCAAGGACAGTCCTTCAAGCCTTGGGGTTCATGGCATCTTGTATTCTGGTGCTTCCCAATGCCAAACCGCATATGAGGAAGCTACAATGGTATCTCAAAAGTGTATGGACTCAACACTGCCACGATTTGGACACTGTCATTCAGATAATACCTTGCATTCAAAAGGAATTTTTGTGGTGGGCTCAGGAATGTCACCTAAACAAGGGACTCTCTGTGACCCGACCAGAGGCGAGTCAGATCTTAACGACGGATGCCTCAGACAAGGCTTTGGGAGCACACCTCAATGGAAAATGGGTTCAAGACACGTGGCCTGCCAGACTTCAACATTTGCATATCAACTTGAAGGAGATGTTAGCAGTCCAATTTGCATTGATGGCTTTCAAGGATCTACTTCACCCAGGACAAGTGTTGATTCAAACAGACAACACAACTGTCATGTGGTACATCAACAAGCAAGGTGGAACCCATTCGTACCCTCTTTGCAGGCAAGCTATGATTTTGTGGGAGACTGCTCTCAGTTTGCACCTCACTCTTCAGGCAAGGTTTCTGCCAGGAGCACAGAACTCCTTAGCGGATGTTTTGAGCAGACAGTTGGTGGATCCCCACGAGTGGAAGTTGGATCCTCATGTATTTCGACAGTTGACAGTGATTTGGGGGACTCCAGACATAGATCTGTTCGCTTCTCCACTGAATTTCCAGTTGCCAAAGTTTTGCACAAAGATGTTTCATCCAAAGGCTTGGAAAGTGGATGCTCTATCATTCAGTTGGAACAATCTTCACGTCTATGCCTTTCCTCCTCTGCCTCTCCTTCCCAAGGTGCTCTTGAAGGTCAGACAGGACAAGCCCTCCATGATTCTAATAGCTCCAGATTGGCCACGGCAGCACTGGTACCCTCTGCTGAGGAGTTTAGTATGGGAGCCTCCTTGGCCTTTGCCAACAATTCCACACCTTCTGTCCCAGGCAGGCAATCATTTCCTCAATATCAGGATACAGTCCCTGCATCTGACAGCCTGGCATATTCTGTTCTAGAACCTGGAGGGCCGCAGCTTCCTCAACAAGTTTTGAATGTCATTTTGGAGGCCAGAAGGCCTAGTACAAGGAAAGTTTATGCTGATAAATGGAGGAGATTTTTTATTTGGAGCAAAGCAAAGAGCTTTGATGTTTCAGGGCCTAATTTGAGTGTTTCACTTCAGTATCTTACAGAATTATTAGACAAGGGGTTGTCTTTCTCCTCTGTAAAAGTTCATGCTGCAGCCATTTCTGCTCACTGTGACTGTGACCCACCATTATTCTCTCATCCTTTGTTTAAGCAATTTCTTAGAGGGGCAAAAAACATAAGACCCCCACGTAGAGCTCCTACTCCTTCCTGGGATCTCAATTTTGTGTTGGAAAAACTCACTTTACCTCCTTTTGAACCTGCAGCTACATCTGAGTTGAAGTTTTTGTCTTGGAAGACTGCTTTTTTGTTGGCCATTACGTCTGCTAGAAGGGTATCTGAATTACAGGCTCTAATGGCAGTTGAGCCCTTCCTGATTTTTCATAAGGATAGGGTCTCCCTGCGTACTAACCCTACTTTTATGCCTAAAGTGGTTTCAAATGTGGCCTTGAACCAATCTATTCATTTGCCTACATTTTATGCTGATCCCCAAAATAAAGGGAAGAAAATTTTGCACTCTTTGGATATTCACAGGCAGTTGCGTTACTATTTGAGCAGAACTAAGGGGTTCAGACAGTCTCAACAGTTGTTTGTTTCTTTTGCTTTGGGCTCTCAGGGGAAACCTGTTTCAAAACAAACAATTTCTAAGTGGATTGGCCATTGTATTGCTTTTTGTTATTCTCATCATGGTAAGGAGATTCCGGCTGGAATCAGACCTCATTCCACTAGGGCTACTGCCACTTCTACTGCTTTTTTAAGGGGTGTAGCTACTAAAGATATTTTGGAGGCAGATACTTGGAGTTCAGTGCACACTTTTTCTAAACATTACCATCTCCCTCTTTTTTCCAAATCTAGGGCTGGGTTTGCCACTGCAGTTTTACAGGGCATGTTAGCAGCTCCCAATGCTTTATGATTTTGCCAACCTCCCTTTACCTTTGCTTTGGGATTCTACCCACAGGTTATGACTGCAGCAATGTGAGATGAAGAACATAGTACAGTTTTGTACCTACCATAAATGTAGATGTTCGAAGATCCACATTGCTGCAGTCCAATTTACCCTCCCTCCTTCCCCACTGTAGTTTGGGGTGGTTGTGTGGTTTGGGTTGTAAATATTGTTTGTACATGGGTGTTTGAAGGTTTTCTGTTTTTGGCTATGGCCTTTCTTTTTAGGGCCTTCTGACATCTGGGGCAAGAAAGACTGAGGATATGACGTCGGTCATGCGCTTTAGTACCACGGCGTACTGACGTCAGATCTGAGCGACCATGACCGACGCCAGCCTAACACTTTGGTATTCGGGCCGACCGAGGACAGCGGACTACCCACAGGTTATGACTGCAGCAATGTGGATCTTTGAACATCTACATTTATGGTAGGTACAAAACTGTACTTTTCTTAGATTTTATATGATATAGTGATTTGTTATTATTATTGCCTACACTGTTGGTTCACATTTGCAATGCGAAATGTGATGGAGAAGAGTCAAACATTTTTTTTTTTTTTTTTTAATGCCCTTGTGCTTTGTAAGGTTTGTATATACAAGAAACAGAGACTGGTTTCTTAAACAAGTTAAATTAATTTATCTAATTAACTCAGAAGCTAATGACATCATAATTAATGTATTATTTAAACACAAGCTGCTGGAAGCGCTAGTGTTTGTCTGAAGAAGTTCAGTCATTGTACTGAACGAAAAATGCTTTGCAGTGTTTTACGTTACTTGTTTTTAAATAAAGGATTGATGTTCTTCATCTCACATTGCTGCAGTCCTTACATATGGGTAGTCCGCTGTCCTCGGTCGGCCCGAATACCAAAGTATTAGGCTGACGTCGGTCATGGGCGCTCAGATCTGACATCAGAGCGTCAGGGTATAAAAGCGCATGACCGACGTCATATCCTCAGTCTTTTTTGCCACATGGTCCGATGCAGAAGCAGCGTTGCGAGTGCCGTTCGGCGTTCTGAAATTTTCGTATTCTGAGTTTCAGACCGAAACCAAGTTGGGCTAAGTACCCGTTGGGGAATATTTTGTTTTTCTTGCCTCAGTTAATTCCGGATGTCAGAAAAGTGAATAATTGTATTTCTTGTGGGAAACAGATACCGCATAGGGATTATCACTCTCTTTGCATTCCTTGTTTGGGACCGGACCACGACGTAGTCGGGTGTCGGCTTTGTGCTAGGTTTAATAAGCGCACTATAAAAAGAAGGTTAGATTGTGCTAGGTTAGTCTTTGGTAAGCGGTGTAATTATAATATGCCGTCGGATCCTCCGGCGCCGCTTCCTGAAGCGCAAAGACAAATCCTTGAAACCTAGACAGGTTGATTCGTCCGTTTCGGACGCCGGTCCTGCAGAAACTACAGTAGAGCAGGTGGATCCGGCTGAAGTTTCTGTTGAGTCTCAGGGGGAAACTTTGATTTTACAGGATGTGGCCTCACAGGAGTCAGGTCAAGCTGAAGGGGCCTCTCAGGTTACTGTTCTCCCTTCTATGCCTAAGGTGGTTAGGCCTTCTGCTTCTATTTCTAAGGCTTCTTCTAAGGGCAGGTCTGTTTTGCCTTCCTCTGGTGTCCCTCCAGGTACTTCAGGGTCTGTGCCTAAAAAGCACATGCTTAAAATGGCAGAAGATTTGATTACTTTAATTAGAGGTTCTATGCCCCCTCCTGATAAGAGGCCCAGGGTGGAGCCAGAGTTAGAAAGTTTGGATCAGGCCTCAGATGACTCAGACTCTTCTGCTGAAGATATTCAATATTTTCCCCCTTATTCGGATTCTGATGCAGAGGATTCCACTCCTTCTGCTTCTCCTCCAGAGGATTTTTCTTTTTCAGAAACTCTGCATTCCATGAGGGAGCATTTTAAGTGGGAAGGACAGGATTTCTCTGATTCACGGAAGAGGCTTAGGGAATTCTTGTTTTTACCACAGCATAGACCCTTGGCTATACCTCCTGTTTTGGATGTTGTTCAAGATGTTTTCTCGGAGGCTTCCCTTAATCCAGATTCCTTGCCTCCTGCGCCAGTTAAACCGGACAGGTATTACAGGGTGCCTGAGGCTCATAAATATCTGTATAAGAGTCCTAGGGCGGACCCAGAAACTATTAGTCAGGGGCCTAAGGGTGTTAGAGCTTCTGTTGTAAAGAATCCGGTTCCTCTAGATAAGGAAGCTAGAGCTTTGGATAGATGGGGTAAGAAGGTGTATACCTCTTCTACTTTAGCAATGAGGGCTTTAAATTGCCAGTTTCATATGTTGAAATATCAGAATTTCCTCCTTTCTCAGCTAAAATCTAAAGTGGATGCTTTGGCAGAGGGCATAGAGTGTAAAGAGTTGCAAGATTTAGTACATGTCTCTGAACAGGTGGGTAAGCATTCTTTGCAGTGTGGTTTTGATGCTGTACAGGCCTCTTCTAGGGTGGCTGCCACTGGTTCAGTTCTTCAGAGGCACGCCTGGCTTAAGGATCAGAATTTGTCCGAGCATGTTAAAACTAGAATTCTGGATGCCCCTTTACAGTCTGAAGTTTTGTTTGGTCCCCCTGTGGAGTCGGTTTTGAAGAAAATGGAAGACAAGGCTAAGTCCATGCAGACTGTTAAAGATTTTTTGCAGGTGCAACCTCCAAAGTTTAGTAGAAATAGGCCTACTAAGGGGTGGACCTACCCTTCTTCTGATTCTCAGTCTAGTGGTAGATCTAGACGTAGCAGGGGCAGAGCTCACAGTACATTCAGGCCTAGAACTTGGAGTTCACCTGCACAATCTTCAGGTGAGGGCAGGGGCCAGTCCTTTCGTAAACAGGCCCAATGACCTGCATTTTCAGCTGCCAGATTCTTCTTCCCTGGCAGTTCCTTTGGGAGGAAAGTTAGCACTCTTCAAGCAAAACTGGCTTTTAGTCACCCAGGACAAATGGGTATTGGACATTATAAACCGAGGCTACAAGTTCTATTTCCATATATTGCCTCCTTTCAAAGGCATGCCAGACGTTCCTCCTCTGCAAAGGATAGAGGCTCACAAGCAGATTTCTTTACTTCTTCAAATAGGAGCTATACAGCCAGTTCCTCTGTCAGAAGTGGGACTAGGATTTTATTCTCGCCTGTTTCTAGTACCAAAGAAAGGGAACACGTGGAGACCAATTTTGGATTTATCTATCCTAAACACTTATCTGGACATTCCAAAGTTCAAAATGCTGACGTTACAACAGCTTTTACCTCTGTTGGGAAAAGATCACTGGATGGTAACTCTGGATCTCAAAGAGGCTTATCTTCATGTTCCTATCAGGCCCAGTTGCAGGAGGTACCTGCTGGCTGGAAATTTACATTATCAGTTCTCTGCATTGCCCTTTGGCTTATCTACTGTGCCCAGAGTGTTCACAAAGGTTCTGGCTCCAGTAATAGCCTTTTTCAGGTTAAGAGGAATACAGATTTATCCTTATTTGGACGATTGCCGGATTATTGCACAACACAAAGACGAACTTCTGCATCATCTACAGTATGTGATGGTAGTGTTAAGATGCCTAGGGTATTCTGTGAACGAAACAAAGTCCAGTCTAGTACCCTCTCAGGACATGTGCTTTCTGGGTGTGAGACTGAATACAGCTTCCCAGATGGCCTTTTGACCCCGGACAAACAAAGAAGCCTTTCTCTTTATTTCCATCAAATGTCTCTACAGTCCAGGCTGACTGCAAGGACAGTCCTTCAAGCCTTGGGGTTCATGGCATCTTGTATTCTGGTGCTTCCCAATGCCAAACTGCATATGAGGAAGCTTCAATGGTATCTCAAAATGTATGGACACAACACTGCCAAGATCTAGACACTGTCATTCAGGTAATACCTTGCATTCAGAAAGAATTTTTGTGGTGGGCTCAGGAATGTCACCTAAACAAGGGACTCTCTGTGACCCGACCAGAGGCGAGTCAGATTCTAACGACAGATGCCTCGGACAAGGCTTGGGGAGCACACCTCAATGGAAAATGGGTGCAAGACACATGGCCTGTCAGACTTCAACATTTGCATATCAACTTGAAGGAGATGTTAGCAGTCCAATTTGCATTGATGGCTTTCAAGGATTTACTTCACCCAGGACAGGTGTTGATTCAAACAGACAACACTACTGTCATGTGGTACATCAACAAGCAAGGGGAACCCATTCTACCCTCTTTGCAGGCAAGCGATGATTTTGTGGGAGACTGCTCTCAGTTTACACCTCAATCTTCAGGCAAGGTTTCTACCAGGAGCACAGAACTCCTTAGCGGATGTGTTGAGCAGACAAATTGTGGATCCTTACGAGTGGAAACTGGATCCTCATGTGTTTCAAAAGTTGACAGTGTTATGGGGGACTCCAGACATAAATCTGTTCGCTTCTCCACTAAATTACCAGTTGCCAAAGTTTTGCACAAAAATGTTTCATCCCACAGCTTGGAAGGTGGATGCTCTATCATTCAGTTGGAGCAGTCTTCATGTCTATGCCTTTCCACCTCTGCCTCTCATTCCCAAGGTACTCCTGAAGGCCAGAAAAGACAAGCCATCCATGATTCTGATAGCGCCGGATTGGCCTCGACAGCACTGGTACCCACTACTGAGGAGTTTGGTACGGGAGCCTCCATGGCCTCTGCCTTTGATTCCGCATCTTTTGTCTCAGGAGGGCAATCACTTCCTCAATGTCAAGATTCAGTCTCTGCATCTCACAGCCTGGCATATTCTGTTTTAGACCCTGGAGGGTCTCAGCTTCCACAACAAGTTTTAAATGTTATTTTGGAGGCCAGAAGGCCTAGTACAAGGAAAGTTTACGCTGATAAATGGAGGAGATTTTTCTTTGGAGCAAAGCGAAGGACTTTGATGTTTCCAAGCCTGATTTAAGTGTTTCTCTTCAATATCTTACTGAGTTATTGGACAAGGGTTTGTCTTTCTCCTCGATAAAGGTTCATGCTGCAGCCATTTCTGCTCACTATGACTGTGACCCTCCTTTATTTTCCCATCCTTTGTTTAAGCAATTTCTTAGAGGGGCAAAGAACATAAGACCCCACGTAGAGCTCCTACTCCTGCTTGGGATCTCAATTTTGTGTTGGAAAAGCTTACTCTACAACCTTTTGAGCCTGCAGCTATGGCCGAGTTAAAGTATTTATCATGGAAGACTGCTTTTTTGTTGGCCATTACCTCTGCAAGAAGGGTTTCTGAATTACAGGCCCTTATGGCAGTGGAACCTTTCCTGATTTTTCATAAGGATAGGGTATCTTTGCGTACTAATCCTTCCTTTATGCCTAAAGTGGTTTCTAGTGTGGCCTTGAACCAAACTATTCATTTGCCTACTTTTTATGCAAATCCCAAAATAAAGGGGAGAAGATTTTGCATACTTTGGATATTCGCAGGCAGTTACGTTATTATTTGAGCAGAACCAAGGGGTTCAGGCAGTCTCAGCAGTTGTTTGTTTCTTTTGCTTTGGGTTCTCAGGGTAAACCTGTTTCAAAACAAACTATTTCTAAATGGATTGGGTTTTGTATTTCTTTCTGTTATTCCCATCATGGTAAGGAGATTCCGCTGGAATCAGACCTCATTCCACTAGAGCTACTGCCACTTCTACTGCCTTTCTAAGGGGTAGCTACAAAGATATTTTGGAAGCAGCCACTTGGAGTTCAGTACATACTTTTTCCAAGCATTACCACCTTCCTCTTTATTCTAAGTCTAGGGCTGGCTTTGCCACTGCAATATTACAGGGCATTTTAGCAGCCCCTAATGCTTTATGATTTTGCCATCCTCCCTTTACCTCTGCTTTGGGATTCACCCATATGTAAGGACTGCAGCAATGTGAGATGAAGAACATAGTACAGTTTTGTACCTACCATAAATGTAGATGTTCAAGATCCACATTGCTGCAGTCCAATTACCTCCCTCCTTCCCCTCTGTAGTTTGGCATGGTTATATGGTTTGGGTGATGGTTGTTGTTGGGCATGTTTTTGGGAGGTATCCTGTTTTTTGGGCTGTGGCCTTTCTTTTTAGGGCCTTCTGACATCTGGGGCAAGAAAAGACTGAGGATATGACGTCGGTCATGCACTTTTATACCCTGACGCTCTGATGTCAGATCTGAGCGCCCATGACCGACGTCAGCCTAATACTTTGGTATTCGGGCCGACCGAGGACAGCGGACTACCCATATGTAAGGACTGCAGCAATGTGGATCTTCGAACATCTACATTTATGGTAGGTACAAAACTGTACTTTCACCTTTCTTAGCCTGGTTCGTGGATTCTATCCGAAGAAGTACTACCTACTGGTTTTTTAACAAAGGATTGTTTGCCTTGCTCAACTTGGTTTGTGGATTACACTCGTAGAAGGACCATCTTCTTTTGTGCTTTTGGTAACACGCTTCCTTTCCTGGTTCACATCAGAGTCAGTCATAAGAATATTCCATTTCCTATGAAAAATGCATGTTGTCGAACAGGGTGTGAATCAGTGCATGAACCACCCTCCTTTTTTCTCATGGGTGACCCATAATAAGCTTTCCAAAGTGCCTCCTTTGCATAAATATTGCACCACTATTCTTCTGTCCATATTTCTTCTTCAGATGTCTCTTGCTCCTCCTTACTTGGGGGACTCGTTGCATCAGGCTGTGATATAACCTGTGTTAGATTTTTCTACACTAAATCCTTCACTTTGCAAGTATTCTATAACTTCAACTTATGTTTGTTTAACTTCTACTTTACTAATCTACTGTTCTTTGTTCCCTCTTTGTGATCTTATTTTTTGTATTGTGAAATTGTCCCTATCTGGATTCCTTTGCTTGTATTTCTCTTCAAACATCTTTGGAGCTGCCTATTTTGTATTGATTAATTTGGTTTTCTCCTTTGCATACGTATTGCACCATATCAGATCTTTCTTTCTTTTCCATATCCATATTTCTTTTTTGTACTTTTCAAAAGTGTCTAGATTTTGTTCTTTATATTTTTTCACTTCCTCAGTTGCTTCTTTTTCCAAATGGCTCAAGGTTTATTGGTCTATATAATGTTTTTCATAAATTAATTGTATTAAGCTTCTGATGTTTTTTTTTGTGGAAGTATTTTTCTATCCTCTAATTTCTCTCTCAATCTTTTTGTATATCGTCTATCTGGAAATTCTGGGCTTCTTGCATAATACTAGCAATACATAATTTCTTTCTTATCCTCAATAGTCCATTCTGTCATCTTTTATAGCTCATTTTTGTGATTTTTTGTGGACTACTACTTCCTGCTGCAGCAGGGGGCCATGTTCCCCATGGGCCTGGCCTAGCCCCATTGTAAGAGTATCTCTGTGTCTTAAAGATTCTACACTTTAATTTTTTCCAATCCTGGCACCAGTGTGCATACTAGAATTGTGCACCCAGCTGTCTTTTTTATTTTTCAACCTACTTCTGTCCATGATGTATGCCATATAAGATACAGTCTGTATACATCAGTGTAATCTTGGTGAGATTTTATGAAAACAGGGTCCAGTTCATGAAGGTACTCACAAGACTTGAGGATGAGTTAAATTCAGGCAATACTACTCTCCTTTGCTTGCTGAGTTATCTCTCCATTTGGACACTGGTGTACCTTAAATTCAAATTTAAATAAAATATATCTTAGGAAAATGTAATGCCATTAAACATACCTATCATAAATAATCCCTCCACTGTGCTTATTCACAATCTGTTGTACCATAAGGAGAGACTCTAGCCTTCAGTTCCCTGGTTGTGCGACAAATAGCCTGTAACCTGAACATGACAGAAGACATTATTTCGTGCCAAAAAAGAGTTAAGGAATCTCAAGAACTTGTAAAGCACTATAGTTCCTGTTCATCAAAGATCTTGGCTCAGATTTAGAGTCCCTTATTCTACTTCCTGTGGAAGGGTTACTGTGTTTGTCTCAGATGAGAGTCAGCAGACCAGTATAGAGAGTAAATTTAAAGCATCATTTCCTTAAATTTGCTAATGATCAAATAAATGCCTTTATTGAGTGATAACCTGTAATTGTGCATTGAGGTGAATTTATAATGTGGCCACTGCATTACAGGCTCAATGCAAGACCACTTCACTATCATTGCCTGAAACCATAGGTGACCAGTTTCATCAGACCATTGCCAGTACACTGTGGCTAGACTATCACGCTGCTAGACAGGCAAGGCCAGTCTGCCACTTTGCTTATCAATGAAACAAGTCCAAAATTATCATGTTGCTTAGTCATCAAAGGGAAACATGAAGCAGAAGAGCCTTCTCTCACTTGTAGTACTTTGGAAGTTATTCCATCACTTTTGAGAGCAGTATGTCTGCTGTCCTACATAACTTTAACATTTAGACCTGCGTCTCCCACTGGGGGCTACTCTTACCTCCAAATTAAAGAAAAATCTGGTGCATTCCATTAAAAAGTAAAACTTATAGACTATGGAATTCCAGAGGACAGGGGTGTAACACTACTAATTTAGTTGTTTTGACTGTATATCCTAAAATCTCAAACTCCAGCAGAATTCCTGGTATCTTGTCCACTAGTTCTTTTAGCAGTAGAGCCACATAATTTTCTAAGCATACTTTTTGTCCTTTGGGCATTATTATTTAACTATCAAAGATAGTTTTTAATCTGTTTCCTCCAAAAAAAAGATTGAAAATTATCCAACAGAAAGAATAAATAAATAATAAGCGGTCAGTGTGGGTAGCCCTGTTTCTTCATATATAAAGGGACTTGTTTTGGCTGACAAGAGCTCCACCTCGATATAACTTCCTGTGAGCAAATTAGAGTCTGGCTTATTAAACTTCCTTAATACCTACAAAAGTATTGCTATAACAGCAATTTGCTATTACAGCAAGCCAGATGCATTTTTTTTGTGTCCAAGGATAGTACTGCCTATCCACAGAAGCCCATCAGCAGGACTGAATGTAAGGTATCATCCAAGTTATATGTTTGTGAGTTAAATTCTTTCTGGTCTTTATGGCTAAAAGCCATCAGATAGGGTTCCAGCCTTGTTATCTACAGTCACATAGACACTTTAATATTGTGAGTTTTGCAAGCATATCAGGCTGTAACTGTCCACAACTTTGGGTACTTTTTCTGGCTTAAGGACTGGTCAGAAGAGTGCTTGTTTCCATGATTGAGGGTACTATATTTGCTGATGGACACTAATGTGTGCATACAGCAACAGTTTTATTCCTTTTTGGAGGAGGACCAGGTCCCTGAGGTGATGAGCCCCTAGGTATAGAACTGTGCACTGCATCTCCCCAACAATGCTTTTCATTATATAGGAAGTAAGCAATGAAGGCATTTCTGTATGGTTCTAACACTGCCCATGATGATGACCTATGCACCTCCATCGTGAAAAGGACATGCATATATAAGAGCTGCCATCACAGTCTTGGGCAGCTGCAGTGTATGCCATTCCCATTGCTAATAGTTGCTTTATGTGCTTTGGGCCTCCGCCCACAGCACAGGGTAGCAGAGGACCCTTTCAGGGACCTCCCCCACCACATTCTCCCACCAGGATAGCCAGGCTGTGCTTATCATTTCCTGACCTTCCCCGTCTGAATTGCCAGAGCAGCTAATCCAAATTGGGACATCTTGATCGCAGTCAGGATTTTATCCCTCTGCACTACAGAACTGGAACATTCCTTGTGTTGAACTTATACTTATTTTGTTCTCTTTTTGTTGATACTCCATATATTTGCAAACAAACACCTTTTGCATTTTATTTTATGAAATGACTTCCCCTTGGGTTGTCCCACCAAAAAAAAAAACATTATGCTTTGTGGTTCTGTTTATCAGTGCAGCCAGTACTCTTCTGACAGAAGATTTTTACCCCTGAAAATGTGGTCTTTCATTTGTGAACTCTACTACGTGTAAATGGGAGCACCTTTCCATATATAACATTCTGTAAGCTGAGTTGATTAAAGGTTATAACCTAAAATAATTATGGATTTCTTTTCAACTGATTTTGATTTCATTTGTATTGCAAACTTGAGCCTTAGATCCTTTTGGTCTTTTTCCCCAAGATTTGCTCATGCCAAACTAATCATAAATTGGTCCATATTCCATCTCACTTGTATGGTATCACAACCTATAGAAGTAGTGACATAATTGCATTATTCCCACTTTTTTATATTCATCACACACAACTGTGGTGTTTTTGTGTTTTTCATATCCTTCTACCAATAATCTGTCCATCAGGATTCCGAATCTCCTCCTGCCCAAACATGCTTGCATTATTCCTAGATTTTTTGTCATTTTAATAATTCTCTCTTATCAAATTCCTAGTCTCAGTCTGCCCAAGTCTATTCTTCTTTTGTTTGTTAATCATTAATTAACACCACTGTTGTTCGGAGTTCCTCATTCCTCATTTTCAGTATTTTTGTTAGTGTCTTCAAACTGTGTATTGTTTACATTTTGCCCTACTGGCAGCTGACATCTTTGTTTTATTACCTCTAACTGCAGCTTTAAACTGAAGTTTTTACTTTCCATACCACTGTTTTCTTCACTTTTTGAAGGATCCTGTCCTAATTTACCAGATTTGTCAGTTGTTTTTGTTCTCCTTTACTACTTCATATTCCTTATCCATATTCTTTGTAACAGTGACATTCTTTTTTTCCTTTAAGGCTGTCTTTTTTTACATTGTCTTTAGAATATGTTAATATCCCTTTATTGCTTTGAGTTGTACTCATACTCAGTTTTCTTTCATCGCTGCTTTAAGTGCTTTCTACAACTGTCACAGTGGAGTGTCCATTATTTATCTTGAATAGTATATGTAGATTCACATCTTTTAAATGTTTTGTATGCAAGAGCTGCTCAAACAAGCCGAAAATATGTGTAAACATTTTGGGGGACTTTGATAGGTCTATCACAGTGAGTTTTTTTTTGCTTGCTGGGTCATTGTTTGAGACTCAAGACAAGACCATGTCTTTTCGTGCGTTCATGCTTTATGCAAAATTTCATCTTTTGCAGCATAGTTATTTGTGGAGACCTCAAAAAGAAGTACAAAAAGATGTGGGAAAGTACCATGAATGTGTGTAAAGAAGTAGCTTTTTTTGGAGAGTCATATAGTTTGCTGTATAGTGAAGTAAATCCATCTGTAAGAGCTTGCGTAAATTAATGATGGCAAGTCAGAGCTCTCAACCCAGTGCAGTATAATTGATATAATGCAAGTAATGCATTTTAGGCAGGGTTTCACCTTTTGCATTTCATTGACAGGGTGTAAAGGACGATGGTGCAGTAAAGAGAATACATGTTCCCTGGGTGCTGCTGTTTTTTCTAATAAGTTAAAGTCACAAAGTCAAGCATAAATAAACAGTGTGTATAGGTTCCAAGTTCAGGTGCAATTGAACAAGGTGCATTGGTGAACAGAGCCACTGTTACTGATCCTTTGTACTAGAAAGAGAATGAAAAAGAAGCCAGTAGAAAAAGAGATCCTAGTAGATAACATGATGGATGCCATTAAGGCTGTGGTGCACTGAGATGAAATACAAGAGTCTTATGAAACGCTTATTGCAAGTTTTGAAAGAGAAGTAGAGAAAGGTACTAATAAACTGGATAACTGTATCGAAACTATATTGCTGAAGAAAAGGGAAGGAATGCAGAGATATTTGAGGCCTTTAAATCCAATGATGGCATCACTAAGGAATTGGGAAAATAACATGGTATGTTGTCTGACTTGGAGGTGCTTAAGTGGAAAAAATACACAGAAGGAAAAATATTCAAATTATTGATGTATAAGAAAAAGAGAAAGGACACCACTGTTTGGCTTCTGTAGTAGAGAAATTGTCTGCCACAACTGAACTGCATGCAGGCCTAATAAAAACTGAGAGAGGGAGCACATAGACTGTTTCTGATTCTGGATTTACTGCAAGGCAACCTAGATGTATTTGTACCTAGATGTATTTGTCTTATTAAAGACTCTCAAGTGAAAGATTACATTTTATCATTGCTTTGGTCATTGAGTCAGTGCATGTTTTCTTTGATAATGATTACAGTGTACACTGACAGTGGCGCATGCTACAGTTTTGTGATCTCTGTGAGGAATCTAACATTCCATGTTTTTTTCCAGCGGTTTTGGGATGTAATTTCCTAGTGGATTTAAGACTTACAGATACACACAGAGTCCTAGCAGCTGTACAAAAAATACAAATACCTGCATAGTAGAGTGAAATGTATTGAAGAGTCAATCAGAAAAGACTGAGAAAACACTGTGAATAATAAGAGAACAGCAAAAGCTATACATTGAATTTGAAACACAAGAAGTGGCGATACACATAAGGAAAAAACTGAGATTCACTGAAAGTGTGCATTCTTAAAAGGCAAGGGCCCAAGGTGCAAACACCAGTCAATAGACCCAAAGTGTCCAAAAACAAACTTTAATAACCCAATAGTGTTTTTAATAAACAACATTTAGCAGCAAACTGTTGTTGAGTACTTTTGTCACCACAGACTGCATCAGAACTGTTAACCCCAAATGTAATAGCACCCTTTATAAACCTTTAGGTGGAGTTCAGGGAAGAGTTAAGACAGGCACTGGGTGGCAGTGAAGAGTTACCGAATAGCTGGGTAACTACAGCAGAGCTAGTAAGAGAGATGGCTAGAAAGGTGCTTGGTGTGACATCTGGAAAGAGGAAGGAGGACAAGGAGACCTGGTGGTGGAATGAAGAAGTACAGGAAAGTATACAGAGAAAGAGGTTGGCGAAGAAGAAGTGGGATTGTCAAAGAGATGAAGAAAGTAGACAAGAGTATAAGGAGATGAGGTGCATGGCAAAGAGAGAGGTGGTGAAGGCTAAGGATAAGACATATGAAGAGTTGTATGAAAGGTTGGAAACTAAGGAGGGAGAAAATGACCTGTACTAAATGGCTAGACAGACGGACCGAGCTAGTAAAGATGTGCAGCAGGTAAGGGTGATAAAGGATAATGAGGGAAACATACAAGCGAGGAGAGTGTGTTGAGCAGATGGAAAGAGTACTTTGAGGGGCTGATGAATGAAGAGAATGATAGGGGGAGAAGGTTGGATGATGTGCAGATAGTGAATCATGAAGTGCAGTGGATTAGCAAGAAGGAAGTAAGGACAGCTGTGAAGAGGATGAAGAATGGAAAGGCTGTTGGTCCAGATGACATACCTGTGAAAGCATGGAGGTGTTTAGGTGAAATGGCAGTGGAGTTTTTAACTAGATTGTTTAATGAAATCTTGGAAAGTGAGAGTATGCCTGAGGAATGGAAAAAAAGTGTTTTGGTACCGATTTTTAAGAATAAGGGTGATGTGCAGAGCTGTAGTAACTACAGAGGGATTAAATTGATCAGTCACAGCATGAAGTTATGGGAAAGAGTAGTGGAAGTTAAGTTAAGAAGGGAGGTGATAATTAGTGATCAGCAGTATGGTTTCATGCCAGGAAAGAGCACTACAGATGCGATGTTTGCTCTGAGAGTGTTGATGGAGAAGTACAGAGAAGGTCAGAAGGAGTTGCATTGTGTCTTTGTGGACTTAGAGAAAGCATATGACAGGGTGCATAGAGAGGAGTTGTGGTATTGTATGAGGAAGTCGGGAGTGTCAGAGAAGTATGTAAGAGTGGTACAGGATATGTATGAGGGTAGTGTGACAGCGGTGAGGTCTGCGGTGGGAGTGACGGATGCATTTAAGGTGGAGGTGGGATTACATCAAGGATCAGCTCTGAGCCCTTTCTTATTTGCAATGGTGATGGACAGGTTGACAGACAAGATCAGACAGGAGTCCTCGTGGACTATGATGTTTGCAGATGACATTGTGATCTGTAGTGAGAGGAGGGAACAGGTGGAGGAGACCCTGGAGAGGTGGAGATATGCTCTAGAGAGAAGAGGAATGAAAGTTAGCAGGACAAAGACAGAATATGTGTGTGTGAATGAGAGGAGGATAGAGGAATGGTGAGGATGCAGGGAGTAGAGGTGGCGAAGGTGGATGAGTTTAAATACTTGGGATCAATAGTTCAGAGTAATGGTGAGTGTGGAAGAGAGGTGAAGAGAGTACAGGCAGGATGGAGTGGGTGGAGAAGAGTGTCAGGAGTGATTTGTGACAGACTTGTAACAGTAAGAGTGAAAGGGAAGGTCTACAAGAGGATAGTGAGACCAGCTATGTTATATGGGTTGGAGACAGCAGCATTGACAAAAAGGCAGGAGTCAGAGCTTGATGTGGCAGAACTGAAGATGTTAAGATTTGCACTGGGTGTGACGAGGATGGACAGGATTAGGAATAAGTATATTAGAGGGTCAGCCCAGGTTGGAAGGTTTGGAGACAAAGCCAGATTGGCAAGATTACGTTGGTTTGGACATGTGCTGAGGAGGGATGCAGAGTATATTGGGAAAAAGATGCTAAGGATGAAGCTGCCAGGAAAAGAGGAAGGCCTAAGGTAAGGTTTATGGATGTAGTGAGAGAGGACATACAGGTGGTTGGTGTGACAGAGCAAGATGCAGAGGATGGGAAGAAATGGAAACAGTTGATCCGCTGTGGCGACCCCTAACGGGAGCAGCCGAAAGAAGAAGAATAAGTAGTTCTGCATTGGATTTCCTTAAAGCATTTTGGAGGTAAGTGAGTCAAGAAGAGTTTTCTGTTTTGAAACAAGTATTAGTAATTAACAGTAAACAGCACATAGTACGATGATTCAGGTTAGATGTTAACCTGAAACAAACTGGAATAGACTATAAATAGTTCTTTTACTGCCTCTTACTGGTAATGGTATGTCTACAGCTGTATTTCACACTGACAATGCCGTCAGTAAGAAGTTGAAACATTATTTATGTTGTTTAGGTTCATAGGTTCATACTAGGCTATCTGCCCTGAGGCAATTATAAGCCTAGCCCGATTCTGTATGGCTTACACCACCCCTTGATTTGAGTATACTGTGCCCTTTTTAAGGTTTAGTTTACTGTGCCTCTGTCTAATAGTGACACGGGAGTAATCCCTGGGACAAACCTACGATCCCCCATCCACCTATAGAGATTCTTCTTGAAGAGATTCAGTGAGGTGCTCTGCCTCACATGAACTGGAATTCTATTCCAGAGTGAAGGGAGCCTCTGGGTTATGAACCTTTCCCTCCAGCAAGTTCTACTTATTTCTGTGCTGAGGTTCAAGTCCCTCGAGCGTGTGGCTCTAAAGGATTTAGATTTACTGAGGTGGAGCAAGTCCATTAATTCTGGATTTGACATAGCTTTGTATGTCAGGCATAGATCGCCTCGAAGTAGGCGGTATGCAACTGAGTAGAGCTGGAGTTTTTTTAACCGAGCAGCATATGGCATCTGTCTGAGACCCTTGATCCTCTTGGTGAGATACTTTTGGGGTCTTTCTAATTGCTGCAGGTGTCGGTTAAGGTACATCCCAAAAGGGGCATTGTATTCTATGATGGGCCTGATGAGGGATGAATAAAGGGGCACGATTACCTCTCTTGATCTAGATGTGAAACACTTCGTGATGAGGTGGGCTATTTAGAAGGTCTTTCTAACCACTTTGGCAATGTGTTTTTCAAAGGAGAGATTGCTATCAACTTGGGTCCCCAGGTCCCTAATAACTTTCTCTGTACTTAATGAGTTTCCGCCTATGTGGTAATTTGTGGGCACATTGTTTTTGCCAAAGGGTATGACTATACATTTTTTGGCATTTAGCTTTAAACCATGGCACTGGCACCAGTTATCTGTCTCTGTGAGACCTTTTTGAAGGATGTTTGTGTCAGCTGGAAAGTTGATTATGGCGCCCAGTTTGCAGTCATCTGCGAACTTGGTGAGCCATAGTCCTCCCACATTTGCCTGTACCTCGGAAAAGTATATACCGAACAAGAGTGGTCCCAGGACAGAACCCTGTGGGATGCCACTTGTGACCGGTTTCGAGTTTGACATGGCTCCAGCAACTCTCACTCTGTGGGTTCTGTGTTTGAGCCAGTTTGCGACCCATCTTGTGACATAGGGGTTTATATTTAAGCTGGATAGCTTATCTATGATGCCTGAGTGGGGTATTGTGTCAAATGCCTTTGCAAGGTCCAGATAGGCTGTGTGGACTACCTTCCCTTCATCTATGGCTTTGGTGACTGTTTCAAAGAAGTCAACCAGGTTCAAAAGGCAGGATCTGCCCTTGACAAAGCCGAACTGGGTAGGATCTAGTGTCTGTAGGTCCCCAATGTCTTTGTTTATGAGCTCTATGATGATCCTCTCCATAGCCTTGCAGACTAAGCTAGTCAGGCTTATGGGGCGATAGTTTCCAGGGTCCGTAGAGGCTCCACTTTTGTGGAGTGGGACTACTGTTGCTGTACGCCATTCTGTGGGCACATATCCTGTAGTGAGGCTGAGATTGTATAGCTGTTTTATTTGAGGGATTAGTTCCTCTTGGAGTTCATGTAGGATGCAACCTGGGACGCCATCTGGTCCCATGGAAGCAGTGTTTTTTGCTTTGGAGAGGGCAGCCTTCACCTGAGCATCAGAGATGTTTGGGAGGCAGCCCTCTGCTGGGATAGATACTTGCTCTTTTGGGGGGGGGTTGGTGGAGAACTTTGCACTGAACCTGTCTGCCAGGATATTGGCGATGTCTGTGGGTTCAGTGTATTTTTTTGTCATTTAGAATCAACTCAGAACAAGTCTGGGAGTTGCATCCCAGGTTTCTAACATAACTGAAAAAAGCCTTATGATTGTCTTTGGTGTCCTGTGCAACTTTTCTCTCGAAGCTGGCCTTGGAGGATTTTATGAGGGATCGTAATTTTTTGCTAGTACTGATCAGAGATGCCTTCCCTATTAGGGATTTTGCTCTATCATGTAGTAGCTTCCTCCTTCTGTTGTACAGTTTATTTATGGCAGGGGTCCACCAGACTGGACGCCTGCCTTTGGATGATTGGGTCTTGGTTTTATTTGGGATAGCATGATCCATGCATTCCTGGAGATGTCTGTAGAATGCATTTATATAGGATTCTGCAGTTTGGGCCGTAGTTTCCACTGGCCCTGGGGCCTTGAAGGATTCCACTTCAGAAGTTTTTCACTGTGGTTTTCTGGGCTGGGGGTGGGGTCGGGATGTGGACATCCAGTGAAATTAATTTATGGTCTGATCTTACCAATGAGGGATATACTTCTGGTGTGGAGCATAGAGTCCCCATGTTGGTAATGATCAGGTCTAGTATGTTGTCCCCTCTTGTGGGAGTGGTGACTAGTTGTTCCATAGCATTTGAGTTTATAATTTCCAGGAACCTTTGGGCTAAGGTGCTGGGGCTTGAGTAGTGCTCCCAGTCAATGTTTGGGTAGTTGAAGTCGCCCAATATAATGGTGTTGGGAGAGATCTTCATGTTCTCCAATGTTTTCAGGAAAGCCGAGTGGGATTCCTGACTTTGAGAGGGTGGTCTGTAGGATGCTATAAACTGAAAAGCAGTCTTGCCCACTGTTAGTTACACATGGATGGTCTCCGATACTTCATGCAATGCCACTAACCTGGAGGTGTGGATATCCTTGATAAATATGGAAATTCCACCTCCTTTTGTGGTTCGGTCCGGGTTTTGGGGCGAAAAGCATGATATGAGGTATAGCCTGGTAGTGCTGGGGTGCTCTCTGGAGCCTTGAACCAGGTTTCTGTCACTGCACAGATATCGATGTTCTCCATACTGAGGAGAGCTTCGAGTGCGTGCATCTTGAGGTTAAGACTTCTGGCGTTTAGCAGCATTACCCTTAGTTTCTTGTTCCTTGTGCTGTCTATGGGGGTGGGTTTGAGTTTTGAGCCTTGCCTAAAAAAGGCACTATGGGGGTGGCAAGAGTCTTTGCCAGTATCCAAAAGCCCAGTGGTGACAGGTGCATGCCATCCCTAGCGAAGCAACATGGCTTGTCGAGCATGTCATCCCAGGCTGACAGACACTGGATCCCCTTTGAATGACACCAAAATTTTAGCCAATTGTTAAAATTGATCATTTTGTCTTTATACTGTGGCATCATTCTAGGTGAGGGTAAGATGCTGTTCAAGGTCAGGGTCATACCAGCCTCAGGTCATTCACACCAGCATGTACAATGACTGAGTCATATTTGTATTTGCTTTGGAGTGACCTGAGTGCTTGCGTTATGTGGCGCATCCTAGCACCCGACAGGCAGCTCACCATGACCTTCTCTTTATTCAGCCTGGTGAGCGGGACGTCAGTGTGTCTGACAATAGTGTCACCTATTACAAGAGTATCAGGTGTGTTATTCAGCCTTAAGGGCTATGGCTTCTTGGCACACTGACTTTGTGGGCTATGTGTTGTGCGTGTTTTGTTTTGAGGTAGCGTTTGCTTGGATGTCTGCTTTGGAGGTCTCTGTTGCTTAGGTAGATTTTTATTTAGAGCCTCCGAGTATGTTTTTATGTATTTATGCGTTTGGTTTGCTGATGTGGTGGGACTATGTGATACTGGAATTGTGTTGTGTGAGGTTACCTTCTCCTCCTGACTGGTTACACCAGTTTTGAGATGAGAGAGCTCAGCCTCCAGTTTGGCTAAATAGTTGCATCTCTCACATATATTTGAACCTGTTTGGAGGAGGAGAGGGTTGTCCGTGTACATGAGACAGTTGTAACATTGCCTCAAAATTCCCAGATTCACCAGCTGGACTGGAGAGGAAACCATTGACTGACCTTTGGACATGCTAGAGTAATATAGGGAAACTGAATTTAAGACGGGCCAATAGAGGACAGGGTAATCGTAGAGAGTATAAGAGTAAGTAGTGCTTATGGTTTAATAGTGCTAACTTGTAGGATTACTTAATTGGACCAGTGAAGGGCCTTAGAATGAGAATATGGTGTTTAAATTGAGAAATAGAGCAGTTCTAAGGGAAAAAGTGAAGAGCGGACTTTGTGGAGCCAGGAATAGTTTACCCAATTAGGTGGCGCTGCCCGCTGTTGCGCTATGCACAAAAATGCGCAAAACCGCGCAAAAGAGGGTTTTAAGAGAGGAAGATGAAGGAGTTTTGGAATTGACCCAAAATGGCCAATAAAACTACGGTTTCAAGTCAGTAACCACTCCCACAGGGGCAGGCAGGCTGCTCAATTTCTTTCACTGCCACTGATCAACAGAGAGAATTCCCTTTAGCCCAAGCAAAAAATGGCCTCACAGAAACTTACAAACAGTTCAAGAACAGCAAGCCTGTAACTGAACTTTTTTAAATCTCAGAAAAGTGGGAAAAAAGCAAGATTTTTTTTGTTTTTTTCAGAGATAGCAGAGGTTCACAAGTATTAACAAGATGTCCTTCAAGGATGCATCTGCAGTCCTTACATATGGGTTGTCCTGCCTCAGGCAGCCCTTCGGTCGGCCGGATTCCAAAGTGTGGGTCCGGCGTCGGCTGATGTCGCCCATTCCCCGACGTCAGAGCGCCTGGGGTATAAAAGAGTCAGCCGACGCCATCTTCCTCAGTCTTTCTTGCTGCATGGTGCCCGAAGCAGAAGCAGTTCGCAAGTGCCGGTCAGCCAGCTGCTGTAGATTCAGCTACCGAAGACTTCAAAAAGCTAAGTACCCCGTTGGGGACTCTTTCTTGCCTCAGCCGATGTCAGATCAAACGCTTAAAGTTAATAATTGCTTGACTTGTGGGAAACAAATACCTCATAAGGATTTCCATTCCTACTGCCTCCCTTGCCTAGGCCCAGACCACGACGTTTCGGCCTGTAGTGCCTGTGCCTCCTTTAATCGACACACTCTTAGGCGTCGGTCGGAGTTTGCAGAGGAATTCTTTGGGGCTAGTTTCTCTTATAAAATGCCGTTGGAGATTCCGACTTCTCATTTAACCAAAAAACGGAAGGACAAGGGCCGACACACGCGGATCGTGGTTTCGGCTGAAACCACGCCTAGGCCTACCATGAGTGTCTCGGTTTCGGCTGAAACCGAGTCCTTGGTACTTCCGACCATGGAAACAGTACAACCGACAGCCTCGGCCCCGGAGGCTTCTTCTGAGTCGGTTTTGGATTTACCCTCGGAAACCGTTGTTCAGGAAACTACCGACACCATTCCCTTAGACAAGACTACCCCAGCACGTGGAGCAGCCAGGCCCCCTGCATCCATGTCCATTAAAGCATTCACTAGGGCTAAAGCTGCTAAGCAACAAAAAACTCTGCCTCCCAAGACTATTTCTCAGGGATCCACTACAGGTTCACAGATACTAAGTTTGGCTGAGGATCTTATTTCCTTAATCAGGGGATCCCAGCCTCATCCGGACAGGGGCTCTCAGCCTCCTCCAGACAAAAGGCCCAGGGCTGAGTCTGCTGATCCTCAGTCCTCTGATGAGGCCTCTGATGGCTCTGCTCTATCAGATTACCAGGAGGAGGCCTTCACGGCCTACGAGGATTCTGATGCAGAGGAATCCATTCCCTCTGCCTCCCCTCCTGAAGAGCTGTCCTTTGGGGAGACCCTACACTCCATGAGAGAGCATTTCCAATGGCAGAGCCAGGAATTGTCCGATTCCAGGAAGAGATTAAGGACCTTTCTCCATTTACCTCAGCATAGACCTTTGGCTATTCCTCCTGTTTTAAGTGTCATTGATGATGTGTATTCTGAGTCTAGCACTACCCCTGACACCCTTCCTCCGGCTCCTGTTAAACCCGATAGGTACTACAGGGTCCCGGATTCTCATCATTTCCTTTACAAGGCCCACTCTGCTTACCCAGAAACCATTTCCCAGGGTCCTAAAGGGGTTGCAGCTGCCACTAGTAAAAATCCACTCCCCTCTGAAAGGGAGTCCAGGGCTTTAGAGAGATGGGGTAAAAAAGTGTATACTACTTCCACTCTGTCTATGAGGGCTTTAAATTGTCAATTTCATATGATACAGTACCAAGAGTATTTGTTGGATGAGTTGCAGGAAAAGCTGTCTTCTCCTGAACCCCTAGACCGTAAGTCACTTCAGGATCTGGTACATAATTCACAAGAAGTTAGCAACCATTTCTTGCAGTGTGGTTATGATGCATTGGAAGCTTCATGTAGTTCAGCAATGACAGGTGCAGTCATACGTAGACATGCTTGGCTGAAGGAACAATCTCTGCCAGATCATGTTAAGGCTAAGCTTCTGGATGCTCCACTAGAAAAGCAAAAGTTATTTGGCTCCACTGCTCAGGAGGTCTTAAAGAAATTTGAGGAAAAGGCTAAATCAGTACAAACAGTCAAAGATTTCCTCCAGGTACAACCACCAAGATTCAGCAGAAATTGGCCTTCTAAGAATTGGTCCTTTCCGGAAGAGCGATATCAAAGAGGCAAGAACAGGCGTGCCAGAGGTAGAGGGCAAGCTAGAGGCTCCTACAGAGGACGGCAATGGCAGCCTCCTAACCAGCGAGGTAGTGCAGGACCAACAGCTGCTGCACAAGGACAGAGTCAATGACTTCACCTTGATCCCCCCAACCAGGGCTCAATTAGAAGCACCTTTGGGCGGAAAATTGTCTTTATTCTCAAGAAATTGGCACAGTATTACAAGGGACAAATGGACACTGCAAATAATAGACAAAGGATACAGGTTCCATTTCCATACATTACCAAAAAGAAACGGAATGCCAAACCTGCCACCAAATCAAAGGGCAGAGGCTTTAAAACAAATTGCCAACCTATTGCAAATGAAAGCTATAGAAAAGGTTCCTCTCACAGAACAAGGCCAAGGATTTTATTCCAGACTATTCCTTGTCCCAAGAAAAGAAAAACAATGGAGGCCTATTCTCGATTTGTCCGCACTCAATACTTATCTCACTGTGCCAAAATTCAAAATGCTGACCCTACAGCAACTGCTTCCCATGCTGGGCAAGGGGTCTTGGCTGGTAACTCTAGACCTCAAGGAGGCATACCTGCATGTCCCTATCAGACAAAGTTGCAGAAGACACCTCAGATTTCGTGCAGGTTCAGAGTATTATCAATTCTCAGCATTGCCCTTTGGCTTATCTACTGCGCCCAGAGTATTCACGAAATGCCTGGCATCAGTAATTGCACACTGCAGACTTCAGGGGATTCAAATATACCCGTATCTGGACGACTGCCTTATACAAGCGGACAGCCAACAAACTTTGGAAAAACATTTGAATTATGCCATTCGCCTTCTGCAGGCCTTGGGTTACACAGTCAACATTCACAAGTCAAGACTTGTGCCATCCCAAAGAATAACTTTTCTGGGTGCGGAACTAGATACAACCACCCAAATGGCTTTTCTCACAGAAGTAAAACAAAGACAACTACCAGATTACTTCAAAAATCTGACAAAACAAACTCAGATGACTGCAAGGAAAACCCTGCAGGCCCTGGGTTACATGGCATCGTGCATTCTTCTGATTCCACAAGCAAGGCTGCATATGAGAAAACTACAATGGTACCTAAGAAGTTTATGGTCTCAGCACAATCACAGCCTAGAAACTTTGATACCACTCATTCCATGCCTTCAAAAGGAATTCCTGTGGTGGGCCCAAGCAAGCCAGTCAAACAGGGGTCTGCCTTTCAGCAAACCAGTAACCAGCCAAACCATTACCTCGGACGCTTCAGACCATGGATGGGAAGCACACATGGAGGACAGATGCATCCAAGGACTATGGTCTCAGAATGAATTGCACATGCACATAAACCAAAAGGAAATGCTGGCAGTGATGCATGCAATCGAGGCCTTCAAGGACTTCCTACATCAAGGCCACCTGCTAATAAGGACAGACAATACCACAGTTATGTGGTACATAAACAAGCAAGGAGGTACACATTCCTACTCTCTTTGCAGGCTAGCAATGAATCTTTGGGAACTTTCCGTAAAACTCAATATAGAGCTGCAATCCCAGTTTGTGCCAGGAAAAGACAATATACTGGCGGACAGCCTAAGCAGAAATACCATGGATCCACACGAATGGATGCTACACCCAGACATCTTCCTTCGCATAACACAATTTTGGGGAAGGCCGGACATAGATCTTTTTGCTTCCCACCACAATCATCAGCTGAAGAAATTCTGTTCAAGGACATACCACCCACAAGCATGGAAAGTGGACGCCCTCTCTTTCAGCTGGAATACTCTAACAGTGTATGCATTTCCACCTCTTCCACTAATGACCAGGGTCTTACTGAAAATCAGGACAGAGCAGCCAAAAGTGATTCTAATAGCCCCGGATTGGCCGAGGCAGCACTGGTACCCACTGTTACGATGCCTGTCA
The DNA here is from genome assembly GCF_019279795.1 of Protopterus annectens. Taxonomy (NCBI): domain Eukaryota; kingdom Metazoa; phylum Chordata; order Ceratodontiformes; family Protopteridae; genus Protopterus; species Protopterus annectens. The sequence continues at coordinate 664,630,465 of NC_056745.1, read as the reverse complement.
CACACGAAACCTTGGCCTCTACCACAATGGTCACTCCTTCTGACACAGCACAATTACAAAACTCTGCACTCCAGCCTGAAAACCCTGCAGCTGACAGCCTGGAGAATACCTTGACTCCTCACCAGGAAAAGCTATCCAAGAGAGTGAAAGATATCATCATGGAAGCTCAGACCTTCCACGAGAAAGGCATATTCAGCAAAATGGAAAAGATTCCACACTTGGAGCACCGCAAAGGGCCTAGATGCCACAGTGATGAGCATGGCACATATCCTGGAATACTTGGCATAAATGCTCCACAATGGCCTTTCTTACTCTTCCATAAAAATTCATGCTTCAGCAATTTCAGCAGAATACAATACTGATCCACCTGTCTTCTCTCATCCTCTCCTAAGGCAGTTTCTAAGAGGAATTAAAAACATCAATCCTCCAAGAAAACCACCAGTGCCTACATGGGACCTTAACTTCATGTTGGAAAAGTTGACTCTACCCCCCTTTGAACCAGCAGTATCTTCAGAGTTACAGTTCCTGTCTTGGAAGACTGCCTTCCTCCTAGCCATAACCTCAGCAAGAAGAGTATCTGAATTGCAGGCACTCATGGCAGTACAACCATTTCTTATTTTTCATCAGGACAGAGTCTCCTTGAGAACCAATCCTTCATTCATGCCAAAGGTGGTATCCAGGGTCTCATTGAACCAAGCTATTCACCTGCCTACCTTCTTTCCAGATCCACAAAACAAGGGAGAAAAACTTCTGCATACCCTGGACATTCACAGACAGTTACGCTACTACTTGGACAGAACTAAGACTTTCAGAAAAACTGACCAGCTGTTGGTAGCATATGCTGCAAGCATCCAAGGCAAGGCAATTTCCAAACAGACAATTTCAAAATGGATAGGAAATTGCATTCGATTCTGCTACTCTCATCATGGAAAAACTGTGCCAGCTAACATCAGGCCTCATTCCACCAGAGCCACAGCCACCTCCACAGCCTTTTTAAGAGGGGTGGCTACCAAGGACATTTTAGAAGCTGCTACATGGAGCTCCGTGCATACATTTACCAAGCATTACAATTTGCCCTTATATTCCAGATCCAGAGCAGGCTTTGCTATGGCAGTCTACACCATCATTTTCTTAGATCCTACCACCCCCAGCTTGTCTATGGTATTCTACCCATATGTAAGGACTGCAGATGCATCCTTGAAGGACATAGTACAGTTTTGTACCTACCATAAATGTAGATGTCCGATAGGTATGCATCTGCAGTCAGGTTTTCCCTCCCTCCTTCCCCTCTGTGGTATTTCTTGGGTACTTATCCCTCATATAGCTAGCTGGGGTTATCTATTATGGTGTATTTGTTTTTTATTACTGTGCATGTTTGGAATATTTTGCATTTCTCCAAATTTAGCCTTCCTTAGAGGGCACCTGGCATCTGGGGCAAGAAAAACTGAGGAAGATGGCGTTGGCTGACTCTTTTATACCCCAGGCGCTCTGACGTCGGGGAATGGGCGACATCAGCCGATGCTGGACCCAGACTTTGGAATCCGGCCGACCAAAGGGCTGCCTGAGGCAGGACAACCCATATGTAAGGACTGCAGATGCATACCTATCGGACATCTACATTTATGGTAGGTACAAAACTGTACTTTATAACAGTGCAGTAAATGACCCCACACAAGAGTGCTAGGCCAAAGACAGATAAAATGCAAGTTTTGAGAAAAAAACGATTTTAAAAATAAGTGCAAACAGGAAATTCAGTAAACAGCTCTAGGTTGTGCTCTAAATACAGTTACTAGTGCAGAAATTAAGTTTAACAAGCCAGAAAATGCTCAAAATAGGCGGCTATGCAGAAAAACGTAGCAAATAAACAGAGGAAAAATACTTAAAATCTCAAAAGTGGCTCCTTTCTTCTCTCAGCGTTTTCTCCTCTTGGTGGGTGCTTCACCAACAGCCAACAAGCCTGAAAAGACGCCAAAACCACGAGGCAACCAGGTTTTAAGAGAGGAAGATGAAGGAGTTTTGGAATTGACCCAAAATGGCCAATAAAACTACAGTTTCAAGTCAGTAACCACTCCCACAGGGGCAGGCAGGCTGCTCAATGTTTTTCACTGCCACTGATCAACAGAGAGACTTCCCTTTAGCCCAAGCAAAAAATGGCCTCACAGAAACTTACAAACAGTTCAAGAACAGCAAGCCTGTAACTGAACTTTTTTAAATCTCAGAAAAGTGGGGAAAAAAGCAAGATTTTTTTGTTTTTTTCAGAGATAGCAGAGGTTCACAAGTATTAACAAGTTATAACAGTGCAGTAAATGACCCCACACAAGAATGCTAGGCCAAAGACAGATAAAATGCAAGTTTTGAGATCTTAAAAATAAGTGCAAACAGGAAATTCAGTGAACAGCTCTAGGTTGTGCTCTAAATACAATTACTAATGCAGAAATCAAGTTTAACAAGCCAGAAAATGCTCAAAATAGGCGGCTATGCAGAAAAACTTAGCAAATAAACAGAGGTTTGTGACCTGTAGATAGGATCGGAGAGATTCCATACATTTTCTAGGACTCTGAGTAATAAAGCATCAGTGTATATTGATGTCTTTTAGTAGAGGCTGTATAAAGCAGTTGTATATTTTTTTATTTTTCTAGTTATATAAATTGGAAAAAGTGATTTTTAAAAATATGAGCTATAGAATAATAACAAACCAAATTTGGATAAATGGTACTCATAGTTCTCAACTTTCTTTCTCCAGAATGTAGAAAACTTCCTCTCATAATGTTGAACAGTTGGGAAAAATGTGGAACACTTCCTAACCTAACAACTTCAGCTAAGAAGCCCACATGATGCTTAAAAATGAGCTACATTATACTTCTAAAACATTATTTAGATTAATTCATATGATTAACCATTATCTATCATGGATTTAAGTTAAAAAAACAGTCTGAACACTGAATGTATGGTATACCCAGCCAGTGTATAACTGTAAAGAACATGAACTTTATAAGCCTCAGAATAAGGAGTACTCCTCACAATGAGGTACACTTGAAATGATAGTAAATAAGACTCATGAAGGGTATGATGTCAGCTGTTAACTAGTGAGAGTCAGTCAGTTTAACTATTATGTTTGTACAGTTAATATGTTTTATTTAAACTGATACCTTTTAGGGCTATGCTTGTAGTTCAAGAGTAAGTTGTTTTGTTTTATAAAATTAATTTGATACAATGTTGAGAATCATTGGGGGGAGGGGGGGGCTCAGCCCACTTTGGTGACATAGAGGAATAAAATCCGTACTCTTACCCAGGTGACCTGAGTTTGATTTGTGGCTCAAGCTGTTGACAGAGCTGACAAGGAAGGATGGGAGTGTCACAGTGGTGGAAGGTCAGATTGAGTAGGATGCACTCTACTGCAATCCCGTAAGAAGAGGGGCAGCAATGCAGATACATGTCCTGTGGGACCCACCTGATTCTAGCCCTCCAGGTGAATGTAACGGTGGTGACACTGACAAGAGGAAGGCATTGTGAGCCTTTGATGTGTCATGGATAGCTTGTCTGCAACCCAAAGGCTTAGGGCCACTGCAAATATGCTGTTGAGATGTGGTAAAGACACAACACACCATGACAGCTGCCTGTCAGATGGTCTTCCCTCAGGAATAAACGTACCATGTACCTGGTGTGTAACTTCCCTGGTATATGAGGTAATGAATTTGCTCAATTACACTAGATGAAGGTTTGATGGTTAGCAGGCAGAAGTAGCATAAATTATCTACATCACACCCCATATTTAGAGACTACTGGAAGGAAGATTTCATGTATTAATAAGGTAGTATAATTATGTACAGACAGATGAGACATTATATTTTCATTGTTGAAGATATGGTCACGTATGTCTCGTTATGTTGTTAGTAACACAAAGTGTTAATAACAGGGTATATTGATTATATATTTAACCATAGCCAGGCTGTGCTGTTAAACAAGATAATGATATGTTTAACTGTATCTGGGAAAAAAGGCATATAAATAAGCACATATATTCCAACAAAGATAGGGAATGAATGGGGTAGGAATGTGAATGACATTTAATGAAGATAGGAATGTTTTTTTTTTTTTTTTATTTTATTTTACTTTCTTCTTTTAGTTATCAGTGGATAATAATTTTGCCAAGGATTTCTTTGAGTGCGTTAATTGCAGTTTCTATCATACTGTCACAGCTGTATGTATAGGATATGGGAGTCAGCTGTAGGCAGATGTCTATCTGACAGACCTGACTTCCAGAGTTCTGCATAGATCAGCACGCTTGCCAACAGCCCCACCCCATGCCATGCTATCTTTAGTTTTTTTTTTTTTCTGTCAAAAGCATGTGCAATCTCAGTATGTTCATGATGCTTATTTTGGCCTAGAGCTGTATAGAGTTGCTTTTAAGAATCTTTAAAAGGTAAATACCTTATTGATGAACATTTTTATGAACTTTCATTTTCGTTTCAGTTCTGAAGTTATTTTTGCAAATCTGCTGATTAAACTATCTTGGGAAACTGCAGTGGCCCCTGTGGTATATCTTCATCAGGCATTAATAACCTTTGCAAACAGAGGCATTAAATACCCTATAAAGACCATCTTTCTTAGTTTCTTTTTTTATTTGTGAGAGTCCCACTTATGAACTGATTACAAAATCTTTGCAAGGTTTTGTCTAAAATTGATGAGTTTAATCAAGTTCTGTGCATTTCTAAATAATTTGTTTCTTGATTTGTTTGTCATCATATTTCTTGATTATTCAAATTACAGACTAGCTTTTTGTACACATTTATTTATTTATTTATTTATTTATTTATTGCATGTGTTTACCGGAAAGTCCACTGAGCCTAAAATGAGCCTATTTTCAGTGAAGTTCCTGGGAAAAAAGCTCCACATTTAATTACATACAAGGAAATGTTGCACACAATACAGAGTATATAAAACAGTAGTAGTACATGAAAATCAAATTGATAACAGAACAGGATTGTTTTACAATCATGGTATGAATGTAGAAATAGAAAAATAGTATGCATTCAAATGACATACAAGTATAAATATATATGAGGTATTTTTAGCAGTGAGGAGTATTCACTTGAGGGTAAGAATAGAAGGAGACAGATGGGCTAAGTAGTAGGGATAAAGCAAGCTAAAGTGACAGCAGGAGTTAGTATGGTAGAGAGAAGGAGAAGATATACCAGTAATTAAATGGAGACGAGTACGGTTCCAGTGAGGAAAGTCAAGTTTTGGAGTTATTTGTTAGGGTGCAGGTGCATAGCCAGAGAGAAGAAAGATGTAGTCTGAGTGTTTTTTTAAAGGAAGCAGGATTACTGATGGTTTTGACTGAAGGAGGGAGATTATTCCATAGCTTTGAGACAATAAAATAATACATTTGGCCAGCTGAAAGCTTAGGTTTATCAACAGTCATTAACATTTTGTTTTCAGACCTAAGGGATTGATTAGGATGGTACATGGTCAGTATGGAGGAGACGGATCAGAATGTTGCTGGGTAGTAAATAAGTTTATGGGCAGTAGTTAATTTTAGATAAGTGAGGTAGTGAGGGAATTTGAGACAATTTAGTTGATGCAGAGAGGAACAGTGGTGGGCTGAAAATTTTGCATTTATTACCAATTTGGCAACTTTGTTGTAGCACGAGTTGAGTTTAGTTTTCAGGGAGGACTAAATATTGGTGAGGATGGGGGTACCATATAAGAGAGATGGAAGCAGGAATGATAAGGCAAGAGCCTTTTTAGCAGAGAAGCTAAAAAAATAGTTATGCCTATAAAGGACACCTAGATTTTGACGTTTTTTTTATGTTACTGTAGATGTGAAGATCAAAAGTTATCATCAATGATGGCACCAAGCGATTCGGTACTAGGAACTACTTCAATGATAGTGTTATTTTGGGAATGAACAGAGAATTCAGACTTGTCAACAGGGCTAGATTTTTGGGGGGTAAATATTAAGAGTTTTGTTTTATTGGGGGTTAAGGGCGAGATGGTTCTGTGACATCCAGGTTTCGGTTGAAGTAAATGCTTCTTGAATAAGATGCTGTAGTTCAGAGACAGATTTAGAGGAGCAGATCATCTGAGAATCATCTGCATATTGGATAACAGTAGTATGGTTAAGAGTGGTATGAAAGTTGTTGACAAATATATGGCATAAAAGGGGACCTAGTATAGAACACTGGGTTATCCCTGTATTTGTATTGATGAAAGGTGAGGTGTGCTGCCATGTAGTAGATTGCTGCCTATTGCTGAGATAGTTAGAAAACCAGTGTAAGGTAGGGGGGGAGAGATACTAAGGTTGGAAACTTTAGTAAGTAGAAGGGAGTGGGAAACTGTGTCAAATGCATTTGATAGATCAAGAAAGAGTACAGAAACTATGGAGCCAGCATCTCGAGCTCTCTCTACTGTGTCCAAGAAGGAAATGAGAGTGGTGCTAGTGCTATATCCAGGCCTAAAGCCATGTTGAGTGGAAGAAAGGAGTTGGTGTTTAACCAGATAAATAAGGAGCTGAGTGTGAATGCACTTCTCTAATATTTTGGAGATGGGGGGACAAATGGCAATAAGCTGGAAGTTGGAGATATCAGAGTTGTTGCCACCCTTATGAAGTGGAAGAACAAATGTTTTTTTTTCCAGATATCAGGTGTACATGATTCCTGAATGGACCTATTGAGGAGAATGCTGATGGGGTATGCAATGGAGGAGGCTGATAGTTGTAAGAATTCTGCTGGTAAGTTATCTGGGGTGTTGATACATGGTTTTAGTTTATGAAGACGTTTTTGTATGGTGGAGGTTGGTATGGGTGAGAGTGAGAAAGTACCCTAGAGGAGTAGATGGGGAATATGCTGATGGTGGTTCTAGTGGATTTGCGTTGATAGGTGGGAAGGTGGTAGTAAGCTTAGCAATGGTGTCAATAAAATATGAGTTAGAGGATGATTTTTCTAGGTTTTGGCATGGATTATTGTTAGTTCCTGGATGGAGTAGGGAGTCTATTGCTCCCCAAAATGTCTTGGAGGTTTGTTTATGTTGGTTTTGGAGGGTTGTAAGTCTTTTTTGTTTTTGACAACTAGACATTTAGCCGGATTGCGAAGTTATTTATATTACCTGAGGTCGGAAGGATTTTTGTTTTTCTGCCAGGCTTTTTATGCTTTGTCCCTAGAGGACATAATTTGCTTTGTGGACTTGGCAAGCCAGCTGGCATGTTTTGCCTTGACTCTTTTTAGCCAGAGAGGGGCAAGACTATTTAGGATACTAAGAAATGTGGAAGTGAAGAATTTCCCAGCTTCACTGAGTGGGAGATATTTTAGTGGAATCCAGTTAGTGTTCTGCAATATGTCATTAAAGGTATTTGGAGAGAAGTGGGGTAAATCTCTGGTATGCCTATACTGGTGTATGTTTGACACAGTGGTGGGCTTACGTATTATGAATGCTGGTGAGTGGTCACTAATACTATTTCGGAGGGTTCCAGAGGAGGAGATTTTATTTGGGTCAGAAAGTATGATCCGATCCAGGATTGAACCTTTATTATTCTTAATGTCAGGTCTGGTTATATTGAGAATTAGCTAAGTAGAGATGTGAAGATTGATGTTGGTAGAGGGGTTGTTATTAGAGATATCTAGCCAGTTAATGTCACCTAGGATGATTGTTTAATTTTTTATATTGTTGGTTGCCCAGGCAAGAATATCTTCTAGAATAGGAATATTGTTGCTCGGGGGAATGTATATGACCATAATACAAAAGCTTTTGCAATCATTGAGTTTTAGGAAGGTAGCAAGTAACTCTGTAGTGGAAAAGAGTGGAATAGGTTTTGAATAAGAAATTACAGTAAAGGTGTTTGGGCATAATAAGGTGATGCCTCCGCCTTTTTTATGAAGTCTGTCTGTTCTAAGGCATGAATAGTTAGGGGGTAGAAATTCAGAATCTTTGATATATGGTTTTAGCCAGGTCGCAGTGATGGCAGTAAAGTCTGGTTTATGTTGATTTAACCATTCATGCAGATGAGGAATTTTATTTCTTATGCTTTGGAGATTGATGATGGTGAAGTTTAAGGATTTTTGTGGGGTTAGAGGGATTATGAGATGGAGGAGAGGGGCCAGGGTTTAGATGTATGTCACCACACAGGGCAGGAGAGTAATTGGTTGGGGCTTCTTTTTTTGTGTTTTGGAAGTATTTATGGACAAAGTTACTTGTTGTTGTGTCTTTCGGCTTTTCCCGGTTAGGGGTCGCCACAGCGGAACTCTGGTCTGCTAATGATTGGTAGTTGATTTTTACGTGCCGATTTACCAGCCCTGATGCACAACCTTCAATGAAGGTACGCCCATTCACGCATGTCTCCATGCAGATGACGCTCTAGCTGAGAATCGAACCGGACAGTGTCTTACTGTGAGGCGACAATGCTACCGCAGCACCACCACTGAATTTATGGACAAAGTTACTATGAAGGTTATATTGTGGAGAGAGGATTGGCCGTTTTGTTTTTAAAATTAAATCAGTGGCATAAAGACTAGAGCAGATTTCAGAGTAACTGGAGACAGTATGAATATGGGTGGATGTTGTAGAGGTAGGTTTGGGAGGTATCTAGATTGGATGATATGATGAAAGTCTTAGAAGGAGAGAGAGAGGTAAAAAGTGAATTTGAGGAAAAGATATTGAAGATGCGAGACATCACTGAGAAGTGTGGTATATATTTAGGAATGAATGAGTTTTGTGGCAGAATAGTGAGGACTGATTTTAAAAGAAAGAAGGAGTGATGGGGTTAAAGGGAAGTATAGGTAGGAGTATAAAGGTAAAGTAGGGATGTCTTGGTTATGAATGAAGGGAGTTATAGAAGGTGGAAGTTAGAATTAAGGGATAGGCGTGGAAGTAAGATGTGAGGTAATTAGGAATGGGGGGAGTAGAAGAGAAGAGGTGGAGTGTATGATGGTAATGATAAGAGGGTTGGGTTGATAGATGGTAGGATTAGTAGGAGGAATGGGAGGAGTAGAAGAGAAGAGGTTGAGTGTATGATGGTAATGATAAGAGGGTTGGGTTGATAGATGGTAGGATTAGTAGGAGGAGTGTGATTGGAGGATGTATGGGCTAGGTGAGGTAAGGCTAGGTATAAATGTAATTGAAGTGGGGTGGGGTATGGGAGGGAAAGCCCGAGTGCAAGTGGGTTGGCCCAGCTGAAAAAAACAATCAGGTACAACAATGTGATTGTTCTTTGCAGGTAAAGTTAACTCTGTTCAAACAGAAAAAAATTTTTAGATGTGAGAATAAATTATTTTAAGGAACTGCACTACCGTGTAGTCAAGGGCTCTTAAACTTGTTATGTTAGCACCAAGTAAGCAACATACTTAACTGAGATAAGGTAGTTATCTATATGGAAAAGTTTCTAGTGCAATACATGTTATTTTGCTTTGTAATATACTGCTATCCGGTGGCCAAAGAGCAGAACGGCTTTAACTAAACATTAATACAGGAAACATGAATGAGAAGCGAACAGGAATTAAGGCGTTCTTGGGGCAAGTCCTTGCGAGTGTGCAAGCTACTAACAATACAGAGTAGTTGAAAAATGTAGGCTAACACCTACACTTTATGGAGAAAAGGAAAGTTCGTCCTTGTTGACTAGAGAGAGGGTTTCATGGGAGTCCAGTGAAATGCAGTCCAGATAAGTTGAGATACAGCTGTGAGAAGGGAAGGGCAGCCCGTGTTCTTATGGGTGTTTGTACAAATGGCAAGCATACTAAGCGGAGGACCAGGGGAACGTCTTAGGTGAAAAATGGGATTTCACATAATTTTAAAGGGGAATTTGCATTTGTTGGTGGCACTTGGAGGATTGTTAAAGAGGAAGTTTAATAATCTAGATTAATAGGTTGGTCATTTCCAGCAGAAATAGATTATTCCATCATTTGTGGAAGTTGATACCTTAAAAGTCTTTCACCTATAAAAGATGCATTTGGATGAAAAGGAGCAAAGTGTGTTCATAAAAAGCTAGATTTGATTGGGGGATGGCCTCCACATTACATAAAACAAGAAGATGCAGTCATGTCACTGATTGCTCACCATGGAGAATGGATTAGTATATGTTTTGTGCTGCTTTGTTGATGTGAAGAGCTATATTGGAACAAATATATAATCACATCTATAGTGTATCCCCTGGGGGAAACAAAAATATATATTTTTCAACAAGCATCTTTATTAAATTTTCACACATGACATAGGTAGTCTTACATTTACACAAATAAAAAGACAACAACATGACACCACTTTAGTTGCAAACAGTATACATCACAGACACCATAGAAACAACTGTATGTGCAAACATTATACATCACTTATAATCTATCCAGTCATTGTCAGTTAAGCATTATATGGCTCATTCAAATCCTGTCACTTAGACCTCATTCCTGCTATGCATATATTGTTCCTACAATTCCCATTTTTCCTGTGTAGCTTGCTCCCTCCCTTTGCTAAAGATCCCAACTCCAGTTGTTTTATCTCTGTTACTATATTCACTACTTTTAGTAAAGTTGGTTTAGACTTTGATTTCCATTTTCTAGCAATTGCTTTTTTGGCAGCCACCATAATTAGACTCAGCAAGTCTTTACTATGTCTAGGCAATTCCAATTATGTATCATAGCTCAAAAAAATCATCTCCCAAGTCAATCCAATCTGCTCACCCAGCATCTCCGACAGAGAGGTTTGTAGGGGAATCCCTAAAGTCTGCCAGCTCAGTACACTCCCAAAAAATATGTTCCCAGCCACCTCTTTCTTGCCTGTCACGTCCAACACTTGCTGTCCACCTGAGGAAAAATGGAGTCTATTTGGGGTATAAAAATACCTATATAAACACTTCCAGTCAAAGATACTAAATCTTCTAGACTGTATATTTGGGGAGATATACATATATCCTCCCATTGTCTGTTTGTGAATTGCTTTTCCGGTCTCTCTTCCCAATCCTTTGTAAGCTCCTCTGATTGATTATTATAATCATGCAGTATATTATATGCTTTACTAATTATTCCTTTTCTAACAGCAGCTTCTGTTGTATGTTCTATCAAAAACTCTACCAGTGCTGGTCTTTCATTCAGGAGCTCCCTATTTATTTCTGTTTGCCTACACTCTGATATCAATCCTTGATAGGGAAGGCAGTCTCTAACCTGCAGTTCAAATAAATTCTTGGACTCTTCCCATTTTATTACCTTTCCCTTTCAAGTTATTTGTTCCCAATACCTTGGTTCCTTTGCCAGTTTTCTCCAATGCTTATTATCTGTATCCCTGGCCACATTTTATCCCTATTGGAAAAATCTCCTTTCTCCATTCCCATGCTTTCTTAGAATACTCCCTGCTATTTTATGAATATAATACTCTGTATGATTTTTGTTGTTCTACTCAAGAGTCTGCATCCAAAATCCCAATCTTGACTTATTTCATGAGCTTCCTGCCTGTGTCAGCATCATTCCTTTCCACTTACAATTATAGTTTTTCTGCCTTTGCTATGTACAAGAGTTTTAACTGTGTTGCTTTAAAATACCCCTTCAAATTGGATGATAATAGTCTGCCTTGTTCTACTGGAAGAATCAGCTTAGCCCACTTGACCCTTGCTGTCTTCCCTTCCCAGATAAAATTCTTCAACTCTTTTAATTGATATCCACAGCTTTTCCTCTGATTGCTAAAAATATGCATGACCTGTGTGTAAGACTGAAGGGACCAAAAACATTTTAATGGCTTGTATCTTAGTATCCATATCCATATAACAAAGTATCAAGTTTCTCAATGTTTGTATTATCTTCTGTTTAGTCTCTTCCCACATATCCTTAGCTGCCACAACAGAGTCATTTCTAATCCATACTCCTAAATACTTCATTCTATCATGTCCACATAAATATGGATATTGTTGGACCAATTTGTGTGTGGGTGCATAATTTATCGCTATTGCCTTTGTTTTTAGCTTCATTCATTTTGTATCCTGAGAAGAGCTGAAACTGTTTTAAAATGTTCCACACCACTGTAATGTCCCTTTCTGGTTAATCATGTATAAAATAATATCACCTGCAAACAGAGACAGCTTTTCCTGACTACCATACCAGTTATATGCTTGAATTTCTGAATCCCTTATTTTCTTTGCAGTGGTTCTAAATATAATGCAAACAACAAAAGGGAAAGCAGAAATTATCAGAGAGGACCCCACCCACCGTAATTTGCTCCTAAGATCCCTCATATATTCTAATCATCCTTACAATTGTATCAGGGAAAGCAAATGCTTCCATTACCCTGCTCATGAAGTCCCAGTCTACCCTATCAAATGCTTCCTCTGCATCAAGACCCACCAATAAAAGTGGTATTTTCTTACATTCTGTTAATATTATCAAATGTTTGCCTCCCCTCAGCAAAACCACAATTGTTCCATATCTATCAATTTTGGTGTCACTTTTGCCATTCTTTTAGCCATTATAGACATAAATACTTTATAATCGTGGTTTATTATTGAAATGAGCCTGTATGAAGATGGATCCGATGGTTCTTTGCCCTCTTTAGGTATTACCATTACCACAGCCTTCTTCCAGGATGGTGGTACTTGTTAAACAAAACCTTTCAGATCTTTTATCAGTTTTTTCTCTCCAAACTTCCACAGGAATGCCATCTATTCCTGGGGACTTTCCTGTAGATTGGTTATACAAAGCCATTTTTATATCATCCCTTTCTATCTTAACTGTTAGTAATTGAGCCTCATCTACCTCTAACCTGGGCATATTTAATTATCCCATAAACATTTCTATTTGTACCTTTTCTTGATTTCCATATTTCTCTGCTTTATACAAACTTTCATAAAATTTCCAAAATATTTCTAATACTTCTACAGGGTCTCTTGTTATCTTAGTGACAGCCCTTTCCACTTTCTGTTGCCTGAGTTGTTGTGCTAAAAGTTTTTGTGCTCTAGAATTATAAAAACAGAGTTGCTTAACAGCAATCTTTCTAAATTTGTGCATATTGTTAAAGTCATCCCTTATTTTCTGTTTAGCATTCCGCAGTTGCTCCTTTTCTTGTTCTGAGAGATTCCCCATTTTGCAATACTTTAACATTTGTCAATCCCTCTAAATAATTCTTTACTGTTTAACCATATCTCCCTTTCTGTTATTTCCACCTTAGTTTTTAACTCCACTTTAATTATATCTCACTCCCTAGCTATGTTTTCAGAAGAAAATTCTATCTTCTCTAGTAGCTCCTGAATTCATTCAAAAACCCATTCCTTGAATTCCTCTCTCTCCAACTGATAGGTTGGAAAGCACCAGTGCCTCATTTTTATTTCATTACCATGCTGTTTTATTTTAGTTATTATTGGCACATGATCTGAAGTAGTTACTGGGTGCATTTCAAGACCTTCAATTAAGTGCACATGTTCCTGTGAGATATATAAATCTATCTAACCTAGCCCAGTTTTTGTATCTGGGTGAGTAATATGCAAATTCACTCCTAACTCATAGTAGTGAATTCACACCTTCCATGCCAAGCATTTTCATAAATTTCTTCAAAAATCTACCTTCCTTTGTTATATTTTCCCTTCTGTGCTCCCCCCAGACACATCTTCCCTATTGCAAACCAAATTCCAGTCTCCACCTATAAGTAATATTCTTTGCTTAAAGTTGATTATTTCTCCCAGAATTTTCTTAAGCTCCATTATAGGAGTTTTATGGGGGATGTAAATGCATGCCAGTATAATCCTCCTCCCTAGCCAGTAGCCCCTTAGTACTGTGTATCTTCCATTATTATTTTTTTTTCCTCTTCTATCACTGTTGGGGCTCCACTTGCAATTAATATACGTACTCCTCTTTTCCTTTGCCCCAGATATTCCACTGAATAACCATCCTGAAAACTTTTCTTTAACAAATTCACATGTTCAGTGCTTTCCAGCTGTCTCTGCTGTAGCATAGCTATTTGCACTCTATATTTTTAAATATAATTCACTACTCTTTCGTTTTATGTTTTTTTGTAAGACCATCCAAATTGAAAGACATTACAGAAAGCATCATTTTCTTATATAGTTATTAATGCCACCTTTTATAACTGCTTTTTTGTTAAATGTCTAGTTTCTACTTTTATGTTACATGTATGTAATGTTTGCAAGGTTGTGCTTTTATACAGTTGTTTCTTGACATATCCACTTGTGCCTATGTCACATCTTACATAACTTTTTGTTTTTTGGAAAGCCCTCAAACAGAACAAACAAACCTCCAAATAAAATCTCCTAAAACCTATTAACTTAATAACACACATATACCTATGCACATCTTCAAATATTGAAGTCTTTGCTTCCTAATAAGAACATTAGTTCTAAGTTGATAGCTACACAGACAGGCTAAAGTTAACCAAAAAGAAAGATGCATGATACAGCCTGTGCTACTAGTGAGTGCTGTTTGATTTTGTATGTCTGTATAGCTTTCACAGTTGAGAAAACACTGAAGTAAGCACTTTCTCCAAGCCATTTCTCTCTATCAGATTGTCTTATAGTGACAAGTAAACCAGACACAAAACTGCTAAGGGTACCTTGTTTATCAGGGAAAAAATAAGACTTACAATATTCAGTATTCTTTTTCATTTACATGCTTTGTAATAAACTTGTTTCTGGATAATGCCTAGGGTTTTAACCCAGTCACAAGCATGGGAAAAAGGACACTGATTTTTCTTTTGTCACACTCTCTTAACCAGACCCTTCCTCTCTCCCACCATATCCTCCCCCCCCCCTTTTTTTCCTTCATTGCAGTGCCTACATTTCTTAAAACTGAACAAAGAAAAGGAGAGAAGAATGAAAAAAAAAAAACAAAAGCACATGTTTATATTAATATCCCATGCATTTTAAACAGAAAACACTTTACTTCAGGTCTAATTGGTTTTGCATCATCTTTAAAGCTGTCACACCTGAGAAAACCCCTGATTGTTTTCAGAGAGTATTCTGTCCTAGCCAATTTCTCTGTTCTTTTTTTCTCCTCAGTCAATCCCCTTCCACCAGAGAAGACCAGCTGCAGAAGTGCTACTTAGTATACTCACATGCATCTGCTAGAAAAAAAGAATCATATTATTCAGTATTCTTTTTCATTTGCTTGCTCTCTGTCTCTCTTAAAACAAAGGTCCTTCCAATATTTCCATATTTTCTTGTTCTGTCATATGTCACAAATGTAACTATATAATAAATATAAATAATGTAATTGTAACCCCACATTGTTACTGATTTTATTACTGTTCTTCTCCATCACCCAAATTCTCTCTCTGTACACTCAATTCTTCTAGTCAATTCTCGTGCTCCATTCCTTCTCTCCAACAATTTCTGTTGAAATACTGGAAAAGGTTTCACAGGTACAGTCTCTCTGTGGTCTTTATTACCAAAAGAACCAGAAACAGAATCTCCTTCTGTTTCACAGCTCAATTTTTGTTGGGCAAACTTTTGTATTGCCTCCTTAGCATGCATTTCATCAAAAAATGATTTTGCCCCTCCAGAGAAGAATACCTTCAAGACAGCTGGATACAGCAGTTTGACTCTCACACCTGAGTCTCAACATTTTCTGAATAGTGGAATGAATTTACTTCTCTTTTGCCTGGTGTACAAAGAGTAATCATTCTCCTAAAACACACTACTATCTCCCACTTTTAGTATTTTGTCCTCCTTCCACAGTTTTGTTCGAATCAACTCCTTTTGCTGGTAGAATTGCATCCTTACTATTATAGATCTAAGTTGCTTTCTTCTGGCTAGGTTTGGAGCATACACACAATATGCCCATTCAAATAACAGTTCCTGTTGTGGAATACCATTCCAGTTGCTTATTTGTGCTTTCATAAGTTAATGCAGTCTGTTTCTTCCAGCTTCTCAAGTATAGATGAAAATCTCAGGTTTTCTCTATGTGCTCTGTCATCTAATTCTGTTAGTTTTTGAAACATCTCTTCCGAGCAGTCTCATACTCAGCCAAACCTTTCTTCATTTTGACCTCTGATTTTTGCAGCTTTATCATCTCACCTGAATATCTGTTTAAAGCTTCTTCCATTTGTTCCAGCCTTTTGTTGTTTGTATTGATATATTCTACCAGTGTTTTGTTTATTTTAACCAGGTGTGGGACACCACTTGTGACAGGCTTGAGTCTCGACATGCTCTCCAGCAACTGACCCTGCCTGGTTCTTGTCAGTTTGCAGTTGCAACCCATCTTGTGATGTGTGTTTGCATTTGGGTTTACATTTGATTAGATGATACCTGTGATGGGAATTGTTGGGTATTGTGTCAAGGCTCAGGAGGCTGTGTGTATGGACTGCCAATTTCCTTCCTGGCCTTCCTGAAGAGTGAAAAAAAGTCAAAAAAGTTTAGAAGTTTAAGAAGGCAAGGCCTTTGGCCAAACTGGGTTGGATCCAAATTCTGAATGCAAATATATATCCTTTTATGATTATCTCCTTTGGGATGGCCATTCCAAGGCTTCTCAGAAAGCTAGATAAGGCTTGTGGCACTAATGGGCTGGTATTTTCCAGGGTCTGAAGAGGGACCTGTCAGCCCGTCACGACCACATGGCAGTGCGTATCCTGAGGTGAGGTCTGAGGTAAGGTAATGTCTAATTAAGGTTGAAATTCCTAAGTGGGTTTATGATTCTGAGTTCATGAAGCACACAGCGGGGACGGGGACACCTGTGTTGGGCGCTGTGCTTTGCCTTAGTTGGAGCAGTTTGGGGGGAGATGTTTGAGGGCTATGGTCCTCTCTCAACTCGGGATCTCCTTTCTCTGTGTGGGGGGAGGGGGGGGGAACCTGTCATAGACCTGGTAATTGTGTATGTTGTTAGGTATGTGGACATCATTTTTGAACTTCTTCTGAGCATATCTGGGAGTTTCCTCTGGGGTTTCCTAACATAGCCTAAGATAGCAAAGAAGGCCCTTTTTAGTCCTTTTTTGATTTTTTGGTGATTCTCTCAATTTTTTGATTCAAAATTTGCCTACTTGATTTTATGAGAGCTTTCTTAGTTTTTTTTATAATGATCAAGCTCTCCACCTTCTTTCAGCTTTCTTGTTGTAGTGTTTGTTGCTTTGTTTTGGAGCTTGTTTATGGCTTGTTTTGCCTTTGGTACAAGAGAGTTTAAGTTTGTCAGCGGGATGAGATTTTTCTTGGTATTGTGTAGGCTGCAAAGTAAAGGTTGTTTGTAAATTGTTCAGCGGTTTGTGGCTTGTGGATGGCTCGGCCTGTGGTTTTTCAGGACACTGTTTTGAGAAGTGGTAAATTTTTTCTTTTGTTTTGAGAAGTTTCATTTTTGAGTTTGATTCACTGTGGGATGAGGACTTGGGATGAGAGCGTCAGTTAGATGATATGATCACCAGTGAGGGGATCTTGATCCAGGTGAACTGATAGATCCCATGTTGTGATGATGAGATCAAGTGAATTTTGTGAGATTTGTTTGGGGATGAGTTCAGGTTTGTTCTCCATGGTTGGGTTTATGAACTCCTGGATCTTTTTGGGGTAGTTGGTCCTTATGATAGTGGGAGTGTCATAGATTAGAGTAAGTTTTGAGTCTCTATGTGTGGTCTTACTGGAGATACATTTATCCTCCAATGTTTTCCAGGAAGGCCGTGAGGTTCCTGAGTTTGAGAGTGAGGTGTGGTTGCAAGACATGAAGCAGAGCAGTCTTGCCTGTGCTTAATTGCCTCTTTGGTCTCTTGGAGTTTGCCGGCTCCTGATGCCTGGAGTTGTAGTGTCCTGGTGTGGCTGTTCCTTGCCCCTCCCACTCCAGTTTCCGAGGTGTCTTGGGGCGGGCATTTTATTGACTTGAAACCTTATGGTGCTGTTTTTCTTGGAGTGCTGGGAGGAAAGGGGGTTTCACCAGGCCCACATTCGAGCTTCTGGATGGGTGTCAGGCATAGCAGAGAAGGCATCTTGAGATTGAGACTTCTGGCATTGAGCAGCATTACCCTTTACTTTTCCTTTTTGGTTGCATCTGTTGATAGGTGGTTAGAATTTGAGCCTTGCTAAAAGGCACTATGGGGTAGCAGTCCCTTTTGAGGGGTCCGAGGTTCCCCAGGGTGACAGGTGCAAGCGGTGGCCGCGGTCAGAGCGTGGCTTGTCCAGCATCCCATCAGTGTCATGAACGATCGATCCCCTGGCGTCTGTATACACTTGTCTTGTATCTTCCTGTAGGTTATTGGAAGTCATCTGTGAAAGGTGCATTACTTTCTGCTGAACAACTGCAGAACTCTTCCCTGGCATTGTTTCTTCCTCACTTTGTGTAGATGATCTTTTCCAGGTCTTCTGTGTTTCTTTATTCCTGGCATCCAGGCAGTGTACTTATTAGCCAGCTACTGAAATTTACCTATAAACTCACGTCTACTGGCCTTCTCTGCTAAGTTTCTGTTTTCACACTGGGAGCGCTAGAAACAAGCTGTTACTCAGTGTGCAGCCATCTTGGAAGTCTTGAAACAAAAATAGTTTTGGGAAATGATGACACCCAGAAAGAAATAATGGTTCATATAGCAGTCTAAAATGTTTTAACAGTTAGTGCAGAATTTAGAGGTCATACCCAGGCATATGAAGTATCATGTCTGGAATGAAACATTGACACTAATGCCAAGATGATAGGTTTAAGTGCTGTCTCTGGTATTAAATTTGAATGAGCAAAATATACATTTTACTCATCTATGTTAACTCCGGAAGGAGCCTAGATAAGGTATACATTGCCAATGAACATGTTTGTTTATATATTATAGTTAAAATATATCCAGTACTAGTTTTGAGCAACCGCCGTTTGGAGTGTACTACACACATTAGCATCCTCTTGTTTAGAAAAATATTGGTGGTTTCCTGTATGTTATCTCAGATAAGAAGTTTCATCATATTGATCACTGCTGCAATAGCTTTAGCTCTGTGGGTAATATCTTGCCAAGGATATAACAGCCAGCTACCCTCCAAAGCTTCAGGGCATCATCCATGTGCCCACACCATCAATCACCTTGAGCTGTGCTGACCAAAAAGACAAGTTTCGGTGCCAGGCCATTCAGAGCTTTCCTGCAGTCAAATTGTATGTTCCTCTGAAGCTTTCAAGGATTGATGGTCAGCTTGTGCTGTTTCTTTGCTAGGCTGATAAGTTGCATTTGGAGAAAAAAAAGTCTTCCATTTTAAATTAGTTTGTTCAATAATAACTCTTTCCTGTTTAGCTAGGAGTTTGTGTTTTATTGGGCTGCCATAAGACTGTATTGCACTTTGAAATGAGATCACTCACTCTGTTACTTTAAAAGTGGTTTAAGTATTTGAAAATCATTTTTTCTTTGAAGAAATTGTGTTTATTTTAAATATGGTGGGAGGCAATCTGTTTAAAGTGTCTTTTTACTGAGTTTGTATATGAAAAAAATACTTTTAAAGATTTGAATATTTTAGTGGCTTTTGCTGCTTGTTTTCCATGGGAAAGCTGCACCATTTTTGGCTTGAACATGAAACAAATTGTCAGTCCCATGGTTGGTCCTTCTTCCAGGCACTGATGAAACATACACCTATGCTGACTTATACAGTAATACTTTAGATGAGCACCTGTACAATTGTATTGACTCTGCCATACTTGATAGAACCAAAGCAAGATTTTCAAGGAAAAACAAACCTGCCTAGTGGACAACTGTTATTAATAATTTATTATTTTTTTTTTATTTTACATTTGTTGATCAGGATAGTCCGACTGGATACATGTCCATTTTCAGTGGAGGCCCAGGGAGAAAAGCTCCAAAGGAAGTTATACAGGCAAAATTGACAATAGTACACACTAAAGAACAATTACAAGCAATTTAAACACCGTCGATTAGCCACATGGAGTGTAGGTTATATAATCTAACATGCTTAAAGTCTGGTTAACTAAATTACAATACAGTAGATATACATTAACAATATTATACTGGTACCCCAGTGTTACCAAATATTTAGTCAGGCTTAGCGCAAGGGCATAGCCATTGAAACTCGAAGTACTGCTTGAGGGATTTCTTGAATTGAGATAGGGTAATGTATATTGTAATGTCAGCAGGTAGCGAGTTCCAAGTTTTGCCTACAGAGTTGGCAACATGGAGTCCCCGGCTGAGTTGTTGGATATGGTGGTTTGTACTACAAGTCTATTGGATGAGCAAAGTGGTCTGAGGTTGGGGACAGATGATGTTTTTCAAAGCAGGTGTATTTTTAGGTTGGTTAAGTACTTTATGAGACACAATAAATTGGTTATACTGAATCTGCCTACATAGGTCTAGCCATCCTAGATTTTTTAGGTTTATGCAGTGATGTGTTCTGTAGGGCAGGCCAGTGGCAAATCTAGCTGTGCTATTGTAACAGGCAAGAGAGTCTGTTAAGTTCAGTTTTATTTAGGTTGGCAAGTATAGGGGAAGCATAGAAGAGGGTGGAGAGTAGATGGGAGCGGGCAATGGCAGTCCTAGCAGGTGGGGTTAGGAATGGTTTTATTCTATATAGTGAGCCCAGTTTTTTATTAATGGATTTTATCATTTTATTAACGTGAGCATCAAATTTGAGATTGTTGTCAACAATTACCCCAAGAAATTTCGTTTGCACATCTGAGGAGGATATGGTGCCATTGTTAGACTTAATGGAGAAAGATATCACCGGGGATTTTTGGGTGGGGGAGAAAAGTAGTAGCTTTGTTTTGTTGGGATTTAGAATAAGACATCAGTCAGCAAGCCAGTTTTCAACTAGGTTGAAAATACACTGAGTACTTAACTGCAGCTCAGCCTGGGTGGTACCAGTGCAGATCAACGTGGAGTCGTCTGCATACTGAATGTAGTTAGCATTTGGGATGACAGCATGGAGATCATTAATAAATATGGAAAACAGCAGTGGTCCAGAATAGACCCCTGGAGGACACCTAGGGTGTTGGGTAAGAGGTTGGATAGATTGTTCTGCCATAGTATGGCTTGTTGTCTATTGTGGAGATAAGATTGGAACCATCGAAGGGAGTGATGACCTAGGGACATTTTTGTCAGGTTGTGGATAAGTAGATGGTGGTTAACCCTGTCAAAAGCTTTAGAGAGATCCAAAAAAGGGCTGAGGATAGCTTGTTATTGTTTATGTAATGATTTATATCATTAGTGAAGGCGAGGAGGGCTGTGGTGGTACTGTGATGTGGTCTAAAGCCATGCTGAGATTTAGCCACTAGATTGTTCTGGGTAAGGAAGTACAGAAGGTGTTTGTGGACGCACTTTTCCATGATTTTTGCCAGTGGTGACAAGATGGCTATGGGTCTATAGTTAGATAATTCAGTAGAGCTACCACCTTTATGGAGAGGTATGACACGAGATATTCACAGGTAGAGGGGACTTTGGCTTCAGATATGGATCGATTAATTAGAACAGAAATGGGGAATGCCATAGAATCTGCTGCTTTTTGTAAAAATTCAGCGGGGAGAAAGTCAGCGGCTAGGGTGGTAGGTTTTAGTTTTTTGATCAGATTACGAATGAAAGATAGACAGGTTGGAAGCTAAAGGAGGACTGAGTGCTGAGACTGGTATCCTGAGTGTTGTTGGAGTTCAAGGGTAGCTGGCTAGATAAGGCTTGGATGAATAAGCTATGCAATAGAAGAAAGAAACCTGTGTCTAAGAGTAGGAAGGAACAGTCTCAAAACTGGAAATACTCCCTCCTCAACTTAAACAAGCAAATAAGACTCAACGTGAAGTCCTCGAAAGCAGGCTTCCCTAACTAAGGATAACCACAAGGCAGTCTTTAGTTACATCCATAACTTCAAACATAAGGTCCAGATTTGCTCTGAACTGGTACTACATATACAGAACCTGTGGATATAGCAAACCTGTTAGCTGCCAGCTTCCCTGAAAACTTCAGTCCCCTGTCCCCGCAACATATACCCCAAAGCATCCCTAACACCTGTTCTCCCACCTAGTATCTACAATGAGCAGGTCTTAAACACTCTGTCCAAGGCCAAAAACACAGCATCTGTGGCACCAGACAATATCCCGGGCTGTATTCTGTATGGGTAAAAGCAGGAATTAATACCACCATTGGGCACACTTTTCAATCACAGCCTAAGCACTGGCTTCATTCCAGCAGAATAGAAAACCGCTACCATCATCCCTTTGCACAAAGGTGGTTCATCCACAGATCCTGGCAACTGTAGACCCATTAGCATGACCAGGTTTATCTGCAAGGCCATGAAACAAATCATCATGGACCTTATTAACAAAGATATAGGAAATTTCCAAACAATCAACCCCACTCAGTTTGGCTTTGTCAAGGGGAGATCATGCCTGTTAAACTTGGTGGACTTCTTCGAAATAGTCACCAAAGCCTTAGATGAGGGCAGATCTGTGCATACAGCCTACCTAGACTTAGCCAAAGCCTTTGATACAATTCCTCACTCAGGCATCATTGATAAACTCACCCAGCTGGGTATCAACCCATATATTGTCAGGTGGGTTGCAAACTGACTCACTGATAGAACTCATACTGTCAAAATAGGAGACTCCACCTCCTCCAGTAGACCCATAGCCAGTGATGTTCCACAGGGATCAATTCTGGGACCCTACCTACTGTTCAAATCTATTTCTCTGAAGTACAGGCTAAAACTAAATGGCAGTGGCTGACAAAGTTTGCTGATGACTGCAAACTGGGAGCGATCAATGAAACATCTAGCGATGTCAACATCTTGCAAGAAGGTCTTGCACAGACTAATGACTGGTGCCAAAGTCATGGTCTTGAACTTAATGCAAAAAAATGCAAATTCTTCCCCTTTGGCATGGGTGATGTTCCTGCAAACTACCACATCAATAGAAATACCCTAAGTACACAGTCAGCGGTGAGAGATCTGGGCACACAGGTTGACAGCAACCTTAATTTTGATCACCACATCTCCACAGTGGTAAGAAGGGCATTTTATATTGCTCATCTCATATGTAAGGGCATTTATTCCAGAAAAAAGGAGGTTATAACCCCCCTGTACTCTTCCCTCATCAGGCCAATAATAGGGTACAATGCTCCCTTTGGTATGTTCCTTTCCAAATTACTACAGCAATTGGAGAGACCACAACTCTTCCTTATGAAGAAAATTCAACGTCTTCAAGATCTGCCTTATGTGGACAGACTTGAAATCATTCTCACTTTAATCTGTGTCATACAGACTTCTCAGAGGCGTCCTGTGCCTTGCATATAAAGCAATCTCTGACCTGGCTTTAATGGAAATGCTGCACATTTGCAAGTCAAATAGCACACTCCACTCACTCAAAGGACCTTTACCTGGTATGTGACATCAACAGAACTTGCTGGAGATACAGATTTGTGTCAGAGAGGTTGCCCCACCTTTGGAAAAACCTTCCTGTTCATGTTAAACAAAGCCCCCTCTTTAAGCGTAATTTGGACGGTTGGATCGGTAACTGGAAAGTCACCGCAAGGATACAACCTGTGTCCTTCTTGGACAGGGGCAATAGGTGCTGATTTTAGTGTCTGCTTAAGCCAGACACCCTTGGGACCATGGGTTGAATTTGGCTAGACTTGAGGGCCCTGGGGCCGTAAGCCTAGTAACTCCTATGATCCTATAAAAAGAAGGTTAAGCAGAGAGCCTTTGCCATGAGAGCAGACTAGCAGTTTGCCTCAGCTGCAAGTGAGCGTGACTACTGTGGCCATTAGTTGCTCCTCAGACCACTCATTTTTACCCTGGATCCCTCTGGTGTAGCACTTACAACCACTATGAACCAGGGGTAGCCACATCCTCTTTGGTTGTTGGGTTTTCCTCAGTGGGCAAGGAAGAGCCACTATTGTCAGTCCTGGGAGATGGAACAGGGAAGGCTTCCCTATTTTGTCACAATATTGGGTGTACTTTCCTACAACGAAAATTCACTTTTTCGAAATGAGAAAGTACATCCCCACTTAAGCGAAAGTGCACTTTAATGAAAGTGCACTTTCGCTTAAGCTCACTAGACCGAACCTACTGCACCACAATGGAGGACATTGAAAAATGGGCTATGTCCTCCAGTGTGGTGTGATAGTCATGGACCTTAGGGTTATGGCATGGGTCAAGGTAAAGGGGATAGCCCTACTAACTATCCCCTTACCCTAACCCATGCCCTAACCCTAAGGTCCGTGACTATCGCACCACAGTGGAGGACATAGCCTGATTTGGAATGTCTTCCACTGTCATGTGATAGTCACAGACCTTAGGGTTAGGGCACGGTATAAGGTAAGGGGATGGTCCTACTAACTATCCCCTTACCCTAGCCTGTGCCCTAACCCTAATGTCCATGACTATCGCACCACAGTGGAGAACATAGCACGATTTGGAATGTCTTCCAGTGACGTGCGGTAGTCACGAACCTTACCATGACCCATGCCCTAACCTTAAGGTCCATGACTGCTAGCCCGTTTGGTCTAGCGGGTTCGCGAAAGTGCACTTTCACGTTAGTGTGGGTGTACTTTTGAAGTTCGAAGTAGTGAACTTCGTTCTTCAAAAGTACACCCCACAATATTATACCCATCCCTGGGGAAGCTTATGCTGCCACAAATAACACTGTTGGCCCCATTTTCTTGTCAAAAAGAAACATCCTGAAATCCAGGTCTCCCTTTCTTCCTCGCTGTTCCAAAGCAGTCAGTTACCACAAATGCATCTGACTTTGGTTGAGGAGCAGTTTCAGGAGGCATAAAAGTGCAAGGTGTGTGGGACACCATGGACTGATGCAAGTACATAAATATAAAAGAGAAGCTTGCCCTTATAAAAGCATTCAACTCTTAATCATCATTGGTCACAGTCATGTGGTACATCAACAAGAAACAGGGAACCAGGTCACACCCCCTTTGCAGGCTAGCCATGTTAACTTGGAACTTAGTTTCACACCACAGTTTCACTATACAGGCATTTTGCAGTCCATCAGGCAAGCTGAGCCAGGTCAAGGGCAGACCCTTACAAATGGAAGCTAGTTCAAGGAGACTTCCAAGATTTGATCCATCTGTGGAGAGATCTTCAAGTAGACCTGTTTGCTTCCTGTCTGAACAATCAGCTGGTAAGGTTCTGCTTTAGGTCTCCGTGGCTTTTCTTTTCCTTGGACAGGAATGTTCCTGTATGCTTTTCATCCTTTCCTCTAATATCTAGGGTACTGCTGAGGATTCAGTAGGAATCCCACAAGATCATTGTTGTTCTCTCCTGGCCCATGCATCAGTGGTTCTTCCTTCTTTTGGAAATGGTCAGGGGCAATTACCACAAGCTTTTTCACAGACTGGATCTGCTCATATTAGATCGTGTGTTTGATGCACCCTGCCCCTAGTCAACTTCACCTGTTTACTGAGGATGGGCACTGGGTACCAAAGGAGGCAAGAAAGCCTCCTACTAGAAAATAATATATTAGCAAATGCAAAAGGTTTTGTAGTTAGTGCTAACAGCATAACCAGCATCCATTCAGAGCTCGTTGTTCTCTGACTCTGTTTCTGAGTTATTATCCTACGAACTTTCTTACTCCTCCATCAAGATTCATTTATTGGTGATTTCAGCATGTCTGCTAATGGATCCTTCTCTTTCAATGCATTCTCATGTCAAGATGTTTTTGAAAGGAGTTTTGCATAAGGGGCCTCCAAGAAAACTGATGGCCCCTCCTTGGAATCTTAATTTTGTATTAAAGAAGCTAAGACTTGTTCCATTTGAACCAGCTAACTTGGCCGATTTGAGGTTGTGGCACACAGTTTTATTGATTGCTCTGACCTCTGCAAGAAAGGTGTCTGAGTTGCAAGCTCTTATAGTGTGTCAGTCCTATCTCATGTTCCATAGGAGCAGGGTTTCTTTGAGAAATAATCCTCCTCTTATGCCTAAAATGTTATCCAAGTTTACTGTAAGGCATACAATTCATCTCCCAATTTTCTTTCCTGAACCTACAATGAGGGAAAATTGATGCTCCATGCCTTGGATGTCCACAAGCAAGTCAGGTACTATCTTGACAGAACTAAATCTTTCAGATCTTTGAATCAATTGTTCATTTCTTGTGAAGGTAAGAAGAAAGGACAACCTGTTTCAAAGCAGACCATTTCCAAATGGTTGCTTAAGGCTGTTACCTTTTGTTATACTCACCACAACAAAACTATTCCAAGGTGGGTCAAGGACCACAATACCAGGGCCTTGGCTTCATCTATTGCCTTTTTGGAAAGTTTTCAAGAAGCAGCAATTTGGTTCTTTGCACATACCTTTACAAGGCATTATAAGCTTGATTGCTTCTCTAGATTTAGATCAGGCTTTTGTAGGGCCATTCTCCAGGGGCTCCTGGACCCTGACCCTTCCACCTCCCAAATGTAATAAACTAGGGTAATTTACCGTAATAGCCAAGGCTACTACAGCAGTGATCAGTATGATGAACATAGTACATTTGTGCAAGTAGCTTAACATAACAGTAGATGTTTCAGTGGTCATTACTGCAGTAGCCGCTCCTTCCCTCCACTCCCCCCCCCTTTTTTCTTTTTGATTTGTTGTTTATGCCGGGGTGTGAATACTTATTTTTGATTGTTTCTAGTGTTGCCCTTTCAGGGCTCAGCCACCCTCTCTATGTTGCCATTAAAGTTCTGAAGGGCTTGGCACCCAAACCTGTCTTTTTAATCAGCTCAGCTCAAACTGCCTGACTGGTTTGGGAGTGCAGATGCCCTGAAGCTGGCCATCTGTTATAGACTTGGTAGGATGTTGGATGTTTATGGTTTGGCCAGGCACACCACACTTGCAAAGCATATAGTTCTGGTTACTGTTCAGTTGCTTTGCTGTTGGTTCGCGATACAGATACTGTGTTGTCCGTATAGGGGGATTTGGTTAACCCCTGTTTTTCGTATTTACCAACTTTTGGAGCAGTGGAATATGGATTTTTGCATCTGATTTGTCCTGGGGAACTCCCTTTTTGCACTACAACAGAAACTACATATTCGCTGGATATTTTACTTTCGGAGTTGGAGAAGGCCTATGGTGGAAATCTATCGGCGTACAACAATATAGCGAGAGGCTAGAGGGTTTGCTTTCATCTTGTATTAGCAGTGCTTCCAGTTGTTTAGCCTATGGACATATTTGTTGTGGTCAGAACAACATCTTTTGGATGATAAAATTTATGTCCTTATATCAATGTGGTTGCGAACAGCCACGCACATCCTTTTCATGTATTCAACCATATATATCAAGCTAGGGGATTGCAAGGTACTGTATCTAATTTTCTTTTATATACAGGCAAAAAACACTTGACTTTTTGGTTTTGACATTACAACTATCGGAGAGGGTTTATGTGCCATTTTGGGCTACAATTGCTGGGATTATAACAACATTTGGTACATGGATTTAAGTGTGAAACAAACATTTTGCCCGGGACATATGGCCACATGATTATGATCGAGGAATGACTGTGGGTCATTTTGGAGTAGTTTTTCATATGCTTGGGTTTACAAGGAATGTGAAACTATTTTTTCGAACTGTGATATCTGAACTATAATATATTTTACATGTATTAGTATAACTACTCAGGTTTATCAGCAGTATAAGTTCTTGTGCATGAATGTATGGGTAGGGATTTAATGTTGTATTTGTATGAGATATGCGCATTGTGGAGGATTGGAAATGTGTTGCTTTGAATATTATATGTAGTTATACACTATATGAATGGTTCCTTGCTAGATAGGAGTCACTAAGTTTATGTTAAACACCATAAAGTTATCTGTCATACTATACAGAGAGTATACTTACAGTTCTATGAAAAATTTTGGCTCATATTACACTAATAATCATCTTGGAGGTTTATATAGTTGTTACATGTCTTTCTATATATTTACTATCCATATTACTATTGGGTCAATATATAGAATTATATCTATTATAAACAGTGGACCCATGTCTGTGCTTATGTGATATCTGGATAGAAAATATTTTACATTAAGAGTGTTTAGTTTTGTCAGTGATACCAGACCTTTTTGTATGGGCTAGAATTTAGCAATATTACAACATGAGACAGGTATACTGACAAACAGAAGGGACAAGCTGGTCCAGAGATTAGGGATCCATGTTTTATGTACATAGTTATAAATGTATGTGAATTTAACATAAATGACATTCACATCTATAAATGATAGGTGTAACAAACACAATATAAGGGGAAATTAATGGATATAATAAGAATAATACGTCCTAGTTAGTTCCCTATTGAAAAATGATGACAAATAGGATGTTTTGAACATTATATGGTAAGTTATATATTATATGAATGTTCATTTACTGTATGCTGGTTCCAGAGTCTATGTGAAATATTAACAGGCCATCCACTGCTACATATGGGAGATGTACAGGAGATATTCACAACTCTGTATAAAGCTTTAGCCTAATAACATCAACAACCATTTTTGAGATATACACAGTGATTATCTGTCTCTCCCATATTCAGAATTCTCACTATTATTGGGTCATTATATACAATCATTACCATTATACATAGGATTGTTTACAGTCCTTTCAAATAACAGTTTTTTATATTCCTGATTGGAAATATTGTATTCAAACTGTATTTCACAAGGGTGTCTAGATCCCATGCCGAATTCACAATTTGGTGTATATAATTTTCTATATAGGGGTTGTTAGGAAACCATGTCCAGGTCTAAGGCCTAAATAATCACATGATTTTTTAGGTCATGAAGATGTGGATATAATTTGACAAAACAGTGGTCCTGAATTATAAGACTCACAATTTGTGTTTTTACAAATAGTCTTACACAAAGTATGGTCTCACAAGGGGGACTTTAGAACTTGATACACCTCTTCTGATCCCATTGGACAAATCATACATTTTGAACTGTATACAGACAGGTGGATCTGGAGTCTCCTTCATTATTGATTACTTTATGGTGTTGCTGTTATCAGATTGATGTCTGCATAATATTGGTCATTAAAAATCTGAATCCTGTAACAATATAAATACGCTCCTTTGATCTCATGGTGGACATATTAAATTTTACATTTATATTAGATGAAGTAATATTGATACCTATTAGGGCCAATTCTAATATTTGTCTGACTAGGATTATTTATCCATTTCAAACCATTTTGAATTCTCAATTGTTTTATGCCCACTGACACCAATAGATATGGATTTGGAGAACATTCTTCATGGGTTATGTGCCGATAGGGATGACATTGGAATCTTTGGAATAGATAACATACCAGGCAATAATCAGAATGGCTCCATAACAAATCCTTCTAATGGTTGTGATATGGCCTTTAACAAACTGAGCAAGGGCTTGAAGAATTTAAGAGCCAATATCTGGCATTTAAGATTATTTTGAGCATACATAAATAGGGAAATAACTCCAAGAGGCCTGAGAATTCACTTGCAACCTTTAGTTGGCAGGTCGGAGGACAGACTAACTAAAGAATGGAACCTAGCATTACAGCAGGCCTCTATGATGTTTGTGAAGATACTTGCTTCATACTATGAAAGAATGGTTGATATTAACCTAACTGAGGTGAAAACCTGTTGTGAGGAATGTAAAAAATATGAGTCATTACCTATGTATGCAACTTCTGTAAACAAACTCACCAAAGAATTGGCTATCTATGAAAAACAGACTAAAGAAAGGAAAATTCGAAAATTTAATAGGGACATCACTGATTATCAAAGAGGACGTCCATTTGAATCTTTCAGATCAGTTAGATTTACAGACACCAGTCAGGGAACAGCAAACAATAGGCCTAGAAAGAGACCCAGATCAATTCTTAAGACCAATGACAGGTTTTTTATCAGCACGTCAGGGGAAGAATCCTCCTGTATGGACAATGACAGTAGCAGTTATCGTGAATCACCTAGCCATAAGAAATCCAATGCCTTACACCCTTTAGACATGGGAAAAGGCGGCAGGGAGGCCGCAAACACAAGCATGAGTACAAGAACAAATTTTGTGGAAGGGCTGATACAGACACTGTTGAAATAACTGACAACAGGTATCAAATTGTGTTGAATTTATCAGATGTAAGACATACAAGTGAACAAGAACAACTACTCAGTAAAGGCCTTGGGTTTATACCTGGTTTCTTTTCTGATGAATATAATATAGTTAATGATGTGCTATCTTTTTGTCGTAACCTTAATCTAAAGTTATTTTTTACAGATAAAACCTCTCAAAGATCTGAGGAATTCAGATTTCTCAAATCTAAATTCCAACCACCCATGAACAAACGTGTCTATATTCCTTCAGTCGGTACTCAGGGATCTACAATTCCCACATAGGGAATCATGTATTATGGGTCAAAATACATCTCCATCTGAAAAGGTTGCTATGGATGAATTAAGGAACAACCATAAGATTGCTATTCTGCCAGCTGATAAAGGAGGTGTGGTAGTTGTTATGAACATGGGATATTATTTGAATAAGGGCAGGGGACAACTTGCAAATACTCGATGTTATATGCATATGTCTATTAATCCTACTGCTGTATTCAAGAAAGAAATTGATACCTTTTTAAACCAAGCGGAGGAGGAAGGTATTATCACCATGAACACTGTGAAACATCTTACTGTCACAGACCCCCAAAAATAAATACTTTACCTTCTTTCTAAAATTCACAAATCCCTTTCGAAACCTCCAGGGAGACCTATCGTGTCTGGCATAGGTTCCCTAACTGAACCTCTATCGGCCTTTTTAACACATCATTTGAAACCCTTACTTACTTCTGTTAGAGCCAGGTTACGGGACACCACTCACTTCCTTCAGATTATACTGGATACACAATTGGAGCCAGGATGGTTAATGTGTACATTGTATGTGAAATCTCTAGATACCAGCATACCTCATTGGGCTGGACTACAGGCTTTACAGTATTGGCTTGAACATTCGGCATTGTACCCACCTGGATTCAACACATTATTGGTATGTATGGCGGAACACGTTCTTAATAAAAATGTCTTTTATTTCCAGAGAGAGTGCTATTGGCAACTACAGGGCACTGCTATGGGGGCATCCTTTGCTCCCATATATGCAGACCTCTTCATGGCCTTTTTTGAAGAATGCATGAGCTATGATTCCCTTCATAATCTATATATGTTGGAGATTGACATCTGGCGCAGATATTTGGACGATTGCTGGATGGTGTGGCGGGCAGATCAGGCATACTTACAGGAATTTGTTGAATATTTGAATGGAAATGTATGGGGCATTGAGTTAACAGTAACATCAAATCAGGATACTATTGATTTTCTGGATGTCACAGTATATAGGAATGAAGATCATACTCTGAACACTAAGACACATCGGAAATATCCACAGTACAATACTCTGCTCCATGCGTCCAGCATGCATCCGCACCACACCATCCGGAATATACCTAAATCTCAGTTTATGCGTATCAAATGCATTAGTTCATCAGAACAGGATTTTGAACAAGCCAGATTAGAACTTTACCGTAGATTTAAAGACAGGGGATATAGAGAATTAGATATACTTAGAGCAAGTGAATGGTCCACTACTCAAGATAGAAATACACTGTTACAGAATAGAAAACAAACAACTACACTGGAAGACTCTACCCTCAGGTTTGTGACTACATATGGAAGGAATCACAATGTTATTAGAAACATATTGGACACCCACTGGAATATACTTTTGGCCAATGAATAATTAAGAAAACTTTTAGGTCCTAAATGCATGTTTTCATTTAGATGTGGAAAAACATTAGGAGGTCTCTTTTCTCACTACAAACATAAGGAGAGTGGGGGCAATATATCAACAAATGACCATGACTGGAGACAAACATTTGGGCACCTTCCCATGTGGTCATTGTGGTTCATGCTCACATGTAAGTAAATTGAAGGAATTCACCAGTGCCAACACTAACAGAGTGTATGATTCCAGGGTGTTTGGAAACTGCAGTAGTAGTTGGATCATCTATTTAGCAACTTGCCAATGCAAAGCTTTTTATGTGGGCCAGACCTCCCGCTCACTCAGAATAAGAATGACTGAGCATAAAAGTGACATTCGAAATAAGAAAGAAACTAATGCCTTATACAGACACACTATTAAACACACTAATGCTAATTTTATGTTTATGATTATTGATAAAATCACAGGGGTTAGAAGTAACCAACAAGGTTGGCATACCATCCTAAACCATAAAGAGAAATACTGGATCATTAACCTTGGGGGACTTTTTCCCCCAGGCCTTAATGATCACTTGTAAATAGCTCTATGATGGTGTGTATATATATATATATATATATATATATATATATATATATATATATATATATATATATATATATATATATTTAGACAACTTACTAGCTTGTGGTTATTGTGGGCTAGTCTTCCTTGTAGGCCCTAATATATTTATAATCAGCTAAATATGTATGTGTTCACTTTTGATATTGTGGAGCATGTCTTCTGATTAATATTGAATATACCAGGATATTCCATTTGGGTATGTAGGAATTTTAGAATATATAAAATACTGGAGAATGGGATGGGACGCTGTCCTTTTAAATTTCTTGTTTATATATGACCTATTAACATATACACTTACACACACACATATATATTACCAAATGCTTTGTATTTAATTAATATTATACACAGGATTTAATGATCATTTGTGAATAGCTTTAAAATGGCATGCTTATTTTGACAACCCACTAGCTCATGGTTGCTGTGGGCTAGTTTTCTTTGTAGGGCTCAATATGCTGATAATCAGCCAAATATGTATGTGGTTATTTTGATATTGTGGAGCATGCTTTTTGATTAAATATTAAATATACCAGGATAGTCCATTTGGTATGTAGGAATTTTAGATTGTATAAAATACTGGAGAATCGGATAGGACGTTGGTCCTCTCAAAATTTCATGTTCACATAGGACATACTAATATATATATATATATATATATATATATATATATATATATATATATATATATACACACACACACACACACACACATATATAAATTTTTTACATATGCTTTGTATTTAACCAATATCATACATGATTTTTCACATGCTAAGGTATTATACTTTATGAGCAAAGCATTGTATGAGGAATATAGGATATGCTCCCCAGGTAGAGTTGTATATGGCAAACATGATGCATTTCGGGAGATTAACATTGTTTATATATATAATTGGATATATGTGTTTCTTTTAAAGACTTATTTTTGTTCCATTATAATATGGGGTCTTTTTGTTTTGAGATTATTTGTGCACTAAATAATATGCTTGAACTTAATTTCATGTTTGAAACGTAATAATGTACTCTAACCACTATGTTGGGCTGTGCCATGTTTTCCACTGGTTGGGGATATGTATAAATACTTATCACTTCTAAGAGGGGAAACTTTACCCACTGATGAAGGCTTGATAGCCGAAACCGGTTTGGAGATATTTTCAAGAAGAATATGGAATAAATACTATCTTTAAACTTTATTCAAAAGTTCAGTGTCTTAGTATTGCATTTTGCTGGCCACTGGTGTTTGGATGTTTATGATTTGACCAGGCACACCACACTTGCAAAGCATATAGTTCTGGTTTTTGGTAGAATATAACCCATATAGCTAAGGCTGTAAAAAGCAAAAATGCTGTTATGGTAAGTTTACTTACACAACTGTACTTTTGCTGCCTAGTGTAAAATAACTGAAAATAAGTTGACTAATATAAAGCAGAATCTGCAGGCCCTACTAGGGACTGAATGGGCGTAGTGTAAGAAAAAAAATAAGATTTGAAATGGTGGTATGTAAATATGTAAAAGGCAAGATAATATGAGAAAAAAGATTTGTTAGAAAAGCTACAAAATAAAATTCATGATGATGATGATGATGAAATTCAGGAAATGGAGGAGGAAGTTCAACAATTGCTTGGTAATCTGAGTTCTTGCAGAAATCTTTAAAGGACCATAGTTTCATAGCTAGATACTAGGCATGTAGTCCAAGAGACCATTAAGGGGGCTAGTCCAGTTTCCCAGTTACCTTGGTGCACTCTCTCGTTAAGTGACACACAAGACAAATGGATGCTGAGGGAATGAAACTCTCCACTACAGGAAACAGTTTAACAGCTAATATCATTAACCCTGTGCACTAACTGCCATACATTTTGTAATTCACGGGAGTATCAGCATTAGCAGTTAGTGAGAAGCTTGGCAGTCCAGGAGGATTTCAGAGTATTAACACTGCTGGTTTAGGTTGAGGGGGTCAGTTGTTATGGTTTCTATGCCTAGTGAGGGTGCCACCTGCTCTAGGTGCTTAGATATGACCTACTGGAATGAGACTGTGGGAATGCCCAGGACATACTGGAGAAATTGCTTGTTTGGGAATGTCTGGAGAAGCCTACATTATGAGCTTGAAGTACTGCCCTACACATTTGTCTGCCAACGTGACCATCACCAGTGCAAGCTATTTAGAGCCACAAATAGTAACCAGTTGATGGCTAACGTGTAAATCTTTTCTTTAGTTTGCTGGCAAGGAGTTAGTGTGCATCATGAGCATCTACCATCAGATGAGAAGATGCTACTCAGAATCAACCAGAAATTTTTCTTCAACATTTATGTGGTGGTGGTGATGATGAAAAGGGTGTTTTATTATGCTGCATAGCTTTCTTTTTCTGAACAAGTCATCAAACCAGGAAAATATGCAGACATTAATAATGAACATTCTGTACAGGTGTATTATTTTCACCTCAAATTTATGGAATCCCTTTTTTTCCAGTCCCCATTTTAATCATCAAGCTTCTCCTCAGCTGCTTATTTTGACCCACTTTTGTCCTCAAATGTAAGAATCATATGGCTTATTAGCACATTAGTTCGCTCTAAGGGCAGGAGTTGAGTGAAGGA
The DNA here is from genome assembly GCF_019279795.1 of Protopterus annectens. Lineage (NCBI taxonomy): Eukaryota > Metazoa > Chordata > Ceratodontiformes > Protopteridae > Protopterus > Protopterus annectens. The sequence goes on along the minus strand of NC_056745.1, from coordinate 664,595,683 downwards.
GGTGATAACCTCTTTTACATGGAGGATCATTTTTTTTTCTTTTATTGCCATAATGCTCCCCCTCTGCATGGCCATAGATGATTAGAAGAATTGTGCAGTGAGTCTTAATGGGGGAGGTATCACCCACTTCCAAAAATGATGTAACCTTCAGAAGACCCTGGCTTTTGCAGCAAATACGTCTGTATGATTTCTGTTGTCCACCAGGGGTTCTGGTTATAGAGTATACAACCCAGGTATGTGAACATAACCCTCTCTCAGAGAGAAGTGAGCTGGCATTGTCTCATCAGTCCATTCGCTGCCTTTCATCAGCTCCTTCATCATTTAATATACTAGTTTAACTCTGAATGTCTGATGTATAGTCAGAGCTTTAACTCTCTGTGACATAGAGTTGGCTTCTCTTCCTATATTGAAATACTGCATGTACAGTCTCAGTAATTTACTAGAGACTGCAACCATGTTAAATGTTTTATTCTCTTAAATGGACAATGACATTGTCCCTAACTCATGTGTGTACTGTCCATCTGCTGAGTACTTATAACTCTTGTCATGTTACTACTTCAGGCTACCATCCATCCATTTATAGTTAAGTCACTAGGTTAAACAGTATAAGCCCCCCAGTCCTTAGCCACTCACTACCTTATCTACCCTACTCCTGACTGACATGAAATGAACAAGAGTTCTCCATATACAGCATGTATGGGGGCGATGGCTTGTATTACAAAACAGAATTGTATCTAGTGCTCCATCATTCAGTTATGAATGATATTGTTATCCTCTTTTTTATGACATATGTATAACAGCTACTTTTATGTTATGCATATATGTAGAATGATACTAAACATTCTTAGAAGGTACTTGTTTAAAAATACATGTTTTAGTTTTTCTTCCAAAAATGTTATTACTGCAACCATTCTTTTTTTTTCAACAGGAAACAAATGAAGAGAAGCTTTACAAGATAGCAAATGAACTTTTGCAAACTGAAAAAGCATATGTTGACCGACTCAACCTGTTGGAGCATGTATGTTTTTATTTATTCATTAATTTGTTTGCATGTAATAATTTGGTGGTAGTCATGTAATTTAAACAATACTAAAATCTATATTCATCTAAGAAATATATTAGTCTTTGTATGTTTGATAACATGCATTACAAATGCTATATAAATGAATAAAACACTGTCTGATGTACTAGCTTCATTTAGGGTCTATATTATATCATTGAACGCTTAAAAAATCGAACGCTGATTGATCGACCTAATTTAAGCGAAAGCTTACAATCTTGAACTGTCAGATCAGCGATTTTTTTTTCCCAGGGAAAAAAAATCGCTGATCCAAAACACATGCAACACAAGCACACCAAACAAACCGAAATCCACACACATACACCTAAAATATGATACCTAACCCTACACTAAACTATGCACACACCACTAACTACCCACTTACCTTAACCCAAACCCTAACCCAAAGGTCCATCACTATTGCACACTCACCTCATCCGCTCCCTAACCCTAACTCACTTAAATCTGCCCTAACCCTCATGTCCACTCAATCACACACACACCTAACCCGAGCCCTAACCCTAACTCACCTAAATCACCCTAACACTCACATCCACACAATCACACACTTACCTGAATCCGACCGGTAACTTTCCACCATAACACTGAAAATACCGAAGCAACAGCAACGGACAATCAAATACTTTCCCTAGGAAAAAAATCGAGTTTCTGCTGCTTCGATATTTTGCAGTTTCGCAAAAATAAGTTCAATCAATCAGCATTCGAGGATATAATATAGACCCTTCATTTAGTGTTAGATGGTTAGAAATTGTCTGGGTAAGCATTTTTTTTTTGTAATATGATTTTTATTACAATTTTCCATATACAAATACAGATACAAATATAAGAAAATCAGACAGTTAAAAAAAAAAGGACAAAAGGAATTGCATTCACTAGCATTGTTTGCTTGTTGTCAGATACAATCAGCACAGACTGCAAGAAGAATTATTAACATTTGCTAAGCAATTGCTTATAGTTTAACAATGGACCATAAGAGGAAGTATTTGCAATTGCACATAATGAGTTAATACTTATATGAATATGTACCCGTATAATTAAAACTAATTTTTACTAACTATATACAATATATACACTTGATTGTCACTAAAGAGAATTTATCATCGTAAAGAAAGTTAGGTATTACTACTGCCAATAGAGGTAGGTTTGTGATGATAGATTGTTACCATAACCTTAAGTGGAATGGTTGGAGATTGACAACCTTGACTTGTAAGTTAAAAACAAGTGGTGTTGCATTCTAAGAGGGAAACAGTTTAAGTGAGAGAGGGGGGAGGAGATAAAGGCAAAAAAAAAAAAAAAAGAATTAAAGGTAAGGGAGAATCTAGTTTAGAACTTCTATAAGGTTACTCCAGTATTTTTGGAAGTATTTTATTTTCGTTTTGCTTATTGTACTTATTTGCTTGCCATAACATACTTGGTAGCCATAGATTTAAACTCCTTCCAAGATGTTTTGGGTGTATCAAGCCAGTTGAGTGTAATACAGGTTTTGAGTAATGCACAAAGTGTTACAATTATATGTTTAGACTCAAAGTTATAGGAACTAGGAAATATATTCAAGATTGCCAATTCCCAGGAGAGGGTTGCCTTCATATATCCCATTTTCTGAAGTTGTGCTCTCAAGGAGCACCACAATTTGTAGACGTTTTTACAGGACCAAAATGTATGAATGGTGTCAGCTGTTGAATTAGGACAAGTTGGGCAGAAAGGCGAAATGTTTAGATTAATTTTACTCAGGAATAGAGGCATATGATAGGCATTATTGTTTATCATAAGCTGAGTATATATTAATTTTTGAAGGGGGTTAGTTTTATTGTTATGTCAATCGCCTCAAGTTTTTGGTCAAGTGTTATTTCCTTGTTTTGACTCTCCCAGTATTTGGAGTATAGAATTTTGTCTTGATATTTTATTTTTGTTATTAATCTATAGGCGTTTGAAAGCATTTTAGACCGTAATAGAAGCTGAGTTATTAATTGCTGATAGATCTGAAACTCTAAAGGCGTGACTATGATCTTATCTGTAATCAAGGTTATTGGGTATAATATTTGTTTGACAATTGTATTTTTTGTTGACTGCCAATGATGCTCTAATAGATTCAAAAGGAAGATCTTTCATTTTATAGACGTCCCAGACTGTACAATTCTTGATAAGAGGGAATTCATCTAGATTTAGCATTTTATTGTTTAATTTAAAGTTAGGATTTAAGTGAATAGGTTGAGCCATCGTTAAGGAATTTTTCAAATCAAGAGATGTTATAAGCTTTTGAAACCCTATAATATTTTTTATTAATGTAGGGTGAATCTTAAAGTCTTTGAGAGTTTTGATATTAAGGAAATTGGTTGCTTTAGGATTGAGTTTGGAAGCTATTAGGTGCAAATGGTAGATTTTTTTCCATAGGGGATTCCAATCTTTGTTTAAAGGATGGTAGTTGGTTATGTGTATAATACGACTGGCATTTATTATATATATGGTAGTATGTTAGAAAATCAGGGAGGGAAAGGCCTCCTTTTTCTTTGGGAAGGGTTAGTTTAGTATAGCCAATTCTAGTGTTTTTGGGGAACCATATAAATTTTCCTATTGTAGTATTCAATTTCGAGAAGAAACTGTTTGAAATGTTCTGGTTAAGGGCATAGAAATGGAATAGAAGTTTGGGGAGAATATTAATTTTTATAATAGATGTTTTTGAGAGGAGAGAGAGATTCAGATTTTTCCATCTTGAGAGGTCCTCCACAACTTTAGACCACGTTTTATACAGATTATTTTTAATTAGTTCCTTTTGGGGATAAGTAAATGTTATGCCCAAATATTTGAGTGAATAATTAACTTTGATCTTTGTTTCAGGTATGAAAAATTCTTTGTCTGTGGAGATTTAGCGGATATATTATTGATTTATTTGGGTTGATGGTATAATTTGAAATTTGTGAGAACTTATTGATGGCACTTAGGATTTTTTCTAGGTTGGTTGAGGGAAATTCAAAGTGAATATTTAAATCATCTGCAAAGGCAATATATTTCACTAGAACTTTGTTGTTGTAAACTGAATGATGAAATGTTTTTTGACTTAATTTTAACAGGAGGACTTCAAGATAGAGATTAAATAAGTAAGGTGAAAGTGGACAGCCCTGCCTTGTACCGTTAGTTATTTGGATTAGATTTGAATTCTTTTTGTTTATGTTTAGTGTGGTGGATGCCTTATCATAAAGAATTGCAACCATATTGATGTATTGATGTATTCATCAGGGATTGCAAAACGTTTCATAATTCTGAACAGAAAATGTAAATTTACCCTGTGAAATGCTTTTTGAGCATCTAGAGAGAGTGCATATTTGGGTGACTTGTCATATTGGATATGGCTTCAATGGTCAGAGTATTGTCCCATACATGTCTGTTATTCATGAATCCTAATTGGTCATGTGATATGATGTGTGGTAGTATGTTTTTTAATCTATGTGCCAGAACTGAAGATAAAATTTTTATGTCAAGATTAATTAAAGCAATTGGATGGTAGTCATTTGGGTTGAAGTTAATATCATTGGATTTTTGTATAAATATAGTCTTGGAATTATTACTGTATAAGTCAGATATGCCAAATTGAATTATATAATTGTAGACTTTGAGAAGGAGGGGAGCCAAGAGTTGTTTGAAGGACTTATAAAATTCTGAAACATAACCATCTGGGCCTGGAGCTTTGCCTGATTTCAGTTTATTTATGACTAAGAGAATTTCATCAATGGATATAGGTGCCTTTAGTGATTGCTTATGAGCATCATTTATTGTTGGGAATTGTAAGTCATCTAAGAAAAGATCAGTAAAGATCTCCCCATCGAGTGAATGGGGTCCATAAATTTCTTCATACACCCCTTCAAAAATCTGTATGATTTCCTTGTCTGTGAAAAAGGACTTGCCATTATGGTTAATTTGTTTTGTTCTAGTAGGTGGGGGTTTGATATTTATTATCTTGGCCAGGAGTCTAGAGGGAGTTTGAGCCCATTCAGCGCATCTATGAAAATAAGTCTGATCTCCGTAAGAGAGCATTGTTTTAGGTGTACTTTGTGTAGTTGTTTTTGCAGGGAGATCATCTTTTTTTCAACATCTATAGAGAACTTAGTTTGCAGTTCTGATTCTAGTCTTTTAAGTTCGAGTTCTATTGTCGAAGTATGCGATTTGAGTTGTTTTTTAATTAGAGATGCTTTTTGGATAAGGAAACCTCTGAGGGTGGCTTTAGCTGCAGCCCACTGGATGTCAAGGGGAATATCTGAATTGTCAAAATAATTTGCTGCGTGTGATAGGAATTCTTGGATCTCTTGATAGATAATCTTGTTATTTAGGAGATTAGAGTTAAAGGACCAGTTTGAAGGTATGTATTTATCAGGGTTAGGTCTATAATTATTTATGTTAAGATTAATTTTGGCATGATCAGAAAGAGTTCTAGGATCACTACTATATGCTATTTCATAAACTGAAAAGAGTGTTGAGATTTAAAAAAAATCTATCCTAGACCAGGATTTATGATATGCTGAGAAAAATGTATATTTACTGACTGAAGGGTCTTTTCTGAAAGATTCAAATGGATCAAACAGATTAAAATCATCTATTATATCAGTGAGGAGGTTGGTAAGAGCTATAGGTTGTTAGCTTTACATGTCCTGTCCAGTTCAGGTCTGTTAGTCATATTCCAGTCCCCACCTTGAATCAGTAGGTGGTTATGGAATTTTTCAAGGAGTGAGTAGATTTCATATAAGAAAGAGGACTGGTATACACTAGGTCCATAGACATTTAATATAAGGATTTCTTTATTGCAAAATAAAATATGTTGCAATGGTTCCAAGATGGTCGCTAATAGGAAACACTAACTTCTGTGTGCTCTGATTACTACCAGTCAATCTACTTAAATCATCTGCTGTTGCTGCACCCAAAACTGCAAAAAAGTATCTTACGAAACAGAGTTAACTAAATTGTACTTGCCCTTCGAAAAATTTCCTGGAATAAGTGTACTGTAAGGTTAACTGATCTCTTTTTCCAGCATTGGTGTTATGGCATACTCAGCTACATGTGTCCAGGCCGACAGCATTGCAAGGATTCTACATAAGCAAATCAACAAAAAATCCTATCAAGATGGAACAAATGGAATCACAATACTCAAAGACTAGACTGTCACTAATATCATCTCCAGAAAAAGAAATATCTACGAAAAGACAAAATACAGCTAAAATTCAGCCTGAAGCTCCTAAGCAAACCCAGAAAAATAAAGCTGAGCAACCATTTTATATGGAAGATCTCAACGCAGCATTGACTCCACTTCAGTCTGACTTCATTTGGAAACAGTCTGGAACAAATTATTTCTAGACTGGACCAAAATGAAGTGAAGATCATGGGTAACAAGATAAAAATACAAGAAATACAAAAAAATCATTTCTCCAAATGAAACATCTATAAAAGTCATGCAACAAATAATAACAGCTCTTGAGGCAAGGGCAAGATGTAACAATGTGCTGATTAGAGTTATACCAGAGAAGTTTGAACAACCACAACTCCCCATCATTGCAAATGAAATATTTGAACTTTTCACAGATAATAAAGATCTTTCACAGGCATTCACAACTGAGAGAATACATCGAGCGCTGAGAAAGTCACAAACTCCAGATACACCTAGACAACTCTACACAAGATTATTGAATGCTTCACATGCTCAATCAATTTTACTATCTGCAAAAAAGAAGTCTATAACATGGAGAGGAAATAAAATCACAATTGCCCAGGATTTAACACTTCCCATAAAGCAAGCTGGACAAGCTCTCTCACCTTTCTGCAATAAACAAAAACATATAATTCCAGATGAAATACCCAGCAACTCTTTGTTTCCAGAATAAAAGTGCCACATACTCTATTAAAAACAAACCTTCAAGATGCGAACTCTGCATTCCTTACAGCTTTTGGTGAAGTGCCAACGACCTCCGGTTAAACATAGTTTAAAATGACTAACATATCATTATATACAGGCAAAGATATACTTACATGCTTCAAATTTACAGATTCCGGTTTAACCTCAAATGGATGGAATACGGAGATATAAGCACTCCTTCAGCCTAGAGACTTAGATAAAATCCTCTTTCATTCTTTTTTCCTTCCTTCTTTTTTCTCTCTTCTCCCTTCCATCTCAACGTTCAATGGACAGGCCGGAAAACCATTACTACTGGCCGTTTAGTGACCTCTGACCTGCAAGAATAACCTGCTGGCCTCTCCTCCAGGAAGAAGTACTGCCAACTGAGATCATAGTTCAAAAACATGCTATGCGCGCAACGTCATCAAAGTCCAACTCCGCCTACCTTACTGGGTCCCTCGAACGAGAAATAGAGGAGATCTCAACTTAAAACAGAGGAGAAGAGAGATAGTAGGAAGATAGAAAGAGGAAAATGGATGGTTGCATGTATTAAGTCACTCTGATGCATCCCGATGACGAATCTCAGCTACAACATTCAGCACAAGCCTAAGGATTTTATGTGTGCCTCCAGTTCCTCAGTTGAACTTCTGAATCAACTACTGTAAGTAGAAATCAATGGCCGTTTCCACCCAGCTGTATAGATAGACTTACAAACTGCCTATCTAGAAGAAGATAATTATTTATCAGCATTGCTAAGGAATTGACTTTAAAAGGGTTTTTTTTTGTTTCTCTCTCTCTCTCTTCCCTTTGTACTTGTTAATGTACCTTATGTAAGTTGCTTAGGTGCTTGTTCATGTTCTTGTAAATGTATAGTATGTAGGCTGCTTATGATTTACCTTATCTACCTCTTAATATATACTTTACTTATTTACTTCTAGTAATAAGTAGTGGATGCTCTCTTCTGGTATTGAAGTGACCGGCAGATCTTTCATTACTGTGACGTAATATGTGTAGTTTATGAGCCTATTTGTGCTCTCTCTGTCAACGCTTGTCTGCAATACCTTCATATGTAAGTACAAGGGAAGGAAGAAAAAATATATAAAAACAAGAAGAGGGTGGAGAAGAGGATGAGGGGAGAATAGAGGAAGGGACAGGTCAGAGGAAAGTTGGGCAAAAAGAAAAAAATGTCCACCTCTTGTGTTCACATTTTATTTCATTACACCTAAGCTGTTAGATATATGGAGCTAGTACCTGTGTTGTATTACACCTCGAGACAGACGCCTACTTGTTATATGCACAAATGGTATCTGGGGAGGGGAGGAAGGGAGAGAGAGGGAGGAGAGAAGAAGGGAAGGAGAATAAAATAAGGTGAGAAAATATATATATACATTACTCTACTGCTGCAGTGTGTTTCTGTAGTGAGGTATCTACAATTCCAACCTATTTGATTTATCTTCCCCACAAATAAGGCAATTTTGCTTGCACATAAGGTTGTATGTCAATTTACTTTTATACGGGGCAGAACAATAAAAAACTTTATTAGTCTGACTAACACTATCAGACAGACTGTACGAACCAAATACTTTTCATTCATCAGCAGTAGGTTGTGATAGTCTTTTCTCCTGCTGTAACTGCCCTAACTATTGTCTTCAATAGGGTACCTGTCTCTCCTATTTAAAACTGTTAGGTTTGACGCAACTCCAATTTCAAATAGTGGTGTGTAATAAACTTGATGATTTTGTCCCTATACCACAGTTAGCAGTGACACATCCATAATCCTCAATCAACCTTACCTACATACTTGTGCTATTTTAATGTTGTGGTTGTATTTAGGTATGTATATTTGGTTTTACAGCTAGCTGTTTACATATATATATATATATATATATATATATATATATATATATCTACACACATATACATATATGAGTTCAGAGACTTAGTTACACATTTGCACAAGTGCGTCCATTCGGATGTACTTGCTTTCAGGCGGATTCACACATGCTCATCCTAGCCTAGTTACATTTATAAGGGAACAGTATATTTGTGTCATTCTCCACTCAAACTTAAAAGGTAGCTACACGAAAGTATAAAAAAATGGGTTGTCCTTCTGCTTTAGGTGACACTGTACAACCTTTATGTGGCTCACAAGAAAGGCTAAATTATAATAGGTAAAGGTTACAAAATGTTGGGCAAAGAGTGTCATTGGAACCTCCACGATCACTATAGACTGTCTATGTTGTTTCCTGTCCCTAGAAACCACAGAATGGAATTTGTTACAATAGCTGGTGTTCGCAGAAAGATCATAATGTATGTTACAAATTTCAAAGCTATTCCAAATTTGTTCAACATAACATCAGTATATATTCAACTCATAGTCTCATCCTGACTTAGTACCTACTGGTATCTAAAACCATCAAGTTATAACAGTATCCAGCAACTAATGCAAGTAAAATGATTAAAGATATAATCTGGAATCAGAATGCTACACTTGCCTAATGAATGCCTTCATTTCAGACCTCATCTACTGGATAGTGAAACTAATTAATATTATACTACTTGCTATGACTGCCTTTAAAATTCTCTTTAAAATACATTATCAGTATAATGCGGATTTTATTATTTCCTCCTGTTAAGCTTATTTACGTGATGGCTCATAATTTATGTTAATTAGTGAATTAGTTAATTTTAACTTAGAGCAGGAAGTTTTGTTTGTGTAGTCAGTTGGATTTTGGAACGATAGAAAATTTTTGTATAATAGATTTGTGAATAGTTTTCTTGTATCTCTTTCATATAGTAGTAGGGAGTGGTAAGCACGGGGGGGGGGGTGGGGGTTGTCACTATATCTTATTGTTACTACATATTTGATCAATCTAAAAGCAATTCTAGCTCCTGCCACCTTTGTTATGTATCCCTATATAACTCAGTCACCCCTTCTCACTTCATGCTATCTAACTTTAGCAATATCTGTCAAACCACCAAAATAACTTCCTTATGGTCTCGATAGATTCATGAAATATTAAAGGTTTACAAAATAATAAGAAAAAAAACTGGTACTACATCTAATTTACAGATCTACTTTCGAAATAACTCTTATTCAAGAAACTCACATGACAAAGGGTCATTGGGAAAAGAATACCAAAAAGAAATGGATCAAACAAATAATAGCTGCAGGGAACTGCACGGATTCCAAATGGGTAGCCATAATTGTTAAAAACTCTTTTAAAGGCTCATTAATAGCTAGTGGTTGGGACCCTAACGGAAGGTGGTGTTACCTAACAGGCTCTATTCCATTCTGCAATAAAGAAATCCTGGGTAAGCATTTTTTGTAAACCTTGTCTGCACCATGTCTTTTCTGGTGTGTTTCTCCAAAACTGACTGCTATGAACAAAGCAAAGCATAATGAGAGTACCTCCTGAATTAGGTTAATTTAATACTTGTCTTATATTACAGTTTGTTTCATCTCAACTGTTTAATTGTAAATTTCTGATATATTAATAGCAGCGTTCACCTCACTTCTATTATTTATAATGGTGTTGATTGTTTTTGTGAAATTTACAAAATGTACCAGGTTTGACTATGGTTTCAGTGGTTGGAGTTTACTACATGAAACCAGAATTAAAACCGTAATTTTGTAGTGTGATCTGGAGTTTAAATACCTTTGCAAGTTTCTCTCTTTAGTGTCACTTAACTTTTATCCGTTTAATTACTGCTCCTTTTGCAAATGTGTATATATAAGTGATATATTTTTTCAAATTCCTTTGTGATGCGTTATTTTTCTCTGCTGCTCTGTTATAGATATCTTTTGCAGTTTAGCTTACACAAGTATGCCTTGTTTCTTAAGTGATTTATGGCCTTGAATTCTTAGGCAGATATTATATGAATCTTTCTCTGAAAAAAAGTAGTTTAAAAAACAGGTGGTCTGCTGACCTTTGATCCCTGACATTCACATTTCTCAAGGTTCGTGGGAGGGGCATTGCTTTGTCTATGACTAAATATCTATTGTTATAAGATGAACTTCATTTAAGTTGCACCATTTGGGCTTGAAACTAATTCAGAATGGCTTTTTGTTTTCTTGCATGTGTATTGTCAGTTATTGTATATTAGCATTGCTCTCCAGGCAAGGAGGGTTGCATTCAAGTGCTTGTGGGGGAAGTTCTCTGGTAAGACAGTAGACAATTAGGTATGAACCAGGACACCTTACAGTGCTCCATGTGGACATGAATAAAACTCTCTGCTTGTCTGAAAAATATGGTAGAAGAAACATGCAGGTGCAATCATTTAAATAAGGTAAATTGCAATTATGTCTGTTTTTTCTCTTTCTGATTTTGAGCACTGTAGAAGAGAATCTGTAGGGATTTGTAAGACTTTGTATTTACTGTTTTAGGAAATTGTCATGCAGAACTGAGTTGGTGTTTATGCATTTATACCTTTTTGCATGTATAGTATTATAAATGCATATTATCTCCTGGGTAATGATATAGATTAATTGTCCCACTCAAAACCTGGTAGTGTTTAAAATGGTCTTGTGGAGTCAGAGGAGGAAGATGAAAATTAATTGGCTCACTAGTCTAGGAAATTAAATATTGTTTTTTTTTATTTAAAATATTAATTTTCCCAGTTTGTAGGATCAAACAAATACTGTTTTAGACCCAATGCCCTTGACTGAAAACTTTTGTTTTAGATGAGCAAAATACTTCCCTGAGTTATTACACCAGTTCCTGTTAAACTGTAATTAAAGGTCTCAGTCTGTTAGCTATGAAATTAAGTATTTTAAAAGCTACCATAGCTGGTTTCAAGCTGGCAAAGGAAAATTGCTATTCATAGTTGAAGAATAAGGATATATTCTTTGTGCCTCAATTTTGTTTCACCTTGTTTGAGGGTGTTATGGAAAGAGTATGTTAGGAAGCTTGGTTGTGCATGTTGATTTGAAACAAATGCAGATTGTACATACAGAATTGAAAGTAACTGCAAAGCTGAATGATGAATATGTGGTTTGCCTATTGAGGATGGTTATGTAGCAACAGGAAGCAAGAAAAGCAACTCTTAAAATGCATTTTTAAGTTGCAGATATGGGAACTGGGTTGTCAGATACAAGAATGCTTTTATAGTTTATGTATAACGGTATGAAATGTAAAGTGAAGTAAAATAGAACACAGTGATTTTTTTTTAAATAATTTTGATTGTGTGTGATGTGCTTGAGTTTCTAGGTTGCATTATAAAGAAAATGCTTCTATGATTAAAAAAAAAACTTTGAAGGAAATGTGCTATTGTAAAGTATGTGACTTTTTTAATCCAATTAATTTTGAGTCAGAAGAAAGTTATCACTAATTAATATGAAGATGTACTTTTAAAACTGGATTTATACCCAAAATCAAATGGTTATCTGCTCAGATAGTATTTTATAGAAGCAGCCAGGGTGATGTAGTGAGAATATGCATTCATGCAAAATAATTCAAACGCTTTGTTCACAAATGCACTGCACCTGCTAAAAATGTAATACAAAGCAATGGATCTAAAATCTGTTACACAAAGTGCCTTGGAACAACAGTCATTACAGACGTGCATTGGCACACACAGAATTAAAATTGATGTCAGGAATTAACTTCCTAGAAAATGTGCCAGAAGACATATTCTAATAATTAAACTTAAGTGGCAGGCATAGGTTTAGAAATGTCTGTCTATAAAACATAGTATTGAAAATGCTTCCATCGAATTACCATAATGTCGATGGAAAATGTTGACATGTCTAAAAGGCAGAATGTCGGAAATGACATACCTGAACTTCCTGGTTTGACGAGTTCGACATAGGAGGTGACATCAGTCACCCATGCTATGCACATTAATGTACCGTTACACACAACGGTACATTAATTGTACTATTTTGAAGGGGGGAGCTATGCCCCCCACATCCCCTGCACATTGAATATACCAACTCCGAGATTGCACTACAGTGAGGAAATGGGCTTAATTTCCTGTTCCTCACTGAACCTCAACCTCCCTACACAATGTCAAACCCAAAATATTGACCTACATTCCCGTTCTCTGTAGTGTAGTCAGTTGTTTTTGGTTCCACATTGCGCTGACTTGGAAACTGCAAGTCGACCACATGCCGTCGACAGATGCAGTTTTCAAGTTTTGATTGTAAACCTATATAAAACATAGTCGCTTACTGTTATAAGGTACAGGATATCAAAGTAATGTGAACTTTTTTCTTTATCTGATATGTTTATTAATTTCATATTGGTTACCTGAGTAGGTGAACTGGTAGATGGACACTTTTTAGGCATGACCAAGGATAATTTAGGGGTTGAGTTCAACAGTTATACAATATTAATATATTCTGCAATCATAGACTAGTGAGTGACACAATTGTGGTATGTTCATAGGTTCATAGGTTCATACTAGGCTATCTGCCCGAGGGCATTTACAAGCCTAGCCCATAGTTTTGTGGCTTACGCCACCCCTTTAGTATGGGGAACTATAACCATTATTTTGCTGTGCCTCTGTCGAGCAGTGACACTGAGGTAATCCCTGGGGTATATCTGCGATCTCCCATCCATTGGTCAAGATTTCTCTTGAACAAGGCCAGCGAGGTGCTCTGCCTCACATATACCGGGATTTTATTCCACAGCATAGGGAGTCTTTGGGTGATGAATCTATCCCTCCAGCACGTCCTATTAATAGCCATGTCGAGGTTTAAGTCTCCCGCCCTTGTGGCTCTGATGGATCTAGATTTTTTGAGGTGAAGCATATTCATCAAATCTGGGTTTGACATGGCCTTGTATGTTAGGCAAAGGTCACCTCTGAGCAAGCGGTGGCGACTGAATAGAGCTGGAGTTCTTTCAGTCGGGCAGCATAGGACAGATGTTTGAGACCCTTTATCCTTTTGGTGAGGAACTTTTGTGGCCTCTCCAGCTGCTGCAAGTGTCGGGTCAGATACATTCGAATGGGGCATTGTACTCAATCATTGGTCTGATGAGTGATGAGTATATGGAGACTATGACCTCCCTTGATCTAGATGAGAATCCCTTCATGATAAGGTGGGCAATGTAGAAGGTCTTCCTAACTACTTTAGCTACATGGGTGTCGAATGACAGACTACTATCAACCTGGGTCCCCAGGTCCCTGATAACTTCTTCTGTGCTCAGTGGATTGCCACCTATTTGGTAGCTAGGGGTAACCTTGTTTTTCCCGAAGGGTATGACTATGCATTTTTTGGCATTTAACTTTAGGCCATGGCTCTGGCACCAGTTATCAGTTTCTGTGAGACCCTTCTGGATATCTGTGTCAGATGTGTTTTCTACTATGGCGCCCAGTTTGCAGTCATCTGCAAACTTTGTCAGCCATAACCCTCCTGTGTTTGCTTGTACATCGGAAAAGTAGATGCCAAACAAGAGTGGGCCCAGGACTGAGCCCTGTGGTACACCACTTGTGACAGGCTTTGAGTCTGACATGGCGCCAGCAACTCTGACCCTGTGGGTTCTGTCACTCAGCCAGTTTGCAACCCATCTTGTGATGTATGGGTTAACATTTAAGCTGATGAGTTTTTCAATGATACCCGAGTGGGGTATTGTATTGAAGGCCTTCGCCAGATCGAGGTAGGCTGTATGGACTGCCTTTCCCTCATCAATGGCTTTGGTGACTGTTTGAAAAAGTCAACCAAGTTTAGAAGGCATGATCTGCCTTTGACAAAGCCAAACTGGGATGGATCCAAAGTCTGCAAATTCCCTATGTCTTTATTTATGAGGTCCATTATGATCCTCTCCATGGCTTTGCAGATAAGGCTTGTCAAGCTAATGGGCGGTAATTTCCAGGGTCGGTGGAGGCACCGCCTTTGTGAAGTGGGACCACAGTTGCAGTGCGCCACTCCTGGAGTGCGTATCCAGAGGTAAGACTATGATTAAACAGCTGTCCTAGCTGTGGGTTTAATTCCTCGTTGAGTTCGTGGAGCACACAGCCGGGGACACCATCAGGTCCCATGGATGCTGTGTTTTTGCTTTGGAGAGTGCTGTTCTCACTTGGGCGTTGGATATGTTTGGGACGCTGCAATCATTTGGTATAGATATCTCTCCTTTTGGGGGGGGAGAAGTTTGCACTGAACCTGTCAGCCAGTATGTTGGCAATGTCTGTAGGATCAGTAATCTTCACATCATTTTGAACTAGTTCTGAGCATATCTGGGAGTTTCCTCCCAGGTTTCTAACATAGCTAAAGAAGGCCTTATGATTGTCTTTTGAGTCTTTAGCTATTTTTCTCTCAAAATTTGCTTTGGATGATTTTATGAGAGCTCTTAGTTTTTTTACTTATAGTGATCAAAGGTGTCTTACCTTTTAAGGATTTTGCTCTATCTTGTAGTAGCTTCCTCCTTTTGTTGTAGAGTTTGTTTATGGCTGGGGTCCACCAGACTGGATGCTTGCCTTTGGTACAAAGAGTCTTTGTTTTGCTTGGGATTGCCTTATCCATGCAGTCCTGCAGGTGCTGGTAGAAGGCATTTGTAAGTGATTCAGCGGCTTGAGTACTGTTTTCCGCCAGCTCGCGGGCCTTAAAGGAGACCACACTAGTCTTTAGAAGTGTGAAGTCGGCTTTCGAGAAGTTCTTTACTGTGGTCTTTTTATTACAGGTGGGGTGGGATGAGGACCTCCAGCGAGATTAGTTTGTGATCTGATCTCACCAGTGAGGGGTATACTTCCGGTGTTGAACATTGTGCTCCCATGTTCGTGATGATGAGATCAAGTATGTTTTCTCCTCTTGTGGGGATGGTGACTAGTTGTTCCATGGCATTTGAGTTTATGAATTCCAGGAACTTTTGGGCTAGGGTGTTTGGGCTTGAGTAGTGTTCCCAGTCTATATTAGGGTAATTGAAGTCACCTAGTATGATGGTGTTTGGTGATACATTTATCCCCTCTAGTGTTTTCAGGAAGGCCATGTGAGGTTCCTGAGTTTGTGAGGGTGGCCTGTAACATGCTACAATTTGCAGAGCAGTCTTGCCTATGGTTAATTGCACCTGGATGGTCTCCGATGCATCGTGCGTTGCCACCAGTCTTGAGGTGTGGGTGTCCTTGATGAATATGGATACCCCCCCCTTTCTTGGTATTATCCAGATTTTGGGGCCGGAACGCATGATAAGAGGTAAAACCTGATAGTGCTGGGGTGCTCTCAGGAGCCTTGAACCAGGTTTCTGTCACTGCACAGACATCGATGTTCTCCATACTGAGAAGGGCCTCGAGTGCGTGCATTTTGAGATTTAGACTTCTGGCATTGAGCAGCATTACCCTTAGTTTTTTCCTTTTTGTGTTCTAGGGTGGTAGGTTTAGAATTTGAGCCTTGCCTAAAAAGGCACTATGGGGTGGCAAGAGCCTTTGCCAATATCCGGAATCCCAGGGTGACAGGTGCAAGCCGTCCCTTGCGAAGCAGCGTGGCTTGTCCAGCATGTCATCCCAGGCAGACAGACATTGGATCCCCTTTGAATGACACCAGAGTTTAAGCCAATTGTTAAAGCTGATCATCTTATCTCTGTATTGTGGCATCATTCTTGGTGAAGGTAGGATACTGCTCAAGGTCAGGGTCATACCTGCCTGGGCTACATAATCAGAGAGCTCCTCAATGTCTCTTTTCATGTAGTCCAAGGAGGTACGTCTCAGGTCGTTTACACCAGCGTGGACAATGACTGAGTCATATTTGTACCTGCTGTTGAGAGACCTGAGTGCTTGCGTTATGTGGCGGATTCTAGCGCCCGACAGGCAGCTTACTGTGACCTTCTCCTTACTCAGTCTGGTGAGCGGGACATCAGTGTGTCTGACTATGGAGTCACCAATGACTAGTGTGTCGGGCATTGTGTTTGGCCTTATGGGCTGTGACTGTTTGACACTCTGACTGTGAGGTCTATGTGTTGCAGGTGTTGTGTTCTGAGGTGGTGGTTGTTTGGGTGTCTGCTTTGGTGGCCTCTGCTGCTGCTGTTTTGGTAGATTTTTGATCAGAGCTGCCGAGTATGTCTTTGTGTGTTTATGTGTATGATTTGAGGTTGTGATGGTACTATGTGAGACTGGGTCTATAGTGTGTGTGGTAACCTTCTCCTCCTGACTGGTCTTGCCAGTCCTATGTTGAGAGAGCTCAGCCTCCAGTTTGGCCGTATAGTTGCATCTCTCGCATGTATTTGTGTTTTGTGGGAGGAGGAGAGGGTTGTCTGTGTACATGAGGCAATTGTAGCATTGCCTCAATATTCCCAGGTTCACCAGCTGAGCAGGAGAGGACACTAGCAACTGATCCCTCGACATGCTAGAAGGACTAGACAAAAAACTTTAAAAGAGATTCGGGGGCGTGGGTGACCGAGAAATGGGGTTTGCCTTTTGGGGTGCTATCTATAAGAGTGCCGTATCAAGGTAATAAGTACTGTAGGAGCAAGTGCTAGGTTTAACAGATAGAGAAAAGTCTACTTGGAGTCAAGTAGAGATGATCTTTTAGGTATTAGAGAAAGTGCTAGTAACAGGGATGCTTAAAGGTAAGATTGAAAAGAATGCACTCTGCAGTGTGCACTAGAGAAGTTAGATATGAAAGTAGGTAACTTGAGTTTTACCTGTTTAAAAAGTTAAGGTTTAGTGGAGAGTTACTATTTTTAAAACAGCAAGATGGACTGAAAGGGGTGGTTACTTTTGTATTTTGGTACTATGAAATACTGTAGGATGGCCAACAAATTTAAATAATTGAAGGGGTGGGATTTCAAAAGTGATGGTTTTGTGATTACTCACATAAGCCAGTGAAAGTAGAGAGAAATGAGATATATGGTCAGATTAACATAAGAGGCGGGCAACTAGAAAGACAGTGGTATTTAACAAGACAACTTAAATGGGTGGGAGGGAAACTTAAATGGGTGGGAGGGAGGGAAAAAATTCTGCCTGACTCAGAACAGAGAGAGCTGTGGTCTCTTTTGAAGTTTTAATATGCTGTTAAAACAGAATGCAAGCAAAACACAAGGTAAAGAAAACAAACTACAGTATTCAAAATATAGAAAGGCAATACAGAAATACAAAAAATAACAGCAAACTAACCTTTCCTTCACAGCAAAGTGTAGCAGAGTCTGGATGAGCCTTTCTGGTAAAGCAATGTAACACATGAAGAAATTTTTTATACAAGGATAAAGGTTTTAACACTGAAATATCTATCAGTATAAATGTTTGCGCACCTCTTCTCATGTGCAGCATGTTTTTTTACACTGAAATATCTGGCAATAAAGTGTTACTGATTGTCTCTACATCTGAAGCCCTGATATTCCTGTGAAAAGATAAAGTCATGATTTTATTTTGAACTAAGCCAAACATTTAGCCAGTATGTAGATGCTTGATCCTGCCAAGTTTTATGTCCCGCCTGTACTTTGGCACCCCCCCCCCAAAAAAAAAACAAAGAAGTAAATGAAACAAAACAGGAACGGATTTGATATAAGGGATGCACTCACTTGCATTCACATGTAATGGACTAATATTTCATTGTTGATTAGCATCCATGTTACATCTGCCGCTGGCTGATTTTACATAGGCCATGGGTATGACAGTATTCAGGATTAGGCATATATGCATTTTAAATATGCAAAGGCAGTTGTAGCAGAATTGCGCATTGACTGAACCTTGTTGAGGCAACAAATAACTTCCTAAGCAACGTGAACAGGTAAGTTCTTGCTGCAGCCTGTATCTTGGTCCTACATGCATGCTGTTGTGGAATGTACAATGTTTACAGATTCTGTAACAAGTGTATATAAACATTCTGTACTCTGCTAACCATCATACATGCATGCACGTGTGTGTGTGTGTGTGTGTGTGTGTGTGTGTGTGTGTGTGTGTGTGTGTGTGTGTGTGTGTGTGTATATATATATATATATATATATGTATATGTATACAGTATACTCTCGGTTAACCGGCACCCATGGGGAGATGCCGGATAACTGTAGTTTCTGGTTGCTTGAGGGTTACTATTAAAAATAGGCCTGACTAATACTGTACCCTATACTATTTGTTTGGCTTGACTTGTTCTTAGGTTGGGGTGAGAGGGAATTTATTCCTATCTTCCTTTTTAAAACTCTAAAAACTTAAGGTATGTTATTGCGGTTTGACAAAGCTTTTAGCGAAAGCGCTTACCCAATAAATCTACATTTTCTACGTTTCTTTGGGACTGAACAGTCATTGTCTATAGATTATTTATATGTTGGAGTTTTTGCCCTCTCGTATGGTTTTGGTGTTTTGGCGCCAATAAGGACTCTTTCGTTTTGAACTGTTGGATTGTTTCATCTAAACCATTTTTACCCGCTTGGAGAGAAATTGCGACAGGGGACACTGATATTTATATTATACTGGCTTTTGAACATCCCCTGCTGTATTTCCTGAGTCTGCCAGGGACATTTGTGCTAATACTTCTTATTACATTTATTGTTTTATACTTTGTCCTGTTTGGCGACCCCATGGCGGATGCTGCTGCTAACGTAGATGACGCAGGAGTGGAACTACCTTACAACCCGGTACAGCTCAACAAGCGCACTTCAAAGGAACGTTTAAAACACTGCTTAGACATCAGCGTAAATCCACTTTTGGACTGTGACTATTCATCAATGCACGGAGATTCCATTTCGGATCCTATCGACAATGAAAGAATGGACTCTTTACTTAGTGGAATGGAATTGAATTTGTTAAAACTTAAACGCCTCCAGATGCAACGGTTTCATTTTGAAACCTGCATCAACAAACGCATTATACCAAGGGGCCTACGGGTACTCAAAATGCCGACAACGGGCAATACGTACCCAGAACTTTTGCGCCGATGGCAGCAGCTCAACATAGAGGTGAGCTTAAAATATATGTTGTTGCTAAATGAATTTTTCTTACCGGAGGAGAAAATATTGAATGACTCCATTAGGAAGAGTCAAGAAGAACTTTATAGTTTCTTTAATGAGGGACAAGTAGATGTTAAACTGGATAAGTTAATGGATAATGTCATGCTTTATGAAAAAAGGCTAATGGAACAAAAAAAGCACAAGTTGCTAAGAGATACCTATGACTTTTCTAACGGGCAAGTCTTCACTTGGCCCAGATTTAATTCTACCAATGTTACTACTCATAATGTACATAACTGTTCAACAAGAAATGTGGCTACTAACGATGTAGATGTTGTAACTAATGTACAAACTGTTAGTAAACATTCTGGGCAGATGAGAAATGCTACTAAAACAGTGGTTTTAAATACAGGTAGTACATCTTTGACTACTGAAAGGTGTAGTAATTCAGAATTAAACACTGACAATGGGGTTTTTACAGAAAACACTGAACCCAATGCCCATCAGGATATGACTAGAGGTAATGGTGTATGTATTCCTATTGGTGATGTTCATAGTACACCAACAACAGAACCTTCGTCTATACAATCTATGCAGGTAGTACGTACTAAAGTTAGACCAAACTTGATACAAGGAAACATGCATGAACTAGAGAGCCCTTTCCCTATAGCAGACCAACGTCAAAAAATCAGGGATCGCTCTATGAGCAGGGGCAGACAAAAAAGAAAAGCCCCATTCGACGAATCCAGGGGGCCCACTATCAAGAAGATGTGGGAGAAGTTAACCTAGTTCATAATCTATCACATAGACCGTTAGATGTTTATGAAGAAGAGGTCTTGAATAAAGGTCTTTCTTTCATTCCTACAGTAAACAGTAATATTTCAGACTCCATTATGGATTTGAAGATGTTTACCAGAAACCTACAATTAAAAGTTATGTTTAATGACAGTAGTTCCAATGAATACGTTAGAAATATAATAAGAAAACCTAGTTTAATGATTCCTAATCTACATCCCTCTATAGAAGTCTTCTATAAAGCTGTTGAAAAAGATTTATATGCCATAAATAGCCAAACAGACAAAATTAAAAGAGGTAACCTTACTCTAAAGCAATCAAGAGCCTTGAAGAACTTGATACACGATAGAAATATTAGCATAAGACCAGCTGATAAAGGAGGCCCTATAGTGATTTTTGACGCCAGTGACTATATTAAAAGAATGAAAGATATGTTAATTGACTCTAAATATTACATAGAAATTCTTCAAAATGATGCACTATGAATTATTAGTAGTGTGCATAATAATTTGGAGGAACTTTATAAGATGGATATTATAGATTATCAGTTATATGACTATTTGTTTATGGAAGAACCTGTAATACCCATTATCCAGGGTCTAACAAAAATCCATAAAGACCCGACCAACCCCCCCCCCCCTGAGACCTATTGTCTCAGGGAGAGGTTGGGTAACAGAAAATGTTTCTTTTTATTTGGAAAAGATGTTGAAACCTTCAGTTTATAAGCAGAAACATATACTTAAAGATACAAAAGTTTTTATTAGATTTTTATGAAGCAGTTAAATCGCTCAGTAATACAAAGCACTTGATACTTGTCACTATGGATGTCAAATCATTATTTACGAATATCCCAAATGATAGGGGCCTAGAATATACCTATATGTATTTGCAAAGGCACTCTAATTTTTCTGAAAACCGATTAGATGTATTATGTAGTTTGTTGGAATTAGTGCTAGAAAGCAATATATTCATTTTTAATGGGCATTATTACTTACAGAGGGATGGCGTAGCTATGGGCACGTCTTGTGCCAATAGCTACGCCAACCTGGTTATGGCCTCATGGGAAGAGGAAAAGATGTTTAAACTTGAAGCGTATAAAAATCATGTGTTATTCTACAAACGTTTTGTAGATGACCTTTTTTTCCTATGGCAGGGACAGTTGGAAGAGCTTACTGCCTTCCATGATGAAATTAATGAGTTGACAGACTTTTTGAAGTTTACCTTAGCCCATTCTAATGATAAGATTTCGTTTTTGGATGTTAATATTATACGTTTACCTGATGGACACTTTAACACTGGGGTTCATAGAAAAATTTGTCATAAGAACAGTCTCTTGGTTAGAGACAGCATGCATCCCCCCCATGTGTTCAGAAATGTATTAAAAGGTCAATGTATGAGAGTTTCAAGATTAAATGCTTCAAACAATATGTTTAATCAGTAGATAATGGAGCTGGAGAATAGATTCTGCCAGAGATCCTACACACCAATAGAAGTGGCTGGTGCCACTGCAATTGTTAGAGAGCAATGCAGAGGTCGGGCTTGCCCCTTCTTTTCAGAAATAGGGAAAGATGTATATGGTCCAGAGGATGGTAAAGGGATTACACATGGTAACAATAGTTTGAGGTACACTTTATTTTACACACAAGATGTGAGTCATATAAGAAACAGTGTTTACAAACATTGGGACTTACTGAATTTGGATCCGGAAGTTTCCAAATTTGTACAGGAAACACCCAGGTTTGCATATAAAAATAAAAATAATCTACATAGATTGTTATGTGGTACTGTTTCTAATAAGGGTATGAATGTGATTGACTATGAAGGAACCACAACTTGCAACCAATGCAATTACTGCCAGCATATATCTAACATCGGTGCCTTTGTACATCCCCTAACTGGTGACTATATTAATGTCAAGGTGAATGCGTGTTGTAATACCAAGCATGTGGTTTACTTGGCTAGATGCCAACTTTGCCCATCTTATTATGTGGGCAAAACAGACAGAATGTTTAAAGAAAGAATTAGAGAGCATCTGTACCAAATACACATTCAGTCAGAAGTTAATGCTTTATCTAAACATGTCATTAGCGCAGGCATTAAGCATAGTTTTACATTCTCTGCACTGCAAGTGACGGAAATTAATATAAGAGGTGGTGACATTAGAAACCTGACAGAATCTATTGAAACTGAATGGATCATAAAAACTAAAGCACATCGTTTTCCTGGTCTTAATGACAGGGTGCCATTAAGACCAGCTCTTAAGAAAAGAAGACCAAGAATTTAATTTAATATTAGCTATTAACTGCTGATTTAGTGTAAAATATTGTATAACATTTTGTTCACCTCTAGCTTCTTACATTACCATAATATAATAGATTTTAGAAGTGCCTAGGGCTATTTTAATAGATATATTAACTTTGAAGATATACATAAAATATATATTTGTGCTTTTTATTTTACTTTATATAAGATTGTATTAAAGCATTCTTAATGTAAAGATGATTCTCTCAAAAATTTTAAAGGATAGTGTTTTTTATATATTTTTTAAACACTTGTCAATGGAATGTTAATTGTTTTTGAATATAAGTTTTAACATAGAGTTGAAAAAGTATTCTACAAGCACAATGTAATTGTTTCAGTATTGTTTATTCATCTACAACTCACTGTCTGATTATGGAAAGAAAGTACACCTTTAAATACATTTGGTGTTTTTAATTAATTAATTGATACTAGATTTGTATAAATAGATGTTTTTAGTTGATGGTACTTGTGGTTTGACAAAGCTTTTAGCAAAAGCGCTTACCCAATAAATCTACATTTTCTACGTTTCTTTGGGACTGAACAGTCATTGTCTATAGATTATTTATATGTTGGAGTTTTTGCCCTCTCGTATGGTTTTGGTGTTTTGGCGCCAATAAGGACTCTTTCGTTTTGAACTGTTGGATTGTTTCATCTAAACCATTTTTACCCGCTTGGAGAGAAATTGCGACAGGGGACACTGATATTTATATTATACTGGCTTTTGAACATCCCCTGCTGTATTTCCTGAGTCTGCCAGGGACATTCGTGCTAATACTTCTTATTATATATATGTATATGTATACAGTATACTCTCGGTTAACCGGCACCCATGGGGAGATGCCGGATAACTGTAGTTTCTGGTTGCTTGAGGGTTACTATTAAAAATAGGCCTGACTAATACTGTACCCTATACTATTTGTTTGGCTTGACTTGTTCTTAGGTTGAGGTGAGAGGGAATTTATTCCTATCTTCCTTTTTAAAACTCTAAAAACTTAAGGTATGTTATTGCGGGAAGAGAAACAGAAAGTGCAACACATGAAAGTTGTACTGTATTTCTTCGATTTTATTTTTTTTTTCTGGTTGCTTGAGTTTTGGTTAACTGAGAATTGACTGTATGTGTGTGTGTACATGTGTGTGTGTGTGTGTGTGTGTGTGTATATATATATATATATATATATATATATATATATATATATATATCATATATATGTGGGGGTACCACAAGGTTGTATACTATTATATTCACCAATAACCTCAGTTCTGCTACCCAGCTAGCCTCCATAGTACAATACGCAGATTATGCTCCTATTATCTACTTAGCCTCCTCTACTCAGGAACTTCAAAAATATGCAAACATCTTTTCAGGACATTGAAAAATACCTCTCTGATCACCAACTCATACTAAACCCCAACAAAACTAAGATTATAGTTTTCAAAAAAAAAAAACACACCTGTACCTTCCTACCTCCCTGTCACTATCATCTCCTCAAACAGAACCGAGATATTACCTACTAACCAGACTAAACTCTTAGGTGCTACTATTGATGACAGCCTAAAATTTGATAAACATATTGCTCAGACAATCAAAAAAGTCCACATCAAGCTGGGCACCCTATACAGGGCCAAACCATATCTAATTCCAAATACCAGACTAGCTACTGCACGGTCACACGTGCTATCCACCCTCCTATATGGTTCTCTCATTTTCACAAACCTGTGAAAGACAGACCTAAACAACCTAGAATCATGTTATAATAAAATTGCCAAATATGCCACTAACCATCCTCACAGATCTCACCACTGCTCAGCTGCCTCACAGCAAAACTGGCTAGAGCTCCCCAACCTTTTATCTCTCAATCAACTTACCTTAGACCACAAAATTGTACATCAACCTAGCAACTGCCCTATTTCAATCTTAATCCAGCCTAGTATTAATCTCAGACCCCTTCTAATAAATGAATGCTAAAGGTTTCCAACTCCCACAACTTTCATGGTGACTCCCTCTATTCACACAGAATAACCAAACTCTGGAATACTCTTCCTGAGTCCTTAGCGAAGAATCCTAACCACCCTGAGTTCAAACTACACCTGAAGAATCACCTTGCTAGTCACTGGCTGTGTTCTTCCCATACTCCAGGCTAATTCTTTCCCACTTCCATTACTCTTATCCTCTGTTGCTCCACCTAAACATTCAAAAGTTTCCTGTTTCCTAATACCTAGACCTGTTCCCCTCTACATCTCCAACTGCATTTTCTCTTTGCTACTTATTGATGGCACTCATGCCACACATCAGACAGATCTCTTACCTACCTCCATTACTATCCCACCTTCTTGTCCACTTCAACATAATAGATTTCCTGATGCCTCTAGCTACCCCTGTCCCCTCTACATGTCCAACTAAAGTTCTCAATTCACTTAACTTTGCTTAAGCTTCTTCAACTCCTTAACACTCAGGTATTGCTAATCTACATACATCTCCCACTATTCATACATCTTCTCATATGTACTTTGCTCCTAATTCTAATTGTCTGAACAATCTGTATCAGATCTGATTTTTATTTTTTCTTTGTATATATTTTTATTGTCTGTTACTTTAATTTGTTATCAGTATATAAATTACTAAGGTTTTTTGTTTGTATTATACTATTTCTGGAGCTTTTCTCCCCGGGTCTCTGCTGAAAACAGGCTCCTGGCCCCGTCGGACACTACCCGGTTAACAAATGTAATAAAAATAAATGTGTGTGTGCGTATGTGCATATTTATTTATTTGATATTTGTTGACTGGGTTAGTCCGACTGCATTTAGCCCTTTTAAAATGGAGGTTCAGAGAAAAAATCTCCACAGTCACAAGTGATACAAGTAACAAATACACATTACAAGTTTTACAGGAACAGAAGAAAAGTATTCAGTACAAGATAAACAAGTAATATAGTATATAGAAGTATGTATAAATATATATTAATTATACATATATATATATATATATATATATATATATATATATATATATATATAAAATACATACACTTGCATCTCCCTAACACATTGATAAACCTACTGGAAGGTACATAACAAGGAAGCAAACACTAACATGTCCTTAAGCCTGAATATGACCCCCCCCCCCCAAACAACTAACTCTCAATACATGATTCTTAGGCTATCAAGAGCAGGAGGGGTTTACCAGCATGTACAATGCCTTAGACCATAGTAATAACAGACATGCTAGACCACAATGCTTGTGAATTGGTTAAATGAATACTTGTATCACTAATGTTGCTTGCTCAACGAATGCTAAGTGCCTCAATGTTCTCATTTTAAAAGTGGGTCTTCAAATTACTCATTCTAAGTACTGTTTCAAACAGTTATCATCATGTAATTTGCTTTGTTCAACCCTTCTTGTGATAATTCACGTTAATATGCTGCAGTAACATAAACTGCGCAGAGTGGCACCCTTGTCTATGTGCACTCTCATGAACACCTGTGAAGTGAACTGAGCATGTATGGGTGGGTCATTAACCACTGTGGGTAACAGGGAAACAATAGTTTATGTCTTAGTCTGATGAAGGCACTAAAGAGCAAAACAGCTATCTGAGTTAGGCAGCAAGCACCCTGTACACACTTTCCATGTCCGTGTTCACAATACCATCACATCATGACAACAAATTGCATGCTAGGCAATGGTGGCACTGGGACTGCTTTTGCCAACAAGCTGTCCTATGTTGCACATCACATGCCAAAAAAATCAAGGGCTATGACCTATAAAGGGCTACCATGTGTCTCTGGAATGAAAATAAAGGTTCATGGCACAGTCTCAGCAAGGATCCAGAGTGGTACAGCATAGAAAGCACAGACGTCTTATATTTGTTGCATGTGCCAGAGCACTGTCAGATACCATACTCCTCTTTGGTGAGCAGGGCCCCAGTTCCACTACAGCAAACTGAGGTGGTGGCACTGTCTTTATTACACAGTGGGAAGGAGAAATCACAGTAAGGGCAACTGAGACTTACTATAAGTGCTAACACTTCTCTGCTCCTTTTTATTTCCTCTGAGTTTAAGTATGTGATGTTTTTGATCACTTTTATGTTTTGTTAACTCCAGAGGCTGTTACGAGGGGGTGATTTTTTTTTTTTCAGGAATTTTGAGTATGAAGTTGCTAGTATGTCTGCACAGTGAACCACTGTATAGCTGGTACTGTCTAGCTTCAGGGTTGCCTGTTACTTAATGCACCTGCCTTTAATTATGGACATGGTACAGAGATATGCCTTTCAGGAACCTATGAGTGACCTTTGCAGTGGCATTTGTAATACCACGTGCTAGGCATAGAATGTCTTACTGAAGATACACTTGTTATGCTGGATATATGAAGCATTGCACTGCTACCAATAATTTTCATAGAACTACAAGCAGGACACAGAACAAAGAAACAGTGTAGCTCGGCATTTTTGCAGTGTGATATAGACAGGTGGTACCAAGTACTACACACAGATGATTTGCCTTTGTAGGCACAACACTTCTCTTGCTCATGTGTCCCACAGTACATCTACACACACACACACAAAACAGAGTGTGCCAGTTTTACTGCTGTCCTGCCAGCACCTCCATAGAGCCGTAGAACTATTAATGTATGCAGTAGCTTACAGTGTGCAATTATACAATATTTAGTGACTGCATATTATATAAATATTTGATTTCATAGGTAATGTCTGCCATATGTATGTGTGATGTCTGTGCCCCCCCCCCCAATCACTACACTTTGTTTTAGGTTTTTTTTCTTTTGTATTTATGTTTTATTTTCCTCATTATATACTGGCATATTCTACAGCATCTGCCTTGACTGTGCCAGTGGTGCAGCTGAAAGCAGTAGCACCTCATCAGTCCCAGCGTTCCAATCCATCCTGCCTCCCCTTTGGTCTTTGATAGTCTCTCATCAGAAGATAACACCAGTGTTCCTTCCAGCAGTGTACAATGATGAGAAATTGTGTGCAAAGCAGTGGTGGCACCGTAACTGGTCACACTAACAAGCTGCACTATATTTCAAATCACATGCTCAGTATGTCACCTACATAGAGTTGGTAGAGTTGCTGAGGGAGCTGGTTGACCAGTAGTTGGAAGTCTCCATTGGCTACCTGAAGAGAGTCCTCCTACAGCTGTCACAGTAACATTGCTGCTTGTTCCTGCCATCAACACCTTAGGTGTGGTCCAGTTGGGGAAGGTGGTCAGGGTGCTAGCTGACATCTTTCTGGGTATTGCGTGATACAGAAGTGCATACCCACCTTATCCCAATACTGCTGTTCCTCTTCCTTGCATATCATTATCCTGCCCTAATTGTTGTCCAATCTTCCTAATATGAAGTGTCCTCCCTTTATCTGTATACTTTTGCTGTCCCCCAACCCCAAAGTGTGACAGCATGTCCCCTGACAGTCTTTGTTTTATGTTTGTGTGCTTCTTCTTGTAGACTTCACTTTGTTACCATCATTGTCTTTCTCTTACATCCTTCCCCATCTTTCCTCCCCACCAAAAAAGAACTAGGCACCTGTCTTCCCTCAGAAATATATATTCTTCCTCTCCACTCTTCCAACTCCAGTTCTTACCTGGAGAATGTATGTCCAGACTGTCTTTAATGAGCTGTCATTAAATTAGAAGTAAAAACACACACACACACACACACAAACGTGTGTGTGTCTATATATGTGTATGTATATGTATACATATGTGTGTGTGTGTGTGTGTGTGTGTGTGTGTGTATGTATAGCTATTTATATATGTGCATATGTATATATATATATATATATATATATATATATGTTTGCAGGACACACTGTCAAATGTTCACTTTGTTGTCAGAGTTTATCACGGTCTTTTTATTGGAATGATTCATTACTGATTGCAGGAGTTTACAAAAGGAGGTATATGGGTACTCCTCTTCTGTATGGGATGTGCTTGCATTCACTCTATGTAGGAGTGTGTGTTAAGGTCAAAACATTTGGATATACTGTAAGTTTCAGCATTAGGATGGAAATATGTGAGTACAACCTTCTGGGTAAGGATTACAGTAGGTGCTATGGAAGGGGATTGATTTAGTGCTGTGTGTATTTGCTGGCATATGTGAAGTTTGTGTTAGCAACACGGTTAGAAAAAGGGTTTTTCAGTAAAGTGTAGGGTTGGGTCTATGGGCAGGGGGCTTCATGCCCCTGTACTTCCTTATTCTGTTCATAATCAGTGTATATGGTTCAGCAGTTATGATTGTCATCTCACAGCAAGAGGTTCTCCAGTTCAATTCTCAGCTGGGGTGCCTTCTTTGTGGAGTCTTGATTTCGTCTCTGCATTCGTGTGGGTTTCCTCTGGGTGCTTATTTTTTTCCCACATTCCAAAGACATGCATCTGGAGCATTTCTCCATAGGGCATCCACTGAAAATGGGCTCCATAACAGACTTTCCAGGTAAAAAAATGTTAAATAAAATCTTCATTATGCCTAATTTGGTATAATTATTTAACCTGTAGATGTTTTTGAATTATTTTTGAAGACTATAAAAGTAGTGTTCTTAAAAATTGCTTTTGTAATACTTTGGAGTTTTTCTCTCCAAGCCTCCTGAAAATGGACACCTACCCAGTTGGGCTTACCTGGTAATCAAATGTCAATAACAATTAATAAATATTTGCTAACTCTAACCCCAATATGCATATTACCTTAAGAAATACACTTTTCCTTGCACCCTAACAGTACTAGTATTATTTTTATACTGATTGCAGACACCATCTGCTTCTATTTATTTTTCCTTTTGCAGTCTGTATAATTTTAGACATTTTTTGTTTTTGTTTGTGTACTGTCTGTGCTGAAATTGATGTACTGTGCATCAGCATTTCTGCAGATCTATAGTTCGTATTATCTATCACAAAAAAACTATATTTTTGTCACAGCAAACATGGCATGAAGAAAAACTCATTGCATTGATTGGGCTTTGTGGTGCAGTCTTATATAGCCTTAAGCTGCATTAAAATCCCAATGTTAAACTGTTATTCCTGGGTGCATTTTATCAGCCAGGTATCCTTTTGTAATTCTTGCAAGTTTTATAAAGCACTCTGAAAGAGAGCAGATATATGACTATTTACACAAAGTTGCCAAATATAGGGTTTCTCATGTTTTTCCTCTAGCACAGTGCAGCTGAATGCTGCATTATATTCTGCTGACATCTGGGTATTATATATATATGTCTATAGCTCAGGGTACTGAATGTACCACAAGTCTGGAAGATTTATGTACTGCATTGTCATTACATAATAGTTAAAAAATCTTATCTAATTCACCAGAATGGGTAATGGTTGAGTCAATAAAAAAAATAAATGGTATGACCAAAATTCCCCGTGTTGAGAGGGACAAACACTATATGACTAAAATTCCCTCTGTTGAAGTTGACAAATCAGTGTTCAACTGCATCTTTTCTGTTGCATTTATTATCGCTTGTTTATAGGCTGTCTAAATTGTTAAGTGTTATTCTAAGCTCTTAGTTTTGGTTTAAGCACTTGGGCTTTAGGCCCACCCCTTAGCTCTCCCTGGCCTTTTTCCCTCAGATTCTATGAAATATGGATGGACAATTTCCTACAGTTTCTTCTGCCAGTCTGGTTAATATGGGCATCCTCAGACAGTTTAGCAACTGCCTCATGTACACAGACAGCCATCTACTACTAGTACCACCTAGGAACACAATTTGTGGGAGAGATGCAATTACATTAGGAACCTAGCATCTATGCTGTCTCCCCTTCAAACCAGTACAGCTGGCACCAAAAAGGTTGTCAACACAATCACTACACCTCAAACACCACCCACACTGACATATGCAGAGGTCCTGTACATAAACATACCCAAACAAAGGAGACCTCCGAGGCAAAAACACATGCAGTCTGCACAGCTCTCCACATCACATACCACACAACTGTGTCTCACAGCCACTAAGGCTTCACCATAAACCCAACATATTAGTCATAGGAGACTCCATTGTAAGACAGATGTGCCTCTCACCAGACTGGATAAGAAGAAAGTCACCGTTAGTTGTCTGTCAGGTGCCGGAATCTGACATATCACATACACACTCAAGTCTCTCAACAACAGGTATGTTATGACTCTGTCATAGTCTATGTTGGTGTGAATGACTTGAGATGTACCTCTCTGGACTATATGAAAAGAGACATGCTTGAGCTCGCTGATTGTATCACAAGCAGGTATGTCCGTGGCCTTAAGCAGCATTCTGCCATCACCCAGAATGATGCCTCAATACAAACAGAAAATGATTGAATTTAACAATTGGCTTAGTTTCTGGTGTCATTCTAGGGGGATCCAGTACCTGACAGCCTGGAAAGATATGATTGACAGACCACAATGCTTTGCCAGAGATGGCCTGCATCTGTCTCACTTGGGCTTCAGGCTTCTTGCAAAGGCTCTTGCCTCCCCCATAGTGCCTTTTTTAGGAAAAGTCCTGAGGTCGATAAAACTAACATGAAAATTTCAACAAAACGCAAATTAAAGTTCATGCTGCTAAATGCTAGGAGTCTAAACATGAAACTGCACTCATTGCAAGCATCCTTAACCCTGAAAAATGCTGTCATCTATGCAGTCACAGAAACCTGGTATAAAGCTGTGGAGAGCATCACAGCCTTACCTAGTTACTCATCCTATCATACATTCAGACCTCAAACTGTGGACAGTAAAGCCAAAGGAGGTAGAGTTTCAATATACATTAAAGACATTCACATCTCCAGGCTGGTCAAACAGTAGGACGCACAGGCGACACTCCAGGTGTGCAGTCAACCATTGACAAGACCCCTATTCAAATCATAACTAGCTATCAGCCGCCAAATCTGACTCAAGATGCCCAATCTGCCTATTTGGATCTGTTCGAATCTATCACGATCCAACCCTTTACCTTGATCCTGGGTGACTTTAACTTCGCAAACATAGATTGGAATTACTCATGCCAGAACACAAATACCAAAAGATGTCTCGATTTTGTCAATGCAAATGCCTTGGAAAAGCTAGTCAGTACCCCTATAAGAGGTGATAATATCTTAGACTTGGTATTAACCAACATGAGTAACCACTGCAGCATCCGTATAGTATCTTCCTCCCTGGTAAGATCCGACCATAAAGCGGTCACTTTTGAAGTCACTATCTCCCCAACCCACCTGTAGCTAGGATCAGACATAAAAACTTCTCCAAAGTTGATTACAGCCTCCTGAGGGATGGTATAAACAGCTTCACAGCCCCCTCTGCCTCTGTAGAAACTGGCATCAATAGCCAAAACTACACCAAAGCACTATTACGAGCATTTATATAGATGCATGGAATCAGGAATACCAGACAGGACTAAATCATCCTTCCCAGGGAAGAGTAAACCTGTCTAGTGACATCTGCAATAAACTCTATAACAAAAGAAAAAAGTAGCTGTCAAAGACCAAGAAAGAGCAGGTGCCCAACTGGAAGCAATGTCTCCATAGCCTGAATAAGCAAATCAGAGCACCAGTGAAATCCTCAAAAGCAAACTTCGAGTCCAATTTGGCCACATCTACTAGAGACAATCATAAAGCGTTCTTTACATATGTCCGTAACCTCAAAGGAAGCCCCCAGATCTGTTCAGAACTAGTGGTCAAGGACATGACATATACAAATGCTGTAGATGTAGCAAACTTGCTGGCTGACAAATTCAGTGAAATTTTCACCCTTCTGTTTCCCCCATCAGTAAATCAGGGCATCGCCAGTACCTACCCCCCTCCCATTATATCTAGGGAACAGGTCATCACTGCTCTTTCAAAGGCAAAAAATACTGCCTCCATGGGACCCAGTAACATACCAGGCTGCATCCTACGTGAACCCAGGCAGGAACTTGCAGCACCATTAGGCGCCCTATTCAGCCAAAGCCTGAGTACCAGCTTCTTCCCAGCTGAGTTGAGGACAGCCATTGTGATCCGTTTACACAAAGGTGGAGCGTCCACCAATCCTGGAAACTATAGACCCATCAGCCTAATTAGCCTGATCAGCAAGGTCATGGAACAGGTTATCATGGACCTCATTAACAAGGACATTGGTAACCTCCAAACACTCAATCCTACACAGTTTGGCTTTGTCACGGGGAGGTCATATCTGCTAAATTTGGTCAACTTCTTTGAGACAGTCACCAAAGCCATGGATGAGGGAAGATAGTGTACACCGCCTACCTTGACCTGGCCAAAGCCTCAGACACTGTTCCCCACTTGGGCATAATCGATAAACTCTCTCAACTAGGCATCAATCCATATGTTACCATATGGGTAGCAAACTGGCTCACTGATAAAACCCACCTAGTCAAAATAGGGGAAGCCACCTCAAGCAGTAGAACCATAACAAGCTGCTTACCCCCAGGGTTCAGTCTTGGGGCCTCTGTTATTTGGGATATACATTTCTGAACTGCAGGCCAAAACCAGTGGGCTATGGCTGACCAAGTTTGCAGATGACTGCAAGCTGAGTGCTGTCATCAATTCCCCTAGTGATGTAGACTTCCTCCAAGAGGGTCTCACTCAGACAAATGGCTGGTGCCAGAAACATGGCTTCAAGCTGAGTACCAAAATATGCATTATCTTCCCCTTTGAGGATAGTGATGGCCCCACAAATTATCACATTAATAACGTCCTAAGCATGCAATCAGTCGTGAGGGATTTGAGCACCCAGATTGATAACCTGACTTTTGACCACCATGTTGCTTCCATTTTACAGAAAGCCTTCTGCGTGGCCCACCTCATAAGTAAGGATATCTCATCCAGGGACAAGGAGGTCATAACATCCCTGTAGTCTTCCCTTATAAGGCCCATTATTGAGTACAAACACCGCTTTCACCATGTACCTTGCAAAGCACATGCAGCAGCTAGAGAGACCACAGAGGTTCCTCACTAGGAGAATCCAGGGCTTCAAACATCTACCATACACAGATAGGCTAAAATCCTTATACCTCTATTCAGTTTCATACGGACTCTTCAGAGGTGACCTCCGTCTGGCATACAAGGTGATCACAGACCCCACCCTGATGGGACTGCTGCATATGTGCAAGTCAAGCTCCACTCAAGTAAGTTGCACACATGGCCTCAACCTGGTCTATGACATCAGCAGGACTTGTTGACGGGAGAGATTTTTGTCCCAGCGACTCCTCCATCTATGCAATACACTCCCTCTCCATGTCAAGCAAAGTACCTCTTTACCCCTTTTTAACCACAACTTGAATAACTGGATGGGAAACAGAAAATATACCCCTGGGATTCCACCCGTGTCCCTGCTGGACAAGGGCATTGGGTGCTGACTTGTCTAAAACTGGCTAAACACTTGGCTAGGCTTTTAGGGCCTCAGGGCCAATAGCCTAGTAACCTCCTATGATCCTATGAAGATAGATTCATGTCTGCATTGCAAAGAACTCTTTAAGGCAATTTCTATGTAATTATTTTATTGTACTACCCTGAAAGTTTCATTACGTGCCCTCAAACTTCGACTGACATTTGGATTTTCTACACAAGTACCAAATATAGGGTTTTATAAGTATTTTACCATCACTTCCTGACATTTTGTATTTTTCTGTTTCAATTAAGGGTGAATATACCCTCTACTCAGGGTGAAGAATACACATTCCCACAGAATATATTACTACTGTGTTCTTAAATCAGAAATAAAATTCTTAGATGTTTCGTCAAACAAAGCAATGTTTTTGTCAGTGCAAACATGGCATAGCAATCTGCCTGCGGTGACATGACAATGTGATGCATTCATATTTAGCATCAAGCTCCAATTAAACCCTTAAGAGCAGAATGGCAATCTTGAGTATGTTTTATACATTAGTGTCCTATTGCAGCTCCCTGAATGTTTTATTAAAAACCAGAATCAGAAATACTGTTATTAAAATAGTTCAACACACTACACTGTTAAGTGTTCTTATTGATCATTATCTTAAGTTTGATAAATATGTAGAATAGACTATCAGCAAAACTAATCAGAAAATGTGCCAACTATATAAATACCGACAGTATATATCCTGTCTTACCAACCGTGACACAGACACTAGTACTACCATCTCTTCTATATGCATCTTCAATTCTAACATCCAAAAGACACAAATTATTGTGTTTTTTCGATATTACCAGATTTGTAACAAATACATAATATAGATCTCATCACTGCCAAGCTTTACAGAAACTAGATTGACTTACACTCCAAAGCAAAATAATGCTAATTCAACTGACATTTCTGCATCCTATTTTCCATAAACCTAACAGGTGCCCAGCACTGACACATATTATACAAAGGTACAAACCATCAAGGCCTCTATGGTCAACTAAAATGGTATTGTCACTACAGAATTTTACAACAGATATGAGGAATCATGCTGTTCCTTTACCAAAGCCTAAAATGGGGTACCATCACCTTGAACATTATAAGTGAAGCGACTACTGTTAAATTTAATTCAGTGTTAAAGTAATACTTGGCTTACAACCAACACTGTCTATGTTTAACATAAAACCCATTTCTTATCTATTCAGCACACACTTACTTATCTAACTATTCCATTTTCATGTTGTCATATGAAGAAACTTTGTTAAATTTCATCTCCCACAAAATCTTACTACATTTCTCAACTTCTCTCCACCATTTCATCCTCCTGTCAAAACTATATATACTTGTATACTTCCATTTTCTTTTTACCTTTATTTTGCCTGTTCTTTCCTTTTCATGTTTATAACTGAATGCTTCTCTCACCATTTTTATATGTATGTGTTCAATTACCTTTTATATGTATAAATAATTTTAATTAAATTATATATTACTGTGTCAAAGGAACACTGCAAAAAGGGCTAAGTGTACTGCAGTGGGCTACCCTGGTCAACAAATGCAAATAATTATTTTTCCTTTCATTAACTGGGTTAGTCACACTAAGCTAGTAACCTGTTTTCAGATGTGACACGGTGTGGTATTTATATAGAGGAAATTTGGCCATGCCACCAGGGAACTTCCCATACTCTTTTTTTTTTTTTTTTTTAATAGGTGCAAAGAGATCTTTTACATCCACCTCAACTGTCAACAACTCAGGCAGATGGAGCCTCGGTTTAGCATCTCATTCGAAGGATGGCACACACAGTAGTGCAGCATGCCTCTTGTACTGTACTGGAGTATCAGCAATCAATCTACCTGGTATGGGAGTCAGTACCAGCCTTTGGTCAACTGGTGCCTTAGACAAAAGTTCTCTACATTTGTTGACAAGATGCATCAAAAAGTGCAAATTTACTAACTGCAACACTTGAAATACAGTCATTTTAAAATAAAAGTGTATGTATTCTCTTCAGAGTAAGAAATATAAAAATGATCAGAAACATAAATATATAGTGTTTTCTGGTTCCAGGCTTAAAAGTAATATGCTTTTCTGTATAAAAGTGTGATATTTATTCTTGTTACATATTGCTACATTAGCATTACGTTAATGTTATTTTTATTTTTGCTGTTTACTGAGGGTAGAGCATTAATCCACTGGTACAATGACAATACAGTACAGTATAAAAATAATATTTACAAATTATTTCAAATGAGCACTGGTAAATAAAATGTAATAACAGTAATCTAAATACAACTTACACAAAATAAAATAAACAAGCTGCTCCTACGATTTTGAAATTCGTTAGAAAAGTATGCAGATGGGTAAATACCTAGAACCAACAAAGAAAAAACAAGGCATAGTCCAGTGTCTAAAAACAGCAAACACTCAAATAAAATAAAACTGAAATCAAGCTTTAATATGTTCAGTAAGTGCTTTCACAATGTATCTCATTGCTTCATCAAACCATACTAAGATTTTAGGTAAAAGTGATAGGGAATTGAGGTTACGCATAAAAGAGCATTTATATCCTATGAATATTTCTTCCGCTAATAATGCACTGACTAAACATGTCAGTGAAAGAGGTACTAGTCCATTCATTCAAATTCATGGTAATGGATGTGTTATTTGAGAGTGAACTAAAGGGTGATATAAAAATCCTTACTGAATCTGCTGAAGCTAAATGGATCGTAAGAACTGAATACTACTTTGTATAGACTAACTAGAAGATATGTATTCTGCATCTTACTGTATGTATACTATTGTACTATCTGGGTTCCTATCAGTTCGTCGAAACTTCAGCAGTTCGAATATCATATGTTCAAACTGTGAAGTTCGAAACCTGATTATCGTGAAGCCGGGGAACACCAAATTCTTTCCCAGGGAAAGAATTCGGTGGGCCGTTTCTGTGGCTTCACGATTTTCAGTACTGTGGTGGAAAGTTACGGGTCGGATTCAGGTAAGTGTGCGATTGTGCGGACGTTAGGGTTAGAGCATGGGTTAAGTGAGTTAGAGTTAGGGCGCGGGTGAGGTGGGTGTGTGATAGCAACAGACCTTAGGGTTAGGGCAGGATAGGTGAGTTAGGGTTAGGGCGCAGCTGAGGTGGGTGTGCAATAGTGACAGACCTTAGGGTTAGGGTGGGATAGGTACGTTAGGGTTAGGACGTGGGTCAGGTGAGTGTGCGATAGTAACAGACCTTAGGGTTAGGGTGGGATAGGTGAGTTAGGGTTAGGGTGCGGGTTAGGTGAGTGTGCGGTAGTAACAGACCTTAGGGTTAGGGTTTGGGTTAAGGTAAGTATATAGATAGTAGTGTATGTATAGTTTAGTGTAGGGTTAGATGTAGGATTTTAAGTGTATGTGTGTGGATTGCTGTTTTTTTGGTGTGCTTGTGTTGTGTGTGTTTTTCTTGGAACAGCGATTTTTTTTTTTCCCTGGGGAAAAAAAACTGTTTTAAGCCTTCAATGGTTTTGCACTTCGAGGTTAGAAGTTCGAACATATGGTGTCCGAACGTCTGCTGTTTCGATGAAGTGATATAGATCCTACTATCTAATTATTGTATACTGTTTGTATTTCTGTGGAGCTTTTCTCTCCCAGGCCTCCACTGAAAATGGGCTTCTGGCCCAGTTGGACTTTCCCGGTAAACAAATATAAATAAATAAATAAGGATGTGTACAAATAGGGGTAGTGGGTTAAATGATAAGAATCTTACTTAAACCACTCTTAAAGTTGAGGGTTACATTGATTTATATGTATTAGTTTAATTTATATTTGATTGGTTAATTGCAGTGATTTGATTGGCTGAATCATGTTTAAATGTACGCTTGTTTTCTTAGTATGGTCTGATGAAGCAATGAGATACATTATGAAAGCACTTACTGAACATTTTAAACAGTAGTATTAAACAATAGCACTGGTCAGAATGTAGCCTACCTAGTATGTTAATTTGGACTCATAGAAGTATTATTTTTAGCCTTTGGCAAGGACTGTATTACTCATTCCAAGGTTATGTCAGGGAAAACTAAATTTTCAGGTGGAATAACATTTGTCTTCTAAAGTATTATCCTCATCACTGAGATCCGAATATATAATATTATTATGGATGAACTTGATGCATTGTTGAACATTCTAAAATTCTGTTGGGAAATTAATGAATAGAGATTTGTAGTTTTTTTTGGTATTGACAGTGATGTATATTAGAGTACAAATTTAATATTTCCTGATAGTGATTTTACATTTCTTGCAGACATGTTTCAGTGTGGAACACTAAAAAGACCACTGGGAGCAGCAACAAACTGCTTTTTGCATTTTTGGACTTTCTTTAATCATGTCAGGAAGTTAAGGAATAAGGATTTGTACTTTCTTTTGGTATCCATAGTGACCTTAAGTTTGTACTCTAATTTGTATTTTCTAATAGTGATTTTACGTTCCTTGCTGACATATTTTAGTGTGGAACACTTAAAAAATACCACAAGAAACAGCAACAAACTAAAAAAACTCAAAATCACCAATTACTGCAGCTGCCAGTCACATCCAATACAGAAATCTTATAAACCGCAAGTTATAAACTTCAAGTATTTCCAAAAATTTTTAATTTTATGTTGTGCTTTCATCCAATAAGTTTTTTTAAGGACTTCCTTAGAACAAGTTTTAATATAGGACATTAGATAATTTATATATTCTAGTAAAAACAATTGATTAAAACATTCTAAGGTCAATAATTTCTAATTATATACCTATAATATAATTTTGTATTATCCTACTTTGAACCCAGCATTAAATTGTTTTGAAAGTGTTTGTGAAGTTAAGATTAGACATGCTTTACATACTGAGGGAATTAACAGATTTTAACTTGGCGATTGATGAAAGGGTTCTACTTGATAATTTAATATATGACATAACAGTTCTATTTATGAAGCCTGATAAACAGGTAAGAGCATTTGCTATGGATACCAGTGATTACCTGAATAAACTGCAGATAAGATCAAATGGTGATATATTGCATACAGTGGCTTTTATAAACAGTCACATTTCTTAAAGATATATTGATTATTGTTTGAGATGATGCTTCAAAATCAAATTTCACCTGTATTGTATACTTATTTATGAGTAAAGAAATCATGGGTACAAACAACATTTGAGATCCAGAATATCCATAAAAAGGAAGAGGACCATACTTTATGTCTAATAGCTGATGCTGGAGGGTCAGAAGTTCAGCCATTACCAGTATATGTTGATTGTTTATTAAAACTTTTTTTTGTCTTTATATTCTCAACTTTTGAGGACTCGTGGCATTTCCTATCTTGTTTGCAGGATGTTTTATATGATGATCAGGCTGTTTTCATTACCATTAATGTGATTAATTTATTTTCTGTA
Source organism: Protopterus annectens (assembly GCF_019279795.1). Taxonomy (NCBI): domain Eukaryota; kingdom Metazoa; phylum Chordata; order Ceratodontiformes; family Protopteridae; genus Protopterus; species Protopterus annectens. The sequence continues at coordinate 664,556,071 of NC_056745.1, read as the reverse complement.
ACGCCTCATGATATTAGTTTAACTTGCTGTTGGGAAATTCTAATTCCGTTTAAATTCATAAAAGTTCTGTTATAAAATTATAATGGTGTTTTTGATTTGGTTTTAAATAATCACTACACTTTGCTAGGTGGAAAATATTTTCACCAAAAAACGTGTGTTGTGGTGAAGGCAGCTTGTGCCCCATGTTAGCAAACATTGCCATATATTTTAAGAATCTAATTGTATCTTTATTCAGTGTTTATTAAGTTTTATCATTCTTATTTTCAGTTTTTAGATATTTTTGTTTTATGTTGACACTTTAGAGAAATGTAAAAAAGTTTAGTTTTTACATTAATCAAATAACTGAATTTTAATGTTCACCACATGCTTCCATTGAAAGTATTAATTATTTAGATGCCTATATAAAAAAGGATGAAGAGTGCAAGAAGTCTGCATAATATTTACAGAAAAAATATTTCCAAATTCTTATTTACATTACAAGTTTTTATCCTAAATTTCAAATAAGCAAAAGTCTCATGAAGGAGCATGTAGTCTGTTTAATCCGAAGGATAGTGGATGAACGCAAGTTTATTAATGATCTTAACTGTTTGGTGAACTTATTTAAACAAAGTGGATATCATATTTATGGCAAAGTTTTAAACAAAAGGAGAGCTGGCATTTATTCCGATTTTTAATATTAGAAATAAAAAAAATTTGAGGGTGATGTGGCACCGACATATAATATGGATGCAAGAACAATTGTTAATATTTTACAAAAACTGGCATTTAAGTGATGAGCACAAAAAATTAAGTTAAAAGTCCAATAATTATTTATAAATTGGAGGGCTAAAGGATTCCCTTGAAAGGTACACATTTTTTGAAAGATTTGATCGAGTAAGTGGCACATATAGTTGCTCATGGTGTAGGTGTCGACTAGGCTAACGGCTAATCTGGCCTTTATGAGCCTAGCTATGCAACCCAAGTGTGACCCACAAACATGATTTACATAGGGGGTGATTTACTGACTGCCTCTCTCCATCAGAGACAGACCAGGGATATTGTAGCCTGTCTAGCTACATGTGCAAAACTAATCCGGTGATATTAGCCAATGGGAAGGCTATTAATATTAAAGGATGTTATATTTGTGGGGCTACTACTTTTTTTGTTTATCCATATGTCAGTGGACAAAACTTGCAGGTTTATGAACACATTTATTTCATGACTAAGAATGATATTAATAATGCCTTAACTAAACATAAAATTAGGTAGAAGAGTTTTGGCAAGATTACATTTCTGGTTTTTAATGTGGTGGAAAAAAACTTTGAGAGGTAACCGTTGAGTGGATGCCCTTGAAGAACATGAACTTAAATGGCAGTTACACCTGTACATCCGGGTTTGAACATGTTATTTTCATCACAAGTGTTTTAAGTACTGTAACATAAAATATAAAGAATGCTTGTTAGTGTTCATATTTTCAGTATTATGTTTGAAAATTATTTTAGCATTAGAAATTATCTTAGAACATTAGATCAATTCTTGTTATTAGAGTATATAAATGATCTCATTTCATGTTTTTGAACTGTTCTGAGGAAGTTTTGAAAAAACTTATTGGACATATTGACATAATTAAATATTTTTGGAAATACTTGAAGTTTATGACGTGTTTTTTAAGCTTTCTGCACTGGATGTGACTGGCAGCTAGGGGTGTAGCCAGGATTTTCAAATTTGTACTCTCAGCTCCCAGACTGTTGCCCCCTCAACAAACCACACTCACATTAACACTGCTGACCAAGCCACACCCCCTTTATATTGCTGATCTCTGAACAGATCAATTGCAAGTATATGCCAGGATAGTAATTACTTACATGATGCATGAACATTTCATTCCAAAGGTACATCTTCCATAAGTCAAGAAAACCTTTCCATTTACACTAGGACAGATCAGTTTGCCCCCCCCCCCCCCCAAGAATACTCTTCTTTCCCTCGCAGCTCCTATCCCCTGTAGTGGCTTATTAGAGCTCCAGTAGTGCTGTCAGCTAAAGGACTGGCAGGCTGTAGGCAGCACATGTTCCATGCTCCACAGTGTTGTGGTCTATAGATACAACATATAGAGCTCTCCCTAGGTAAGACCCAAGCTGTGAGCCAGAACTACCTCCCTTCCATCCGCATGGATCACCTGGCAATACCTGCTCACTCCTACGGCCTACACTCACACTAAGCCTTTTGGAATAGTAAACCTTACATTCCCAACAGCAAATACATTTTAGCTGGACTCAGTCTTACTACCACTGACAATAAATGAAGATGTGTACCCATGGGAGTCAGTCAAGCAAAAATTAAAGCAGTTGAAATTTACATCCTTACTAGCCTGCTTACATTCTGTGAATCTCAAGCCTTTGCTGAAAGGAATTTGGTTAAAGCAAGAAAATTACCCTAGACCCCAGAACCACTGAGATTGTTACATGCTCTGGTCGCTTGTTTTGAGTTTGTTCTAATCTTATGATCCAGTGATAGTCCGAACAAAATTTCTGGAAAGAAAAGAAAAGAAATTCAAGGAAGAAATACGTTTTGCCCAAAGTTTAATGTTCAAAGCTGACACAATACCACCCAATATGCTCAGAAGGCATCAGCTTGAAAAGACAAAAAGCATATCTGCAAATGCAGGCTGCCTCCCTACCCTCCCACAAATTGAAAACAGTCACATTATGTATAGCCCTATGCTGTCACATGGTGAAAGAACAAATGAAGACACTCTGGTTTGATTGTAGAAAATGTCAAAGAAAATTACCACACCATTCTCAACCCCCTTGTAAACTAGTATAAGTGATCAGAGTAGTGGTGGTTTCTGACTATGCTGGGTTCAGGGCATTAGTTGGGGATGGGGTCCCTCTAAGCCGCTTTCAAACTTCCACTGTACAGAATAATTTACTGCCAAGCTCTATGCATATTTAAATAGTTCCATAGACTCACCTTCCCCCCTCAGAAATAAATGCAACACCAAATTCAAAAATAAAGCCCTATGGGCAGCATAAGACTACTGTGCTAGAAATCTCAAACAATGACTGGCACTACAGTGAGCTGCTAATAAATATCATCACATACTTGGACCAGAGGATATAGCCAATCCACTGGCCAATTAATTCAGATTGACCTTCATTGCACAAATCTTCCAGTATTCTCATATAAAATACCTGCATCTGTAACCCTATAAATCTCTCACCAATTTCTGAAGTTAGTACCCAAGGCTAAGAACATAATGTCTATTGCAACTGTATAACATAGTAGACTGCCTACTGGTTAGTCTGAAACTTGATAAGTTGAGCTCCCTACAAAGATTAGTCAATTTTAATCTCAAAAAGAGGTTTTGTGCTGGATGAATGAAAGACTGCAACAGACATTCTCTTGCATGAAGGTGGGACTTAGTGGGCCCAACATATTCACCATTGTAAGGAAATACTTTTTCATTGTACATCTTATATCTAAAGGTATATCATCCAGTTCCAGGCATGTAATTGTTCCCCTCTACTTGGCACTCATTAGGTCAGTCAGTGAGTATAATGCCCCATTTTGGTATGTACCTGTTCAAACATTTGTCACAAATGGATGCCATCTAACCCTCAAACATTTAGGAATTATTCCAGAGCAAACCTTATACTAAGGATTTATACCATGCTAAAATTTCTATCTCCCAAAACAGTGTGAACTCTGCTACCACTATGCAAATTGTTTACAGAAACCCTATACCATCATGTAAACAGCTGCACTGAGGTAGCTGTACCCACAAGGAATAAGCAGAGAGCCAACTCAAATAACAAGCCACTCTGGTGGAATCCCAATATCAACAAGTTGTATAACAAAAGGAGGAAAACCATGGCCAAAACTAGGAAGTGCAATACCCAGAAAGGTATTAAACCCCTCAAACTAAATAAGCAACTCAGAAATCTTATCAAGCCCACCAAAGCCAAATTAGAGGCAGAAATATTCTCAAAGACAAAGGATAACTACAAGGCCTTCATCAGCTTTGTTCACAACTTCAAAAGTAACACGACAGTGTGCTGAACAAATTACAAATGGAACCACCTGAAAGGAATTGGAGGATATAGCAAGCCTACTGGCTCATGAATGTAATCCCAGTTTCACCCCTTCTACCCCTCGATACCTCTCTGAAGACACTCTCAACCATAAATCCTCTGGCTATCACTAGCAAACAAGTCTTCAATGCACTGTCCAAGTCAAAGACTACTACGTCAGTGGGCCCTGATAATATCCTGGGATAACGCTTGGATAGCATGAAACATGAGCTGTCAAGCTCTCTAAAATCACTGTCCTCCACTAGCCTACTAATTGGTGTCATGCTTAGTGAATGGAGGACTGCAGCAGTTCATCCTTAGCTCAAGGTTTGGCATTCTACTGACCTGGATAAACACAGACCATAAGTCGGACTGGTCTTGTATGTAAAGCCATGGAAAGAATTATCATAGCTATTTTAAATAAAGACGCAGGGAACCCGTTTTCTTATTTACTTCTACAGTGATTACAGATAGTGAAATAAAATAGCACAAACACTGAGTCATTTGCTAAATAATACAGTCTCACATTGAAAACAGACTTAGCATGAGCAGTAAACTTCTCTGCCCTTGAAACTCGCATTCGTTGAAATGGCATGAAAACCCACATTAAAATAAAATACATGTGATAGTGGAGGATTGAGTTTACCTTTGAGCTGTTTTCAAACCATAGACTCCTTGCACACATTTATAGGGCCATGCACATATGTATGTGTTCTTTGATTCACCCTAAAGATAAATTATATTCCTTGTATAATATATCACCATTTGTTAGAATGTTTTAAATTTGTAATTATGAATATTCTTCTAGAAAGCAATGAAACAAAATGTATGAAACAATAGTAATAAAACTACCTATTTCAGAAAATTTCGACCATAAAATACCACTCAAACTTCTGTCATTACAATCCACCAATATTACTCAAAAAGCACAATCTCTGCAGAAGTAAAAGCTATCCAGATAATTCTACATTAAAGAGCTATATAATGCAATGAAGAGGTTGCTATTGGCAAACAACTTTACATTTTAATGTTTCATCTACAAATTCAGTGCCTGCTGCCTTTGAAGAATTAATATAAAAAATGGAAAGTTGGTAATATTGCAGTAAGGAATGACTGACAAACCAACAAGTTCATAGTTACTAGGCATCTTATACAAAGGAAGGCACACTCAGGAGTGTAGAACCTCTATACCCCCTAAAAATGCACCAAATAATCCACAGTCAACATGGCACTGCATTATTAGCACGCCATCTACATGGTGTGGAAGTAGAATCCACAGCCTTCTGCACCAAAGGCAATTATGCTTTCACTGCTTTCAAATTCTAAAACACAAATGGTGACTGCCATTTGATAAAATGGTTAATTGCAGACTGAAAACAGACTTAGCATAAGCAACAGTAAATTTATCTTCCCTTGAAACTCACAATTCCATGAAAATGAAATGAAACTCAGTCCCTTGAAAATGCACTGAAACTCATAATGCCCTGAAAATGTACTGAAACAAACTCACAACTCTGTCAACAGTCTGGTAGTCAGGCTCTTCTCTCCACTGGAGCTCTCAGTTGCTTCAGTAGTCTGATAGTTGGTATGGAGTATTCAGGCTCTATCTCCTGTAACCAAGTTAGAGTCAATCCTGATCAAGTTAATTGAATAACGTGTCGTCCCCCTTAACTAGAGCATTACAGACCATACCTTCATACCTCTCAACCTCTTAGCATAAGAAGTCTGGACAAAGTCTAAAATAGGGACAGATTTTAAATATTGCTCTTATAGACTTAGAAAGTTGCTGGAATAACAGCATTTGTGTTAGCATGCATTTTCTAAAGAAAATGAAGTCAAACTCAAATGTATGACATTTATTTATTTCAATCCTCAGTGATTTGCCAGAAAACCACAAATACTGAGGAATAGGCCAAAAATGTGAGGCAAAAATCAGGGCATTCTGCAAAACTCTGGACATTTTGAGAGGTACGCATATCTCTCACTCTCTTAGTGCAAGAAATCTGGACAAAGCCAGAAATGGAGGTAAAGTGGTCCAAAATATGGATCATGCTTCTCAACCTCTTCAAGCAAGAAATCTGGACAAAGCCAGTAGTAATAGGGGGACAAAGGCCCAAAAATAGGAAAACTTTTTTTTAAATATTGCCCTTACAGGCTTAGAAAGTTGATATGCTTGCAGGTTTTACATTAGCATGAATTTTGTGAAGCATATGGAGTTTGAAACTCAAATGCCTGTTATTATTTTCTCACTTCAGTCCTCAATGGTTAATCAGTGATTTGCAAGAAAACCACCAATTTTAGGAGAAATGGAACAAAAATATGAGGCAAAAATCTGGACATTCTGTGAAAATCTGGATAGTTGAGAGGTATGATAGAGAGAGATTTTAAATATTGCTCTTTTTAACTAAGAACGTTGCTAGAATAACAGGATTTGTGCTAGAATGTATTTTCTGAAGAATATGAATATGTAGGGCATTGTTTAGTGATTTCAGTCCGACCTGATTTGCCAGAAAACCACAAATTGTATGAGAAAGAGACCAAGACTATGAGGCTAAATCTAGATAGTTGAGAGGTATGTTAAACACACACACACACACACACACACACACACACACACACACACACACACACACACACCTACTTAGTTTCTCACACATACCAACACAGATACCCTCTCTTTCAAACAAACAACGGCCAGTTTACATTCCATATACACACACACACACACACACACACACACACACGCACACACCCAGACAGTAACTAACGTGCACACTTTCTTACTCATACATCTAGAATAAATAATTGTATACACACACACACACATACTGTATTTCTCATTCAAACAGAATGGCTAGTTCAGCTTATATACATACATACATATACACACACACACACACACACACACACACACACACACACACACACACACACACACTTTCTCACTCATACAGGAACGAAGGGAAACTCTAGCATAAATAACAAGTGTGTACACACACACCATTGCTTTTACTTACTTATCTTCTGTCTGAATGGAATGTCTATTTTAAATGGCACGTGCGAAATATGCTTACATCTGTGTTGGTGTGCGTACAATGCACATATGACCCTCCTTAAAGGAGAAGATTCTGCTTAAGCTTTTTCTCCTAGATCTAGTGCCTGCCTTGTGCTATCCCCTCCATGCAAGCACTGTACTGAAATGTGTACAGTGAGTATGCCTCCCGACATCCCTGCTGGCAGCTATAGCAATTAGTGATTTTGATATTTTGTTGTAGGAAATGGTGATTTTTTTTTTTACAACTTTTCAGTATTTTTCCTCCTTTTATAATACAGTTTATTAATAAATAAACTAATTAATAAATTACAACTACAAAATAAAATATAAAAATAAAACTAATTAATAAATGTGTTAAAGGTGCATATAAAGCAAAACGTTATCCACATCTAAAGAGCTCTGACCACTTAGCCATCATGCTGGTTCCAGCTTATAAATTCATACTGAAAACCAGTACACAGGCTAGAAAACAAATAAGGATCTGGCCTGAGGGAGAATCTCAGCACTACAAGACTGCTTCGACTGTACAGACTGGTCAGTGTTTAGAGAGGCTGCTGTGACAAACAACCATGTTGACTTGGACACATACACTGAGTCAGTCACAGACAGCTTACATTTGTAAGGTGTGGAGGATGTAATAAACACCAAAAGCATCACCATATGTGCAAATCAAAAACTTTGACTAACTAGTGAGGTGAATGAGCTCTTGAAAGTAAGAAATGCAGCTTTCAAATCCCAAGATATGGAAGCTTTAAGCGTGGCCAGACCCAAACTGAACAACGGTATCAAAGAGGTGAAAAGATCCTATGGCAGAAAAATCCAAAGTCACTTCAGGGACCAGAAGGATACCAGGCAACTATGGAAAGGAATTCAAACCATCACCCGACTACAAGCCTACATCAGCTTCATGTGATGATAGTATCGAGTTTATGAACCAACTGAACAAATTCTTCAGTAGGTTTGATGCTGACAACAAAACAATAGCATGCAGAATCCCTGAAGACAGGGATGCAGTGGTACTGAGCTTCAATCCAATCGATGTCACCAGAACCCTAAAAACGAGTCAACCTGAGGAAAGCAGCTGGCCCTGACAACATCATGGGTAGGGTACTAAGGGAATGTGCAGCAGAACTGGCTCCAGTACTCACAGACATCTTCAATACCTCACTCCATCTAGCCAGTGTTCCAAAATGCTTCAAGGTGATGACTATCATTCCTCTACCCAAGAAACCACAGCCAACAGCTCTGAATGACTACCGACCAGTTGCTTTAACCACGACGAAAATAAAGTGCCTGAACAGGCTGGTCAAAGATCATATAGCCTCAATCCTACCTGTGACACTGGACACAGTGCAGTTTGCATACAAGACAAACCACAGTACAGGGGATGCCATCTCACTAGCTCTCCATGAACATTGACACACTTAGAAGGCAAAAACTGCCATGTAAGACTACTATTCATCAATTTCAGTTCTGCCTTCAACACTGTCAACCCTCAGAATCTGATATCGAAGCTACTTCAACTGGGCATAGACTCTCATTCATGCAATTGGATTCGGAGCTTCCTTACTGAAAGGCCTCAAAAGGTTCATGTGGGAGACAACAGCACTGGAAGTATTGTCTTGAACACAGGAGTACCACAGGGGTTTGTCTTAATCCCTCTACTTTTCACTTCGCTGAAACATGACTGTATGGCCACACGCGAGATGAATAGAATCATCAAATTCGTGGATGACACCACTGTTATAGCCTTGGTCAAAGATGGGGAGGAGGAGGCCTACAGAAAAGAGATTGATCAACTACTGGTGTGGTGTGACAGCAACAATCTAGCACTGAATGTCAGCAAGACAAAGGAGTTGATTGTTGATTTCAGAAGATCTCGGGTACCATACAAACCTCTAGTGACGAAAGGGATGACAGTGGAAAGGGTCAGGAGTACAAAGTTCTTGGGTGTTCATATCACGGAGAACTTATCCTGGTCAGTCCATGTATCTAGCAGAGTCAAAAAAGCTCAGCAGCACTTGCAGTTTCTAAGGAAACTTAGGAAGGGAAAATTACCAAGCTCCATACTACAGACCTTTTATAGGGGCACCATTGAAAGTGTCCTGACCAACAGCATTGCAGTCTGGTATGGGAGCTGTAACAATCAGGATCAGAAGGCTCTCAAGAGAGTTGTGAGGTCAGCAGGAAGAATCATTGGTACCTCCCTTACACCTCTGGAGGATCTACTCAAATGCTGGTGCATCGACAGGGCCAAAAAGATTTCCAGCGATCCAATGCTTCCTGCCAGTGGTCTGTACACTCACCTGTCCTCAGGTAGGAGATGCAGAAGCCTGCATTGTAAAACCACCAGACTAAAAAACAGTTTCTTTCCTCTCCCCATTAGACCGTTGAACTCTTGGGAAAAGCGAACCATGACATCTGTTACTTAACTAGCCTATCAAGGGGCTTATTTTATGGATGTGCAATAACTAAGTGCAATACTAAGGTAGCTCACCTACACACTGAAGGACTGTAATGTGCAATATACAAACTGTGCCATAATTCAGTCTATTCATAGATATGCTGCTATTGTTTCAGTTTTACTTTGACAATATTACCTTCATATTGTTCCTTGTCTTCCTTGTCTCCTGTTCTGGGATGGGCGTGGGTCACTGCTGTCCTTCTTTACTTACAAATTGCTACTTATTAAAATTCTACTGTGATATTTTATTAATTTTTCTCTGTCTATATGTGCAACTGTTTTCTGCATTGAGAATGAAGCATTGTAATTTCATTCAACTACACTGTTGTGTAGTTCTGGATGACAAAGTTTTCTTTGACTTTGACTACTACAGAAATTCCACTTTATCCTGAATTTACCATTATGCTTAAGGCAGGCAGCTGCAGATTTTTCTAAGTAGCTCTTTACATGTAGTAAGAACAGGGGCTGAATGCAGCAGCCCTCTAAGATGGGTCCATTTGTGAGGATTTGGGGGAATTATGCATAGATCTTTGACGAGTTGAAGTAGGTTTACCCTGGAGAAGTCCCCCAAGATGGTCTCATTTGGTAGTTGTGGTTGTTCCACTAGGCCTGACAGAGAAGATTATTAAATTTTGGTCAGATTTAACAAGGGATGAGGAGATGCAGGGTAGTGTACAGTTAGATGCTAAGTCAGTAAGGAGTAGGTCAAGGATATTAAAGCCCCTAGTGAGTAGTTTACAATTTGCTACTGTGCATTGGTATTAACAAAGTCTGTGAAGCACTGAGCATGTCCATTTTAGAGGTGAAAGTGTAACAGTCAGTTTGGGTAATTGAATTCCCCTAGCAAGAAGGTGTTTAGCTTTCTGTTTAACCCCTCAGTTCTATTAAGGTCATTTCCATGATCTTTGTTGGGATATCAATGGGGATTTGTAGCTAGCAATGAAGTTGGATTTCGTAAGCATGAGATAGATCTCCATAAATTCTAAGTTAGAGTTGTGGGTAATCTGACATGAGGTGATAGTGTTTCTGACAAATATGGATACTTATAGTTACTCAAGGATCTGAAGGATATGATAGGAAGTAAACCCTGGTATAGAGTATAATCACATTGAAACCATGTTTCAGTAACTATGTGAATATAAATAAACATAAACATAGAGCTGTTGTTTACAGCCCTTCTGAGCAAATCTGACTACACATTTTGCTTGGCAGAAATCTCAGGTGGTAAGTAAGATGGCAGATTTTCTCATAATCAAGCAACTTTAGAAAGCAACTCCTAGAACAAGTGGAAATTAGCCACCATAAGTTTCAGGCTCACTCTGTACTGGTGGTTTTAGTTCAGCCCTAATGTCTAGTTTTCACTGAAATATCAACTGATTTCTCTGATAGCTGCCGCAAGTTTGAGTCATTACTCTGAAAATCAACTTTCAGATTATTCTTTCTGGAGAAGGGGGTTAATGTTCTGGTCATGCTTGCTATTAGTACACAAGGAAACCCGGGAATTCAAACTGATTCAAGGCAAGTTCCTTCAGCATTCATGTCAGACATGTTATATTCAGTATTTTCACCATCCACTCTATTTTTATTCAGTAGCTTCACTGTTCTTCAAACTTAGCAGTTTCATACCGGTGTATATTGGTGTAAGAGTTTTACACTTTGTCATGGGGTGTGGTTCTCCCAAAAGAGAAAAAAAAAACACTTTAGGCCTTTTATTTAATATACGAGTATTGTCCAAATGATGGCTTTGCCCCAACAGTGCAAGGCACTGTTCTCATACTTGTAGACTTATTTATGCTACTCCCTACTCCCCTTTTTAAAACATTCTGACCTTGGACCTTCCATGGCACTGTCTTGGCCCCGGTGCATAGACATTTATCAAATTGCTGAAATCCTTTTTGTTCCAGTACAGATAATCCTTTTCATAGAAACTGTCTGAACTTGCATCACTACAGAATCTTTCTGCCTGTAGATACTGAATCAAAGTAGTAGCCTTCCTAGTAAACTAGGCTTCCTGGCAGCCAGAGTCCAGGCTTGCATGCCATCTTATTAGTTAACTTTAATAGTAACATCTACAGGTATGAGCAGTCATCCATGCATGTCAGTTCTGTGATGGATAAGTGTCTTCTCTGAGGAATGAGGATCTCACTTGAGAGAATTCCATGCATGAAGTTCTTGGAGCCTCTTAGAATGGCAGCAACATGTTGCATGTCAGTTTCTTGTGAGTGAAAAGTACTGCTTAAGAATCTGTCTCATTGGTTTGTGTCCACTATAGAATGCCTGTTAACTTGAATAACTGTACTGACCACATCCACAGATACTTCAGAAGGAGTCCTGAGGTGTATTCCTTGATAATAGTAGTTGTTTATTCTGTTACATTTTTTTTTTGGATCAAACCATGACCTGGTGAGTTGGTCTCAGCAAATGGGCTTTTATCAAAAGCTTTTCTAACTAACCCAGATCTTAACAGCTTCTGAGTTAGTTATGCTAGATGACTTGCTCCCTTGTTAAAATAAAAACTGTCAGTGAAAACCCATTTGCTGAGATGGACCTGATTTAAGACAGTAGGCAGAATGACTGTTGCTGCTTGATAATGCTCCCTTTCCCTCTTTTGTTTTCTGCTTCTGGGACTAGATAGTCATACAGGCATCTTAAAAACAAGGGAATGTTTAAAGATGCTTTATGCTGTTCTAGGTCACATTTTACTAAAATATAATTTCATTAGTAGAAGTATTTTTTTGATACAGATGATGGAAATAATTGAGAGATGAGGCAATGAGCATGTCCCTTTAACTGAGACAGTAGGCATGTTTTTCTGTCCATTTAAATGAAAAGCAATGGTAAGGTGAACTACTATTGGCTTAACACATTTCTTAAAGAAACTAATGTCTCCAGAATTAAATTGATTTGAAAAGTGTTAGTGAGAATCCAGAAGTTGAAATTATTTTAGATGCACACTTTACTGAAAAGTCATCATTTTGAGCTGTACTTAAACGTCTTGTCATTTATGCAGCTGCATCCCAGGAGCTCCCACACTGACCTCTGCCAGAATATAATATTTTATCAGGTGTTGCAACCTCAAAGTTCTTATATTTCATTAGGAATTATAGGTGCACCCCATTCCCCCACATAGGGGAGGTTAGGAGGACTTTGCATTGTATACTGCAAGTTTATAATTTGCATTCAAAACGAAGATATTTCTAAATGGTTATGCCTTTTGAGGCATTCCAATTTTATTGTGCTAGATTCATACTAGATCCCTTTCTTATACTTCTCTCACTGATATATGAATGTGGTAAGTACTTACCTGCCATTTGTGTTTTGTATTAATTTTTATGGTATATTGTTAGAGATTGTCTTGAATACATAGCACTCTATGCCTAAGATTTGTGAAAAATCATATAGCATGTGCCACCCTATCTGCTTTGCCCTTCATGTATTAGGACACTGCTGGTTAGACATGTATTACTTTCCTCCGAATAATGTCCTGAACCACACTTGTTTTTTCTTTTGCAGGTATTTTATAATAGATTATTGGAAGAATCCAATAAAGGATCATTTCCAGGGGATGTATTGAATAAAATCTTCTCCAACATTTCATCTATAAACTCTTTTCATAGTCAGTTTCTATTACCAGCACTGGAGAAGCGTATGCAAGAATGGTAAGAAATGCGATGTTCATGACCCATCAAGTATTTTCTGACTTTGACTTCAAATAAACTGCTGCCGGGTGATAAAAGTAAAGTAACTTTAGTGTCAGGATGCAGTTGAACACTAGCATGTCAGCTATGAATCTTTCAAATGTAAAGCCCACATAATTTTACTGAAATTAAAAAAAAGTTGCAGACAGTTAAAACAGTGTCAAAATGACAATAATTGCAGCAGTTTGCTTCACCCTCCACAGTCTTGTGTATTTTTCCACATGCTTTTTTTGGTTTTCCACCTCCTACATGCCTAGTCCCATTGTCCCTTTTCATTTTCCATTGCAGATAAAACTGGTTTGGGGATCTCATTAAGGAACTATCATGTTGGTGAAGAGGTGTCTTATCAACTATGTCCTTAAGCAGAGCTCCTAACACTATTTAAGAGTTATAAGGTTTGACTTAAACCTGAAATATCAGCTTTTAGTTGCTTTCTTCTTCTTTCTTGATTTTTTTACCATGACGGAAACTCATCACTTCTTTAGTACTTAGTACTTTTGCACAGTTTGTAGCAGTTGAAGTGTAACAAAGCAGTAATCTGAAACATTTCTTTGAATGTGTTTTCATTATTAAAATACTTGATTTAATTCATTTGTTTTTGAGATTTCCTTTAGATATTGAAGAAAGTGGCAGTGAATGGTGCATTCCTCCCTTGGATGCTACTGCTCTGAGTTTGAGTTGTAGCCCAGGTGCTGAAGCATAGTTGAATAATTGAATAGCCAGTGCTGTTTTGTGAGGCTGTGTATGTGTGTTAGTCTTTTGTATTTTGCTTTGTTTCAGTGCATCCTATGTAGATCGTGGATATGCTACAGCAGGCAGAGAAGACAAAAGAGGAGAGTGGTGCTGATGTATGTCCACAAAAGTATGCATACATAGCAATGTGTAAGCACGTACATGGATAGCATAGCCAAATCAGACATTGCTGTGGGAATTATTTAAATAGCCTCCAGTCCAACAGAATTATGGAATTTTGAACTTACTCCCTGCCTCTCAATTTTAGTGAAGAAAAAAAATGGATGTTAGTCATTAGAAGGTCCCAAGGTACCTGTGGTTAGGGAGGAGAAGCAGGAAACTAGAAAAAGTGTTGTCACTCTGACTTTTCTGCTGTTAACAGATAGCAGACATTGATATCCACATATCCTGTCACTTCACATTATTAAAAGATGCATCCTTTGTCATACATTCAATCTGATATCACTGAAAGACTGAGACATCTTGATTCTTTTTCAGTAAAAAATTATCTGAAGCTTCTTATGATTGTAGTTCATTAACAACACAGCTGACTTTTTGAGAGAAGTAGGTATATTGGTGAGCCTCATGACAGCTGCTCACTAGGACTGGTATCCCGAGACGTTACTCTCACAAACACATACATTTTCCCATGCATATCAGTATGAAGCCTTGTTCTCTGATGTAGATGTCATAATATCATTAACAGCCTGAGCACAGTTTGAGCTGGCCACACAGGTATGGCACCAAGTGGCTAATGCCAGATCACCCATTGCAGTGTGAACAGTTGATATAGATTTGTCTACAAGAGCACCACCTTTGTGTCAAAGGTGTGACTTGGGGCAGGGATGTTGCATGTCTAGCGTAAGGAATGCCTCTGCAGTGAAGTGTAATTGGGCATGCAGAAAAAAATTTACCTGTAAGAGACCTGAAGCAGCAAGTATTTTGCAACATCTGTGATCAAAAGGATTAGGACAAGAGCTATAACATAAAAGGTGAACAGATGAAAATTCTAGACAAATTGTTTGCTTCTGTTTACATGTAAGAGGTGAAGAATAGACTACTATTAGTAGAAAAGGACCCCAAGGCACTAACAGAGGATAGAGCTTCGAAGCTGGATGTGGTCTCAAATAATCTTTAAAAAATTGGTAGAAATATAAATGTCTGCATCTGGGTTAGGGAGGCATCAGAAAACTGGAAGTGTGAGGGGGCGTGGCCAAGGATGAACACAGGATAGCAGCAGATTTCTTCAGCTCCACCAATTTCATTACACTGACAGGAATTAATTACTTAAAAATTAATTTTTGAAGTAATTTTCTTTCTAAATATGTTTGTTTTATATAGTTCTTGAACTATATCTAAAAAAGAAAGGAAATTTTAACAATATTCCTGTCAGAAATTACATTGGAAATTTTCCTGTCAGTTTATCAGTCTGAAATGAGTTCCAGTAAGACAAATTCTCAAGACTCCAGCATCAAGAAAGAACTTCAGTCTCTGATAACTATAATCCAGCAACTTACTGCTAAGATGGATAAAATGGATAATAAAATTGATACCTTCATAGAAAAAACTACAAAACAAATAGACTTGTTACATATAGACCTGCAACAACAGAAGATCCAGATGACAGGCATAGAAGAAGCTGTGAATGACATGGAAAATAGAATCCAAGAAGAGGAAATCAACATTGAGTTTCTGCTGAAACAAAATACACATTTACAAACAAAGCTGGATGACCTGGAAAATAGATCTAGGCGCAATAACATTAGGATTTTTGGACTGCCAGAAAATATTGAAGGTAACAATATTACTTCTTTTTTAACAACATGGCTCCCTAAAACTTGAAGCATTCTCTTTTGGTATCGAAAGAGCACATAGATCTATAGCTAATACTAACTCTAACAAAAACTATCCTAGATCAGTTATAGTTAGATTTCTGTCATCTTTTGATAAAGAGATGGTTCTTAAATCTGCTTGGGCTAAAGCTCCTGTTAAGATTAATGAGACAACTGTGCATTTTGACAATGACTATTCTTCCTTGGTAATAGCTAAAAGAAAAGTTTTTCTGACACTAATAAGGGAGCTTAAAAAAGCACAGTTTAAAACATACCTTCTGTTTCCTGCCAAGCTAAAAATCTTCCTTCCTGATGGTCCTAAAATTTTTGATGACTTAGACTCTGCTTTACTGTTTATCAAAAAAAATAAGATTTTGGATAAAATAGAGGAAATGGAATGGGCTAGTCCTTCATTAAAGAGACTGGCAACTGAAACTTCATGGAAGACTTCAGAGAAGAAGAAGAGACTAAAAAACAAATGATTTGTTCTATTTTTTTTTCTTTTTTTTTTCTCTCATCATTTTACTTCATTATTAATCCTTTTAAATATAGTTCCTGCATTTCCAGAAAGCCACAAGTATTCTGAAAAAGATTTAATCAAAGTTATTCTCTGTGTGCAAAGAAATGTTTTGTTTCATAACCAGTCAAAATATCTGAGGAACTAATAACAAGCTATTATTCAATTTGTTTCTCTTTCTGAAAAAGAGAAGTAAGGTCAGTAATTTGATACATTTTTTTTTCCTTTTTTTTCTCCTTTTCTTCTTTTCCTTGTTTAAACAATGACATTCTATTTAGATTATGTAGTGGGTAAAGGGTGGGGGAGGGCAGCGAGAGAAGAGTAATGAAAATATGATAAATGGAATAATAACATATTTATTCCTTGTAAAAAGTTTATATGTTCTTCAAATGCTATTCCTAATTATACTTTCTTGATTATACTGCTTATGCTTGTTTGTAAATAATCTGTCATGCTTTAACTAATAATAATTAGAACTAAATAATAGTAAATAATATGTTTTATTTTTAACTCTATTAATATAAACAGTAAGTAATATTCCATTGTATATACTTCTTATAGCTTTTTCTTACATTTTTTTTTTAATTTCTGCTTTACACTCTTTTATTTTCTACTCTCGTTTTCTTTTCTTTATTCTTTCTCTTTATTTTATTTTTTTTTCTTCTCATATTAATATATAGAAATGCTTTTGATCATATAGACACAGTAAATAATAAGATTTGCATAAAAATTGAGTTGGGACAAAAATATTGAGTTTTATTACTTATTAATAACTTTGGGCTTAATTTCACTTACATAGAGGCTGTAATAACCTGTAAAATACATCGCAAAGGTTTTGTCATGTTTAGATGCATTTACACTGCTAAATGAATGTTTGTCACTAGTTTTTAACAAGTTTCCCGCCAAAATGTTAAGGGAGACAATCTGGGATGTGGGCTACCTCATGAACAGTGTCCTTGAGTTGTTTTAAAAGCTTCAACTCTCAGAATTCTCACAGAGAAGCTGAAAGCAGTCAATTTAACCCTTGACCCAGATATCACACTGACACATCACAGATTCAGGAAGAACACTCTACCAGGAAGTCGAACTGATGCAAATGTAACTATGTGAAGGAAAATGAACTCTTTAACATTTAAATGTGAGTTATTTTATATAATTACTTAAATATCTATGTTATAATTTATAAAATGTGTCAGTTATAATGATTTTAAATGATGCAGTTTCTTGTAGTAAGTAAATGTCTTATTTTAGAAGGCATAGAAAATGAAACATTTATTCAAGTGTTTTTGAAAATCTACTTGACTGCAGCATACTAATCTGTGTTAAAAACTTATGTCCCAAACATATACATTACTATAACTCATTTAATTCATCTGATTGACAAGCATAAATAACTTTATAACTCTATTCTGGAAGAAATTGTCATGTGATATATTTTAAAGCAGTAGTATAGACATACAAAATACAGATGGCTTTTTACAATAATGCAAGTGTTTCTGAGAATTTGCATAACTATGCAGTATGATTTATAACAATTTCTATAAATATAATATTTTATTCTATTGACAATAATGAGTATGAGTAAAATGCTCATATACAAGCAATTCAAGGTTTTTTTTGGAAGCTGTTGACTGCATTTACATGACAGAAAATAGATGCATCTTAATATATGTAATGTCTGAACCATATTAGCCAAAGTTTTTGATTTAAATGAATGTTAGAACTTATTTTTACATACTTTGAATAAATTAATATGTAAATATGCCTTCCTTTTTTTTTTTTCCTCTCTCTCTTTCTTTCACTCTCTCTCCCTCTTTCACGTCTTTTATTTCTCTCTCTCCTCTTGGTTCCTAATATCAAGATTATTTGAATGCTATTTGAATACAAGTGTATTATATTACATAGATGTATATAGTAGTATGAATAGTTTTAAAAAAAAGTTTATTTTAGTTTATATGATGCTGTTTTATCAAATGTGTAGTCTTGTCTTGCTAGATAATTGAATTGAAAGCTGTTAATTTAAGTTAAATATAACCAGTATTAAATTGATAAGGTGGTAGCTGAGGTACTGCTGCTTAGGGTAGGGGTTAACTTGAGTGGTAAACACTACACTAAGTTGGAGTTTTAACTTCAGGCTGGATGCAAGGTTTAATCCTTACATTATTTTCACTTGTTCATTGTTATATGTATATAGTTTTGACATCCACAATATATTTTGTACACACATTGTCACTACAAACAAAATTGAATCCTATACAAAATCCCATAAGAGATTCAATAAATACAGCTATATTTAAAGGTACACCTAAAGGAGGAGATGTAACATTACTTATGTTGTTATTTGTTATTTTGATCATAAGATTCTTAAGTTTTAAAAATGCCAAATGACATCTTTAAAAGGAATTTCTTTAAACATTAATGGATTGAATAATCCGTGTAAAAGGGCAAGCCTAATAAGATATATTAATTTACATAAGACCAACTTAGTCTTCCTGCAAGAAACCCATCTCTTGAAAAAAGATATTGATAAACTAGCCACAAACAAATATACAGTATTGGTTAGTTCAGAGCACACTCAGAAAAAAGAGGAGTGGCTATTTTATGGAATAAAAGTATGCCCATTCCTAAAACCATTAAGTCTTGTCAGGATGACAAAGGAATGTTTTGTATGGTTACAATACAAATTAATGGGAAGACTTACACTTTAATTAATGTATATTGGATACCTGGAATTGGTATTAATACAGTGAAACATCATCTTGATAAGATCATATCATTCTCTATAAGAGATATTATTTTAGCTGGTGACTTTAATTGTATACTACATGAAAGTGATACTACCACTATAAGAAAAAGAAGAATTACATCTAATGCAAAACATTTAAATGATTTTTCTGATTCTTATCATTTGAATGATATTAATAATCAGATAGATTCAAAAGCATTACCATACACCTTTTTTTCTAACAGATACAAAACTTATTCAAAATAGATAGGGTCTTTATTTCTAACCAGATGGTAACAGATTTAATTAATTCCAAAATCATTTCATGTCCTATATCTGATCATAATTCAATTGTTTTTGAATTCATGATAAAAAATACTCATAATGTTCAGATCAAAAGGATACCAGCATACTTAACTCAACTAAAAGACTATAAAGAATATATACTTTCAGAAGTAAAACATTTTTTAGACATAAATAATACTCCTGAAGTCTCCATTGTCTATGTTTGGGATGCCTTAAAATCATATCTATATGGACAAAGTATCAGATGGTATAATAATAAAAGGAAATCTTGGGATAAGGAATTGTTAGATATTCAAAGTAAATTAGACTCTTATAAACATAATAATAAAGAAAGTATTATGGACAAGAAAGTTATTGAAGAAATAAACAAGCTAAATGAGAAATACAAAGACATTTTAACTCATAAAGTTAAAATAACTTTAGAAAAATACAAGTTTTTGTCTTATTCAATAAGCCCCAAATACTTACATAGACTTAAAAATAAAATAAAAAGGTTGAATAAACAAAACCATATCAAAGAAATCTTTTCTCTAAGGAAAAAGAAGAATGTTTCTAGTATACCAGAAATACTAGATGAATTTAGAAATCACTTTCACAAAATTAACCATAATAACATTAGCATGGAACCTAAAGATAAAATAAAGGAGTTTATAACCACAAACATGAATAAAAAGCTTAATAAACAACAGATTAAACTATTGGACAAAAGTATTTCATATACAGAGGTTATTACACAAATAAATAAGCTTAAGTCAAACAAAGCACCGGGTAATGATGGTATTATACCAGAGATATATAAAATCCTTTCTAAAAGTACATATTCATTAATACATAAGGTTTTTATTTTGGCCCAAACTGAGTTAATAACCCCCCCATCTTGGCAATATACATTTATTTCGCCAATTTTAAAACCTAATAAAGAGCCAACTAGATGTACTTCATATCGGCCCATCTCATTACTTAATGTTGATTATAAAATGTTTGAGTATTTTTGCTGATAGATTGAAGACAATCATCCCCAGCTTTATAGATATAGATCAGACAGGCTTCATTGTAAATAGAAATACTTTTGATAATATAAGAAGAACTTTAACATTAATTGATTTTGCAAATAGGAAAAGAAAGATTTAACACTTATTAGTCTTGATATAAGTTCAGCATTTGATTCAGTAAGTTGGGACTATCTGTTTACCTTACTGAAGTGCACAAACTTCTCAGATGCATTTGTAAATCTAATTGAGCATTTATACAAAGGAACATTGGCTTATATTAAGGTAGGAACATATGTTTCACAAAAATACCCATTTTTAAAGGTACAAAACAAGGATGTCCACTTTCTCCACTATTATTCACTTTAGTAATGGAGCCTTGGGCTAATTTGATCAGAAACAGTACTGACATAGAGGGTTTTGAAATAGATGAAAATACAACATCCAAAATTCAACTTTTTGCAGATGATGTTCTAATTAAATCAGCAGGATCTAATTCTTCTATGCAGTCTCTATTTGATAAAATGATGAATTTTAAAAGTATTTCTGGTTTAATATTCAATGAAGAAAAAACTAAAATACTACCTATATATACACGAAAAATATTCTCATTAGTGATTTTACTAAATATGTACCCAATTCAGGTCAGATAACTTATTTAGGTATAATACTATCTAAAGATATTAAATCTATTATATATAATAATTATAATACCTGTTTTCTTAATATACAAAATCTTTTTAATACCTGGAATAATATGTTTTTACTATGGAGGAGAGATTTACAATTATTAAAATGATAATATTCCCCAAGATTTTATACTTAATACAATCAATAATGCTTCCACCTACAAAATAATTATCAAGAAACTGAATACACTAATGTTAAATTTCCTATGGGCACCTAATAGACCTAGGATTGCATTAAAGAAACATACTAATAGCTGGTCTCAAGAGGGTATTTCTTTTCCAGACTTTAATTTATATACTATCTCTTCTATTGTAAAAGTTATTACTTTATTAATAGATCAGTCATATCTCAAAATGGAAAGATTATTGGGAGCTAATTAGTATGCACTTCATGAAAATCTCCTTAACACATAAAAATATGATTGTAAATAACTCCATGTTATGGTTACTAAAGGAATTTTGTACTTCACCTATTACACCTAAACATATGGTTTGTTACCCATTAAATATTATTATTAGCTATCGTAACTTTATATCCATGCACCCTAAGTATAGGGAATGGAATTTTATTATATTCCGTATAATGTATACTCAGGGTATGCTTTTGTCATCTACTTCTGAAGGGAACTCATTTAGCTATAGATAATGATCTAAAGTACTGGTATCAGTTGATATCTGATAATAAAGTTAAAAATCTAGATTTCTTAAAACAAGAATTTGATCTAAGAGAAACTTGCTGGTTAGAGGTTCAGACCTTTAGACAACATCTCATTGATAGAATAGATCTAATGTCTATAACAGTTAAAGAATCTATTCCAACACTGATTGATTACTTGATATTAAATTTACAACATAAAGTTTCTGATAAAGGTAAACTTTCATACATACATAAAATTATCAGACAAGAAACTTTTTACAGTGTAGATACATACTGGAATTATTTCACTTCTATTAATGGGGACCCACCAAATCAACAAGATAAACAATATATATTGGAATCTGCCTATAGAACTACGTCTTCCATTGTCTGGAGACTTTATACATGGAAATTTTTACATAGATCTTTTTATACACCTTTGATGATGAATAAAATAAATAATAAAGATAATCTATGTAAGAGATGTAATGTAGAAATTAATGCTGACTGGGCTCATATGTTTTATGACTGTATAAAATTGAAAGAATACTGGAAGTCAATTAATGAATTTTTGCAGGCTCTTTTTACAGATAATTTCATTATTTCTAAATCTCTTATATTACTCAACACACCTGTACCTCAAAGTGTTAAAAAGGTTAAGCTTCCCTTGTTATGGTCTATTCTAGCAGTGGCTAGGAAAATAATAACCAGAAATTGGATTTCAGATACACCTCCTTTGTTCAATGAATTTAAAAATGTTATGAATATAGTGTGCCATATGGAAATAAACACAATTAGGTCAAGAACAACTAGAAAAACATCTTATTATATTGTATGGGATAATTTACAAAATTTGTTAAAAAAATCCTAATTTCAATAGCATGGTATTTTAGTTTAATTAATTGATCTGATTGTAGTGGATGTCTTTGTAAATACTTTAGTTGTTTTGTTGAATGTTATAATCATATCTATTTTTAATTACTTGTATAAAATTGTTATGATATTTCTCTTGTATGTTAAAACAATAAACCTGTTTTGAAAAAAAAAAAAGAAAGAAAGAAAACTGGAAGTGTGATACAGCAGTGTCAGTCCACAAAAGTGGATCAAAAGCAAACCCTAGGAATAATAGAATATTAAATGTGATCTTAATAGTAAGGAAGAGCAGGAAGAAGGTACATAGGAAAAGACTGGTCCAGTTATTGGATGACAGTCATTGCCAGAACATGGCATCTGATGTCGTAAATTTTTGTTCATTCATTACAAATAGGACCTCGGTTCCATCCTTGGAACCGATACGGCCGTTTCCAAGTTCACGCAAGCCAAAATCTCTAGCTAACACCTACCCATAATGCCCCTCTCTTAGTTACTCCAGATCTCGTTTGCCGCGTTCCTAGTCAGACTTGCTAGCCATCTCTCTCAAAGCTAAGTAGAAAATTATTTTAAGACAGTTTCTCTTCAAAATTATTTCATTTTTAGTCAAGTTAGCCTTTTCTCACTGTCACCTATAATCTAATCCTATTTCCTACCCGTTACCTTGGTAATTTAATTTTTTTACCTTTATTGGTACTGTCACTCTCTCCTATCTTTGACAGGCCTTTCCTTACTACTAGTGGTATTTTTTAAATAACATCATTGGTATTTTCTCCCTTAAATTTTCTATAGGATAGCCTTGTTGCCTTACTATGTCAGACAAAGCTAAGTTGGGTTTTAAACAGTGTGACAAGTGTGGACGTAAGATGCCTAATTTGGATACACAGGTTCGTTTGTGTCTACTGTTTGGGCATGGATCATATTAAAGCTGACTGTGACATCTGTGCTAGTTTTAGTAATAGGACACTAGCAGAACATAAAAATAAACTTATTTTAAAAGGTTTACTCGAGACACCTTTTGTGGAGGCTCTATCTGGGTCAGAGGTCTCACCCCCTCCAAAGACCAAAAAACATAAGGAAAAATGGAGTCACTTGGTTCCTGCATCTCCGTCAGTTTCAGAACTGAGTCGGCTCCGTGCTTTGCCGGCGCCCTCGGTGCAGACCTCTTCTGCACCAGGCTCTGTGTCCTGTCCCTCAGTGCCGTCCATGATGTTCACTCCTATTTCGGTTCCAACCTCGGCACCACTGACTTTAGTGCCATCATTGGATCCCACATAGGCTCCGATGACTGTACATGCTTTGGCACCATCCCCGGCCACGGTGCCGACAGTTCTTCGGCTCCATCAGCTCCAAAACTCGAATACCTGCCAAAGATAAGCTACTCTCCAACCTACGACCCTTTTTTGGGGCAGAGGTTTAGCTCCTTTCTAGAAACACCTGATTCTCCTTCAGCAGCCTCCTTTAGCTCCACTAGGAGTTTTTCTGAATTAGACCTAATGCAGGCTGTGGACCAGCTTCTGGCAACTAGGGGATTGCCCATTCCAGCTAGACATTCCGTCCCTCCTGGCTCGGAATTTTTTACCACATCTTCCCCTGTTTATCCTCTTCCAGCCTCCACCCAGATCTCGGATATCTCGGTACCAGTGTCCACTTCGGTGCATACTGTCTCTGCTCCCACAGCAGTGTTTCCCCTGTCGGCACCGACCACCCTTGCTGCATCGGCTCCAGTGGAGCCGATGCTTTCTCTGAGCGGTGCTTGGACCATCCGTAACTTGGTAACTAGTCTGGTGCCTATTTTCTCGCTGGCCCAGTCTATGTTCACGGTTCTGATGGCTTCCAGTTCTCTCTGAGCTCCTCAACTGGAGGTAGACTCCTCGGGGTGGGCTGTGACCCCAGTTCTGAGGTTGTCCCTCCCGGTTCTGGGCTCCCATCCCTCCTCGGGTGAACCTGCTGTCCAGGTGATGTTCATTCCGAAGGCTCACAGTCAGCGCCAATGACATCAGTATCATAACCCCTCCTAACATGCACCTCTCCCAACCCGCTATTTTGGGACCCGGGCACGGGAGTCACAAGAACCCCCTTTGAAGGAAACCCCTTCTCTTGAGTCCTCCTCAGAAGATCCCACTGGAGAGCCACCCCGGAAGAAATGGTGCAAGAGGAAGCACCTTGATACCCCAGAGGAATCTATCACCAAAGACACTGATTGTGATGAGGGAGAGGGGTCTCCACGGTCTATCCCAGATGACATCTCATTCGGAGACATTCTGAAAATCCTCAAGCAGTGGAGAGACTAGAAGTCCTCTAACCCTTCTTCTGAGGAATCTGTGTTCTTGCAGGCCTTCCTGCCCAGCCATCTACTTCCTGGGTGACCCCACTGACAGATTACTTTGTTAAACTAATTGTGCAGCATGCCTGGAAGGCCCCGGACAGCATAAGAAGGCCCCAGACAACGTAGAACCTGTCCCCTGGAGGCCAGACAAAATTTTATCTTCATCTGAAGACCAGCCCCACTGGTCCAAGCAGTTGACAGTTGATTCTATGGTTCTGGTGGTGGCCACCAAGAGGGAACTGGCAGAAGATAGTTCCACTGTCCATCCTCCAAACAGGGAGTCCCGGACCATGGACAGACTAGGGAAGTGAACGTATGCTTCAGCGACCTTCGTCATTCGGTTGCTGGACTATCTGGCACACTTTACTCGCCTCCAAAGAGACCTAATTTCCAAAATGTCTTCCTCTTTGGTGGGGGTACTGCCTGATGAGGTGCGTGATACTGTTGCCTTGTAGCTAGCTACCCTTGAATCCATCTCGAACTCCTCAATGCATTTGATATCACACCACCGAGGGGGCAGCTCAAGCTGCCGCATCTGGGGTTGTCATTAGACGTAATGCTTGGATGCGGTTGTGTGACTTTGCAGACCCCTTTACATCTTCCTTCATCAATGCATCTGTCGATGAATCAGCACTGTTTAGACCCAAGGTACGAGACACACTTGCACGTAGTGAGAAAGATGGAAAGGCCTGGTCTGCTGTGGGCATATGCTTTTCCAACCCCCAGAGGTCTTACTCCAGGAACCAGAAGGGAGGAAAGATGTGGTTCAAGAAATCCCAAGGATCTTTTCGTGACACTTGTGGTGAACAATCCCCCTGAGGCAGAGGGGGCAACTCATGGAAGACTCCCCTTTCTGGGTAGAGGGGGTCCACGTAACCATGGCTGGAGATTCTTTCTCCAGCAGACCCTACCAGTGCTCCTGAGCAGCGGCCCAATTGCTTTCCTCTGGAAGCAGTCGGGGGTCGTTTTTCTCTGCATCTACCAGCCTGGCATCTTATTACTACCGATGTTTGGGTGCAGAGAATAATATCCAGAGGCTACCAAATACTATTCGATTTAACTCCCAGACCTGTCAAACTAATTCCCGATGTACCCACCCAATCAGAGGGAATTATCAGCCTTAGAAATAGAAAAGCTGCTAAGAAAAAGTGTCATCCAACCAGTCCCACCAGACCAGACAGGATCCGGGTTTTACTTGAGTTTTTTTTAGTGGCAAAAAAGACAGGGGACTGGAGACCAATCCTGGATCTCAGCCTATTGAACAAATTTATCAAACCTCAAAAATTCTGGATGGTCATGGTACAGTCCATTCTTCCCTTCCTAGGGAGGGACAATTGGATGTGTTCTATAGACCTCCAGTATGCGTACTACCACATAAAGATGGATCACCGCTCCCGGAGGTTTATTCGCTTTTGGGTGGGAGCCAATCACTACCAGTTGAGGGCACTGCCATTCGGTCTCTCGATAGCCCCCCCCCCCCGAGTGTTCACCAAATGTATGGCAGTTGTGGTAGCTCATCTTCGACTACAAGGATTCCAGGTGTTTCCCTATCTAGATGATTGGCTCCTTACCGCTCCGACCAGGAATCTCCTAGTCGTCAGCCTCTCTTACACTCACGGTCTTGCTCTCCACTTGGGGATGTCCCCAATGAAGACACTAGAATTTATTGGAGCGGTCTTTGACACAACATCCTGTCAAGCTTCTCTCCCCCTCACAGGCTATCAAAAATAAGATACCAAATCCAAGACCTTCTTCCTCAGACCTATCTAGCAGCACGTATTGTACTGCAACTCTTAGGCTCCATGGCAGCTGCCATTACATTAGTACCACTGGCAAGACTGCACATGAGAATCCTGCAGTGGCTCCTTTCCGCACAATGGTCAACCACGTGATACGTCTTACAAACCGTTGCAAGGAAGAAATGCTATGGTGGATGAAGCCACAAACAAATCTTTGGTGTCAACCGTTATGTCTTCCCCAGCCCATGGCCACGGTGACCACAGACGCTTCACTGTTAGGGTGGGGGCAGCATTTCCAGGGAAAGACTGTCCAAGGCGCCTGGTCCCCATGGAGGCCAGCTTGCACATGTTCTGGAACTGAGGGCAGTTCTCTTAGCATTGCAAGTGTTCCATGCATCCCTACCCTCTGGGACCATTGCAGTTCAGTCAGACAACATGTCAGTCATCTGGTACATCAACAAGCAAGGTGGAAACAGGTCTTACCCTCTGTGTCGGGAAGCCATGAGGATTTGGCACTGGGAGATAGCTTCCAACTGTTTTCTTATAGCAACGCACATTCCCAGGAGATCCAACCGTATTGCAGACAATCTGAGCAGGAACATCCTGATGTCTCACGTGTGGTCCCTCAACCCTGTAACAGTGGATCAGATCTTCTAATGCTGGGGCAAACCTTGCTGCGACCTGTTTGCTTCCCCTCTAAACTACAAATGCAATAGCTATTTTGCCCTGATCCCCCTTCAGGGGGACCCAACGAGGGATGCTCTAACACACGATTGGCCCCCGGGTCTTCTGTATGCCTTTCCCCCGTTTCCCCTCATTCCACAATTTTTCCAGAAAGCTCAGAGGTTGAGAAGCAAAGTGATCCTCATTGCCCCCTACTGGCCATGTCAAGTCTGATTCCCGTTTCTTTGGCCGCATCTGATTCACAGCCCGTGGATCCTGGATCATTTCCAGGACCTGTTATCTCGTCCTCAGGGACTGATTCATCCGAACCTGCACTGTCTCAAGCTTACAGCTTGGTTCCTCCACTTCCAATGATTGCCAGGATGCCTGACATCCCATCTCCTGTTTGTGAAATTCTTCTGGGCTCACACAAACCTTCCACTAAGAAAGTTTATTCTAGTAAATGGACTAGGTTCTCTATTTGGGCCAAAGATCAGAACTTAAACCTTTTCTCTATGCCTATTCAAAAGATCCTACAGTACCTGACTAGTCTTTTACATGCAGGAGCATCAGCTTCAACGATCACTGTACATTTAGCAGCTATCGCCAATTTTCATAATGGTCTTGATAATTCTTCAGTTATGTCACACCACCTATGCAAGACCTTTTTGAAAGGAGCATTACATGTTAAACCTCCAGTCAGCCCTCCCTTAGAACCCTGGGACTTGACTTTGGTACTTCAGTCTCTCACAGGTCCTCCTTTCGAGCCCTTTGATTCATGTGATTTTAAATTTTTGTCATGGAAAACCTTACTTCTAGTAGCACTTACCTCAGCGAGAAGAGTGTCTGAGCTGCAGGACTTGAGTGTCAAGAGTCCTTACTTGATCTTCCACATGGATAGGGTGTCCCTTTGTACTGACCCTTCTTTCTTGCCCAAGGTCATTTCTGGCTTTTCCATTAACCAATCTATTGACCTGCCATTTTTCTTCCCTTGGCATTCTAATAGAGGGGAGTACCTTTTGCACACCCTTGATGTGCATCGGCAGCTTCGTTGTTATTTGGACAGGACTTAACCTTTCAGGAAAACAGATCAATTGTGTGTGACCTTTGCAGGACCCAGATTGGATAAACCTGTTTCCAAACTGACTTTATCCTCTTGGCTTAGAAACGTCATTACCTTTATCTATCAACAGAATAAGCTATCCTTATCTTCCAGAATAAAGGCTCACTCTACCAGATCTATGGCTACTTCTGTAGCTTTTCATTCCAGAGCCTCTATGGATGATATCTGCGCAGCAGCCACTTGGACAAGAGCTCATACCTTTATATCTCATTACAAATTGGATTTGGCCTCCAGGAGAAAAGCATCTTTTGCTTCTAAGGTGCTCAGGAATATCCTTCCTTAGGGCCACCCAGGACTCAAGTAGCTGGGGACTCGGTCTATTTGTAATGAATGAACAAAGATTTACATCAGATAAAGAAGTTATGTCTTACCATAACATTCCATCTGTGTTGTAGATCTTTGTTCACTCATTGCTTCCTGCCCTCCTTCCCCCTGCCTGGACTCCTGGTGGACTTTAGGAACTCCTGGTTAGGGTATTTGCACAGACAGAGCCTCCTACTATTTTTTCTATTACTACATCTGTTATCTAAGGGTGGGCAAACTCGATCTGAAATAACTAGGAGAGGGGCATTATGGGTAGGGCTTAGCTGAGAATTTTTGGCTTGCGCGAGCTTGGAAATGGCCATATCGATTCCGAGGACGGAACCGAGGTCCTATTTGTAATGAATGAACAAAGATCTACAAAACAGATGGAATGTTATGGTAAGACATAACTTCTTTTTTATTGCCAGAGGATCCTGCCAGATAATTTCACTATAGATGTTCATCATGCATACAGCTGCAGTCATAACAGATGGGTTCACCTGCTGTCAGGCGGGTCCTCGGTCGGCCGAATTCCAAAGTCTAGGTCCGGCGTCGGTTGTCGTCGCTTCTTCCCTGATGTCAGTGCGACAGGGGTATAAAAGAACCAGCTGACGCCATTTTCTTCAGTCTTTCTTGCCACGCGGTGCCCGAAGCAGAAGCAGTTTGCAAGTGCCGGTCGGTCAGCTCCTGAAATTATGAAAATTTTGAAACCGAAGTCTTCTTGAAAGCTAAGTACCCCTTTGGGGAAACTTTTCTTGCCTCAGACCGATGTCAGACAAAGTTAATAACTGGATTTCATGTGGGAAGCAAATACCGCATAAGGATTTCCATTCCCTCTGTATTCCTTGTTTAGGCCCAGACCACGACGTCTGGGTCTGTCGCTTTTGTGCTACATTCAACAAACGCACCATTAAGCGTCGGGCTGAGTTCACACAGCATTATTTTGGCAAAACATTTAACTTTATTATGTCGTCGGATTCTCCGACTCCAGTTTTGTCTAAAAAGCACAAAGATAAGGACCGACACACGAGGTCCGCGGCTTCTACCGACACCACGCCAAAGCCGACTACACGTGGTCCGGTTCTGAGCGAGGTGCCTACGCAGCCCCTGCCTACCGACGACACTTCATTGGCGGTGTCTCCTGTGCCCGAGGTCGCAGGCTCCTCGGCCCACACCCCAACTACAGATACCGAAGCCACTCTTAGAGTTGAATCTCAAAATGTGGACTGGTCTGCCTCCTCTCAAGGTGTCTTCAGACCTTCCTCTTCTTTTTCCATCAAGGCTTTCACTAAGTCTAAAGCAGCCATGCATTCTAAGAGACAAGCTACACAGGGCCCATCTCCAGGCCCCATGCCTAAAACACAGATGCTTAAAATGGCTGAGGATTTAATTACTCTTATCATGGGTTCTCAACCCCCACCGGACAAAAGGCCCAGAGTGGAGGAAGAATCCCCCTCCTCTGATCAGGGCTCCATTATTTCAGAGCACTCTGATGATCAGGAACATTCTTACTCTCATTTTGAAGACTCTGATGCAGAGGAGTCCATTCCTTCTGTATCCCCCCCAGAGGATTACTCATTTGGGGAAACTTTGCATACCTTAAGGGAACACTTCCACTGGGAAGGCCAAGATTATTCTGATTCCAAGAAAAGGCTTAGGGAATTTCTCTTGCTACCTCAGCACAGGCCTCTGGCTATACCTCCTGTCTTGGACATCCTAGATGATGTTTACTCGGAGGCCTGCCTTAACCCGGATTCTCTACCTCCAGCCCCAGTCAAGCCTGACAGGTACTACAGGGTTCCTGACTCACACCAATTTCTATACAAAAGCCATGCTGCTGACCCAGAAACCATCTCACAGGGCCCCAAGGGAATTAAGGCCTCCACTGCTAAAAATCCATTATCTTCCATGAGAGATTCCAGATCCTTAGAAAGGTGGGGAAAAAAGGTATATACCTCGGCTACCTTAACCATGAGGGCCTTAAACTGTCAGTTCCATATGCTAAAATACCAACAGTTTTTATTATCACAATTGAAAAGTAAAATGTCACAACCTGAACAACCAGACTTGAAGGAGTTGCAGGATTTGATGCATAGTGCAGAACAAGTGGGTAAGCATACCTTACAATGTGGTTTTGATGCTCTAGAGGCCTCATGTAGAGCTGCTGTTACAGGATCAGTCATACGTAGACATGCCTGGCTCAAGGAACAAACCTTGCCAGATCATGTCAAATCTAAATTACTAGATGCCCCTCTACAAAAGGATGTATTATTTGGTGCTAATGCTGAGGAGGTATTAAGGAAAATGGAGGAAAAGGCTAAATCAATGCAAACTGTGAAAGATTTTCTACAGGTACAACCCCCACGTTTCAGTAGAAATTGGCCTTCCAAAAATTGGTCCTTTCCAGCCACGGACAGACCCCAAAGAGGTAGATACAGGCGCCCGAGGGGCAGAGGACAATCCCAAGGATTGCTTAGAGGCAGACAATGGCAAGCTCCTACACAAAGAGGTGGTGAGGATAACCCGCAACCATTCAGAAAGCAAGCCCAATGACTTTCCCCTTTTCATGCCAAGCAAGACTCAAATGGCAGCACCCTTAGGAGGAAAACTGGCATTATTTTCAAAAAAATTGGCATATTATCACAAAAGACAAATGGATCCTGGACATTATAAACAGAGGCTACAGATTCCATTTTCACACCCTTCCAAAAATGAGAGGCATGCCAAACCCGCCACACAATCAAAGGGCAGAGGCACAAAGGCAAATTACAGATCTCATAGACATGAAAGCTATTCAAGAGGTACCTACGCACGAACAAGTTCAAGGTTTTTATTCCAGACTATTGCTGGTACCAAGGAAGGAATAATATTGGAGACCTATTTTGGACCTATCCATCCTAAACACATTTCTACTCGTACCAAAATTCAAGATGCTCACTCTACAGCAGCTTCTTCCCATGCTGGGCAAGGAGTCTTGGCTGGTAACATTGGACCTCAAGGAGGCATACCTGCATGTCCCAATCAGACAAAATTGCAGAAGATACCTCAGATTTCTTGTAGGTTCAACCCATTATCAATTCTCTGCATTGCCCTTTGGCTTATCTACTGTGCCCAGAGTATTCACGAAATGCCTGGCATCAGTAATTACCTACTGCAGACTTCAAGGGATACAAATATACCCCTATTTGGACGACTGCCTGATCCAAGCGGACAGCAAGCACATTCTTCTGAAACATCTGGCTTATGTAATAATGTTGTTGAACTCTCTGGGATACACAGTCAACAAAAAGAAATCAAGGCTAATACCCTCTCGGAAAATAATTTTCCTGGGTGCCAACTTGGACACAAACACCCAGATGGCCTACATCACGCCAGAGAAGCAGGGGCAACTAACTCAATACTTCAGGGCACTAGCAAATTGCACCAGGCTGACTGCAAGGAAAATCCTGCAGGCTCTGGGATTCATGGCATCTTGCATCTTACTAATCCCATGTGCAAAGCTGCATATGAGGAAACTTCAATGGTACCTGAAAAACCTATGGTCTCAACACAGCCACAGTTTGGAAACAATACCACCACTAATTCCATGTCTTCAAAAGGAATTTCTGTGGTGGGCTCAAGCATGCCAAACAAACACAGGTCTTCCATTCAGCAAGCCTCAAGCAAATCAAGTCATCACAACAGACGCCTCGGACTACGCCTGGGGGGTGCACATGACAGATCGGTGCATTCATGGCAAATGGTCCCAAAAAGAAAAGCACCTTCACATCAATCAAAAGGAAATGCTAGCAGTAATAAATGCTATTATGGCTTTCAAAGACCTTCTGCAACCAGGTCAACTATTGATAAGAACGGACAACACCACAGTTATGTGGTACATAAACTAACAGGGAAGAACATATTAATACCCCCTATGCAGACTGGCCATGTCACTTTGGGACATGGCCATGGACTTACAAATCGAACTACAAGCACAGTACTTGCCAGGCAAGGAAAACACGCTGGCAGACAACCTAAGCAGAAATATGACAGATCCACACGAATGGAAGTTGCATCCAAAAGTTTTTACAGAGATAATCCAAGCATGGGGAAGGCCAGACATAGATCTCTTTGCCTCCCACAAAAATCACCAATTGACAAAATTCTGCTCAAGGATTTTCCATCCAAAGGCCTGGAGAGTGGACGCTCTCTTTCAGTTGGACATCAATGACAGTTTATGCCTTCCCACCTCTTCCTCTGCTGCCCAAAGTTCTATTGAAAACAAGAGCAGACAGACCAAAGATGATTCTCATTGCTCCAGACTGGCCAAGACAACACTGGTACCCACTCCTGAGGAGCCTGATGCATTCCCCACCATGGACCCTGCCTCTAATGCCTCTTCTCCTGACTCAGCACAGCTTCAAAACTCTTCACAGCCAGCTAAAAACACTCAATCTAGCCGCATGGAAGATTCCTTAGCATCACAACAGACCCTACTCTCCAAGGAGGTGCAGGATGTCATTTTAGAGGCCAGAAGGCCATCAACTAGAAAAGCTTACTCTGCAAAATGGGTTTTGTGTCTGGAATGAGAAAAAGGGCCAGGATCCTGGAAAACTGAATTTACATCAAATACTACAGTATCTAGCTGAGCTGCTAAGCAGTGGACTTTCATTCTCCCCCATCAAAATCCATGCCTCAGCAATTTGTGCAGAATACAGCACTGATCCACCCTTATTCTCTCACCCTCTCTTAAGACAGTTCCTCAGAGGGGCTAAGAATCTAAAACCCCCAAGGAAACAACCAATACCTGCTTGGGATCTCAATTTCATTCTGGAAAAACTGACCTGCCTCCCTTTGAGCCAGCTGCCTCATCAGATTTGCAATATTTGTCCTGGAAAACAGCCTTCCTTCTGGCTATTACCTCAGCTCGTAGAGTTTCAGAACTTCAAGCTCTCTTGGCTGTGCAGCCTTTTATCATCTTCCATCAGGACAGAGTTTCCTTATGAACCAACCCGTCCTTTATGCCAAAAATTGGTATCCAGTGTAGCTTTGAATCAGGCCATACACTTACCTACCTTTTATCCTAATCCTCAAAACAAAGGGGAGAGATTACTACATTCCTTGGACATCCACAGACAACTGCATTATTATTTGGACAGAACAAAGCCTTTCAGAAAATCAGAACAGCTCTTTGTGTCCTATGCTATAGGAGCTCAAGGAAAGCCAATTTCCAAACGGACAATCTCAAAATGGATAGCCCACTGCATACACTTTTGCTATTCTTTTCATGGCAAAACTGTACCTACATGCATCAGATCTCACTCCACAAGGGCCACAGCTACCTCTGCAGCTTTCCTCAGAGGAGTTCCTACCAAAGATATTTTGGAAGCAGCCACTTGGAGTTCTCTGCATACCTTCTCCAAGCACTACCACCTACCATTATACTCCAAAACTAGAGCAGGCTTTGCCACTGCAGTCTTGCAGGGCATCCTGGCTCCTCCTAGTTCCACCTAGTGCCTACCACCCCTTTCTTAGCTTTGGGATTCTACCCATCTGTTATGACTGCAGCTGCATGCACGATGAACATAGTACAGTTTTGTACCTACTATGAATGTAGATGTTCGAGTGCTAATACAGCTGCAGTCCAGGTTTCCCTCCCTCCTTCCCCTCTTGGGACAGGCCTATTGGCTAACACCTCCTCATACAACCTGATTGGGGTATTCATTTATGGTGTATTTGCTTGCAACTTCTGTATTTTGATTATATTGCATTGCTTTATTACACAAATTTATGTATTGCCTTCCTTCTGGGGGCACCTGACATCTGGGGCAAGAAAAACTGAAGAAAATGGCGTCGGCTGGTTCTTTTATACCCCTGTCACACTGACGTCAGGGAAGAAGTGACGACAACTGACGCCGGATCTAGACTTTGGAATTCGGCCGACCGAGGACCTGCCTGACGGCAGGAGAACCCATCTGTTATGACTGCAGCTGTATTAGCACTCGAACATCTACATTTATGGTAGGTACAAAACTGTACATTTTATGTCTGGACATGGGCAAACATTTGATGTGACATACCTGGACATCATTAAAGTGATAAGAAGGGTGGACCCTGAGGGTAACACCGAAGTGGTAATCTTTGTGGAAAAAGGCAGTAACTACTGATGTGCCAGAGGGATAATGTCTGGAACCTGTGCTTTTCATTTTATTTGACATGGCAGTAAACATGAACAAAAATACTGTCCTCTCTATGATTAATGGAGGATCAAGAAACATGGTTCTTAGAGTGAGTATGAGACTGAAGAACCTAATAATGAGGAAGTTAAGCAGTGTGCCCACTGGGTAAGCATTTGCATTTTGCTTGTTTGAGATGATGAGCTTTCAGCTAGGCTCATAATTTGGTGTAAGAGGTTAGGTCATTTAAGGGGAGGGTGTAGAGATTTTCAGAGTTTAACTCTCAGAAATGAGTAGTTGTGATTAGCGCATTTAAGTTTTCTTTTCAGTGGTTTGTGAAATTAGATTTGTTCGACCACTTCTTTGGAGATTACTGGAGTGGATTTTTTGAGATCACTTTTGTAGCTGGTAAGGAGACTTGTTTTCCAGTTACAATATTGCAACGGGAGAGTTGTTTCCAGTTGCAATATTTTAAATAACTGGTGACCTTAGTGAAAGGTTAACTCTGTGTCAAATGGATAACCATTTAACTTTGCTAATTCTTTGACTCTTGTCTAGAGAATTGTGGGAAGAAGTGGCACATGTTGATGGAAATGTTCTGCAATGCTTTGCTATTTTTATCTGAAGCAGCTGCAATTAGTGGAAGGACATATTCAAGCTGGGTAAGAAAAATTCCTTTGTCTACGTCAGAGCAAGCAGTAAAGAAAAGATAATAGGTAGTCTTTCTTGCCGAAAAAGTGCAGACAGTTCATTCCATCACCATACCTAATAGAACCTAGACGCTCTCCTCCAAAAAAAAAGGAAGCCAATCTGGTCGTCCCTTGCCATAAACAAACTCTACAACAGAAGGAGGAAACTGATGCAGAATAAGGTGAAGTCCCAAGACTAGAAAAACTCCCTTATCAGTCTCAACAAAATGTTGAGATCCCTCATCAAATCATCTAAAGCTAGCTATGAAAACAAAATTGCAGCAGATAGTAAAGACAACCACATGGCCTTCTATAGTTATATAAAGAATCTCCATGGCAATACCCAGATTTGCTCTGAGCTACTGCAAAATGGTACCTCCTATACTGAGCCAACAGATATTGCCACTATATTGGCCGACAGATTTAGTGCCAACTTTACCCCCCCCAAATGGCCAATCACAATACCAGTAGATTGCCAGGCACCCAGTATTACTGCTGCACAGGTTAAAACAGCACTGTCTAAGGTCAATAATACAGCTTCCATGGGACCTGACAATATTCCTGGCTGTGTTCTACATGAACTACAGAGTGAACCGACACCTCACTTGTGTGCCCTGTTCAATCACAGCCTCACCTCAGGCTTTGTCCCTACCGAATGGTGCACTGCTACAGTCATCCCTCTCCACAAAGGAGGAGCAACTACAGACCCTGGGAACTATTGCCCCATTAGCGTGATGTGTCTGATATGCAAAGATATAGAACCCATCATCATGGACCTAATAAACAAGGATATAAGGAATCTCCAAACGCTGGATTCCACACAGTTTGGTTTTGTGAAGGGTAGATCATGCCTGCTCAACTTGGTCGACTTCTTTGAGTGAGTCACCAGAGCTGTGGATGAAGGCAAGGTGCTTCATACAGCCTACCTTGATTTGGCCAAGGCATTTGATACTATTCCCCATTCAGGAATCATGGAAAAACTCACTAAGCTAGGCATCAACCCCTATATCACTAGGTGGGTTGCAAACTGGCTCACAGATATAACCCACAGTGTGAAAGTAGCAGACTCCAAGTCATACTGCTGACCAGTCACAAGTGGAGTCACACAGGCTTTGGTCTTGGGTCCTTTCCTGTTTGGTATCTACTTCTCTGTTACCAGGCCAACACAAAGGGATTCTGGCTGACAAAATTCACACACAATTGCAAGTTGGGAGCTAGCTATTATAACCTCCCAAGATGATGTTGACACACAGAGGCCTCTCAGTGACACCGGCGACTGGTGTCAGAACCATGACCTTAAACTCAATGCCAAATATGTGTGTCATCCCCCCGGAAAAAAAACCTTCCTTGAATACCACACAAAATGTAGTCACCTAAACACAAGTCCATAAGGTATAAAGGAGTTATATACGAGTTGAAGCAGCAGCCTCTGACCACCACATTTTTGCCACACACCTTAGAGTCCTTGATCTTGAAAGACTCCCTACTAACTAAGGGTTCTAACCAAGAAGAGAGGTCATTGCCTCCCTCTCTTCTCTTGCCTCATTAGTCATCATCACATTCATGCCCCATTTAGCATGATACTCCTCACTTGACACCACCTCACTTAACAGGCAAAAAACAAAACACAAAGAGGATCCTGATCCTTCCTCACACTTAATCCAGACTCAAAAAATTCCAACTATTCTGTCACTCAAAAACAAAAATATTACTTTCTCTCTGACTCTCCTCTCCATCTGACATACAAAGACTTAAATTTGAGTGTGTGTGTGTGTCAGAGGTATTAAACTGGGGCAGTTGTGTGTCAAGTGTGTAATGGGCACATTGCTTAGGGTGGACTGAAGTATACAGTCGATTAGGTATTGGTGAAGTATTACATTCAGTCCAGAATAGATTGAATGTTTCTGTTGTGGTCTTAGGGGAAATTGAAAAAATTTATAATTTAGTCTTATTTAAGGATAGTTGAGTATTTAGTTAGAATAGGTTTATTGGTCCTTACTAGATACTGACCTGAGTGTTGATGCATTGAATTTGGTATGTTGGCAGTCTGGCTTGGCCGGATGTCATTTGTATTGGTATTTTGGGCTGTGGGATGAAGCTGGGTGCTGAGCGAGGACTTTTGGAATTTTATTTATTTTATTCAAGTTATTTTTTTGTTTGTAAAGGTTATTGAGTAAATGAGTGAGAGAATGAGTTAGAGTTTCAGGGGTAGGGCATTGATAAAGGCCTAGGGGCTGGGCCTAGGCCACTTCATAGGCTGACATATATATGTGGGCCATATTTACCTCCTCTCATCTAGCCCTATTTCTTCCAATTTCTTTTCTTCTCAGGGCCCATGTCTAGCCACCCATGTATGATCTAGGTTCCATTTCCTGAGGCCAGACCATCATTCACCAATCCAGAATAGAGTTTCTAGGATGGAGGCTGAGAGGGCATCTGAGGAGGCATCTATGGGTCAGGAACCTAGAGTATATGGTGTCCTTGTTCAGGAACCTATCCCTGTTTTGTGTTTTGTTCATTGTGGGCACAAGGTTTAGATCCCAGGGCAATGGGCTCTGAGGGAGATGGCTTGTTTTTTGGAGCTTCTAGCTGTGAGCATCTTTGTTATGGTTTTTGTTGAATAAGCTGAGATATGCCACAGATTGCACAGAGTATAGCTAGAGGCTTTAGATTCTTGTAGTATGCTTTTTTAGTTTAAGCTGGCATCTGCTTTAGTTTTGTGATTCTTTTAGTGTGGCATTTCTGTGGATGTTCTTAACATTGATACTCTATGTGGCGGTTAATACCAAATGAGTACAGAGGACAACGAACTCCTCTTTTTCATGATGAACTCCTCATTGATGGATGAAGAGACTTGACATAGGCTGACACATTGAGGCATTGATGACACTTATGGCTGTGTGTCTGTGACCTGTTAGTCTACCTTGACTAGTGTTTCACACTTGTTTTTATTTCATACATTACTGTATTAGTTTTTCCTGTACATCAGTTTCAGATAACATCCTGTCCATCATCAAGCAGGTGCCTCTTTCAATAACATCCACATTTAAGCTTCGAAATAAGAAGTGAATTGTGAAAAGTGAAAACCCTAAAAGAGGTGACATGCTTACACATTACTTCACACCACACACACAATTAACTGCTGGAACACATCACACCACCTAATATGATTCCCCAACTCTGAGATGACTACACCATGAAAAAAGGCAACTGGCACACTAAGAGGGCACACTATTGTGGCCTGTGGTAATGTCATCATAATTGTAAGCATCTTTTTTGAATTGTTGTTGCTATCATTTGGCATGTTATTACACAGTTTTTTTTTAATAATGACCCCCCCATTCCCCCTATCATTACACATCATATCTATCACATGATCGATTTTCTTCAAGGGGCATTCATTTCGCATTCAGCCATATCATTACATTGATTTTTTTTTTTTCTTTACATGTTCAGCCATCCTTTTTTTTTCTTTGTGAGCACCATTAGGAGATGTGCAATGCACTGAAGCACTGGGAAGGAAGCCATCAAGTGCACAGTGAAGGATTTTTTTTCCAGGAGTTGAGTACCCTCCACCTCTAAGGTATGCATCCTTCACCACAGTCATGGGAAGAGTTCCTTATGCCTGCCATGGAGTCTTATACTGCCACCAGGTGGACTCTTACCTACCCTTGGGGGTAAGGCGTGTCCCTTCATTCATCCCCCCCCCCCGGCTACTTCAGTACCAAGGTTGCTAATTGAACTTTGGTTACCTGGGTTACAGTCTGGACTTCATCCCTCTCTGAAACAGAGCCAGTCAGTTGGCTGGTGAGGCAAGTTACTTGTAGTAGATACATTTTTGTAGTTTTACTTTACGTAGCAAGACAGATGATGATGATTATATAGAATGTATGTATTTTTAGACTTAGTATTTTGTATTTGTAGTGCATTGAGAGTGGTGATTACACTTTGATACAGTAAAAAAGACAAACCAGTTAAGGGCTTCTATAGTGCAAGACCTGGGCTCAACAACTGTTAAGCACCACTGCTTAAGTTGTTAAAATCAGGTATCACTGTAAGCAGTTAAATCTGCCAGTATTGGCCAGCAAATGACAGCAGCAGAATTCAAAATAGATATCTTTCAGCCTGCTGTGACTGTGCCAGTAATCTGTCCCTGACTTTCCTGTCACTACACACTAAGTGCTTTACTAGCAAAACACTAATCACCTATTTTTGTTCTAGCTAGTACAAAATGGAGCAGATAAAGCTCTATTCACTACAAAGAATAATGGTCTGGTCTCCAATCATAACCCTTCACTCTCAAGGGGAATTTCTTGGCATCCATTGGGCAAACACATACTAAGCCAGTTATGATTGGAAACCTGATCATAAACCTCTGTATTATTTTAGGTCTTGTGTTGTTTTGTTATTATTTAGTATACAGTGATTTATCTAAATTTAATGAGGCATAGTTTAATTGAGAGTGAAATAGTTTGCTTTTTTATTGCATTTGGTGCAGTCAATGTTATTTGACCTGTTAGATGTAGCTGTCTCATATGTGTATTTATTTTAGATTTAAATTAATTTATATTGAGGGTATGGATTGTATACTATATATGTACTTGTCTGAGGGGTGGTTCAAGAAGTTAGTAGAAAGTAAACAAAATGAGACAGCCAAAGTCATACTATAGAGGTCAATAAGGCACAGACTGGAATTTTCTCCCTCCTGCTGCACACAAAAAAGCAAGAGTATTTACATCCACATTCAAATTTTTGGTGGAAACTGATGAAGTTCTTGGTATTCCCCAAATCCTACAGATTGGAATATGTATACATTAAACAGAGGGGCCTATTTAGAGAGCACCACATTCTACATAGCTAGGGCCACTAACCTGCTACACTTTTTTTTAATTTGTCATGGAACATGTTAATGCTAAGTAACCATATAAAGAGCAGTAAGAATTAAGGAATATTCTGTACCCTCCATAGCTACTTAGGTGTCCAACTCCATAAAGTAGTAAATAAAAAAAACATTTACTGAAATTGTGCCAGTTAGCTAGAATGATGTGCCACAAAGATGAGAAAAACAAAACACTCACATGTATTTCATAAATGGCTAAAAATTAATCTTAAAAAAAAGCACAAATACATTTGCCTCACAAAGGTTGGTTCAATCACTGTGTAAAACCTCTGTGTAGTAAAAGCTTAACATTACTAACTTTAGTAAAAATTAAAGTCATTATTATAAACGTTTTTCATCAGCTGTTTCTTACATTTCTAAATATTGTGTGTGTGTGTGTGTGTGTGTGTGTGTGTGTGTGTGTGTGTGTGTGTGTGTGTATATATATATATATATATATATATATATATATATATAGGCCAATGGCCATGGAGCCTTTACAAGCCTAGCCCATAGGATTACCCTGGCATCATGTCTCCCGACCTTAGTTCCTAGTGCCTCTGCCGAGTAAAGCTACTGGCGTGATCCCAGGGGAGAATTTTCTATTTCCCATCCACTCATCAAGATTTCTCTTGAAGAGGGCCAGTGAGGAGCTCCGCTTGACATGTATGGGAAGTCTGTTCCATAGCATGGGCAGTCTCTGGGTTATGAACCTGTCCCTCCAGCTTGTTCTGTTGATTGTGGTAATGATGTTGAGGTCACTGGAACATGTAGTGCAGAGGGATTGGGATTTCTTTAGATGTAGCATTTCTAACAGAGCTGGGTCAGACATGGCTTTGTGAGTCAAGCAGAGATCGCCTCTAAGTAGGTGATATGGAACAGAGAATAGTTGGGTTTTTTTGAGTCTGTCCATATAGGACAAGTATTTAAGGCCTAGGATCCTCTTTGAGAGGCAACTTTGTGAACTCTCCAGTTGTTGCAGGTGTCTAGTGAGGTACATGCCAAATGGGGCATTGTACTCGATGATTGGCCTAATGAGGGAAGAGTAGAGGGAGACAATGACCTCTTTCTTCCTGGATGCAAAACCCTTAGTAATGAGATGTACCATATAGAAGGATTTCCTGACCACAGTGGCAATGTGGTGGCCAAAAGAGATGTTGCTGTCAACCTGTGTTCCCAGATCTCTTATAACACCTTCTGTGTTCAGTGGACTACCATCAATGTGGTAATTCATGGGAACCAGGTTTTTCTCAAAGGGGATGATGACACATTTTTTGGCATTGAACTTAAGGCCATGGTTCTGACACCAGTCATTGGTCTCAATGAGGCCTTTCTGTAGAATGTCAGCATCACATGGGGAGCTAATTATGGCTCCCAACTTGCAATTGCCTGTGAACTTTGTCAGCCAGAGTCCATTCGTGTTGGCCTGGACTTTAGAGAAGTAGATACCAAACAGGAGAGGACCCAGGACCGAAGCCTGTGCGACTCCACTCGTGACTGGTCGGCAGTCTGACTTGGAGTCAGCTACTTTCATACTGTGGGTTCTATCTGTGAGCCAGTTTGCAACCCACTTAGTGATATAGGGTTTGATGCCTAGCTTAGTGAGTTTTTCTGTGATTCCAGAGTGGGGAATGGTATCAAGGCCTTGGCCAGATCAAGGTAGACTGTATGAACCACCTTGTCTTCATCCACAGCTCTAGTGACTGACTCAAAGAAGTTGACCAGGCATGATCCTCCCTTCACAAAACCAAACTGTGTAGTATCCAGAGTTTGGAGATTCCCTATATACTTTGTATTAAGTCAATGATGATGCATTCCATAGCTTTGCATATCAGACTTGTCAGGCTAATGGGGCGATAGTTGCCATGGTCTGTAGTTGCTCCTCCTTTGTGGAGAGGGATGACTGTAGCAGTGCGCCATTCAGTAGGGACAAAGCCTGAGGTGAGGCTGTGATTGAACAGGGCACAAAGGTGAAGTGCCAGTTCACTCTGTAGTTCATGTAGAACACAGCCAGGGATATTGTCAGGTCCCATAGAAGCTGTTTTCTTGGCCTTGGACAGTGCTGTTTTAACCTGAGCAGCAGTAATACTGGGTGCCTGGCAATCTACTGGTATTGTGATTGGTCCTTTGGGGGGGAGGGGTAAAGTTGGCACTGAATCTGTCGGCTAGTATATTGGCAGTATCTGTTGGCTCGGTATAGGAGATGCCATTGTGCAACAGCTCTGAGCAAATCTGGGTTTTGCCGTGGAGATTCTTTACATAACTATAGAAGGCCTTGTTGTTGTCTTTATTATCTGCTGCAATTCTGTTTTCATAGCTAGCTTTAGAGGATTTGATGAGGGATCTCAACTTTTTGTTGAGGCTGATAAGGGAGTTTTTCCAGTCTTGGGATGTTATCTTATTTCGCATCAGTTTCCTCATTCTGTTGTAGTTTGTTTATGGCAGGGGACCACCAGATTGGCTTCTTTTTTTGGAGGAGAATGTCTTGGTTCTATTGGGTATGGCGAAATCCATACATTTGTGTACATGTTCATACAGGGCATTAGTGTATGATTCGGTGGTCATGCAGCTATTCTCCAGTTGCACGGGTGCTGTTGTTTTTAGGAGCACAAAGTTAGCTTTGGAGAAGTTTTTCATTATGGTTACCGTTGCAGGGGGATGTGGATTTCCAACGTAATTAGTTTGTTGTCAGATCTAACCAGGGAGGAGTTGACTACTGGTATAGAGCAACGGTCACCCATGTTAGCAATGACCAGGTCAAGGATGTTGCTACCTCTAGTGGCGGTATGAATGAGCTGGTCCAGGGCATTGGAATTAATGAATTCTAGGAAACGTTGGGCAAGTGTATTGGTGCACTAGTAGTTTTCCCAGTTAATGGAGGGGTAGTTAAAGTCACCCAGTATGAGAGTGTTAGGTTGTGCCCTAATATTCTCCAGGGTACTTAGGAATGTGGAGCGTGAGTCTTGCATGGGTGCTGGAACCATAGAGCCAGGGGAAGGAGGAGGCCCCCCCCCATGTTTACAGCTGCAAGACCTGTCAGGAAAAATTAATGAAGTGGAGTTTTCACACTAATGTGGATTTGCGAGGGGTAAACTAACTAAACTAGCTGTTCTTGTTCTCTTATTGCTCTGTGTTACAGAAGTTATGCTGCTGCTGCTCCGTTGGTGCTGCCAGAGTCATGCCGGTAAATAGAGTTTTGTTCTTTTATTTGCAGGAGTTATGCTGCTCCTGCACGTGCGTGCGTGGGTGTGTAAAATGCCCCAACTAGGTATACCTGGTGGTTAGTGTTACTCGGGCTCATACAATAGTCTGAATTCTCTACCCATGCCACCACTTGTGATTCAGGAAGTCGAGTCCATAGCTCCCCACTGTCCAGATTTTCGCAGAATATTTGGATGATACTTTTGGTCTGTTCCTCTTAAAATTTGTGTTTTTCTGGCAAATCAGTGAGAACTGAATTCACTAAATAATGATAGTTCTTTAAGTTTCAGTCTTCCTATCTTTCAGGAAACACATGGTAACACAAAACACTTTATTTTAGCAACTTTCTGAGATTATACAATCAATATTTAAATGTGTCCCTGTTTTTGGTCCTTTGCCCCCCAAATAAATTTTGGCTTTTTTCAGATTTCTTGTGCTGCGAAGTTGAGAGATTTAGTTGATCATCAAGTGGATTTTACAAGGAGCTGAGAGTTTCAGGGGAAGAGAAGTTTAATGCTAAGTTGT
The DNA here is from genome assembly GCF_019279795.1 of Protopterus annectens. NCBI lineage: Eukaryota > Metazoa > Chordata > Ceratodontiformes > Protopteridae > Protopterus > Protopterus annectens. Next base: position 664,511,902 of record NC_056745.1, on the reverse strand, counting down.
TTGCATTGTTAGTAGCAAAACAGGTAGTATACTTGATTTTGATGCAGAAGCCTGTGGGTACTACTCCCACAGTATGCAGATGGATTGTTGATACTGTACTGTGTTGTACTTAAATGGGTGTGGATGCTGCAGTCCTATAAATGTCTTCCGTTGGAGGAGTTTCTTAGTAACTATGAACCCGTTATCAGTTTGCCATCCATTCCCCATTGCAAAATTGTTAGCTTATCATTTTTTAATGTAGCATAGGCAATTTATTTTTCAAGGACAACGGGCACTTTATTTGTAGATGAAACAATGAAATAGAAAGTTGTTTGCTAGCAGCAACCTCTTCATTAGTTACAGAACCCTTTAATGTGGAATTATTTAGATGACTTACTTCTGCAGAGATTCTGAATATTTACTGATATTGGTGGATTGTAATCCCAGATGTTTGAGTGGCCTTTTATGGTTGAAATTTTCTGAAATGGGTAGTTTTGTCATTATTGGTTCATACATTTTGTTTCATTGCTCACTAGAAGACTGTTCAAAACTACAAATTTAAAACACATTCTAACAAGTGGTGCTGTATTATACAAGGAAGATAATTGAATACAATCAGGAAGGTGAATCAAAGAACGTATACATGTATGCTTGCTCACAGGATGCAGGAGATTAAAATAGGGGAAGAGACCAATCATCAATGGTGTCCCCTAGGGTTTGGTGCTGAGACTTTTTCTGTCTGGCGTATATATCACAAAAGTAAAAGGAAATACCAAAGGGCTTTGGCCGACTAAGTTTGAAATTACTGCAAGCTAGGAGCAGTTACTGAATCCTGAAATGACTTAATCATCATGCAGGAAGGTTTGTCCCAAACAATAACTGGTGCCAGAATCATGAATTGAAACTAAACTCCAAGAAATACATTATCGTATCCTTTGAGAAGTCAGTTACTCTAGGGAACTGCCAAATTGACAATTCCCCCTGAGAACAGACCCAGTTGTTTGGCATTTGGGAACTTGTGTGTACAGTGACCTAACTTTTGACCAACATGTGCCCACAGTCATAAGAATGTCTTTCTATATTGCACAGCTTATAAACAAACTGATTGTGACTAGATCAAGAGTTATTGTCCCCCTTTACAAAGCCCTCATTAGGTCAATCATTTTGTATAATGCCCCCTTTGGCATGTATCTGTCCAGACCCATGCAACAACTGGAATACCCACAGAGATACCTTACTAAAAAGATACAAGCCCTAAACAGTAGGTCTTGCATGGACCACCTCAAAGATTTATCTCTATATTCAAGTATCCTACAGAGTGCTTAGAGGTGACGTGTCTGGCATACAAGGCATCCTCTGACCTAATACAGATGAACCTACTGAACATCAGCAAGTCAAATGACATTAGAAATTCTCAGTCCAGGTATCTAAACTGAATGTTGTGGAGAGATGAATATATATCCAAAACAGACTATCCATTCAAGTAAAACAAATCTCATCCCTGTCCATATTCAAATGCAACGTGGATCTAAGGATGGGTAATAGAAAATGTACTCCAGGATTACCCTTCATGCCACTAATGGATAGAGGCAGTTCCTAAATGCTGCATCCCTTATATGGGTCCCCTCAATTTATCTACAGTCTGATCACATTTATTCTCACTAAGACTAATATACAATTATCAGCCATGGGATAGGTAAGACCAATCAGGAAATGTTAATTCCAGCACCAAAATGAAAATTGACTAAGCTTAAAATGTCTTCCAAGTGAACCTATGTTGTGGTAGTAAATAGTTTTAAAAAATTGCCCTTTTTAGATCACTAAGTGCCCCTGTCACCCTCCACCCCCCTCCTTCAGTCTACAACAGCTTCCGGCACCTCTGGAGTCTTGGGTCATGGTTAGGGATCTATAGCAGGCTATGACCTGAATCGGTGTCTTACCCAGTGTTAGCTGCACCTGAAATATCCCTGATGCATTATGTTGGCCTACCAGTCTGGAGGTGTGCACATCCTTTATGAATATGGAAACACCACCACCTTTGAAGCTTCGGTCCAAGTTCTGGGGCCAAAAGGTGTGGAATGAGTTATAGCCTGGTAGTGCAGAGGTGCTTTCTGCTGTCTTGAACCAGGTCTCTGTTACAGCACAAATGTCAATGTTCTCCATTTTAAGGAGTGCTTCGAGCTAGTGCATTTTGAGATTTAGACTTCTAGCATTGAGCAGCATGACCCTCATATTGCATTTGTTTGTAGCTGTTACGGTGGTGATTTGGTCTTTGGAATACTACCTAAAAAAGGCACCATAGGGGTGACAAGAGCCTTGGCCAGTGCCCAGAAGTCTAAGGGTGACAGATGCAGGGCATCTCTGTCAAAGCATCGAGGTCTGCCAATCATGTCATCCCAGGCAGACAGATACTGGATCTCCTTAGAATGACACCAGAAACTTAGCCAATTGTTGAAATCAATCATTTTCTGCTTGTACTGTGGTATCATTCTGGGTGATGGTAGGAAGCTGCTCAGGACTAATGTCATACCCATCTGGGCTGCATAATCTGAGATCTCATCCATGTCTCTTTTCATGTAGTCCAGGGAGGTATGTCTCAGGTTGTTCACACCCACATGTACAAGACAGAGTCATGTTTGTATCTGTTGTTGAGGGACCTGAGGGCATGCATTATGTGGTGGATCCTAGCACCTGACAGCAGCTGACTGTTACTTTCTCCTTATTCAACTTAGTGAGTGGGTCATCAGTGTGCCTCACTATCAAGTCACCTATGACTAGTGTGTTGGGCATGCTCTTTTGCCTTACGGGCTTTGGTTGAGTGGCGCACTGTTTAGGAGAGTTGTGTGTCTCATGATTAGTGTTGTGTTGTGGTGGTAGAGTGTGTTTCTGCCTTGGAGGTCTCTGCTGTTTGGGTAGATTTTTATTGAGAGCCTCCACGAAGGTGGGAGTGTGGTTTGTGCTTTTATGTGAAGGCAGTGATGGTATGTGTTCTGGACGGCTGTGTGTTCCATGTAGCGTTGACCTTTTCTTATAATATGTATATAAATATATGTATATATTTAATCTACCAGTATTGTAGTGTCAGGTATTACAAGTGAACATTGGCTATACTTCATTAGAAGTGTTGCTGCCTTCATATCTTGGCTTAATGAAGTAACATGTACATCTGATCTGATGTAAAGGTGACTATTAATATAACAATGTTACGTATGCCTTTATTAAGTACTGCCTTGACAAAATTGGCTAGGCTATAACTGACAATGGTCCTCAAACCAGCTTACCTACTTTGTTGTTAAATTTTACATAAATCAGCAGCAGCAGCTCCTTCTTTCCCATTTTTTCTACATGGAGTCAGGGTATCGTGTTAACTGTCGCCAACTCTCACAATTCAGTGCCACACTCATGCCTGACTGTTGCAGATCTTCTTTCACACAATCCATCCACATCTTTGCTGAATGTCCTCGCTTCCTCTTATCGTCTTCCTGTCAGTCCCAAATCTTCCTCACCAGGTTGTCTTCTGCTTTTCTACACATGTGCCCAAACCACCGTAATCTGTTCTCTTTGATATTTTCTGCAGTTGGAGCTACTTTGGCTTCTGTTCTTTTTTCCTCATTTCTTAGTCTGTCCCACAGTGTGCATCCTACCACCTTTCTCAGGCATTTCATTTCCATTCCCTCTATCTTATTAAACTGTTCTGCCTTTACTGCCCAGGTTTCTGTACCATGCAGTAGTACTGGTCACACCACTGTCTTGTGCACCTTACTTACTGGCATTCTTCTCTCATAGACTACACCTGATACTCTATGCCAATTGGCTGCAGCCCCTTCTAGCTTTGACATCTTCATTCAGACTTCCCTTCTCCTCAACCACCCCTCCCAGATACTTGAAGCTGTTTACCTGTTCCACTATCTTCCTTTCTATCTGTATTCTCAGCTTCTTCTGATTTCCCCAATTTGCTGCCATTACCGCCATCTTATTTGTGCTTAGTTTCATCCCGTGTGCCTTCAGATTTGCATTACATTCTCCTATTTATTGCTGAAGTCCTAGCTCAGAGTCTGCCTGTACTGCCACATCATCTGCATACAGCATCTAGCAGCTTTGTTGATCTGTCCCCTCCAACCTGTTTGCTAATGTAGTCCATCACCAGTATGAACAGCAGTGGGGTCAGATCTGAACCCTGGTGTACACCCACTCCCACTCCCACTGGGAACCCCTCTGTAAGGCCAAAAACTGTACGTAATTGAGTCACTTGGTCCTTGTACATAGTCTTCATTAATTCTACCAATGTTTCTGGGGTTTCAAACCACCGCAGTACTGACCATATCAGCTTTCTTGGGATCTTTTAACCACAATCAAGGAAGTGTCCAAGATAGTACAAGGAAACGGACACAAACGGAACCACTGGCACTTGCACACCACTTGCGTGTGGTAAAAAATCTCTCAGTACTAAAGCTGTTCTGAGGTTCTTTCTTTCCTAAACAAACACAACAGATAAACACAAAAGCACAGGTATTTGATTTCAACTGATTTATAGCTCAAGCCAGCCTGTTACAAAAAAGTAACTTTCCACAGCCTGTATTTCATTTTTTTTTTTTATTTATTCACCTTTTAGTCACATTTCTTGGGATCTTGTCATATGCTTTCTCCAAGTCTAGTAAAGCCCAGTTGGACTGTCTCCTCATCTCTAGCTTCTTCTCAAGTATCTGTCTCGGTGCAAACATTGGGTCAATTGTGCTGCATCCTGATCTGAATCCGAGCTGCTCATCTCCCATATTACATTCTACTACTCTGCATATCCATTTATCAATCACCCTCTCCAGAACTTTCATGTAATGTGATCGGAGTTTGATGCCTCTGTACTCCCCACAGTTGTGGATGCCCCCTTTGTTCTTGTACACTGCCACAAGTATACTTATTCTCCAGTCATCTGGGATACACCTTTCTTTCTAAACTGGTATTGGTACCCTCAGGAGCCATTTCTTCCCTATCTCACCCAGCATCTTTATCATATCTGCTGTGATCTCATCTGAGACCGCTGTTTTCCCAGACTTCATCTTCCTTAGTGCTGTTTGTTCTTCTAAGGTGGGCTCCTCCTCCTCTTCTCCTCTCATCGTAGGCTGTTTCTAGGGCAGTACAGCTTATGTGGGGTTTTCCTCATTCAGAAGCTGCTGGAAATGCTTCTTCCATCCGCCATTGATGCCCTGTGGACTGGTGAGCAGGTTGTTGATGGCATCCTTTATGAAGGGTGTCTGAGTATCTTCTTTATCTTTCTGTCTTTGAACTGTAACCTGATATAGTTTCTTTGTGCCCCTTACCGAGTCACTTTCCAGAAGTTGGTAGTGTGTCTCTGATGCCCTATTCTTTGCTATTGCAACTTCTTTCTTAGCCAACCAGTAGCCCTTCCTAACCTGGTCAGTCTTTTCTGTCTCACACTTTTTCCTGCACTCCTTCTTTCTTTTGATGACTTCCTGGACTTCTGCATTCCACCACCAGCTTTTCTTATGTACCTTATTTCCGTACCTGGCTCAGCCACATATCTTTTCTGTAGTCCTAACACATGCTGTTTTTAGGCGCTGCCATTCTTCTTCAACTCCACCTATTTCCTCCTCTTCTTGGGGTGCTGGAGCCCTGAGTAATTCCTTGAACTGCTGTACTTTCTCTCCAGACAACTTCCAGGTCTTCAGCCTGGTCTCTGTTGACCTTAGAGGCTTCTCTGACCACTGCTTGCAGCTGATTGTGGCAAATAATGGTTTGTGCTGTGGGCTGACTGTTTCACTGGGGATAACTTTGCAATCATGGATTCTACTCCAGTGCCTTTTCCATACTAGGAGGAAGTCTATTTGAGTTGCAGGTTGGCGAATTTTGTATGTAATCTTGTGACTGTCTCTCTTTCTGAACCATGTGTTGGCTACTATCAAGCCATTTTACATACAGAAGGCTTCTCCTTCTTTATTCTTGTTGCCCCACCCATGTGGACCCAGGCAGTCCTCATATCCTGTAATTTCTGTCCCGATATGTGCATTCAAATCACCCATTATCAACAGTAATTCCTGTTGTCCTGCTTTATCTAGTAAGTCCTGCAGCTGATGTCTGAATGCACTCTTTTCCTCACTATAAATTTTATATGTACATGTGTGTGTGTGTGTGTGTGTGTGTGTGTGTGTGTGTGTGTGTGTGTGTGTGTGTGTGTGTGTGCATGTATATATATATATATATATATATATATATATATATATATAAAATAAATTTTATGTAAATAGGATACTATAAAAAAAAACTTCTTGTAATACTGGAAGGTATACGCAGTTGCTTACCATGAGATGCATGTACAGTATTTGCTGTAGCTCTGTGTTTGGAGGTGGAGAAAATATGTAGTACTTTGCAACACAAGCACCTTAAGAGATATTTGTAGAGGTTCACTGTGGGATTCCTGTCTTGCAACAGTTGCTCTCAAGTCCCCAAAACCTGAAAAGAAAAAAAAAGTCTGTCTTAGTATATCATGCACAGCAACATTCTAACACCAAGCTGTCAAAGTAACTCCCACAGGTTACGTTGTCATTGTCATCAAACTTCCTTTTTCCCATTTTTACATGAACATGGAGTGTTAAATCAACATTTTTCAGTCTGACCAAACAACCTAGAGCCAATGTTTACACCACCAGGTGGCCAGCCCTTATGTTGCATTTATTTTTATTTATTGTTTGTCAGCTGAGTGGTAGGGCTTTTTAGCCACTACCCATGCCATGTGGCAAAGCCATCAATGGTTCTAGAAGGCTGAAATGGCATAAGACTAATAAAGTTAAATAGTGTACAGTAGGCATGAATGCAAACAATGTTATGTGTTCCAAAAGTAAATAGCCAGCATTTTTTTCATAGAAATAAATCTAAAGTTCTCGGTCACATTCTCATATTTTAAAGTAATTTATAAAAATAATTGTACAAAAAGTTGAGAAACATATATTATATAGAAAAAAGCACCGTACACAAAAATATTTACTAAAACAGAGCAATCCCAAATTTCTTACTCATGAGCAGCACTTTTAACTATAGAAATTAAAATGTAGACATCTTGTGAGAAATCACATTTATTAGAAGTAGGGTGTTAAGAGCTTTTGGCTGACATCTGTGCTAACCTTCATCCACGAAGCAGTTGCACTTATATTCTTGAATTAAAAAGGATCGGGATGCCTAATGCTGTGATGTCTTTTGTTAACGTATTCCAATTTCCTGGGAGATAGTTAAAGGGAAGCTCTGCCCTCATCTACAGTTTAACACAATACTTAGGTTTCTTTTCTCCCTACAATATGGTTCTAATATTGTGTCTGTACCAGAAACCTGCTTGTACTTTTTAAAACCTTCAATGTTATGTAGTCCTATCTCCCCTACATTCTTACCCGTGGGTTCGGAGCCGAATATCGGCTCCGACTTGGCCAATTTTTACTAGCTCAAAGTCTCTCATTGGCTGGGCTAAGAGGGTATCCCATGGTGCACTGCTCCATATCCCCAGATCTTGTTTGCCGCTTGTATAGCTCGGACGTGGTCTCGCTTGGCTGTGGCTAAGTACCCTCTTTTTTACTACTTCTCTTTGAGAAGGTTGCTTGTTTAGACCCAAAAGCTATTTTAATAGCTATTCTTGCTGTTGATCGCTAATTTTGTGTGTGTATTTTCAGTGCTTGTGTATTAGTTGTTTGGTATCCCTCCTGTTTCAGCGGGCTAGGCCCGTTTTAGTTAGATGACCTAGTCCTCCCTTCTGTCATTGTATTAACTTCTGGTCATAGTGTTATACCCTTGGTCATAGTGTTATACCCTGAAGAACCATTTCAATTAGAGGTTCTTGTGTGTGTGACTAGTACTGTTTTTCCCGCTGTGTCTCTTTTTGTGTGTGAACCATTTAAGTTAGAGGTTCTCAGTGTGCCTAGTTGGTGTTTGTCTCTGGTGTTCAAAATTGTGTGGTGTTTCCCGCCCTTTTTTGCGAGGTGCATCTAGGTGTCCTTTACCGTTCATTGTAAAATGTCCAAAGATCAGAAGGAGCATAAGCCTTCTGGCTTTAAGAAATGTTCCAAATGTGGATATAAAATGTCCATCACGGATGGACATTCTGTGTTTGTCTACTGCCTTGGAGCCATCCATTTACAGGACTTGTGTAGCTTTTGCCACGCGTTCAGTCCTAGGGTGCTCCAGGAGAGAAAAAAACAAGTTAATATTACAGTGACTTTTAAAACTGTCTTTTGAGGAAGCTATTGATTCGGCTTCTAGTACTAAGTCTAAAGCTTCCAAGTCCAAGAAAAGTTCTCCGGCTCCATCTGCCACTTCGGAGCCTCCGGAGAAGATTACCGTTTTGGACTCTACCTCCTTGGCTTCACTGTCTTCGGGGCCGCAGGAGGTATCTGTATTAACCGAATCGGCGTCAGCTCCAATTATCCTTGAGCCCATTCGGAGCCGATCGCCCAGTGTCAGGCTTGGTTCACCAAACAAGAGATCCCAATCTCCATCGATCTCCTCCATATCCTCCAGGCTTTCTGATTTGGATGTTGACAGGGTAGTGCAGAGGCTCCTGCAATCGCCGGTGTTGGCCAAATTGTTTTCGGCTCTGACCCACTCGGCTCCGGAGCCAGTTACCATGACCGTTTCGATGATTCCTCCTCCGAGCACATCCTTGTCGGAGCCGGTATGCTCCACTCCAAGTGATGTTCCTGCACCGGCTCCGATACCCCCTTTGGGTCTATCGGTGCCGACTTCGGCTCTGACCATGTCGATTCCTTCCACAGGGTTTGAGACTTGGGTCTCTTCAGTCGGGCCCGAGGGGGATACTTAGGGACAGCTGTCGGTTCCGAGTCTCCCACTCGGTGCATCGGCTCGGGGGACCTCGGTCGTGGCCTCTGAGGCTGGTCGGTCCTTGGACCCAGGAGGATCTGCCTTCGAGGCCATGCGGAGCACGCTGGCAAGGTCATCAGCTACATCACCCGGGTCGGTCATTCTGTCCCCCACCACCCCGGCGAGAGCCTCTGACACTCGCCTATCCTTGAACAGTAGAGCGCCAGGCCCTAAGGACAGCCCCACAAGTGGTCCCCAACCTTCTGAGGGTCTCCCAGAGTCTTTCCCTGAGGTGCCTCCTAGAAAGAAATTGTGCAAGAGGAAGCACATAGACTCCCAGGATGAGTCTCTCACCTCCGATACTGACCTTGAGGAATCGGAAGGGTCCCCCAAGTCTTCCTCTGATGATGTTTCCTTCTCCGATATCCTGGAGATACTGAAACAAAGAGGAGGCTGGCCTTCCAAAACTCCTTCTGAGGAGGAGTCAGTATTCCTTAAGGCTTTTGGCGCTCAATCTTCCGCCTCCTGGGTGTCTCCACCCTTTGAGCTGTTCTGTGGAGCCAGTGCCCAGGTGTCCCAACAAATTCCTGTCCGCACCCCAGGGAAAAGAGTTTCTATCAAAAGGAGTCCCAGTAGATGCCATGGTGGTGGCAGCAGCCACCCAGAAGGAAGTCGCAGAATCTTCCTCATCGGTCCATCCTCCTAACAAGGAGTCTAGGACCATGGACCGGAACGGGAAGCATACCCTGTCTTCAGCAACCTTCACTTTACGGTTGCTGAATTATTTATCTCACTTCACTTGGCTCCAGAGAGATCTCCTCAAAGAACTGGGAGATACTCTTGCGGGTAACATACCTGAGGCAGTAGCTCAGATGGTTAACGCACAGGTTTCTACCCTCAACTCCATCACTAATTCATCCATGCGGCTCATCTCATATGCGGCCAAGGGAGCGAGTAGGGCAGCGAGCTCAGGGGTCACCCTTAGAAGGCAAGCCTGGCTGCGCCTGTGTCACTTCACGGAGGCCTTCATGTCTTCCTTCACTGACACCCCATTTGACGGTTTCTCCTTGTTTGGGACCAAAGTGAAAGACACCCTCACCAGGTGCGAGCAAGCGGGAAAGACCCTGTCTGCTGTCAGGGTCTGTTATTCCCTTCCTTCTAGGCCTTATCCCAAGGCCCAGCGGGGGGGAAGATGTGGTTCAAGAAATCACAGAGGTTTTTTCCTGCTGCTCAAGGTGAACCCCCCTCCAGAGGTGGGGGGGGTTACTCAGGGAGACGCCCCAGAGGCAGAGGGGGCCCCCGCAATTCAGGAGATTGCGATTCCTTTCGTGGCTCTCCATACTCTCATTCCTGAGGGTGTGCCCGACTGCGCTTATCCAGAGCCAGTCGGGGGTCGAATTTCCTTATACCCGGAAGCTTGGGAGAGCATCACCCAGGACCAATGGGTACTAAGGATAGTTTCCGGAGGTTACCTCATCCCATTCTCTTCAATACCCCTGCCAATAAGAAAAATCCCAGACGTTCCACCCAGTCAAAAGGGATCAAGCAGCCTCAGAAGTGTCTCAGCTACTAGAAAAAGGAGCCATCCAACCAGTCCCCTCAGGCCAAATCGGATTAGGGACTTACTCAAGATTCTTTTTAGTGCCAAAAAGAACAGGGGACCTGAGACCCATACTAGATCTCAGTCAACTCAACAATTACGTACACAAGTCCAAGTTCCGTATGGTCACTCTATAGTCAATTCTCCCATTGTTGGAAGAGGAAGTTTGAATGTGCTCCATCGATCTCAAGGATGCTTATTACCATATCAAAATGGACAAAGCATCCAGGAGTCACCTACACTTCCGACTGGGAGCCAGTCACTTCCAGTTTCGAGCCCTGCCCTTTGGTCTCACCACAGCCCCCAGAGTGTTCACCAAATGTATAGCAGTGGTGATGGCTCAATTGAGACATCACGGATTCCAGGTGTTTCCGTACCTGGACAACTGGCTCCTTACCACCCCCACCAGGCATCAACTAGTTCAGACAATGGACGCTACCATCAGTCTATGTCACCAATTGGGCATAACGATAAACTGGGAAATATCTACCTTATTGCCCTCACAGCATGTCATCTTTATAGGAGCAGAGCTGGACACCATTCAAATGCGAGCATTCTATCCACAAGAAAGGATAACGGTACTGCAACATCAAATTCACATACTGATGCCACTCAGACAAGTGCAGGCAAGATTGGTTCTACAACTCCTAGGGACCATGGCGGCGACTATCATGTTAGTCCCTTTAGCGAGATTACACACGAGACTTCTTCAGTGGCTCCTCTTTGTCCAATGGTCTCTGCAAAGACTCCCACTATCTCATCCCATCTTAATCACAGACAGGCGCAAGCAGGACCTCTGTTGGTGGCTGTGCACCAACAATGTGAATGGGGGAAAGCCCTTTGTTCCTCCCGTCCCTGTTGCCATGGTGACCACGGATGCCTCCCAGATTGGGGGTGGGGGCATTATCTTGGCAGGACAGTCCAAGGCACGTGAGAAGAACACAAGATACATTCACATATAAATGTCCTAGAGATGAGAGCAGTGCTTCTTGCGTTGCAGGCACTTCAGGAAGTTCTTCCTCTAGGGACTATTGTGATACACTCAGACAACATGTCAGTAGTGTGGTATCTCAACAAGCAAGGGGGAACACGATCATACCCCTATGCAGAGAGGCTGTGCGAGTGTGGAATTGAGCAATAGCTTCCCAACGGTTTCTGGTGGCAACTCACATTCCGGGGAAGTCCAACATAATAGCAGACAGGCTAAGCAGAGCAATACTTATGCCTTACGAGTGGCCCCTGAATCGTCTGGTTGCAGAGCGAACCTTCAGCAGGTGGGGTCAGCCTTGCTGCAACCTGTTTGCCAGCCCTCTCAATGCGAAATGCAGCAACTACTTCACGCAGATCCCCCCACAGGGGGAATCACCCAGGGATGCTCTGGTTCATGATTGGCCCCCCGGTCTGCTTTATGCTTTCCCTCCGTTTCCCTTTCTCTCAAGGGTGATTCAGAAAGCTCAATCCTTGGGAAGCAGAATGATTCTGACTGCCCCACATTAGCCTTGTCAAGTATGGTTTCCCTTTCTTCAACCATACGTTGTGGACACTCCTTGGATTCCTGACCCTCTACCAGATTTGCTGACAAACATGTCGGGACAGTTCCACCCCTCTCTGAGGACACTCCGGTTGACAGCCTGGCTACTCCACTTCCATCGCTAGTCAGACGTCATAATTTTTCACCGGCAGTGGTCCATATTCTTGTCGTCCTCCCATAAGCCATCCACTAGAAAGATTTACTCTAGCAAATGGAAAAGGCTTTCCATCTGAGCTCATACTAGACGTATCGATCCTTATACAGCTCTGATAGATTCAGTTCTGGAATTCTTGTCAATGCTTTTCTATCAGGGATCGCATCAGCCACCATCAAAGTTCAGCTGGTGGCAATATCTGATTTCCACATAGCGAATGAACCTAGTCTTATGGCCCACAGACTATGCAAAGCATTCCTCAAAGGTACCCTGTTGCTTCGCCCCCCAGTGTTCGAACCCGTCATGCCCTGGACCTCAATTTTGTTCTTCAAGTCCTTACTCTACCACCTTTTGAACCTGCAGCTACCTGTGAATTTAAATTCTTAACATGGAAAACAGCATTTTTAATAGCAATCACTTCAGCACAGCGGGTCTCGGAAATTCAAGCCCTCTCCATCAAACCCCCATATTTAATCTTTCACAAAGATAGGGTCTCTCTTAGACCAAATCCATCGTTTCTTCCTAAAGTGGCTTCTGTGTCTAACATTAATCAGTCCATTGAGCTGCCAGTTTTCTTTCCCCACTTCTCGACCCAAGGACGAAACGCCAACCAGAGCAGTAAATAAATCCTTTATTGGAAAGCCACCACACTTAAAAACAAGCGCTTTCGCTCGGTGCAATACCGAGCTTTTTCAAGTTCAATGAAAATGCAAAATATTCAAGTGTTATATACCAAACCTGAGTCACATGATATGCATAATTAATTAATTAAATCATTAATTCATTAAGATGTTAAAGGGATATTCATGAGTTAAACACCAAAGCATGAAATTAGGATACTGATTCCCATATAACATAAAGAATAAAATGCAATAAATGTGAACCCTAAAAACCATTGAATAAATACATAAATATGTGTGAATCATAACTTGTAAAACACTTCATCAATTAAAAAACGTAGTTCAACCACAATTAAATTTGGTGAAAAGTTCATCAATCAACTTAAACAATCTCATGTTGTTCAAAAACTAAATATTACACAATTACTATTGTAGTTTAAGTTGTTATTAAAATAATGAATATTTAAGAATAATAAATATTAAGAATAAAATATTGAATATTAAATATTGAATAGTGGCTTGTACCAAAGCTTAAACAAAAAATATAAGTGTGTAAAAAAATATAAATAAATATGTATATAAATAGATGAATTCAAATGTATTTAATAACTAGTGCATGTAATAATATGTTATAATATGTTGTAATAATATGTTACACGAAGGTGTACATTGGTCTCATCATGTAAAATACAATTAAACGAATCTATACTACACCAGGATGACTTAAAGGCTATAATCGGGCAGTCCTTAACTTCAGGACACTACTGATGTTTATACTATCATTGAGCCCTTGTGGTTTACCTGCATCCAGTCTCAATTGCCACAAAAGTTCTCGGTACTCGAGTGTAGTCTCCCAGTCACCACCTCTAGCCTCAGGCAAAACTTGTTCTAACACCATAAATTTAAGGCTCATATTAGGACAGGAAACTGTATGCTTGAAAAAGGCGTTTGTTTCTTTTTGTTTAGAGATGTCGTATAAATGCTCATAAATACGCCTTCTAATGGGTCTCTCTGTCTTTCCAACATAGAAACTTGTACATAAAGTGCATACCCCTAAATAGACTACCCCTTTTGTTGAACAGTTGGAATAACAACTAGATTTAAAAATAAATTTCCTAGATGGAATGTAACTTACAGTCGTTAAATATAGCGTCACATTGTTTACAGGCACCACACTTAAAGGTGCCTAATTTACGTCTGTTTGTTGTGAAAGTCAAACTATCTTTCTTCTCAAATAGTTGTTTGAGATTGGTGTCCCTTTTCCTAACGAAACTAGGTTGCGCCTGTACTAGCTCATTAAGCTCATCATGCAGCGTAAGTATAGGCCAGTGTTTCCAAATAACATTCTCAATCTCAGGAGCATTAAGTGAATAAGTATAAATGAAACTATTGTGCTGCTTTAGACCATTATCTGTTAAAAGAACTGGGCTTAAAGAAAGTCCAGTGCCTAATAACGGGGGGTATTTGGTGTCTCTATTAGCAATAATCTCATCAGCCAACCTAGTTAATAAAGACTCAGGGTATCCCCTTTCCAAAAATAACTTTAAATGTGGTGCCTGTAAACAATGTGATGCTATATTTAACGATTGTAAGTTATACATTCCATCTAGGAAATTTCTTTTTAAATCTAGTTGTTATTCCAACTGTTCAACAAAAGGGGTAGTCTATTTAGGGGTATGCACAGTATGTACAAGTTTCTATGTTGGAAAGACAGAGAGACCCATTAGAAGGCGTATTTATGAACATTTATACGACATCTCTAAACAAAAAGAAACAAACGCCTTTTTCAAGCATACAGTTTCCTGTCCTAATATGAGCCTTAAATTTATGGTGTTAGAACAAGTTTTGCCTGAGGCTAGAGGTGGTGACTGGGAGACTACACTCGAGTACCGAGAACTTTTGTGGCAATTGAGACTGGATGCAGGTAAACCACCAGGGCTCAATGATAGTATAAACATCAGTAGTGTCCTGAAGTTAAGGACTGCCCGATTATAGCCTTTAAGTCATCCTGGTGTACTATAGATTCCTTTAATTGTATTTTATATGATGAGACCAATGTATACCTTCGTGCAACATATTATTACAACATATTATAACATATTATTACATGCACTAGTTATTAAATACATTTGAATTCATCTATTTATATACATATTTATTTATATTTTTTTACACACGTATATTTTTTGTTTAAGCTTTGGTACAAGCCACTATTCAATATTTAATATTCAATATTTTATTCTTAATATTTATTATTCTTAAATATTCATTATTTTTAATAACAACTTAAACTACAATAGTAATTGTGTAATATTTAGTTTTTGAACAACATGAGATTGTTTAAGTTGATTGATGAACTTTTCACCAAATTTAATTGTGGTTGAACTATGTTTTTTAATTGATGAAGTGTTTTACAAGTTATGATTCACACATATTTATGTATTTATTCAATGGTTTTTAGGCTTCACATTTATTGCATTTTATTCTTTATGTTATATGGGAATCAGTATCCTAATTTCATGCTTTGGTGTTTAACTCACGAATATCCCTTTAGCATCTTAATGAATTAATGATTTAATTAATTAATTATGCATATCATGTGACCCAGGTTTGGTATATAACACTTGAATATTTTGCATTTTCATTGAACTTGAAAAAGCTCGGTATTGCACCGAGCGAAAGCGCTTGTTTTTAAATGTGGTGGCTTTCCAATAAAGGATTTATTTACTGCTCTGGTTGGCGTTTCGTCCTTGGGTCGTGAAGTGCTCTTTCCCCACTTCTCTAACAAGGCAGAATTTAGATTTCACCAATTGGATGTACATAGACAGTTATGCTTCTATCTACACCGGACAAAAGATATCCGGAAGTCTGACCAACTCTTTGTTTCCTTCTCGGAAAACCAATTGGGTTCTCCAATATCCAAAGTTACGCTATCTAGATGGATAGCCAATTGCATCTCCTTCATCTATCAGGCAGGAGATAAAAATTTGCCATTTCCAGTCAAGGTGCACACTACGTGGGCTGTCTCCATGTCCACAGCCTATCAAGCTAGATTGTCAATGGATGATATATGTGCTGCAGCTACTTGGGCTTCTCCCCACACCTTTGTGTCTCATTACAAATTGGACGTGGTCTCCAGGGGCAGATCTTCCTTTGGTTCCACAGTTCTCAGGAGTATTTTCCTATGAGCCACCTAGGATGTAGGTGCTAGGGACGCTGTCCCATGGGTAAGAATGTAGGTGAGATAGGACTACATAACATCAAGAAGTTATGTACTTACCATAAGGTTCGATGTATGTAGTCCATCTCGCCTCACATTCTTACTTACCCACCCACCTTCCCCCTGCCTGGAGGATTTGGAGTATAGGTTGTCACCTGCTGAGTCTTTTTATTTAATGATTGTTTATATGGATGTGAGGTGTGTATGAAGTACATATGTTGTTTTGCAGCAAACTAGATCTGGGGATATGGAGCAGTGTACCATGGGATACCCTCTTAGCCCAGCCAATGAGAGACTTTGAGCTAGTAAAAATCGGCCGAGTCGGAGCCGATATTCGGCTCCGAACCCACGGTTAAGAATGTGAGGTGAGATGGACTACATACATCGAACGTTATGGTGAGTACATAACTTCTTGTTTCCTTGCCTTGGAATTAAAGGAAGGGAAAGTTCACCTACTTTTTTTAAGCTTAACTTCTCACATACTTTGCAGAATAATTTGTCTCCGCCTGCGCGACATACTGTAGACACAGATAAATCTGTATTTACCGTATCAGATACTGCTGTCAGTCTTAGGTGAACAAATAATCCTGCTGTCAGGAACACAGCAGCTGATATAAAAAAAAGGACAGAAAGCTGTGGAACGGTTTTATTGCAGAGAAGAGGACAACTTAACACTCCCCTTTCATAGCAAAAAAAAAAGCAATTCGATCAGTCTGGCTTAAAGGCAGTTGTCACCTCTTCTGACAAATTTAGATAAGCAGAATCACAGTATTTAAATGCTAAGCTTTAAATGTTGGCTATTTATAATAGTTCATTTGTTAAGATAAATGTAGTATCTTTTTTTTGTGACATTTAGGGAAAAGTCAAAAAATATTTTTTCTTGTAAAGTATCAACACATTTGCCATTTTCAAGCCCCCTCCACACACACACACACACACACACACACACACACACACACACACAGGACAAAACTGCAAAAAGAGAGACAGGTGGAACCTTATCAACTAGGTTCACTTATACTGTTCATAAGAAGGTCTTTTAAGCTTTTTTGTGACGTCCTTCCAGAGGGGGGCTGCATATCTGGAACACACAGATCCATGGTAAGAGATTCCCACTGACTTTGAGTCAGTCCTTACAATGGAAGATTGTTCATAGGTAGGTACTAGGCTCGAAGGCATTTATAAGCCTAGCCAGAATGTGTTGGCTTTCGCCACCCCCTTAGATTAGTTCCCTGTGCCTCTGTCCAGCAGAGCCACTGAATTGATCCCCGGGTTAAACTTTCTGTTTCCCATCCACTTATCAAGGTTTCTGTTGAAGAGTGTTAGCGAGGAGCTCTGCCTATGAGTATTTTCTAGTCCACAAATGAAATGTGACTATTGATGGTAACCATAATATATAGGTGAATTTGCTATAACTTGTGTTTACCATGTGCCCTTTCATTAAAAACATTAAGAAAAGGAAATCAAAATGTAACTGTTTTAAATCGTGTGTGTGTGCGCATCTATTATATTATACATATATAGTATGTGCTTGTGTATATGTTTGTGTGTGTGTATATAGGGTGTATATCAGTTCAAAGAAGCAGCACATCATGGAATACAACAACCTCGAACTTCTAACCATGAAATCTGAAAACATCGAAAGCTCAGAAAAAATTCACTGTTCCGAGAAACACACACACAATGCAAGCACACAAAAAAAACAGCAATCCACACACATACACGTAAAATCTTACATCTAACCCTAAACTAAAGTGTACATACAGTACTATCTATCCACTATCCTTAACCCAAACCCTAAGGTCCGTCACTATAGCACACTCACCTCACCCGCTCCCTAACCCTAACTCACATACCCCGCCTTAACCCTAAAGTCTGTCACTATCGCACACTCACCCACGCCCTAACACTAACTCACATATCCCAGCCTAACGTCCACACAATCGCACACTTACCTGAACCCAATCCGTAACTTTCCACCACAGTGCTGAAAATTGCGAAGCCACAGAAACAGACAACCAAATTCTTTCCTTAGGAAAAAATGTGGTTATCTGCCACTTCGCTATTTTCAGCATTCTCTGTTTTCGAGTCGATATTAGATAATTCGAAGTATTAACACTTTGATGATCTCATATAGACCTGTGTGTGTGTGTGTGTGTGTGTATGTGTGTGTGTGTGGGCATATATGTATATATATATATATATATATATATATATATATATAGATATAGATATATATGGATAGATGTATATGTATACAAAGTACATGGGTGTAGCATACATCTTGCGTGGATGCACAAAAACGTGTTCGTGCATGTGTGTATGTTATGTGTATAATGGAGGAATAGATTCTGTGTGCATGTTATAACCCATTAATTAAAAACAAATCAAAATGGAAATTTTGTGTAACTGTATATGTGTCAACATGCAAAACACACACGTATATGTAGGTGTGTGTTTTGTATAAAAATGTATGTAGCATGACTGTTCTACATCAGAACATTTTAAACATTTAGGCTGATGAAGTGCATCATACTGGACAGATATGTGATCCTACAAATAAAATTCAATTTCACACTCATTTCCAAGTTATGTGTTACAATCTAATTCTGTATTGTTCATGTGACAGAAGAAAAAATGCCACTGAAGACATTGGGAAGTAGCAGACAGACTTACTTTAGAGTCCATTCAAGTACTACTAGTCACCTCTACATGCTACAGCAAAGATTGTTTACTGCAGTGAGAGTTTTCACACCTTAGAATGAGTGTGTGGGGGAAGGTCTGTCTGTTCTTTTAGAACTACAAAATAATCCCTTTACAAAAGCCTGCTTTTTACCTTCTTTCTTTTGCTGGAAGTAGCTAACAGCTATTTATAGCATAGAACAAGTTCTGACAGACATAAGGCTCAGTCAGGGAAACATAAAAGTAGTTCTGTTACGAAAGGTTTTATATGACAGTGCTTCACAGCCCTGCCATTCTGTCTTAATAGCATGAGAAAGCAACGTCACTTCTTTGTCTAGCATGACTCATATAAAGATAACTTGAAATTTATTTTGGGAAAAATGAATGAAAGCCAGAAAACAAGATCACGTTACCAAGGCAGGCCCCTTCATCCGCCATTTTGTGGAGGAACGTTCAAACTGTAAAAGAAGCACTTGGAGTGATTTTGAGGCATTAGAATTGCTCAGAAAACAAGGATACAATGAAAAAATTTTTTTGAGTTCTGAGGTGGAGTTGTCTTTTAAGGACCTTTCGCAGGCAGCTACCCTATGTAATTTGAGACTGGGGGTAGTGAGAAGGAAATAAGTAGTATTATAAATGGATACTGCTAAATATGGGCAGTCTGTCTTTAAGCAGTGTTACAAGTGGAGGTAGCCAGTGTGCTTTCAGTATCAAGTAGCACATGCAAGCTCTTCAGAATGAACTGTAAGTGTATGTATTCATGTAGTACAACATAATGTACCTCTTAACTACTCAACTTTAAAACAGAGCACTCTGATTTCAAACTTAAGTTCAAGAGCTGTTCTTCTGCATGTGATGACTGCTCCACCTTCTGCATTTTCACTGGTTCAGATCTAATGTGACACTGGACCAGTGAGAGACAATCTTCCTTGGAGTTTGAATGCATTCGCACTTTTGCAGTCGCAGCTTTAAGGGTTTTTTTGTAATATTGTTGCAGTTTTATATATACAATAAATGAAAACAGCAAGAAGGACATAGGATATTAAGGCGTTATTTTTAGCCTGGGATTTTCTGTTATTTTGTAGTAAGAACAGTTTTGGAGAAGTTGACAGGCCCATGCAGGTAGTGTTTTGCTTAGCAAGTAATACAACTGTTTACATAATTTACCTTCCTGCTAAAGTACAAAAGTAGAATATCTATATTTACCTCTATATATATATATATATATATATATATATATATGTAGGTATTTATAGATAAATATAGATATTGATATGTATATTAAGCACTGACAGTATATGGCTAGAAAGCCACACGTTTGGTTGATATTTTACATTGTAGGGATGTTTTGCTGAGTAAAACCTAATTGGTGGAAGTCTGGTTCCCCACTCAAGTCAGGAGTTAGATAATCTCCATTTTTTCTCTTTATTACTACTTCTGTTAGCTAGTACCTCAGTGTTTCTGATTTTGCAGTGTTCTTGATTCTGCCTCATTCTTTTGCCCTATCACTTTTAAAATGTTTGATTTTCTGTTAAATTGAGAATTACAGTGTTTCAGTAATGCCAGACATTAGAGTTTCATAATATTGCTCTTCAGAAAATTTATAATGATGCAAAACTTGTTGCATTAAATTCTTAATTAATTTTTTAGTAATATTTAAAAATTGTCCTTGATTTCAAGCCTTTGTCCTCTTAACATTTTTGGCTTGGTCCAGAATTCTTGAGCAAAAAAGTTGAGAGGTATTCTCTTTGAATAATGTATATAGGGTGGCACCTATGTAAATTTACATCTATGTTATGTGTATGCCACACTTTTGTGCGTGTGTGTGTGTGTGTGTGTGTGTGTGTGTGTGTGTGTGTGTGTGTGTGTGTGTGTGTGTGTGTATGGGGACTTTACAAGCACATATACAAGTGCATCTTCCTGCCTGGCTGGCTGTGTTCATAGGGTCATACTAGGCTAATGACCACTAGAGTCTTTACAAGCCTTACAGTACAACCCAGCCCAGTTTTGTCCCAGAGTTCCTTGGATGCCTATGTGGCAGGGTATGTTAGTAAAAAGGTGGCTAATGGTTGTGAGTGGGGGAATGCTAGTTGAGGATTAATTTAATTTCTGTCAACCTCTGTTGAGGCAGGAGGTGAATTTGTGATTTCCCATCCAGTGATCAAAGTTTCTTTTGAATAGGGTCGGTCAGGGGAAAACTCTGCGAATAGGGTCAGGGGTGAACTCTCCTTCATTTAAATGGGGAGCTTGTTCCATAGCGCAGAGATCCTTTGAGTTACATATCAGTCTCTCCCTCCAGCAAGTTTTATTTATGTTGCAGACAAAGTTCAGGTCCTTAGATCTAGTGTTTCTGGTGGTGTTTGCCTTGTAGATATGCAAGAGATCCATCAGAGCTGGATCTGAGGACACCTTATATGCTAGTCATAGATCACCTCTCAATAACATGTAGGAGCCTGAGTACAGAGATAGTACCTTAAGGAGATCTGTGTAGGAGAGGGTGTTCATAGCCAGGATTCTCCTGGTGAAGAACCTTTGAGGGTGTTCCATTTTTTGCATGTGCTTGGCTAGGTACATGCCAAAGGGGACATTGTACTCAATGATGGGTCTTATAAGGACTGAGTAGAGTGGTACTGTTATTTCCATGGACCTTGATGCCTCATCCTTGCTTATGAATTGGGCAGCATAGAATGATTTTCTTACTATCTTGGCTACTCTTTGGTAGAACTCCAAACTGCTGCCTGCATATGTTCCAGGATCCCTAATTGCCGGGTTAACTCTTAAGTGTGTTTTATCTATGAAGTAATTAGCTTGAGTGGGCACTTTCCCAAAGGGCACTATGATCCATTCTTCACATGGAGTTTTAATCAGTGGCTTTCATACCAGTCATTTGTTTGTGTTAGACCCTCTTGTGAAATGTAGGGAGATGGGAATCTTTCATAACTTCCAATTTACAGTCATCTGTGAACTTGGCTAGCCTGAGGCCTTTGACATTAGCCATGACTTGTATATTGTCGGGACCCATTGAAGCAGTGTTTTTGGCATTAGCGAGCACCTCCAGAGTACCATGGTCAGCAAAGATTGTGCCATTTGCCACCAGTTCTGCACACTGTTGAATATTACCTTCTAATTGGATTGTCAGCCTGGGGAGGCTATCCTGACCTTGTAATTGACCTTTCTGGACTTCATTATAGACCTCTTAGTTTCTTGTTTAGTTGAATCAGACAGCTTTTGTCTCTCTGAGAGTTGCTCCTTCTGATTTTGACCATGACTTTTTTTTTGTTATATGGCCTGTTAAGGTAATGATTCCACCAGTATGGTTTGTTTTTTGTGTTAGATCTGGACTTATTTCTGGTAAGTATGGCAGCCTCAGTAAGCCATTTACATGTTTGTACAGGGTTTCTGAAAATAATTCTACATCGGTAATTGTATTCTCAGGGTTTTGGGGAGCAGTGAATTTTGACAAGCCATTGTTTAGTGGAATGTGGTTTACTTTAGTAAAGTTCCTACTTGTTAACAGATTTAGTTTGGTTTTCTGGGTTGAATTTTATTTCATGGGAGACAGCTTTGTGGACCAACCTCATGAATGAGGAAATGACATGGGAGCTCTCCCATGTTGGTGAGTACTACGTCCAATATGTTTGATCCTCTGGTTGGAGAGTACACTATCTGATCCAGGGTGTTTGTGTTGTTGAAGTCCGGGAAACACTCTCCTTTAAGTTACAGGCAGTGTACATTTGGTATTTGTTTGGATGTTGAGCACATCTAGTAGGTCTAGATAACAGTTGTGAGCTTTGTAAGTCATAAAGAGCAGCCTGTAGTTGGAGACTTACTTATTTATTTGACTTTTGTTTACCAGAATAGTCCATCTGGATCAACAGAACCTGTTTTGAGTGAAGGCCCAGGGTGAAAAGCTCCACATTAACATACCATTATGTACACACGTGATGATATAATGAAATATGAAGTGAGAGAAAAAACATGCTTAAGGCATATTTAGAAAGTCAGAGGAGAGAATTTATTTATGTACTTGGAAGTGGAAAAATTCCATGGCTTCATCCTGTTGAGCCGACCTAGATTTGTATTTGCTGCTAACATAGATTGAGACACCTACACCTTAGGTTCATAGGTTTATACTAGGCTATCTGCCCTAAGGCATTTATAAGCCTAGCCCAAAGTTTTAAATACTGTGCCCATTAGTTTGTTGTGCCTCTGTCCAGCAGTGACACAGAGATGGTTCCCGGGGTAAACCTACGATCTCCCATCCACCGGTCAAGATTTCTCTTGAACAGAGCCAGCGAGGTGCTCTGCCTCACATGGACCGGGATTTTATTCCACAGCATAGGGAGTCTCTGGGTGACAAATCTATCCCTCCAGCATGTCCTATTTATATCCGTGCTAAGGTTTAAGTCGCTTGCTCTAGTGGATCTGGTAGATTTGGATTTTTTGAGGTGGAGCATGTCCATTAATTCCGGGTTGGACATGGCCTTGTATGTCAGGCACAGGTCACTTCTGAGCAGGCGGTATGTGACTGAATAGAGCTGGAGTTTCTTCAGTCTGGCAGCATATGACAGATTTTGGAGTCCTTTTATCCTTTTGGTGAGGAACTTTTGGGGTCTCTCCAATTGCTGCAGGTGTCGGGTGAGATACATCCCGAATGGGGCATTATACTCGATCATTGGTCTGATAAGTGAAGAGTACAGGGGAACAATGACCTCACTTGATCTGGATGTGAATTCCTTCATGATCAGGTGGGCAATGTAGAAGGTCTTTCTAACCATTTTAGCAATGTGAGTGTCAAAAGAAAGGCCACTGTCAACCTGGGTCCCCAGGTCCCTGATAACCTCTTCTGTGCTTAATGGATTGCCACCTATATGGTAGCTTGGGGTTACCTTGTTTTTCCAGAAGGGTATGACTATACATTTTTTGGCATTTAACTTCAGGCCATGGCTCTGGCACCAGTTATCAGTTTCCGTGAGACCTCTCTGAAGGATATCTGTGTCCGATGTACTTTCCGCTATGGCGCCCAGTTTGCAGTCATCTGCAAACTTTGTCAGCCATAGTCCTATGTTTGCCTGTACTTCTGAGAAGTAGAATGCCGAACAACAGGGGGCCAAGGACTGAGCCCTGTGGGACACCACTTGTGACCGGCTTGGAGTCTGACATGGCGCCAGCAACTCTAACCCTGTGGGTTCTGTCCTTTAGCCAGTTTGCAACCCATCTTGTGAAATATGGGTTTACATTTAAGCTGGTAAGTTTCTCTATAATACCCGAGTGGGGTATTGTGTCGAAAGCTTTTGCAAGGTCAAGGTAGGCTGTATGGGCTGCCTTTCCCTCATCAATGGCCTTGGTGACTGTTTCGAAGAAGTCGACCAAGTTCAAAAGGCATGATCTGCCCTTGACAAAGCCAAACTGGGTCGGGTCCAATGTCTGCAAGTCCCCTATGTCTTTGTTTATGAGTTCCATTATGATCCTCTCCATAGCTTTGCAGACCAGGCTTATGGGGCGGTAATTACCAGGGTCCGTAGAGGTACCGCCTTTGTGGAGTGGGACCACAGTTGCCGTACGCCACTCCTTGGGCACTTATCCTGTGGTAAGGCTAAGATTAAACAGCTGCCTTATATGCGGGTTTAGTTCCTCGTTGAGTTCGTGTAGCACACAGCCGGGGACACCATCCGGTCCCATTGATGCTGTGTTTTTAGCTTTAGAGAGAGCAGCTTTCAACTGCGCATTTGAGATGTCTGGGAGGCTACACTCCGCTGGGATAGTTATCTCTCCTTTTGGGAGGGAGAGGGGGGTGAAGTTTGCACCGAACCTGCCTGCCAGTATGTTGGCAATGTCTGTGGGTTCAGTGATTTTTGTATCATTTTGGACTAATTCTCCGCATATCTGGGAGTTTCCACCCAGGTTTCTAACATAGCTGAAGAAGGCCTTATGATTGTTTTTTGAATCTATTGCAATTTTTCTCTCAAAGTTGGCCTTGGATGATTTTATGAGTGCTCGTATTTTTTTACTAATAATGATCAAGGGTGTCTTTATGGATTTTGCTCTATCATGTAACAGCTTTCTCCTCTTATTGTAAAGTTTGTTTATGGCTGGGGTCCACCAGACAGGACGTTTTCCCTTGTCTGTGTTTGGCTGGGGTCCACCAGACTGGACGTTAGCCCTTGTCTGTGTTTGTGTGATCTAAATGTGATGAAGGCTCTGTAGCCTTCCACTACCTGACTACTTTCTGTGGCTTCAAAGTAAACAAAGTCTCAGTAACTGCACAGATATCTGCATTCTCCATTGTGGGGCGAGCTTGTAGGGTGTGGGGCTTCTCATTTAGGCTGCTAGCATTAAGCTTAACCTTAAGGTTGATTTGAGTTTTGGGGGGGTTTTTTTGGTAGTTGTGTCATTTTGGCATTACCTAAAAAACGCTGTAAGGGGATGAATAAAGTTTTGGCCAATATCCAAAAGCCCATGGGGACAGTGCAGACCATCCTTGGAAAAGCGTAATGGTTTGTTAGCCATGTCCTCCCATGTGGATAGATATTGGATTCCCCTGGAGTCTCACTGGAAACAAGCCAATTAAATTATTATTATTAAGCCAATTATTAAAGTCAGTCATTTTCTGTTCATAATGTCGAATTATCCTCGGTGAAGGTAAAATGCTGCTCAGTGCATGGCACATTCCTGTCTTTGTCACATATTCGGAGAGACCTATAAAGTCTATTTTCATATAGTCCAGTAAGGTACGCCTCTGGCCATTTACAGCCACATGGAACTATGACGGAATCATATTGATATCTGTAGTGTAGTGACCCGAGTACGTGCGTGATATTGCAGATCCTACCTCCAGATAGGCAGGCAACTAACTGTTATCTTCTCCTTGTCCATCCTGGTGAGAGGAGGATGCATGCGTCATACAATTGAATCCCCTAGGACAAGAGTACAAGGTAAAGTGTTTGCTTACCATATGAGCTTTCTTCTTGAGGGATCATTGGGTGTAGGCTTATGTGAAGTATTAGTTGCTTTTGGTGTGTCCCTTAATGATTGCTCTGGACAGGTTTTGCAGTTTGATAGCATAGGAGGTCTTTGAGGTTTGGAGAGGTTTAAGTGCCTCAGCATAAGAAGGTCTGTGTGTGTTGTGAGCAGCATGTGTGAAAGATGATGTGTGGGCTTTTGGCACCCTTGTTTGTAAGCAAGATTTTTGCCTCCAAGGATGTTATGTATGTACATCTCTCACATACTCTGTTACTTTAAATATTAAAAAGTTGTCTGAGTACATGAGACAATTGCTACAATATCTCTGGATGCCCATATCTACCAAGCTAGCCACAGAGACTTTCGCAAATTGAAAATCAATGTTGCCAGGACCTGTATTAGGTTTATGCTATTATGATTTAAGGTCTTGGTTTTACAAGGGTCCCTTGAGTGGCTAGATGTTAGTGCTATGATCTAAGTGCTGTATGACACCATCTAGCTGCCCTAAGTGTAGCTGCATGCAAAGCCTTTCTGTATTATGGGTTAAAGTCCTAAGTACTAACTTTATAGGTTTGCTATATGTTTGTAAGGTGGAGTTCAGGGAAGAGTTAAGACAGGCACTGGGTGGCAGTGAAGAGTTGCCAGATAGCTGGGTAATCACAGCAAAGGTGGTAAGGGAGATAGCTAGATAGGTGTTTGGTGTAACATCTAGACACAGGAAGGAAGACAGGGGCACCTGGTGCTGGAATGAGGAAGTACGGGAGAGTGTACAGAGGAAGAGGTTGGCGAAAAAGAAGTGGAATTGTCAGAGAGACGAAGAAAGTAGACAGGAGTGCAATGAGATGAGGTGTATGGTGAACAGAGAGGTGGCAAATGCTAAGGATAAAGCGTATGGTGAGTTGTATGAAAGGCCGGATACTAAGGATGGAGAAAAGGACCTGTACCAAATGGCTAGACAGTGGGATCAAGCTAGGAAAGATATGCAGCAGGTTAGAGCGATAAAGGATAACAAGGGAAACATACAAGCGAGAAGAGTGTGTTGAGCAGACGTAAAGAGTACTTTGACGGGCTGATGAATGAAGAAAATGAGAGAGAGAAGGTTGGATGATGTGGGAATAGTGAATCAGGAAGTACAACGGATTAGCAAAGAGCAAGTAAGGACAGCTATAAAGAGGATGAAGAATGGAAAGGCTGTTGGTCCAGATGACATACCTGTGGAAGCATGGAGGTGTTTAAGAGAGATGGCAGTGGGGTTTTTAACCAGATTGTTTAACGAAATATTGAAAAGTGAGAGGGTGCTTGAGGACTGGAGAAGTGTATTGCTTCTGATTTTTAAGAATATGGGTGATGTGCAGATGTGTAGTAACTACAGAAGGATAAAATTGATCAGCCACAGCATGAAGTTATGGTATAGTAGTGGAAGCTAGGTTAAGAAGGGAGGTGATGATTAGTGAGCAGCAATATGGTTTCATGCCAGGAAAGAGCAGTACAGATATGATGTTTGCTCTGAAGGTGTTGATGGAGAAGTATAGAAAAGGTCAGAACAAGTTGCATTGTGTCTTTGTGGACTTAAAGAAAGCATATGACAGGTGCCTAGAGATGAGTTGTGGTATTGTATGAGGAAGTTGTGAGTGGCAGACAAGTATGTAAGAGTGGCACAGGATATGTACCAGGGCAGTGTGGCAGTGGTGAGATCTGCAGTAGGAGTGATGGATGTGTTCAAGGTGGAGGTGGGATTACAACAAGGATCAGCTCTGAGCCTTTTCTTATTTGCAATGGTGATAAACTGGTTGACAGACAAGATCAGACAGGCATCCTCATGGACTATGATGTTTGTGGATGACATTGTGATTTGTAGAGAGAGTAGGGAACAGGTTGAGGAGACCCTGGAGAGGTGGAGATATGCTCTAGAGATTAGAAGAATGAAGATCAGTAGGACAGAGGAATAGTGAGGATGCAGGGAGTAGATTTAGCGAAGGTGGGTGAGTTTATATACTTGGGATCAACAATTTAGAGTACTAGTGAGTGTGGAAGAGAGGTGAAGAAGAGAGTGCAGGCAGGATGCAGTGGGTGGAAAAGAGTGTCGAGAGTGATTTGTGACAGACGAGTACCAGTAAGAGTGAAAGGGAAGGTCTACAAGATGTAGTGAGACCAACTATATTATATGGTTTGGAGATGGTGGCACTGACAAAAAGACAGGAGTCAGAGCTGGAGGTGGCAGAGTTAAAGATGTTAAGATTTGCGTTGGGTGTGACGAGGATGGATAGGATTGGAAATGAGTATATTAAAGGGTCAACTCAGGTTGGACAGTTTGGAGACAAAGCCCTAGAGGCAATATTGAGTTGGTTTGGACATGTGCTGAGGAGGGATGCTGGGTATATTGGGAGAAGGATGCTAAGGATTGACTGCCAAGTAAGAGGAAAAGAGGAAGACCTAAGATAAGGTTCATGGATTTGGTGAGAGAGAACATGCATGTGGTTGGTGTGACAGAGCAAGATGCAGAGGACAGGGAGAAATGGAAACAGATCATCCATTGTGGAAACCCTTAATGGGAGCAGCTGAAAGAAAAAGAAGAAGGGTTGCTACTATGCAGGGTACTGATAACCATCCCTGAGCAGAGAACAGCTCGGTAAAAACTTGCCTAATTTATCGCAGACAGAAAAAGCTGAAAACTAACTCCCATGCTCTTTGGCCAATAAACAGCTACACTTCAAGCTCCTTGGAGTGCCTCCCAAATCAGAGAGTGATCAGGTAAACAATTTCTGCCAGAAGATGTATGATTCTGAAACTTCTTAATGTAAAAGCACAGCAAAGGTAGCTCTCAAGTGCAGGTTAGCACCCAGCTAAGTCCTTAAAAAGCCTTCTGGCTGATGAAACAGTTATACTTTAAGCTTCCCTGTGTGTTTCCCCAACTCGGACAGGCCAGGCTACTTTAATGTTGCCACTAGGGTAGTAGCTCTAGTCTTCTTAATGTACAAACGTACTTTTCTTAGCCAAAAGGGAAAGGTACTGACTAGCTACAACAAGTAATTGTCAGTTTAAGCTCCCTTGTGTTTTCCCCAACTTTGACAGACCAGGCTACTTTTCTATTTCCACTAAAATTGCAGTTGCAACCTTCTTAATGTAAAAACACACTTTAGTTAGCCTAAAGTAAAAAGCTCTCAGAAAAAAATCAAATATCTTGCTACAGCAAGTAATTCTCAATTTATTTATTTTGTATTTGTTGACCGGGTTTGTCCGACTGGGCTACAAATGCCCATTTTCAGCAGAGGCCCGAGGAGAAAAGCTCCAACAGAAAATAGAAATTTTACATATTAAATACATATAGAAATACATTCATCAGTACCACAGATTACTGCATTACAGTGCCACACAAGACATTCGTCAGTACCACACATTATTGCATTACAATGTCATACATTAAACTGTGTCAAGTGAAATGCATAGAAATACATCCATCAGAGGGATACATTCATAATTACATTATTATATACATAGTAGTGCAATAGTTACATAGCTGAAATATTTTACTAGTTATGTTTGTACAGTGATGTACCAAGAGGAGAAGATAAAGTAGTAAGTTTGTTTATTGAAAGGAAGGAAGTAAGAAGAGAAGTAGAAGGTTATAGGGGAGTGTTTACGGGGGATAATTACATTGGCAAGTCCATTTTTCATGAAAGTATTTTTTGTAGCGGTTTTAAATTGATTGAGATGTTCAAGAGATCGTATGTCTAGTGCTAGGCTATTCCAGGCCTTGGAAGGGTTAAAGCTATAGACTAGGTGACCCATTTTGGTCCTTGGTTTGTAGATTTTTAGTAGGCCTTGTTCAGAACTGTGGAGTAGTCTAGTGGGTAGGTAATGAGAGATTAGAGATGAGATAGTTGGACAGAAAGAGGGTTTGTAGAGAATGGGATGGAATGAATAATCTGAAACTGATTATACCGAAGCAGGTTAGGTAATTCTAGCCAATTTAGTTCTTTTAGTGAGGGACATTGATGGGATTTGTAAGAATTTTAGGCAGCAAATCTGGCAATCCTGTTATAAGTTGTTTCTAACTTGTTTAGTAGTCCAGTGTCGAGGCTGGTGAGAATTTGGGAGCTATAAATTAAAGTGGGTAAGAGGTAGGCATTTGAAAGGTTTCGTTTTGCTGTTTTGGTAAGATATTTTTTGTTTCTGTAGAGGAGACCTAACTTGAGATGTGTTTTTCGGATACAATTATTGACGTGTATATCAAAGGTTAGTCTATCATCAATAGTAACACCTAAGAGTTTTGTACTGGTGTCTACCTGTATTTGAGTATTATTTTGTGACAGTATAGCATACTATAAAAATGCCTTAAATTATTACCTTTAACTTCAGTTAAACAGCAAAAAAACAGAAAACTGATTGAAATGGTAAGATACGTGCAGTTATAAATGTACTTAAAATGTACTTCTCTGAATGCAAAAATGTAGTCCAAATGCTTTATCAGCTTCCAGCAATCTCAACTGTGGTTAAGGTTTTTAGGGAGAAAGAGTAGTAATTTGGTTTTCTTTGTATTAAGGATAAGTTGTTTTTCAGCTAGCCAGTTTTCTACAGAGTTAAAAAGAGGACTGTGTGTCTGATTTTAGTTCAGTTGGTGATTCAGCAATAGTGATAAATGTAGAATCATCTGCGTATTGTATAAATGAGGATCCAGGACAGGAAGAGTAGAGAAGGTTGGTGAAGATGTTAAAAAGAAGGGGCCCAAGGATGGAGCCTTGTGGAACACCTGTTTTAACAGGAAGAGGGGAAAAAGCTGAGAGCCTTTTGACTGATTGGAGTCTATCAGAGAGAGAGCTGTTAAACCAAGATATGGTGGATGGAGAGAAGTGTAAGTTTGCTAGTTTAAGGAGAAGTTTATGAGAGACACTATCAAAGGCTTTAGAGAGGTCAATGAAGAGACAGGAAATAAGTTTGTTACTGTCTCTAGCTAGTGATACAGAGTTTAGGAAAGACAGGAGAGCTGTTGTAGTGCTGTGCATGGGACGAAAGCCATGTTGGGTAGGTGTGAGTAGATTTTCATGCAGAAGGTAGTGTAAGACTTGATTGTGTATACATTTTTCCAGAATTTTGGAGTGGTGAGGGTATGGCTATGGGTCTAAAATTAGTTATATCTGTGGAGTTTCCCCCTTTGTGTATTGGAAGGGTGTAAAATTGCTTCCAGATGGAAGGGACTGTGGATTCCATAATAGAGTAGTTTATTAAAATAGAAACTGGGAAAACAAGAACATCAGCAGCAATCTGAAGGAATATGGAGGGAATGTTGTCTACAGATGTGGAGCAAGGTTTTAATTTAGATAGTAGAGTTTTAATATAGTTGGTGGAGACAGGTTTGAGGGAGAAGGCAGTGGTAGGGTTACTACTGATGGAAGAGTTTGAGCTTTTAAGTCTATTATTGTTGGTGGGATGGTTTGTGTCTTGATTTAGTAATTTGGATATTGAGTCTATAAAGTAGTTGTTAAATATGGAGGCAGTTTCCTCGTGTTTTGTCAGGATGAGGGTTAGTGGAGGTTCGCGTACCTGGGTGTAGTATATGATTTACAGAGTGGCAGAACTTTTTAGGGTTGGATTTAGAGGTAGAAGATGGATTATTATAGAAGTTTTTCTTATATTTATGTGACTTTTGGCAAGATTTCTAAATTCTTTATATTTCTGGAGGTCTGGTTGATATTTAGTTTTAGTCCAAATTTTCCATGCTCTGTCTTTATTTTTTAGTAGTGCACATGTGTTTACGGTCAGCCATGGGTCTATGTTGGGCTTTATGCGGACTGTTCTAAGGGGTGCCACAGAATTTAAAATACTAAGGAAGGTGGAGTTAAAGTGGACAGCTTCATCCTAAGGGAGTAAGTTTCAGGATTAAAGTTTATTAGTTGTCGGTGTTTGATAAACCTTTGAGGTTTAGCTTGATGGAATGTGTATCGTAGTAGTTTTACTGGACAATGATCACTTAGGGAATTTGGTAGCATTTCAGGGTTATGGTATTTGGAAGGGTGAGAGACAAGAATCCAGTCAAGGAGAGATGAGGCTGTATGGGAGTTATTGAAATAAGTGGGATCAGAGATGAGTTGAGTAAAGCCGTAGAGATTAAGGTGTTGTGAGGAGTTTTGAGAGGAGAGAGATGCCAATTAATGTTGACATCCCCAAGAATGATAGTTTTATTTGGGATGTGTTGGGAGATATGAGCAATCATATTTTCCAGTAGGGGGATATTATCACCTGGTGGAATGTAAACTGCTAAAGTGGTGATAGTGGAATGGCTATTAATATTTAGGTTTACAGATAAAATTTCGTCTGGGGAGAAGGCTTGGGATGTAAAAGTAGAGTTAGAAATGGTAAGGTAGTTAGAGTGTAGGATAGCGACGCCTCCACCTTTCCTTTTTGGTCGATCTAGACAGTGTATGCTATACTTGGAGAAGTACATATTGTAGGGTGTTTTTAGTTAATAAAATGCACGGGAGTAAAGTTTTTTGGTCTATTAGATAGTGGATAATAGTGTATACCAGCTAGTTCCAGTGGGGGGGTGGGTGAAGTTAGACTATTTTGTTGTAGCAGCAAGTGGGTTGAGGTATAGTCTGCTATGGAGTGAAAGACAGGAGGGGGAGGGTTAAGTTGTGGAATGTGCAAAGTCATTAGCTATAAAGGAAATGATATGGGAGGTGGGTGGGAATGGAGGTGGGAGGGGAGCGAAGTGAGCCCGAGCGAAGCAGGTTGAGCCAATCCCAGAGTCAAGCACAATCACTAAAAACTCTAACAGAATAAGGCTATGTACTGTTCATAGTAAGAATAAGAGGTTTTGTTGTGTAGTACTATCAGGTAAGAAATAACTTAAGACAGGCTGGGTAAGAAATATCTTAACACAGGCTAGAGTCCAGCATGTAATAGACACAAGTTTGTTGAAACTAACAGGCAGACTATTAAGAAATGGGGGGGGGGTTCCTTGCTGCCAAGCTACTTTACAGCATACCAACTTGTTAGAGAGTACAGTAGATAATGCCTTAAATAAGTATATTGTAAAATGTAAAAACTAAGGCAACATACAGAACAGAGCTGTGTGATGAGCGAGTTTAAGCGTCGCTATGTGCTTCCCAACTAGGACAGACCAGGCTACCTTTCTACTCCAGCTAGATTTGCAGTCCCAGTCTTCGTAAGTTAGTTAGCTAAAAGTAAAAGGTTACCAGAAACAGGTGTAACAACTAGCTACAAGTAATCACAAAGCCATTCAAAGGCAGACAAGCCAGCAATGAGGAACACACATTTCACATCAGTAACCAGTTAGACAAGCAGAGGGGATAAGACTTGGATGAGCTTCTATACCACTATACATTAGGAGCAGGCAGCTCAAAAGCCTCCAAGTATAAAACCAAAACAAGAACAGGGAGGGCAGGAGACAGCCAAACTTAGAAACGCACCTAAGCCCGACAGAGAAACCAAAAAGTAATGCATACTATAAAAATGCCTTAAATTATTACCTTTAACTTCAGTTAAACAGCAAAAAAACAGTAAACTGATTGAAATGGTAAGATACGTGCAGTTATAAATGTACTTAAAATGTACTTCTCTGAATGCAAAAATGTAGTCCAAATGCTTTTATCAGCAGCTTCGAGCAGTCTCAGCTGTGCACTGGTAGACTGCTTGTGTGATGTAAAATACTGTGCGTGTCTTATGTCTCAATTTCTTGATGTATGTGTTTGTGTCTATATATTATATATAGAAACGCCCACAAACTAGTAAACCATACACTAAAATTACCATCCGTCCAGAATCTACTCCAACCCTATCGCACCACCAGACCACTAAGATACAGCAACAAAAATCACTTACAGGTCACTAAAGCCAATAACTCTGCTGGAGAAGCACTATTCTCTTGCGCCATATTCAAATTATGGAACTCCCTCCCACCCACAATTACCTCCGTACCATCATGCACCCACTTCAAAACTTTACTAAAAGCGCACCTAAAACATGCTGGCTATGTCCTTGCAACTCCCCCTCTAATATCACTCACCTCATCCACCCACTACCTTTCCACCCCACTAACTACCTTGATTATAGCAAGCTTGGATGCTCATAAGCCTAACTACTTATTATACAGCAGGAACTTCTTATTGTAACAATTGTTAATGTCTGTTATGTACTTCGCAGATAATAAATATTCTAGTTGTCTACTGATGTACTATGTTCTTCATCTGTAACTATGTTAGTAATTTTTAATTGCTACGTTGATCAAATTGTTAATTGCTATGTAAATCCAGTGTAACTACTGTCTGTATATTTTAACTGTGGAGCTTTTCTCCCCGGGCTTCCGCTGAAAATGGACCTACTTCCAGTTGGACAATCCCGGTCAACAAATGTAAATAAATACACACATGCACACACGCAACACACACATATGTGTGTGTATACATTTGCAGGTATACTTGACATGGTTTGGTCATTAAATCAACAATGTTGTTGGCAAGAATGTCATCCTCAAAAAGTCAACAACACAAATTTTGACAAATTACCAGGCATGCACTGAGAAGGAACCTTGGTGCATGCAAATTTCAAACACCCCCTGCTAATTATATATACTAACTCCAAGACCTCATAAACCCTCGGGAAGGGAATATTCTCCTCTCTGAGGATTGTCAGTCTAGTGCATTTGTCGACCAGTTATGGTCGAGTAAATAGATGTCAGCAACCTAGAGTTTTGACCAAATGCCCAAGTCCCATATATCTATCTATATATGTATACGAACATGAATGTGTGTGTAACTACTTGTCTTTTGAGTGAAAATTTGCTCATTATTCCTCCTCCCTGAGGCATCATCAAAGTTTAAGTGTGTATTTTGGGGACACTGTGCTATGATTTTTTTTGGTACCTGAGATGATTGTGTGAGCTGGCAGTTTGAGAGGTGTAAAACATAACAGCATAAAGCTATACATTTATAACAGCAGCACATAATGTCTTTACTGAAGTCATGTAAACTAAGAGAGGGCTAGAGAACTTGTGTGTCACATGCTCATGATAAGCTGTCTGGTATTTCTTTAGTAATTAATCTACTATGAACATCTGTTATGTCTGAACATGAAATGTCAGGCAGTGCAAGGAATACATGCTAATATGCAAAGAGTTGACACCAGAGTATATGAAGAAAAAGATGTTTGCTGTCTAAACAGACCTGTAATGAATGCTAACTTGCCTAATGTGGAAAACATAATCATGTGCATTCCATCTACTACAATAAAAATTGAGACATTACATTAAATTCAGTTTGTTGGCTCCTTACTAGTCTAATGCTCCACTTCTCTGGCTGTTGTGGTAGGGCTGACTGTATAACATAGATTTTATATTTAATGTTTGTAAATATTTGTACTGAGTTTTAATTAGGCTTATTTTTACAACTACTGTCAAAATTTAAATATGTTGCAGGAGTCTAGCTTCATATAAAACATAGATTACAGTTATATCATGTTCAAACTGAGTGTTTTGTAAGCCCGTTTGGGGAACATACTGCTATGGAGTGATTAGTATATTAGATTTAATTTTATAAGCATGTAAAAAGGACATTTGGAATCACTGCTAGCCCCTTAACTGCTAAACATTTCAAGTCTATCCTTAGAATGCTGGCTGTTTGGGGTATTATTTTCTCTCTGTTTGGCTCCTTACAGCTGACCATTGGCTGCCCCCCCAGAGCTTCTCCTAATCCACCATGTCTACATAGGTTCTCCTTTCCAGACCCCAAGACTAATTCTGACCCATGGTCAGGGCTGGTGAGGAGACTGAGGCACCTGGAGCAGTGTCATATTGTTGCCAGGTAGTGTTTTTCCATGCCCTAACGTCCTGTCTTCTTGCTTGCATTTGAAAATCCATGACCGGTTATGCAATGAAGATTGCTGGAGTATTGTCCTACCTCTGTGGTGACTCAGCCAATGCCCCACCTGCCCTAAGGATAATGCTGTTTTACATCTTCACCCCCTTGTAGGGGTCAGTGGTTAGGCCAGTCCTACCGTTGCCATTGCCTTATACTCCCAAGTTGCTAATTAGACCCAAGTTGCCTAGGACATAGTCAGGGCTCTGTCTCTCTGTGTATAGGTACTGGCATCCCAGGGGCATTTTTTTTAATATGTACCTAAATGCATCTTTCTCCAAGACAGTTCAGTATTTTTCATCTAATTTTCAGGGAAGGGCACTGGCATAGTTATCTCCAAAACACTCTTAGATTTAGTTCCTACCAATGAAGAAAAGGAACAGCTGCAGTTTGAATGTTAATAAGAAAATATCTATATGTATGTGTCTGTTACTTTTGTGCCTTAGCATATAAAAATAATAAAAGCATCACTTTTCTGCTGCAGTACATACACTTTTTACATGAAATCACAATATGTTATACATTTGTTTTGTATAGCTTTTCTCAGAAAAGAACTGAATGATGACCTTGTGTTTTTAATGGTCCTGTGTGTAAATATTGCAGTCTGTGAATTTCAAAATACCACCCTGCCTTGAATTTGACCCTAACTTCAAACACCAATGTCTTTCTACTGCTTTATGACATTCTGTGAAATTTTGAGGAAAAGGCCACTGGATAGTCTTATTTTATTGTGCACTGGAAAACCTAGTAGCATTTTGGAAAAACAGACAACAGAATTTCCAATAGGTATGTGTATGATAGAGCTAAAATATTCATACATTTCTGTAACATA
Source organism: Protopterus annectens (assembly GCF_019279795.1). Lineage (NCBI taxonomy): Eukaryota > Metazoa > Chordata > Ceratodontiformes > Protopteridae > Protopterus > Protopterus annectens. The sequence goes on along the minus strand of NC_056745.1, from coordinate 664,475,635 downwards.
ACATGTTCAAAATATTACTTTTTTCTGAGAAAAGATTATTTTTTGTTCCCATTTCATAAGCACACACTAATTATATGATGCACTTGAATAATGTTTTGATGGCAAATGTTGGAGGTAGGATGGGGAAGAAAGAGGTAACTGGGAACAAATGTTTTGGGAGTGTAATGAGTTGGTAGATTTTTTTTTTTGAGATGGGTTAAGGCTTTGTTAAGTTTAATTCTAGCAGCTGTCAAAAAAAGCAGTTACTAGACAATGGAAATCAAAGTGTAAACCAGCTGTATTTGAAGTACTGAATATTGTAAACAAGATAAAAGAACTGGAAGTGGGATCTTTAGAAAATGGTAGGAACAAATGACATACAAGAAATGGAAATTGTGGAGCATAAAAACCTTTAGCACAATGACTCAGGCAACAGAAAATAGAAAGAGTTGTTGCCAAGCTTAGGGAGCCTGTAACAAGGAAGATAACAGATCCTGTAGTGATACTAGAAATATTTCAGAAATTTTATAAAAGTCTGTATAAAGCAGAGAAATATGGAAATCAAGAAAAGGTACAAATGGAAATGTTTGTGAAATAATTAAATATGCCAATTTTAGATGCAAATGAGGCTCAATTGCTAACAGTTAGGATATTAGGAGATGAGATAAAACTGGTGATGTATAACCAGTCCACAGTAAATTCCCCAGGAGTAGATGGTATTCGCAATGAAGTTTGGAAGCAAGAAGGGGAAAAAACTGATAAACATCTGGAAGGTTTTAACAGTATTTTAAGAGGAGGAGAAGTACCAACATCTTGGAAGAAAATGGTGGCGGCTGTAATACCTAAAGAGGGTAAAGACCCATCAGATCCAGCTTCATACAGGCCCATTTCAATACTAAGCCATGATAATGAAGTGTTGATGTCTATAATAGCTAAATGAATGGCAAAGGTGATGCCAAAATTGATAGATATGGATCAATGTGGTTTTGTGGAGGGGATGCAAACATTTGACAACATTAACAGAACACTGATGATCCAGAAGCTCAATGTAAGAAAATGCCACTGTTGGTGGTGGGTCTTGCTGCATAGAAAGCATTTGACAGAGTAAGCTGAGAGTTTAAAAGCAGGGCAATGGAAGCATTTGCATTCCCTGATAAAATTATAAGGTTGATTAGGATATAAACTGGTAGCAAAATACGGTGGTCTAACCACGTAGTGTATTTCGTAGCGAAAAATGTTCAGACTAGAACACTGACAACGTCTCCAAAGCTCAAAACACAGCTGGCCAAAGTTCACTTGAAGAAAGAACACACTTGCAGCTTCTCCAAAGTTTAAAACGTATTTAATCCATAAAAAAGTAGTAAGCGCTTTCGCGTAGGTACACCTACGCTTCCTCAGACATAAAAACTGTATGAAACTCTCCAACTTTTAAACACAAATGGGCGGGAAAATGTATCAATTAACTAAGCAATCATTCAATCTGACTCATCTATTAATCAGAATTTAAAGAAAAACGACAACTGCAGCAAAAAACTGCCTCCTAGATGTAAACAAAACACACTCGGGCATTACAACTGATGTCAATCTGGCTGCATAGATCTTACACATGATCATCATACTGTTCAAACGTTCTCAGTAAACAATAAAGAGAAAATATTCATACAAAACCACATCTTACACGAATATTAAAATATATATACTGACAAAAATAATAAAAATCATCAATCAATTCGGCCTTAGCTAGCATATTGGCTAAATCACCACCTCTGTGACTAACCCTTACTATTTCTAAAACCCGAAACTCAAACGACCGATGCGTAGGATATTCCAAGCGATTACAAGCTTCGCGTTTTTGATAACTGCCACGACATTTTTAACTCTGTCTTTGATCACGAGCCTGTCCGATGGCAATATGCTTATTTGATAATATATAGCTAGCGGCTTTACTCAAAAAGGTTCTCTTTTTATAGGAACAGAGTGGTTCAGCGTTGTCATTCATTTGTCCACAGTTAGATCAATCTATTTATGTAGAAGATGAAAATGTAATTGCTATTGATGTTAGCATGATTGATGGTTTTTATTATTTTTGTCAGTATATATATTTTAATATTCGTGTAAGATGTGGTTTTGTATGAATATTTTCTCTTTATTGTTTACTGAGAACGTTTGAACAGTATGATGATCATGTGTAAGATCTATGCAGCCAGATTGACATCAGTTGCAATGCCCGAATGTGTTTTGTTTACATCTAGGAGGCAGTTTTTTGCTGCAGTTGTCGTTTTTCTTTAAATTCTGATTAATAGATGAGTCAGATTGAATGATTGCTTAGTTAATTGATACATTTTCCCGCCCGTTTGTGTTTAAAAGTTGGAGAGTTTCATACAGTTTTTATGTCTGAGGAAGCGTAGGTGTACCTACGCGAAAGCGCTTACTACTTTTTTATGGATTAAATACGTTTTAAACTTTGGAGAAGCTGCAAGTGTGTTCTTTCTTCAAGTGAACTTTGGTCAGCTGTGTTTTGAGCTTTGGAGACGCTGTCAGTGTTCTAGTCTGAACATTTTTCGCTACGAAATACACTACGTGGTTAGACCACCTATTTTGCTACCAGTTTATTTGTTCTTCTTTTTTACGGTGTGTCTATTTAGTATTGGGGCTGTTTCCTGTATTCTGCTGTTGATTAGGATATATGAGAGATCGGAAGCAAAAATTGAAGTGGGTGGCTTCCTCTCTGATAATTTCTGTTTGAGCAGATGGACCAGGCAAGGGTGTTTTCTTTCTCCTTTGCTATATGCATTATATTTAGAACCATTGGCAAAGAAAATAAGGGACTCAGAAATTCAAGGATATAATTGGTATGGTAGTCAAGAAAAGATGGCTGTATTTGCAAATGTTTTTATTTATACCTGATAAAACCAGTAAAACACATTATGGTGTTGTGGAACATTTTGAGACCATTTCAAATCTTTTTTGGATACAAAATTAATGAAGTTAAAACAAAGGCAGTAGCTGTAAATTATGTACCCACACACAAATTGGTTCAGCAATATTCATTTTTATAGGGACATGATAAAATGAAGTATTTAGGATTATGGATTAAAAATTATTCTGCTGTGGCAGCTAAGGATATGTGGGAAGAGACTAATTAAAAGATAATACAAAAGCTGAGAAATTGGAAGCTCTGTTATATGGATTATAAGACGCAAGCAGTTAGTGTTTTAGTCCCTTTAGTTTTATATACAGGTCAAACATACTTTTATCACCCAGAGGAGAAGCTGTGGAAAGCAATTAAAAGTTGAAGGATTATCTGAGAGAGGAAGCAGCAAGAGTCAAGTGGGATGAGTTGATTCTTCCAGTAGAATAAGGCGGTTTGGGATTACCCATTTTGAAGGGATATTTCAGAGCTACACAGTTAAGGCTCCCTGTACATAGCACAAGCAGAAAGCTATAATTCAAAGTGGAAAGGGATAGTGATGAAACAGGGGGAAAGCTCAAGAAACAAGGAGAGAGTGTGGTTTTGGATGCAGGCCTTTAAGGAGAATAACAATAATCATGCAGAATATTATGTCCATGAAGTAGCATAAAGTATTCTAAGAACTTAGCCAACACGGGAATGGAGAAAGAAGATTATGCCAGTAAGGATGACTTCAATTAGGGATATAGACAATAGGCAAGATGGGGCTGGAATTTATTGGAGAAATCTGGCAAAAGAACAAAGGAATTGGGAGCAAATAATTAGAGAGGGAAAGGTAACAGAATGGGAAGATGCAAAGAATATATTTGGACTGCAGGCTAGAGATTGCTTTTCCCTATCAAGGTTGATAGGCAAAGAGAAAGAAAAAGGGGGAGCCTAAGTGAAAGATCAGCACTGGTAGGGATTTAATAGAATCCAGAACATAAGCTGCTGTTAAAAAAGGAATAATTAGCAGAGCATATCAAATATTGCATGATAACTATAAGAATCAATCAGAGAAGCTTAAAAAGGATGGGAAAGTGAGAATGGATAAGCAATTCACTAAGGAACAATGTGAGGATATATGTATGTCTTCCAAATATGCAACAAAGTCTGGAAGATTTAGGATCTTTGCTTGGACATGTTTACATGGGTATTTTTATACCACAAGTTAATTCCACAAATACGTTTTTCTTAAGCTGACAACAAATGTTGGAGATGTGATGGAGAAGAAATAGGTAACTGGGAACATATTTTCTGGGAGTGTAATGAGTTGGCAACTTTAAAGATTCCCTGCAGACTACTCTGTCAGAGATTCTGGGTGAGTAAATTGGTCTAACTAAGGAAATCATTTTTTTAAGCTTTGATACAGAATCAGAATTGACTAGCCTAGATAGAGCAAGGCCTTGCTGAGTCTAATTATGGTGGCTGCCAAAAATGCAGTTACTACAAAATGGAAATCAAAGTCTAAACCAACTGTACCAGAAGCAGTGAATATAGTAATAGAGATGTAACGGCAGGAACTGGAATATTTAGAAAAGGGTAGGAGCAAATTACATAGAAAAAAAAGGACTTGTGGGAACAATACATGCAGAGGAAGAATGATGTTTTAAAGAAGGCAGGATCTGAATGAGTTGTATAATGTTTGACTGGCAATGACTAGATAGATTATAAGTAATGTATAATGTTTGCAACTAAAATTGTCAGTATGGTTTGCTTTCATTTGTATAACTGTATGATTGCCTATGCCATAGATGATTTAATAAAGAAGTTTCTTGTTTAAAAAAAGAAATTGTGGGAGCAATACATACAGAATAATGTTTTGGAGGAGGAATGAGGTTTAAGGGTAGGCAGGAATTTATGTAATGTTCGATTGTTGATAAATATATAAAATAATGTATGTGATGTAAAATGTTTGCAACTGGGATTATGTTAATATGATTTGTTTTATATAAATGCATGTTTGGCTATGTCTTAAGTGATAATTTCAATAAAGGTGTTAAAAATAAAAAAATATATATGTATAGGTTCATAGGTAGGTACTAGGCTATCGGCCCAAGGGCCTACGTAAGCTTAGCCAGCAAGGTTCCATAGCTTACGCCACCCAAGAAAGTTATTTTCCTGTGCCACTGTCGAGCAGAGACACAGAAGTGATCCCCGTGGTGTTTTTCCTATTTCCCATCCACTCATCAAAATTTTTCTTGAAGAGTGCTAATGAAGAACTCTGCTTGACATAGATGGGTAGCTTGTTCCAGAGTATAGGAAGTCTCTGGACAGGAATCTATCCCTCCAACGTGTCCTGTTTATTGTGGTGACAAGGTTTAGATCCCTAGAGCATGTAGCTGGGAGGGATTGGGATTTCTTTAGGTGTAGCATGTCCAACAGCTCTGGGTTTGACATAGCTTTATATGTTAGGCATAGATCACCTCAGAGTAGGCGATATGCTACAGAGTAAAGCTGGAGTTTTTTGAGGCGGTCAGTGTAGGGCATTTGTTTGATGCCAGTTATTTGTGAGGTACTTCTGTGGCCTTACCAGCTGCTGCAGATGTCTTGTGAGGTACATTCCAAAAGGGCCGTTGTACTCTATAATGGGTCTAATGAGTGACGAGTATAGGGGAACAATGACCTAAGGTTTGTCTGCCTGCAGTATGCAAACAATAAGAAATAAAACAGCAAATTTCTGACACCATGCACTCTAGCTACACAACATTCCCACTGGAAATGGAGAATAATGTAGAATGTCAGACTGTGACAATTAAAGCATATTAGCGCCTGCATATGTAACCCATATATAAAAAGCCATATCTCAAGCTTTTATGATTTCATTATGAAACTCACACAACAAAAGTCTTGTGAAATATTAGATTTGCTAGCTGCTTTTAACCTTTCCTCTGAGGCAGTTAATGTAACAAAAAAAAATCAGGTACTTTAGATAGTTGGGAGCAAAACACTTTCAAGAGGGCTATTCTGTCCCTTAGGATTTCACTATATTTCAGTCCCGATTTGCATGGCTGCACACCACCTTTTCCACTAGATGGAGTTTAGCATCAGCCCTTTGTGCAGCATCAGAAATCTGTATTACTTTGAGAAATATTTTTGTTTTTTTATATACTTCTGATATAACAGCATAAAAGCAAATTCTAGATATGGGCTGATTCTTACTCTCTGTGTAGAAATTGTCTGCTCACTCCAAATGGAAACTGAATAATATGCAACTTGGCTGTCTGGTACACTCTAATGGGCATGTACATTTAGATGGAGACTACCAAGGTTATATATCTGAAAGTATGACATTTTGTAGTAAAATATTTTGGACATGAAATCTGGATATTCATTTACAAACTGTACTTGGGTTGTTCTTTTAGATGCTGAGGTAATAGAACAGCTACACACTGAATCTCTGAGTGCCAAATCACAATTTCTATTAATGTCCCCCTCCCCTTTTTTTTTTTAACTAAAATTTCAAATGCTGGAATGCGCCACTTATAGAGACAAATAGTTATTTTAATTCTTAAGATATTAACACAAACTTTCTATATTCTTTCCGTTTGAAAAAAAAAATAAAAAGTTTCCTGTTTGTCATGAACTAAATCTTAAGACTTGAGTTTTAAGGAAGTTGTAAGATTAAAATAATGTAGTTAGAAACAAAACATAGATTGTCTCTTCGTTGTGTTTCTAAACATATAACAAACTCTAGCATTGTCTACTTTCACATGCATTCATACTGTTGCAATGGAATGTCCCCCTTCTGAGAGGATGTACCACTTTTGATTTAGAAGTTGTCACATTAAATGTAATGGACACATTACTTTGGGACTTAATCTGCCCAGCAACAAACCACGTTGGTATTATAGCAATAACCCACGCCTGGGTGTGGGTAATGCTAAATTTACCCACGGTTGGCGTGGTTTGGTCCCGAGGGCGAAGCCCGAGGGACTAAACAAAGCCAACCGTGGGTAAATTTAGCATTACCCACACCAAGAAGTGGGTTATTGCTATTATACCATGACATTATTTAAGAAAAGAAACTGTTACTTTTCTTAAATAATGGCATAGTATAATGCCTGTTTACTGCCCTTCCGCAGATGTCTGGCATCCACGGCAGTTCTGATGTACTGCGCGCCTGCGCAGTACATCAGAGCTGTGGGCAAAAGCAACGGAGAAAGCAAGATCTCCGTTGCTTTTTTTTAGTGTCTCGCTATGTTAAATGAGTTTAACATAGCGAGACAGTTTTAAAATAAGCAACGGACATCTCCGTTGCTTATTTTAAAACTGTCTCGCTATGTTGGGCTCGTTTAACATGGCGAGACACTAGGAGGAGCAACGGAGATCTTGCTTTCTCCGTTGCTTTTTTTTCAAACACTGTCTCGCTATGTTAAATGGGTTTAACATAGCGAGACAGCTTTAAAATAAGCAACGGAGATCTCCGTTGCTTATTTTAAAGCTGTCTCGCTATGTTAAACCCTTTTAACATAGCGAGACAGTGTTTTAAAGGAGTTATACTAATGGAAAAAAGTCCGGGCAACCGGACCTTTTTCCATTAGTATATCTCGATTTACAACGGGCACGCTGGCCAATCAGCGTGCACGTTTTGGGGGGGTCATGGTATAATCAACAATAACCACTTAACTGCCCTTTGCTTTTGCATGTAGTCTACCACAAAGCAAGAATAACCACATACTGTATACTTCTGATGCTCATTGAGAAGGTGAGTAGCATAATATTTACAATAACATTTTTCAGTTTGTTGCTGTTAGATGCACACTGACCCTCCAGGAAAAGCCATATCAGTGATCATTTTTTTATTGATCATGTTACTACTCTCAGTATATGTTTATTTTCTATTCCCAAAATACAGCCAGCCTCTCTGTGTACGTCTGATTGATATAAGGAAAGTGAAAGAAATAATCGTAGTAATTCATTTCAACTTGTTTTAGTCACATATGCACTGTCTCCCCAACCCCCCATACATACAGCAAGCAGTCTCAATGATCATTTCATATGGTTCATGTAATTGCCCACTGCTTTCACACATTTCAAATGGCGACTGTGAAAAACATAAAAGACATATTGGCTAAATAATGAATTTCATTGTGTTGATTGTAGACACTTTCATTGCCCTCGGTGATATCAGTGATCATGTAGTTGCCCCTTGCTTTCACACACAGCCTGCCCAAAAGATAGCTGTCATCTGTGTACCCGCTGATGTCATGCAATGAAAGTGAAAGATAAATGGTTATGTTATATTATTTAAGCTCATTGCTGTCAGATATGTATAGTCTGTCCACATTCCATCAACACACAGCAGTATCACTTTGCTTTGATCACCTCACTCCCTTTTGCTTTCAACTATAGATTTACTCTCCAAAACTCATACCTGCTTTTGGAAATCACGTATGATGTGTGAGCACCAAAACCAGAAAAAATAGTGATAACAGGAATGTATTTTAGCTTGCTGCAAAAGCAATTCCCACTCAACCTTGATTGGCATAATTGAAAAAAAAGAATGACTAATTCATGCTGTGGCACTACCTTCAGTTACTACTACCCCCACAGATAATGTTGGTTTCCTGCCAGTAAATTGGAGAAAACAATTCCTGGAAGAGATAAAAGTGTAATACGATTGGACTTCTGTAGGGTGGCCATGGTGGTGCAGAGATTAGCGATGTCGCCTCACAGCAAGAAGTTCTCTGGTTCGATCCTTGGCTGGGGTCCCTTCTGTGCAGGCATGTCCTCCTTGTGGTCGCATGGGTTTCCTCCCACATCCCAAAGACATGCTGTAGGTGGATTGGACACTAAATTGGCCCTAGGTGTGAGTGTGTGCGTGTGTGTGCCTTCTGTGGAAGGTTGGGCGTTGGGCTGGCAACGACACCGTAAAACTCCACTGCCAATCATGAGCAGACAGGTGTTCCACTGTGGCAACCCCTAACTGGGAAAAGCCAAAAGAAGAAGAAGAAGATTGGACTTCTGTACTTCTTTTAATAATCTGTATTCACATACATAGAGATTGCTTGAAAAGCACCAAGATTTACCTGCCTTTACCGAGTAATCTCAGGTTCTTAACATACATAGTAGTAGAACATGGATAGGCTACCCATGTCTTGTTACTGTGCTTGTGTTACAAGGGTGGCTAGACATCATGCTAATAAATAGCATGACCTGTCACTTCTGGGTTACATTTCCCATTGGTTTAAATGGGAAGCTGCAGCGTAATTATTTAACTAGTACAGTCAGTGTACTGTCTGAATTATTACCCTGCTGGTATCCTAAACAAGATTTTTTTTTATTTTAAAATTAAATTTATATTAATTTTAATGTGCAAAAGCAAACTTGTATGCTAAACTAGAATAGTCTGTACCTTCAGGACACCAGAAATTAAAAAAGCCTTCAAATAATTAGTTTTTTATATATGTAATGACATATAATGACGTATAATGATGTGTGAGATCTCGTGTGTGTGTGTAGAAAATCTGTGAATTTGACTAAGCTGCCGAGATCATTCCTTTGGGGTACTGTAGCAGTTTAACTGTAGCTGAATGTACTCACTGTGGTTTAGAGTTTAGCTGTATTTGGGTTGCTTTCATATGAAAAATATTTCCATGCATGATATATTTGTGAAGGTTGTCTTCTCTTTTTTATATTATTAGTACTTCTATGAAGTTTGTCATAAAAATATCCAGTAACTGCATGCTTTGCCATAGCCATTTTACAGAAACTACTTGTATATATATGGATTTACCTCAGTTCATCAAAATCTCATATTATTTAATCCCAGTTTGTTGACACTGAAAATATCGAAATCCCATATCATTGCATGAGTGGAACAACAAAGATCCATGCAGGGTAAGTAAGCAGTTATCCCCCCCCCAAAAAAAAACCCAAACCCACCCAGGTGAGGAATCTACACTCATCACCCCCCCAGTTGTGAGACTGTGCCCCCACTTCCACCTCTGCTAACTAAATGTACCAAGCCCGAGATTGCACTACAGTTGGGAAAAGGGCAAAGTTCACCATCTCGCACAACAGGTTACTTAAACTGGGAAGATCTTTGTTCCGCTGCTTCAATGAAGTGAGGTTCGATATTTTGAGTGCCGACAAAATGGGATTCAGTATCTGAGATTTCTACAAAGTGTAGCTACAGGGCAGTTAACATAATAGAATATATGTATATGTATGCAGATGCAAAAATGTTTTGTTTCATGCTAGAACTTCTTGAATAATTAAACATCTGATTAACTGCAATTTTTTTTTTGTTAAATTAAGTCATGGCTTTAGTAGTATACCATTCCTGTTTGAGGCCAAAAGAGCAACTTCAGGTTCTTGAGTTTGTCTTTGTAAATTGCAGAAGTGTGATTTTAATGCACTTGTTATCTGTCTCCACAGGGACACAACACCAAGGATAGGGGACATTCTACAGAAATTAGCACCTTTCCTAAAGATGTATGCAGAGTATGTGAAAAATTTTGACAATGCCATGGAGCAAGTGAAGATCTGGTCAGAACGGTCACCGCAATTCTTGCTTATCATACAAGATATTCAGGTATTTGCTGGTATCTGTTGAGCAGTATCCCCTTTAAGAGCTCTGTGTCCTTAATTATCCTAGCAGACCTGGACCTTCTGCATAGAAACTGTAAAAATTATTGTTTTGGGACAGTTATTACCTGTGTTCTACTTCATATTTTAAATTTTATTTGTAGATCTGTTTTTAAAGCTAATACTGGAAATAACTATTGAACTTAATATGGATTTTATAATTGAATTTATGTTATTTGGAAAAGAGCTCTGCAGTAATCTAGTTAGATCTCATAACTTGGCTCCCCTAAGTCAAAATACAAAAATAATTAACTCAAAAGAGAGGGAAGAGGAGGATTATTTGGGGGAAGAGAACTTCTCCATTTATTTATTGTGTGTTTTCATTCATTCATTTATGGTATTTATTTATTTATTGAATGAATGAATGATTGGTGTTGGGTTAAGTGTTCAGTCTTTTATTTAGGAAGCACCATTGTTGAAAATGTGAAAAAAAATATTATTGAAACTAATACCAGATTCAGTGGAGGAATTGATGCTTAAGAAATTAGTAGCAGTTGGAGAAGCAGTAGCTTCTTTCTTTTTAATTTTATTATTTTTTTTAATTTTCTTGGGTGGCAAAAGCCAGGTTACCTTTTTGCCTAGGCTTATATAGGCCCTAAGGCCCAATAGCCTACTACCTATCTATGAACCTATATTAGAAGAGGAAAATGAATGCAGCACGATAATTTGGTGAGATAATGGGATTTACACAAGGAAACATGATTTATAGAAAACCGGAAGATACTACCACATCAGAGCCCATGTGGAGAACTTTGTGCTATGTAGGTACATACAGTAGTGTCACTGTACAGGAACTCAGCAGTAATGGTGCTAAGTCTGCACTTGGAACCAAGTAAAACAAGACAGTGGGATTAATATGCTTGTTGTTTCGTAATAAGGTTTGGGGATGCTGCTTGTTAGAAACTTTAATCCAATTAAGGAGAATCATTGGACCCCCAAAAGAGTATCATCTGAGACTCAGTACATCTGAATAGATAGTGGACATTTGAGGTGGATTGTGTGAGGAAGTATTGATTGTCATGGACATGGTCATTGATGCATGGGCAGTCTTACAATGGAATTTGTAGAGTTAAATACATGGGAGAGCCCAAGCATCCGTACAGCATTTATGAGACAATTCTTGCAAGAAATATGAACTGTTGATTAAAAAGTATGAGTAGCATATCCACTGTGGGCCAGACAGCCTTCATTATCTGTCAAATCCTAGGTTTGGGGCTAGGATTTATGCAAAGTTTGACTTCAATTGTCAACTTTATGCCTTGTATTTTAATAGCAATTGACACAGTGGTTATAGTTGTTTCCTGTTAGCAGTTGCTTCTCCATTTCATTTCTTGGTTAGACTGCATTCTGTATAATGTCTGCACATCCTCCCTTTGTCTGCATTATTTTTTTAATTTCCTTTCACGTTCCATTGACATAATAAAGGTGAACTGGCATTCTTCCAATTTAGCTGTAGTTTTCTTTTCGTGGGGGGGGGGGTATGCTTGCATCCTGCATTGGGTTGACTACCCGCTCGGGATTAATTCCTCTACCATGCCCCAGTGAGTGGCAGGGTAGGATCTGGCACTTCCACAGCCCAGAATGGAATTAAGCAGGTGATTGAAAAATGAATGAATTAAATAAACATATACAGACATGAAAAGGTCCAAGTTTGAATAGTGCACATTCAGATTTTATTTCTATTTTTAGTGCCCCTCCTCTGTCTTTGTATTCTTAGTGGATAAACTGAAGTGGCCCAGTATGGACCCTTCTGATGTGAAATAGAGACTTTTCTCATTAGCTGAACCATTTTGCTGACCCCCACTACAGGATGTGCATTAAGATGAATGCAATGTGTGCATGCATGCTGTCAAGCATGAGTCCTGTATTGTGACTGATCCCCCTCTGAACTTGTATTTCCCCTCTGTCTCCCTCATCTGATGGGTTCCACACCCTCACTATGGATTCAAGCCATTAACTTTTCCACTTCAGAGCTTTTCCAATACTGTCAAATCTTATTTGGTGCATGTGTTTTTTTCTGCTATTTTTTCCTGATCATTTACTGTCTTTTTAGTCACCAAAGATTCATTTTTCACTTGTACTTATCATTTTTCAAAGAAAAAAAAATACTCCTTATATTTCCTCCCAGTTTCCTGCTAAGCTTAGAATTCTTTTTCTACTGCAAGCCATTGAAAACGTATTTTCATAAAATTTGATATTAAAATGTATAAATAAATTGTATATCTTTCTAGTTAAAATTGTTGCTTTGTTGCTTAATATTATACTGTTGTTGCAGTTACTGGCTTTGGGTTTTAAAAAGTACATTAAATTTGGGCACAAGTTTCTGTCCTGGGATACACACAGACTTCTACTTTGTGTGCTGGGGCCAGAACACTTGCGGCTCCTTGTGAAATCTGTAAGGTCTTCAGGCCTTCTTCTTTGTTACAACACAAAAATAATTTTGAAGAGCCATCTCAACTCCAGCTCGGGGTTTAAATTAGACAAAACAAGATAGAGTAAAGAGAAAAAAAAAAGATAAAGGCAGAGAAAATGAAGAAGAAAAGGAAATTGGAGGAAAAAAAAACTTGTTCCCACTGTTCTGTCACAAAGAAGGCCAAACCTTCAGCATCCTGAGATACTTCACCTTTGAGAAGAGCCAGATCCAGCACTAGGTCACTAGGTGCCTAAGGCAGTTGCATAGGGCCCACTGACTAAGAAGGGACCCCTGCTGGCTGGGAGGGTGCCTGTTTGCCAAGACGATATCACACTTGCTTAAATTTTTTTTGTTTGTAAATAATATTTGTGGTTTGAAGGCATTCTTCTTGAATGCCTTCCTCTTCCAGTAGCATACATCTGTTGCATCTGTGTGTGCATCATCATACAGACCTCTTCCTGTTCTTTTCCATGTGAAATTTAATGTTCTCTTCTAGTGCTGTCGCTTCTGCGAAAGCATATTTTTCTTCTACAACAAGACTGTGTGTGTGTGTGTGTGTGTGTGTGTGTGTGTGTGTGTGTGTGTGTATGTATGTATGTATGTATGTAAAATGCCCCAATTAAGGATAATTGGTGGTTAGGTAATTTGCTCAGGCTCAGACCTTGTACATCAGCTACAGGAAGGAAACAAGAGCCTCTACACCAACTGCCATTTGAATTCCAAGGATTTGAGTGTATGGTTCTCAACTGTCCATATTTTTGCTTCATATTTTAGGTCTCTTCTTCATAAAACTTGTAGTTTTCTGGCAAATCAGTGAGGATTGAGTTCACTAAATAATGACAGCCTTTTAAGTTTGTCCTCATCCTTCAGAAAATGCATGGTAACACAGAACCTTTTATTCAAGCAATATTTAAAATTTGTTCCTAGTTTTGGCCTTTGTTTCGCATTTAATTTTGGCTTTGTCCAGATTTCTTGTGCTACAATGTTGACAGGTATGGCTAAATGTTATGTGCATTTTACAAGGAATCAAGTGTGAAGTGCATTTTATAAGGAAATGAGCTTCGGGGGAAGAGAAGTTTAGTGCTGCTTATGCTAAGTCTGTTTACAATGTACTGTTTAGCAAATGGTGTCATTCTTGTGCTAAAGAATTTAAAAGCATTGTTAATAGCACAACAGGTAGCGTAATTGCTTTTTATGTGGATTGTTGTGGGTTCTACTCCAAAGGCAGGTAGAGGGATTGCTGATACTGTGTTGTACTTTAATGCATGTGGGGTACTGTGTTGTACTTTAATGCATGTGGGGTGCTGCAGTCCTGAGTTTTGTCCTCCTTTGGAGGAGATGCCTAGTAACTATACACCTGTTGTCAGTTTACCTACCATCCATTCCTTATTAGAAAATTACCAGCTTTCCATTTTTTAATGTAACATTTATCAATTTATTCTTAAGGGCAGAAGGCACTTGATATGTACATGAAACACTAAAATATAAAGTTGTTTGCCAGCAGCAATCTCTCTATTAGTTACAGATCTCTTTAATGTCAAATTATTTAGATGACTTTTAATGCTGTATTGATTGTGCATATTGACTGATATTTGTGGATTGTAATGTCAGAAGTTTGAGTATACATTTATTGATGACATGTTCTGAATTGGGCAGATTTGTCATTATTGCTTCATACATTTTGTTTCATTGTTTACTGAAAAAATGTTCAAAACTACAAATTTAAAACACGCTCTAACAAGTGGTGTACTGTATTATACAGAAAATATAATTTAATGCAATCAAGAAGGTGAATCAAAGAACATGTACATGCATTCATGGTCCTAAAAATGTGTGCAAGGGACCTATGATTTGAAAACAGCCCAAAAGGAAACTTTATTCATCAGTAGCTAAATGCATTTTCTTTGAATGTGGGTTTCAGTGCTGTTTCAATAAAAGTGAATTTCAAGGGCAGGAAAGTTTTAATGGTAAGCCTGTTTTCATTCTGAAACTGTGTTGCTTTGTTTAGCAAATGTCTGTTAGTGTTTGTGCTATAAAATATGAAATAAGTTTTACATTAAATCCAAATAATCATTGTAGAAGTAAAGCGGAAAATAGTGTGCACTCTGAGAAGTTTGAACAGTGTTTATGGTAAACAGGGAGAAATAGCCAAGTAATCGAAGTCTGGAATGGCTCTGGGGAGGGGGGTGTATAGGAGGGGGCCCCAATCCATTACCCTGCCTAGAGCCCCATTTAACCATGATCCAGCTCTGCCTTTGAGCCCTTCAGAACAGACTTGTACCATAGACATTGTCTCCGGTGTCCTTAGGAACTGAGCCTATCCTCATCACTGACATACTTCCCAGGAAGCTCCAGTGACAGGTGTTCAAAGAGGGAGCTCTCAACCATCCTAAACTGTCGACATCCCTCTGCATCCTCTTTTAGGTCTACCAGAAGCATCAGTGATATAGATTGGGAACAGATGATGAGGCCATTTGTAAAGGCTCAAATAGGCATGGGTGTCAGTCTCACCCCCCACTCCTCTGTTTCCATACAGGATCAGTTTGGCCCATCTACGTCAGTAACAACTGCTGTTTCACTGGCTCATGTGTTGTCATCAGTGACATCAGAGCTTCAAGCAGGGTGCATCCTTCCTCATCAGCCATGGATTCTGAACCTTCAGTGCTGACCATGCATGGAATGTACTCAACTCCAATTCCTTTGAACCCTAGTGGTCTCTGCACTTAACCTTTGACCTCAGGTCCACCATATCAAGTTGCTCAGTTCTGTTCACAGTGATGGGGCCATTGGTGTTAAAAGTGTTGGTGCCATCTTAATGCCAGTATCAACAGAGTCACCAGTACTGGGGACTCCCATTTCTGAAATGTTGGCCTCATCTTTGATGACTGACTCTGTCAAAGCACGGGTGCCCCAGCACCATCAGGGTCTACATCTGTGTTTTTTTACAGGAACAATGCCATTTCTTTAATGCAGATAGGGTATGCACTCTCTGTTTAGACTGTACCCTTGGATAACAGCCTGTCTGAGGCATTGACCTTAGGGACAGAACAGTACCAAATGCCTCCATCCTATCATTCAACAAGGATCCTGAAATATTTCCGGACTTTCATAAGAATTCCCCTAGGTTCTTAGAAAGTGTCAGTGTTAATGGAGCTGTTCCCCACTGGAATCCTTCACTCTGTACTTGGATCTCAATGAAGGGGAGGGTTCCCCCAGTGCCCCCCTGAAGGCTCAAAGTTGAGGCTTGTAATTCTGCCCCCTCAACTTTCTGAATGATCCCTCCTGCTGGCCATCTGTTTGACCTGATAGCAGAGAGAGAGCATGGCAAGAGCCTGACTTGATGGAACCCATTCCCTTCAATTCAGGCCTGGCAAGGTTTTTAACTGCCCAAGGCATAACTCTTTACTGTCCAGATTTTAGAGGAATGCCCCTAATTTGATCAGACTTTTGCTCTATCACTCTTTAAATTGGAATAGTAGTACCAACATTTAAAATTGTCCCAGTTTGGGACTCTTCCCTACTTATTTTTTGCTTTGTCCATATTTCTGGAGGTAAAAGTTGAGCGGTATGTCCCAAGGACAAGACCATATTGAGGCAAGGGCTATCTTATTGTTTATATTGTTGTTTCAGCCATCACCAAAAAGAGCTATTTAAAGAAAGCTTCATAGTCCATGTTCCCAGCAGAGAGCTGAAGATAAACCATTTTGGGCAACATGCTTGTGCCTCATGAACCTTTCCGTTTGGATTTTGAATTACATAAAACTCATTGCAATGTTCAAGAGGGATCTGTCAGAGTAGGCTCAGAATTCTCTCAGGAGACATGCTGCACCAGACACCAGGAATCAACTTGACTCTCAGTTTTCAACCTTGTTGTCTATCACCAATCTGCCTGTAAGGCAGCAGATGAAACAGCTAGAGGAATAGGCATTGGCATTGCTATACTCTGTCATGCTTGGGTGCAGCTAGTTGTTTTTGCTAACAACTTCAGAGCATCCTTTGTAAATGTCCCTTATCAACATCTTTGGCCCCAAAGTTAAAGAAATATTTGTGGAAGCACAACAAAATAACAAGGCTTTGTCTACTATTGGAGTTAATTTTGAGATTTCTGAGAGTTCCTTGTTACTGAAGGGCAACAAAGGGCTGTACCTCAGGAGATCTCAGTGTCTCCATTTCAATTTCCCCTTTGTACAAGGTCCTCACACAGTAGAGGAAACTGTTTAACAGACAACACTGCAGAGGAGCTCTGCAGAATCGGGGATTTTAAGGACACTTACTCCAAAAAGCTTGGCCAGTGCCCTTGAGGGATTGTCCAACTGGTGTAACACACTGGAAGCAATTGGGGGTCAGCTCTCTCTTCGTCTGTATGCTTGGCAGGCCATCACACAGTGCAACTGGGTGAAGAGTATCTTGTTTTAAAAAAAAATCTTTATTACATTTTCAGTTGATACATTTGCATAAATGTAAACAAACCATAGTGACATATTTTTAGTTGCAAACATTGTACATCACTTCTAATGTATCCTATAATTGTCAGTCAAGTATTACATAGATCATTCAAATCTTGCCTTATTGTAAACCTCATTCCTCCACCAAAACATTATTCTGCATGTATTGTTCCACAATTTCCATTTTATTCTATGTAATTTGTGCCTACCCTTTTCTAAATATCCCATTTTCAGTTGTTTTGTCTGTGTTACTATATTCAGTACTTGTTTAGACTTTGATTTCCATATTTTAGTAATTGTTTTTTGCCAGCCAACATAATTAGACTCAGCAAGGCCTTACTATGTGTAGGCAATTTTTATTCTGTGTCATAGCTCAAAAAGTCATTTGATGAAGAGTATCTTGTCTAGAAACTTCATAATCCTTTTCACATCAAACCCCAGACAATCTTTGTGCCACCCTGAGAGAAGAGAGCAGAGGCTCAGTTGATTTTCCAGCTCCTTCGAAAAATTAAAGGTCCCATCAGACCAAAGAGGGCTTAGCATCTTTTTAAGATTCTTTTTAGTCCCAAAGAAAACAAAGGACCTCAGACCTCTTCCAGATCTAAGTAGCTTAAACCTTTCATGTCAAGAAGACAAATGACGGTCACAATGCAGCCCATCCACCCATATCTTCAGGAAGGGGTTTGGATGTACTCAATAGATCTGCAGGATTCTTCTCTCCACATCAAGATTGCATCTTCAGTACTGGCTGGGATTCAGTCATTATCAGTTATGATCCCTGCCCTTTTTTTCTTACCAAAGTACCAGCCCCCCACCCGCAGATGTGTTCTGAGTACATGGCAGAAGTCACAGGTAACCTCAGACTGAAAGGGGTTCCTGGTGTTTCCATGTCTAAATGACTGGTTCGTCTCTGTAGCAACAAGAGAATCCCTTATTTCAGCTGGAAATTATTTCATTTGTGTCTATCCTAGGGCATGTCAGTAAATCTCAAAAAAATGTAATTTGGAGCTAATATAAGCTATCTATTTGATTGTATTCCACTTGGAGAGAAACAGAGTCTGAGACTACCTGCAGACAGACTTCTAACCTTCAGGCTATTTATAGTCAAACTTTTTCAGGTACCCTCTCTTTCAGCATCCTTTGTATTATTACAAGTAGGCATTATAGGAATGGCTATTGTTAAGTACCACATGCCGGATACCAAATGAGAGTGTTCTAGTTGACACTCAATGTGCAGAGGACAGGGTAAGTCCTTGCATCCCTGAATCTGATGGAAAAGTAGATGATTTTCACTTCTGACTGCCAGCCTTGCAGTGATCTTTTCATCTCATCAACCAATACAAAATGCATCAGTTACTTTGCCTGATCCCACCACAAGGGCAAACACCCAAGGGTAACTCTGGTCTATCCTTGGCCACCTGGTCTTTTTTATGCTCCCCACCTCATCTTAAGACAAAGTTTCTACAGAAGATATCTCTGTACAAGGACTTTCTCATCCTCACAGGCCCCTTCTGACTGAGGCTATTTTTTTCCCCATGTTGCAGCCTCACCTCAAAGGATCACCCTTTTTGTTGGCTCCCCACCTAAATCTTCTGTCACACCTATCTGAACAGCCTCACCTGGACATCACATCTTCAAACTTAACTGTATTTTTATTTTCTAATTCCAGTGATGACCCATAACTCATCACTTTCTAATAGAGTGGTTCAAATTCTTTCAGCCTCTCAAATAGTGCACTACCATAAAGCATTACAAAAGTAAATGGAAGAGGTTTCCCCTTTGGCCAGTAAAACAGGGCTTTGACCCCCTTCTTAGCACCTATACCTTAAATCCTAAAATTTTTCACCACTTTGTTTGACTCTAGCTCCAGTTATTCCACAATAAAAGTTCATCTAGCAGCCATTTCTAATTTTAATCAATGGTTCAAGCCGCGGTGGTGCAGCGGTTAGTGTTGCCGCCTCACAGCAAGAGGTTCTCTGGTTCGATCCTTGGCTGGGGTGCCTTCTATGCAGTCAGCATGTCCTGCCTGTGGTTGCGTGGGTTTCCTCCAGGTGCTTCGGTTTCCTCCCACATCCCAAAGACATGCTGTAGGTGGATTGGACACTCTAAATTGGCCTTAGGTGAGAGTGTGTACATGTGTGTTCCTTCTGTAGAAAGGGTTGGGCAGTGGGCTGGCAACTCGACACCATAAAAACTCGACTGCCAATCATGAGTGGACAGGTGATCCGCTGTGGCAACCCCTAACCGGGAAAAGCTGAAAGAAGAAGAAGAAGTTGACGTCTTCATTGGTAGCCTCTTAAAATGTCTATGAATTTCTAAAAGGAACCCTTTACTTGGATCCCATTTCAAATTGAGATCTGAATTTCATTCTACAGGCCCTTACCCAACTTCCCTTTGAATCTACATCTTTAGGTACCTTGTACAGAAGTTATCATAGAAAGGACCCTGTTTCTAATCACTGTTACTTCTGCATGGAGGATTTCAGAATTACATACTCTCTTGCAAGCCCTTCTTACCAAATAATTCTCAAAGACACTTTACCAGAGACCCAACACCTCTCTTCTACCAAAGGTGATCTCAGAATCAACCCTAAACCAAACCAAACCAAACCATTTACGTAACCAGATTTTTCCAACTCATTCTAGCAAACATGAATATCTCCATTATATTATAGATGTTCACAGACAACTTCATTTCTAGCTGCACAGACCAAAAACCTTTCATAAAAATAACCTTTTGTTTCCTTTAAAGTCTGTAAAGTAACCCTTTTCAGATGTGCCGTTGCATTTGGTATATTTACTCTGTCAATAATAAACCTCTTGACTTAAAACCATAGGCCCAGTCCACGACATCAGTTGCCACTTCTATGGCCTTTTTCAGAAGCTATTCTCTAAATGACATTTGCTCAGCCGCATCCAGGTAAATAATACATACATTAATTAAGTACTGATAGCTTGATACAAAATCCATATCTAGGGCTTCTTTCAGATCTGTCATCTTTAAGAGTATCCTGTTATGATGCCACCCATGAGGTCAAGTAGCTTGGAGTTCTCTTCCATCAGACAAGGCAGATGGAGGAGATAGGGCGTCCAAATGTAGAGATGATAAAATCAGCAAAAGGAGATTGCTGGAACTGAATTCATCCTCAAGTCTTGGTGAGTACCTTCATGAGGTGGACCCTGTTTTTCACAAAATCTCACCAAAACGACACTAATATATATAAACTGTATTTTATATAGCACATATCATGGACTGAAGTACATTAAAAAATAAAGAAGATAGCTGGGTGTACAAATCATAGGATAAAAAAAGTGCCCAGTCCTGGAAGGTGTATTATACCACAAAAATTGATAGGCCAAAAAAGAGCCATACAGATGATAGAGTGGGCTATTGAGGACAAGAAAAAAATTATGTATTGTTACTATTATGCAAGAAGCCAAGAATTTCACAACAAAAGATATAAGAAAAGATTAATAGAGTAATTAGAGGAAAGAAAAATACTTGTACAAGAAAATCAGTCAGAAGCTTCAAATAAAACATTGTTTATTACTACAGTAGATCCAAGAATAACTCTATATGGACCAAGAAACCTGTACGAAAATTTAAAGAACAAAATTTAGAGATGTTTGAAGGGTATAAAAAAAGAAATGTAGACATGGGAAAGTGAGAGAGATCTGATATGGTGCAATATTTATGCAAAGGAGAAAGCCAGTTTGGTCAACATAAAAAGGCAGCCCCAAAGATATTCAAAGAGAAATATAGGCAAAGGCATCCAAATATGGAAAATTTCACAATAAAAAAAAAAATAATAAGATCACAAAGAGGTAATATAGAACAGAAGATTAGTGAAGTAGACATTAAAAAATAAAAGCTGAAGTTACAGAATATTTGCAAAGTGAGGGAATCAGTGTAGAAAGTCTAATACAAATCATATCACAGCATAATCCCTAAAGTAATGAGAGACAAGAGGAGCAGGAGACATCTGAAGAAGAAATATGGACATAGGAAAGAAAGAGAGATTTAATATGGTGCAATATTTATGCAAAGGAGAAATTAAAACTAATCAATTAAAAAAGTGCAGGACCAAAGGTATTTGAAGAGAAATACAGGCAAAGACATCCAGATATGGAACATTTCAAAATACAAAAAATAATAAAACAGAGAGGAAAAGTAGAAAAGAGGATTAGTAATCGAAAGTTAAAGAAATAGAAACTGAAGTTATGGATTACGTGCAAAGTGAAGGATTTAGTGTAGAAAATTTAACTCTGATAACACCAGAGGATATAGGAATGGACCCCCAAATTAAGGAGAAACCAGTAAAGCAGGAAGCATCCAGTCAGTTGACATATGGATATAATTTGGAGCCTCCCACAAGAAACCAGTAGAAAGATTCAGTTGGAGATATACAGCAAGGGAAAGAACAGGAATTTCTGGCAACTCTGACAAAGTCAATGTTAGGGAGTAATAGGACAATGAGCTCCCATAGGAAAGAGCAACGGATGAACATGGCACAGGAAGAAGCACTGGAATTTTCTGTAGACTGCCTGCCAGAAATAGCGAACACAGAATGTGCCCTCAGTTTAGAAGAAAATGATCTAAGAGAAAAGTTGCTTGATTTAATAGAGATGAATAGACATCTCAAGATCAATGAAAAAAATAGACTGCAGAAGGTCAATAAAACACAATGAATAGAGTAATTAGCACTGTCCATAGAGATTCATGCAACATAACAGAAGTAAATAGGATACATTATTATGCAGCCAAATTAATAACAGACAGTCATACCACAAGAACACAGGGTAGTAAGGGAAAGAGGGAGAAATCGAATGCCATCATGGAAGTATCATTCTAAAAATTCAAAAAACAAACTGGTGAAAAAAACACCCTTGCAGGTCCAGCGCCTTTAAACTCCTGGATTCAGATAGATGTGTACAAAGTTCTTTATAATCCACAGGTTATGTTGTAAACAAGAACGCCAATAAACGAAAAAACCCAAATTGAAATTTTATTAAACTTAAAAACAAGCTTTTCGTCAGCGCTGTGCACCAACTTCCTCAGAAAATGGGGTCCCTATGGGATCGCACTGTGGAGCCAGTGTGGCCAATTTAGTCATGGCCCACTGGGAGAGGGTGTTTGTTTTTTCTAATTCTTTGGTCCAAGAGAAAGTAGCGTTATACACTCGATGATGTTAATAACTTGGTGTCGTTTTTTTAACGGCTCCACAGAATTTTTGAAATTCACATCTGAGTTTGCCGTTGATGAGATTACCTACTTGGATCTGGAACTAGAGAAAGATAGGAGCCTTAATCGCTTCGTGGCCAGCATACATCGGAAGCTGACCTTCTCGAATTCTTATTTACATTTTGACAGCGAACACCCATTATATCAAAAGAGGGCTATTGTGAAAGGCCAATTTGTTCAAGCAGCCCGCATGACATCAGAACATAAGAAATTTCATGAGGAGTGCATGTTCATCAGCAGAGAGTACCCCACCAATTTTGTCGCAGAATTGAGTTTGGAAGTGCAGGGGAAGAGGGCCAATGGCCACTTCCGCCCCATTTTGGGGAATATGGAGGATGGGTCTTTAGGGTTATCTCGCCTTGTCAGTGAGTCTGATACTTTCAATTGTACTTTTGTAATTTCATTCAACTTGGATGCAATGGACATTGTGTCCATTATAAAGAAAAATTGGCGCTTATTAACCACCATGTCAATAGGAGCATTTGGACTATTATCGCCCCCTCAGGTTACTTTCAGGAGGGGCCTTAACATCAAAAACGTCCTGGAGTCCAAAGTTGCTGGTGCCTCCCCCAGATCTGGGATGTTCAAATGTAACATGTGCAGGTACTGCAGGTACTGCAGATACATAAAAGCAAGTTCAGCTTTTTCCATCAGGGACAAGAAGTATCTCATACAAGGAAGATTCAGTTTGTGCCAGCAATTAGGTGGTATATTTAGCCCAGTGTTCAGTCTGTCCAGGTTTCTACATCGGCAAGACTGATAGGAAACTACAGGAGCGGGTATATGAGCACTTATATGCCATCAGGAAGGGGAAGGTCGACAACGCTCTGGCCAAACATATATTAGATAACCCAGGCCATGAATTTTCGTTTACAGTGATCGATCAGCTAAACCAAGAGTTTATGGGGGGACCCGATTCTTTAAGACTAGAATGCAAGGAGTTGATGTGACAACTTAAGTTGGAAGCTTACCATTTACCCAGATTTAACAGTATGCTTTCCATCAGTTGCTTCCTCAAATTGAGAAGCCTAGTGAGGTGAAGCCCCCTGGAGTGACTTGCCATCTGGGAACATATCTTTGGGTCTCACCATTTTTCATTATATTTGTGTTCACCATTTATTGTTTATATTAATGTTTATATTAACACTTGTGGGAATTTTTTTACACTTTTATACTTATTTTTAACATATATTATAATTTTCTTGTGGTTATTGAAACATTTTATCATTTGTATTTATATATAATTATGATTGCTTTAAGATTCAATATTTGGAGCATTATAGGTTTACCAGCATTGATGGCAGGTATGAGTAGTAGATACCAAATTGTTGAATATTTTGGCCGCTTCTTAGTTAAACATTTCAAAGTGTAATTATGTGCTTTTTAAAAGGGGAGCCGCTAGGGGGCGCATCTGAGTGGAGTAGTGATGTATTTATAATGAGACAAATGTGTGGTGCAGTTTTTCTGAGGAAGTTGGTGCAGAGTGCCGACAAAAAGCTTGTTTTTAAGCTTAATAAAATTTCAATTTGGGTTTTTTCGTTTATTGGCGTTCTTGATACATTCCGAATGGGGCATTGTACTCATCACTCATCAGACCAGTGATCGAGTACAATGCCCCATTCGGAATGTATCTGACCCGACACTTGCAGCAGCTGGAGAGGCCACAAAAGTTCCTCACCAAAAGGATAAAGGGTCTCAAAAATCTGTCTTATGCTGCCCGACTGAAAGAACTCCAGTTATATTCAGTTGCGTACCGCTTGCTCAGAGGTGACCTGTGCCTGACATACAAGGCCATGTCAAACCCAGATTTGATGAATATGCTTCATCTCAAAAAATCTAGATCCCTTAGAGCCACAAGGGCGGGTGACTTAAACCTCGACACGGTTATTAATAGGACGTGCTGGAGGGATAGATTCATCACCCAAAGACTCCCTATGCTGTGGAACAAAATCCCGGTTTATGTGAGGCAGAGCACCTCGCTGGCCTTGTTCAAGAGGAATCTTGACCAATGGATGGGAGATCGCAGATACACCCCAGGGGTTACCTCAGTGTCACTGCTCGACAGAGGCACAGCTAAATAATGGGCACAGTTTCTCCAAACTAAGGGGTGGCGTAAGCCACAAAACTATGGGCTAGGCTTATAAATGCCCTCGGGCAGATAGCCTAGTATGAACCTATGAACCTATAACCTGTGGATTATAAAGAACTTTGTACACATCTATCTGAATCCAGGAGTTTAAAGGCACTGGACCTGCAAGGGTGTTTTTTTCACCATCATGGAAGTATCACACAGAGAAAACTATAAAGCAATTAAGACAAGTGCATTATCGCAAATAGTAAACTAAAAATATCTACACAGGAAGAAAAACTTAGAAGATGCACATATAAATATATAGGAATAGTACAAAATAAGCAATTTATTGATGACCCCAAAATTTTTTATAGAGAATTGGGAAACAGAGTCAAAGGAATTGAAAGACCATCAAAAAAAAGAAGAAATAGTTTCTGGAGAAATATTTATGAAGATCCTGTGGAATGTAACAAAGATGTTGAAATGATAGAAGACGTAAAACAAAGAATAAGAAGATCAAATGTACAGGTTATGAAATGGGATGAAGTAATGGCCAGAGAGACTGAAACAAAGTTAAGGAAAACCTCTAAATGGAAAACTGCAGGCCTGGAAGCAGTACCCAAGTTCTGGCTAATAGTATTAATATCTTAGCATGAAGATTTAGCCATGAGTAACAACTGTTTATATGCACACCCCGAACAGATACCAGCCTGGCTGCCAGCAGGAAAAACAATGCTCCTTTTTAATAGTGAACCTGCAAGCTACCCTAAAAATTATACAGAACAAAGGATCATTTGTTATTAAATAAAGTCATAGTGGAGAACTGCAAAAAGGGTAAGAATCTAAGTATGGTATGGCTAGACTACAAAGAAACATTTGGCAGTATCCCACATTCATGGATAAAAGAGTGCTTAAAATGTACAAGATACACCCAACACTGATAGACTACATCACAGCAGCCATGAAACATGGCAAACCACTCTGCAGTTAAGCCATGATAAAGGACAAATTATTATTCCAGGGATAAAAATCCAAAGGAGGGATATTCCAGAGTGGTCAGTGATTTAAAACTGCAAAATCAGAAAACCAAAATAAACTGTGCAGAAACACGGAGACACCAGCACGTAAAAAACAGCAGACTTGGAGCACATTTAGGTTCCGGTCTTAATGACACTGTTTCTATTAAACCAGCACTAAAGGCATGTAAGTTGCCAAAGAAGTGAATTTTAAATGTTTTTATTGATTTAATGTTTATCTAATGTTTGTTTAGTTATTTTTATTGTTCACATTTTATTATAGATGTGTCACTTTAAATTTGTATGAATTTTTAAGGATATGAGAATTTTCATTGGTCCATTTAAATTTGTATGGATCTATTTAATGTGTTTTTTTATTCACAATATTGTCTGATGAAGCACCAAAGGGTGTGAAAGTGCTTACAACAATAAATACTGCTGTTTTTTACGTGCTGGTGTCTCCATGTTTCTGCACAGTTTATTTTGGTTATCTGATTTTGCTGTTTTTATCACCGAGTTCCTTCTTTTTGGAGTAATGATTTAAAACTGTATAGCTCATCAGATGAGAAACTGAAAGCACAGCTGAAAATAGTGAACATTTTTTCAGATTATATAACAATGTCATTTGGTCTTGATAAATGTGAAAAAGCAACCTTTAAAGCAGGAAAGCTGTATCACCAAGAAAACATCAGTTTGGGTCAAGCATGTGATGTAAAAGAACTTCAGCAAGAGGGAGTGTATAAATATTTGGGAATTGATGAAGGATTGACAATAAAACATGGACAAATGCAAATAAAACACAGTAAGGAATATTTTCAAAGACTTAAATTAATCCTGAAAACAGCATTGACATCTAGGAACAAAGTTCAAGCTATAAACCAGTTTGCCCTTTCTGTCCTAACTTACAGTTTTGGAGTGACTTGACTGGCCCCAAAAGGATAGCTTAGATGGGAAAACAAGAAGGATGCTTCATGCTCATCAAATGATTTATAAAAATCAGTGCATACCAAGATTATATATATTCCCTGTTCTGAAGGAGGTATGGGCCTCCTTGAAATTGATAACATGTATAGGACTGCATACATATCTGCTGACTTCTCAAGACCCAAATATAATAAAAGTTTTGAAACATCAGAATAAATCTAAGATGACTTCCCTGCTTAGTCTAGCAGAAGCGGATCTGTGTCAAGAGGAAATAGAAATCAAACTAGAAGTAGATAAAAATAAAGCAGCAACATAGTGTGCCGAAAAACAAAAGAAAGAATATAAGGCGAAGGATCAGATGAGAAGGCAAGAAATGTGGAAAATGCATAAATATAGATGCAAGCATAGAAAACTCCTGGAGCAACCTCATGTTGATCAGGATCAAATGCAGGAATCACTAAGGAGAGGTTAATTCAAACCATAAGATGAAAGCTTAATATAGCGGCCCAAGATAATGGACTACATACACGTTGGTTTACAAAGTCCATTGAACATGTGGGAGAAACAGACAAATGTAGGTTTTGTAAAAAAAATTGGAAGCAGTTGCACACCGTGTTGCTGGTAGTGACATACTAATGGCAGAAGGACTGTATACTGAATGTCATAATAATATGGCAAGACTGTTGTACTGGGGATTATGCCAACATTATAATACTGAAGTAGCTGAAAAACACTGGAAACATGAGCCACAAAGCATCATAGAAACTGGTGAAGTCTACATCTCATGGGATCACCCATTACCAACAGTTCAAAAGACAGATGCGACAAAACCATATATAGTGGTCCATGAAAAGAAGACAAAAGTAGCATTGATCATTGAAATTGCTACACCCATTGACTACAGTGTATTGTGTACAGAGAGAGACATAGTCATAAAATATTAGGATATGCAGGCAAAAATGAGAGCCATGTGAAAAAAAAAGATTCCCAGACAGTTCCAATAGTAGTAGGAGTAACTGGTCTTATAAAAAGCAATTTTCAATCCTATTTAGATATGTTACTCTGTACAAATTGTAGGAGTCATTACTGGGCACATTCTGGGTGCCGCGAAGAGCACATCTGTCTGACATGAAGGATTGAAACAATGCTAATTTCATGCACTTTAATCATACTTTGGCTTAGGAATGGGGTCCATTCACGTCATGGTATTAGAAACTCAAAAGATTTGGAGAAATAAAAAACAAGGAGACAGCACAGGATACAGAAATTTTGTACTTCTCATAACAATGGATCTTTATTGTCCCTGTTTCCATCCAACTCAACCCACTTACCATCCCCACAAATTGTCACTACCATATGCCTGGATAGACTTGGTAGGCCTGCAGCCAGGCAGAAGAAACACCCCTTCCTTAAGAGATGGTAAACTTACCTTCTGCTGATCATTTGGCACCCATTCTGCAAGGAGAGTAAAGAAAAGGAAATTCTCCCTTTCTCTTTTTATGTGATATGTATTTGGGGATAGCACAACAGTAAATACCTGAACAAAATAATAAAATAGGTAAAAGTTCAGATGTTTGTTCTAACTGATGTAGTTGTGAAGGTAGGACACTGCTAAGTACCGCATTTTTGGAGTTGGTTGTAAAATTTATCTGGCAGGAGGCAAAGGGCCCTGCTTGGGGCCTTGACTGACCACTGAAAACACTTTTTGAAGTTGGAGTTCATGTGGTATTTTATCCAGTTTTCTTTAAAAGGAGGGTCATTCTAACAGTAAATCATAACATCTGAATTTGTTAACATGATGCGTGTCATCTTCAGCCAGAAGTTGATAAAGCTGTTGCATCTTCCCTGCAATAAACCAACATGGGTCTCCCACTAATTAAATACTGGCACAGGTAGATATAAGGCTGCTTTATCTATCCCAGTTTGTTCCACGTTCACTTCCCCATTTTGAGTGCTGCACATCTATCTCCCACTAAGCCATAACAAATTTCTACTGTACAGTAACTGATATTCATCTTTGATGTCATTGTTGCAGTATAATTGCTTATCCAGGGTAATTAGGCACAGGCAATTGTTCAAAAAATAATTAAACATTAAATTTAATTAATACTTTTCATTATGAAGAAACTTAGTCCTTCCTTTTGCACAAGAAAGTACTAGCATTGGCCCAAGGGATGCCTACTTTCTTTGGAGGTTGAGCCCTCAATGACAGTTAAAAAGAGGAAAAGTTAGAAAAATGGAAGTGGTGCAGGGATTAATTGTTAAGGATTGTCTTGATGGAGAACATGAGGCCTTAATGACCACGTCAGTTCTCCTGAGATTAGAGGTTGCCAAATCTGAAGAGCCATTGGTGAGTCCAACTCCAGTCCTGCTGTCCATGTTGTATTGCAAAAGTGCCTGTCCTGACTGCGTTGGTAGCAGTCAGTGGAAATTTAGGTCATATATGATATAAGCCAAGCTATTAATGAAGGAAGCAAGCAAGTGTGACCTCCTGACTGTGTTTTCCAGGCCGTCATTACATAAATTTGACCTTCAAAGAGTCATACCGCACCTTCAAATGGGATCACTCTCCCCAAGACATCCCAAGCATCCAGGTGCAGGAGAGTCCAGAGGGCCCAACTAGCATTAGCTCATCTGACTTCCCTTCTCAACCAATGTCATACAGCCAGACACAGAGAGAGCAAGAGAGAGAGACCCCCTAATAAGTTCTAAAACTTTGAACTGGATCAGGAATAGAGTAGAGCCGTGTGAAAATCTCACCATACAGTAGATGTCTTTGCCTTCACTCCTGCAGTATTCTTAACAGATGGGATTCCCTGCCATGGAAGCCCAAATGTCCAGCCAGTCTACCAAGGACTACCTGTTGCTTTTAAAAAAGTATGCCAAACATCACAGAAATGCTCTTTGTGTAGCATATGGCATAAAGGTGACATTCAGGCCTTCCATAATCAGAACTGAATGCCCCAGTAGAGAAACAGTCCAAGAAACCCAAGAGGTAAGCTGTACATCTAGGAAGGTAAAAGACTAGGGGATGGAGGGAATGAGCGAATATAGCAGCACTTAGCGAATACTGCAGCACTGAAGTGAAGGACATCTACTGTTATGGTAAGATTTTATACAACTGTACTATGTCCTTACATTCACTGCTGCAGTATTCTTAACAAATGAGAGAGTACCAAAGCTCAAGAGGAAAGTTTGGAGGGGGAAGCCACAGAAGAACCCCCTAAAAAGCCATGAAGAATGGCACTAGCAAAATTAGCCCTACCTCTAGAGATGCCATCCAACTTGTAGTGATTGGTAAAAGTATATACAGAAGTCAGGTAGCTACCTCAAGAATAGAATTAGTATCTAAGGCCAGTGGCGGCTCGTGCTATCAGACTGCAGCCCTCCCAGGAAAACTGACATTTCATTTGCCATATAAAAAAAAAAATATTTCCATTATTATTTATTTTGTGTTTTAATTAACCTACACAACAGTATGAGAAGTCCGCAAAGTCGTGGAACTCGAACTGCACATGCTCATCGAGTTCCGTTTTTTTAACAACAAACGTAGTATACTATCTGACTGCTGTAAAAGGCAGTCCAGATTAAAGAAAAAACATCAGTGTGATGCCCAGAAGTCTATGCGGTTTAAACCGTTTAACACACACGCCGTAAATTAGAAGGGGGTTCGGACTGCCATGTCTGCAGGCACGTATGTGACGTGGATGGCTAG
Organism: Protopterus annectens; assembly: GCF_019279795.1. Classification (NCBI taxonomy): domain Eukaryota; kingdom Metazoa; phylum Chordata; order Ceratodontiformes; family Protopteridae; genus Protopterus; species Protopterus annectens. The sequence goes on along the minus strand of NC_056745.1, from coordinate 664,445,288 downwards.
ATTGCTACTGATTGGTTCTCGCTCTCCTCTCAAAAAAGAGAGCAAGAAACAATCAGTAGCACTAGCACAGTAGTACTTACTGTACTTGTCTTGTTTGTTTGGGAAACCATTGGATTAAGTGGATTATCCGATTATACCGGCATTGTCGTTGGTGGTGCTTGAAGTAAGTTTATTTTTTTGTCTTGGGGCTTAGCTTGCACAGTGCAGCAGTCAGAGCAGAGTGGAAAAGAAGAAGACAAGCGTGAGAACTTTAGACTAGAGGGAATTTTGAATAGCTTTTTTGGGCTAGGCTTGTAAGCGTGCAACACTAGTCTGCAAACTGATTACCTAACAGCTGTGAACCTATAAACCTATAATTGGCGAGTGGGATCATATAATATGTGTTTGTGTTGCAAAGTAAAAGTTTTACATGTGTGTGGTGCATTTGCTGCATTATTCTGAGAAATTATGTTTAATTAATCTTGAAGATGAAAGCGCTTAATTTATATTTTGTGAAAGCGTAAATGTGTTTTTTTAATAGTTTGAAGTTTCTTGTTCGGGGTTTTTAATTCTGTTTTTTTTTTCTTTCTGTGTTCCCAAAACAGAAATATCTGTATGCTTCCATTAAGAACTTTTTTCCTGAATTAATGTTTAGTGATATGTCTGAATTCAGAAGACAGGTGGTTTCCATTAGCTTATATGATTTTGTTGAAGCTTTTTTTTCTCTTTGGGAACTCTAAAGGGATGGGGCGAGAGAGAGAGAGCGCATTGCTGTCCTGACTTCTTCAGGAGCATGGAGGTAATTCTGTTTGTATTTTGCTACATCGAAAAGGGCAGGAGCTGTTATTTTATATTCTTTATGTTAGGAAGGATAGTTAAAGGATGAGCTGAACTGTAGCAGGGAGTCGGTTCACTTTCTGTATGTGATATTTTGTCTGTGCAGACACATTGATAAAGCTGCATTATGGCATTTATGGTTGTCTGAATTCTGTTTGTGCTGTAGTCTCAGCAGAGGGTGATGATGGGCAGAGTGTGCTCTAGTTGTGGTGTAAGGATGTTCTCTGCAGGAGGCCTCCTGTGTTGTATATGTAGGTGATTTGAAGTTAGCATCAGGCTTTTAAGATGAATGTTAACCTTCAAGATACAAATACCAGTGTGCAGTTTAGAAAGAGACTGCTTGATCTAAGGAGAGTATGGGGTATTCTAAGTGGTTGATAGAGGTTATTGGTTTATTACTAGGTGTTTCTTTTACAGAGAGCCTGATTTAGATAATTTCTGTTGTGTTCAGAAGAATATAATTATGTTGGAGACATTAAGTGCCATCTGATTTATAGTGAGCCACTTACAGACAGCAGTAAAGTCTTTTGTAGGGTGTTTTAAACTGATGAAGATGATGGATGCCTCTATGTAATGTTATATGATCAGGCTATAATTTGAAATAAGGGAAGGGGGAAACAATGCATGAGGTAATGTCAATGAAAAATAATGAGAATAATATCTCATTATATGCTAATTTCTAGAATCTGCCATCTGTCTAAAGGAGCATTAAAGATATATAACTGTGAGCTAGTCTCACTCAACCTTATTTGCCAGAAGCCTTATTTTTGTATATACAAGTGCAAAAGTGCTTATTTTTAGCAAATGCCTAATAATTTGCATTACATATTTATTTCATTTGACTCATTTGTTTGTGTTGTAGAACAAAGCAAATTATTATTTTGTCTACTGAGGAGTATAGTCATAGTAACATAAGAGTAAAGAACAGTAAGTAAAGTTCCTTCAATTAGAATTTCTTGTTCTTTTTTACAGTTCCAGTAACCATAAAAGGTGTGGGAAACAAATGACCCAACTTTTTCACAGTCGGTATTAACTTGTACTACTAGATATGCATTTAGTTGTTCTGTGTAAGATATGAAGCAGACAGGTGGTAACTTGTGATATAAAGTACATACTGTGTGAAGTGATATATGTAACCAATACCAAGTTATATAAGAGACAATAAGCAGTGCATTTGCTATAGATAAGCACAATGAAATACCAGAACATCATAGGTGAGCAGAAAATGCATTAAACATTGTGACTAGATAATAGTGTCGATTGTTATATATCGCTCACTGTAGAAACAAGCTATTAAAGTGTCAGTAGGACAGATGAATTATTGCATTTTATCCAGTATCCCTGAGTCATGCATGTTTTCTCTAGAAAAAGATATGCCATTAACTTAGGCTTTAAGGTGTTCAAACCCTTCATAAAAGGCTGTTATGGGGTAAATTTATATGTGTATAAACTAATATAATAAATATGCATTTAGACTCATGTACTATTGATCTCTGTTAACATAAAAGTGTATTTCAGATGATAGTATATTAATGTGGCACAGTGAGCAGCATTGTCACCTCATAGTAAGGACTTCTCTAGTTCAGTTATCGGAGTGATTCCATGCTGAGTCTGCATATCCTTGCTGTATTTTTGTGTGTTTTTCCTGGGTACTCTGATTTCTACCCACCTCACAAAGCAAATCTAAATAGTACATAGGTGTGTGTGTGTGCGCGTGTGTGTGTGTGCACGTGTGTGTGTGTATAAAATGCCCCAGTTGCTATATACTGGTGGCTAGAGAGAACACATGGTGGTGGGTAGAGAATACTCAGGCTTGAGCCCTGTACCTTGGGTGCAGGTGGTAAGGGCCTGAATTCCCTTACCACCACCATTTGGCCAGTTTTGTTATTATTGGTGCGTGCATTTTGTTTCGTTGTTTACTGAAAAAATGTTAAAAACAATAAATTTAAAATGCCCTCTAACAACTGTACAATTTTGTACAAGGAATATAATTTAATACAATCAGGAAGGTGTATCAAAGAGCATGTGTATGTTTCGTGTTCAAGGGGCGTATGATTTGAAAACAGCCCAAAGTTAATCTTTATCTGCCACTGGCAAAATTTATTTTCTTTGAATGTGGATTTCAATGCTGTTTCAATGAATGTGAGTTTCAAGGGCAGAGAAGTTTTAATGCTAAGTCTGTTTTCATTGTGAGACTGCATTGCTTTGTTTAGCAGATATCTTTTAGGGTTTGTGCTGTAAAATGCAAAATAAAACTTTCAAATGAAATCCAAATCATCACAGAAGTAAAGCAGTATGCACATTACAGTGTTTATGGTAAATGGGGCGAAATAACCAAGGAATGGGACATTGGAATGGCTGCAGGGGGGAGGCTCCATTTGACCATGATTTTGCGAGTGGGGGAAGGGCAGCAAACTCAGACAGCCCCGGCTGAACTATACCTCTCAACTGTCTAGATTTTTGCAGAATGAATAGATTTTTGCTTCTTATTTTTGGTTTGTTCCTCATAAAATTTGTGGTTTTCTGGCAAATCATTTAGGAATGAAGTCACTAAATAATGACAGAAATTGAGTTTCAGATGTTATAACCTTCAGAAAAATGCATGCTAAAGCAAGACCTGTTATTCTATCAACTGTCAAGTTTATACAAAAGCAATTTTTAGTACTGTTTGTATGTTCCCCCAATATATTTATTTGGCCTTGTCCCGATTTCCTGCATTAAGAGGTTGAGAGGTACGTGCAAATAAATCGCTTTATAGAATTAGGATATCCAAACCTCTCAACTGTCCCCATTGTTGGCTCAAAATGTTTCTCTCCCCCTACATTTACAAATAACTGTAATGATCAGAGTTATAGATTACTTTTATTTCAGAAATGCATGTAGATGCTCTTATTTTGTCAGCTGCTCAAGTTAACAGTACTAATATTAAAAAGGTGTCCCTTCTTTGACAGGTTCCCAGCTATATTATGTGTCAATTTTATATTTTTGCATCACATTTTTTGGTCTGTTTTTCATAAAATTGTGGTTTTCTGCCAAATTAATGGCAAATCATTAAAGACTGAAGTTAGAAAATAATGGCAGACATTTGAATTTCAGATTTCATACCCTTCAGAAAATTCATACTAATGCAAGACCTACTACTATTCTATTATTTTTCTAAGTTTATAAGAGCAATATTTAAAAATCCTTATTTTTGGGCCTGTGTCCCACTTTATGTATGGCTTTGTCCAGATTTCTTGCTCTGAGGTTGAGAGGTATCAGGCAGAGACATTTCAAATTGTAACATACTTGTTAAACCCCACTCCCCCATGTATGACTGTGTCCAAGCAAGGCAAGGAGCAGTTATGCAGTGTAAGTGTGTAGAGTATTCCCCCATCCAAGGTAGACACAAGTATGACAGTGGCTTTTCATCTGTCTTTGATTTTGCAGAATGTTCTGGTTTTCTGTCATATTTTTATACTGTTGATTTATGCTTCTTCTTATTCATAAAATGCATGCTGTTGCAGTGCCCTGTTGCTTTGTGTTTAAGTAGCAATGCTTTAATGACCATCAGGTCAGCTTGTCTGAGATTGTAAGATGCAAGTAACCTTTAATAAGCATACCGTTAAATAATTACCAACACTGAAAGTCTTTTTGTTGTTGCCATGCAGAGAATATTTACATAACTAGATAATGTACACACTTTAGGTATTGAAATGCATATGACAATATTTGTAATAAAAGGACAGGATTACAGTATTTTCAGAAGCTCATTACAATTGTTGGAGATTTGCAGTCATCTTTGCAGGCTTCACCCGTAAACTAAACAAAATGCCAATCTATCATGTGTGGTCCACAACCTGTGTAGTAATCCTTTAAGCAATTTATCTTGAGCTTGTTACTTGTTTGCGGTTCATTTTTTACTTTGATCATGTTTTCCCCATGAAACAAGTAGATAGTTGTTGTCCGGCAGAAGGTCTTTTTTGGATAAGAAACATTTTTACAAGTGGGGGTATCACGGAGATTTCTACTTTCAGCATGTTACTTGGTACTTTTATAAAGCTGAATATAAGGTTATAATTAGAACTGCAGTGCAAGGAGAAACTTGTATTTAAAAAGTAATTTATTTTTTCATGCCTCACAACCTTTTTGTTTCCATCTAGATATTAAGTAAGCTGTCATGTAGTCAATGCATTGAAATATTTTTTTGTTCTACACTTCATTTTGTCTTGATTGGACTCTCGTAATGACGGTTTGGCACCCAGAGCAGCGTATTTAATTAAAGTTCCAGTTGTTATATTTTTGAGCAAAGCTCCACCCATTTCTAGTTGGCCCCACCCATTCAGCTGTCTCCTGCAGCCCCCTTTTAATTTGAAGTCACCAGCCACCATTGTCTAAGGTCTTGAAAAAAGCAACTGAAAAAGCCATAGCTCTAGTAGAATGAGCTTTAACTGAAGAAGGAAGGCTCTTGCCATGAAAAGTGTAACAAAAGGAAATAGCCTTAGAAATCCAATAATAAATAGTTTGCTTGGCTACAGCAAGTCCCAAAGATCTAAGATGAAAAGAAACAAACTGATCAGATTTTCTAATAGCCTTAGTCTAATCCAAATAAACCCTGAGTTGCATATGTACATCCAAAGTATGCAGCAGCCTCACACTGTTAGATCGCAGAGAGGGGAAAAAAGTAGGCAGATTAATAGACTGATTAAGTGATAGATCATTAACCAGCGTAGGCATAGGGTTAGTGTGTAAGGACACCATGTCCTCATGAAAGATCAAAAAAGGACAAGCCATAAAGGTCTCCAACTTGGACACCCATCTGGCAGAAGTAAGAGCTAACAAAAGAATAGTCTTCCAGGAACAATGTAGTAAGAAAACTGAAGCAGCAGGCTCAAAAGGAACCCGAGTCAACTGAGTGCCACACTGATAATGTCCAGAAACACATCCTTCTGAAGCATCCATTCATGGGACTGAGTTAAGGACCTGCTCAGAGTATCTGCCACATGTGCTGTCTGAAAGGAATATAAACTGCCTAAAGAGTCCCTTGATACATGACAGCAGGATCCCATACCAGGAGTGCCAACCAGCAAAGAAGAAAATATCTCATTCCTCCCTGTTTGTCGCTTTACCATATCACTGTGGTATTGTCTATGAACACCTTGAAAGGCCCTGGAGAGAAAAGAGGATGAAAGGCCTAAAGAGACAGCAGAAGAGCTATCATCTTTTTGACATTGATGTGCTCCTCCTACTCACAAGGTGACCACACCCTATGTAATTTTAGGGAACCAAATGTCACCTCCCATCCCATGTCTGAAGGGTCTTTGAACAATTCCTGAGAGGTAAGAGGGGGATGGAAAGGGATCCCTGGATTCAGAGACAACTGCTGAATCCACCAGTGAAGTTTCCGTCTGAGACAAGGCAGAAGAAGACCTACAAAGTCCAGAGGATGTGCATGTTGAAGCCAAACTGATTTCAGAAACTACTGAAACTTTCTCATGTGAAGTTTGATCAGAGAGAGCATCAGAATGATAGATGCCATGAAACCCATAGCTCTCAGAAACTCTCTGGCGGTAATGGAAGCCAGAGGAAGAGTTTGAAAGAAATGAGAGTTTAAGGCCTTTGAAGGGGGGGGCAGGGATGCAAGCATTGGCACTGTCTGAATCCTGCAACCCAAAAAAACATGATCCTGAGAAGGAGTTGGAGAAGACTTTTTGAAATTTATAGTGAACCTTAGGCTCCAAAGAAAGGAAATGGCAAAATGAAGATTTTGCAAAAGGGTCTCTGAAGAGGACACCTGAGTCAACAGTTCTAAGTAAGGAAATATTTGGATCCTTTGAAGCCTGCAATCCAAGGAGCAAGGCATTTGGTGAACTCCTGTGGGGCAGTAGAAAGACCAAAGGGCAAAGCAGAAAGTTGAAAATGCCAGGAAGTAACAGGGAAATGCAAAAACTTCCTGAAAAGAGGATGGATCCGAATATGGATAAGTGCCCTTGAGATCAAGAGACACCATATAGGCCTAAGGGAGCAAGAGAGGAAACAAAATCTGAAGGGACAACATACAAAAGGAAGGCACTTTTAGTAAGGTGTTTAGATGAGAGAGGTCTAGAATAGGTCTCCAAGTGCCCTCTTTTTCTGAGCACTAGAAACAGTCTGGAGTAGAACCCTTTAGGGCACAGACACCTCTTGAATAGTACCCTGAATCAAGTGATTTTGAAGAACCTTCTTGGAAAACAGGAAGTTGTCCCCAAGGAGCCTGAGGAATGCCGATAAAAGGAGGATGGGATTTCCACACCATGAAATAACCCTGATGAATAATCAACAGAACCCTTATTTGAAGCCAAACAGAAAGAGAAAGGCAAAGAGAAAGAAGAATGTGGCTAGGAAGAGATAGAGAGTCATACAGCACCTGGTTTGTCCAGAAAGGAAATCTTCAGAGTCTCTGAAAACTGAGTAGCCTTAGTAGGAAGAGCCCATTTGCCACTCTTCCTAACTTTAGTAGAAGGGCGGAATTGCCTACGAACAAAGGCAGGCTTATAGTTTCTCTGAAATTTAGACACAGCTCCTGTAAGGCCTTACCGTTATCCTGAAGGTACTTAAACAGCAGCAGCTTCCCCAAACAAAAGTTTAGAATCCAGAGAAGTGTCCATCAACTTAGCTTTAATATCATCAGGTAAAGGTTGAAGCCTATGCTGGGAATACCTTCTCATCACTGAACCAAAAACAGCAGCCCTAGAAAAGGCATCTGTTGCATCATAACTACATTTAATAGAATGATTGAGTTGAGAGGAAGTCCATAAAAAGGAAAGAACTGAAATGTTACCCTCAGAGTCTGAAAAAGCAGAAATAAGTTGACAGGCCTGAGAAAGAGGAGCCAGCACATACCTAGGCATGTGGGTCTAATAATTAATTAATAGCCCTAAAAGCTAAGGTAGCAGAACTGTAAACTTTCTTACCCAACCTTTCCATAATTCTGCTATCCTTGTCAGGTGGCAAGAACATGAGCGAAGGAAGCAATTGAGATGACTTATCTGAGGTTACAGACATGACAGAGGCATCAGCAGCAGGACATTTATATAGGAAAGAACAATCCTCAGATACCGTATAAAACTTCTTGGGCTTCTTGGGAGCAGGGGGCAGAGAATCAGGCGCATGAGAGGCATTGGATAAAATATCCAGCAAAGTAGCCAAAACAGGAGGAATAGCCACAGGTTTAGGGTATTCCAACTGCAGCAACTCATAGTACCACTTATAGATATCAGAGACCTGATCACAATCCCACTAAAAACATTCATCATCCTAGAGTCCCCAAAAGAAATTTCCTCAAAAAGAACATCTGGACTAATAGATTCCTCCTCCTATGCCCCATAGTCTAAAGGAGAAGGAGTTTGAGTTGAATAAGTTAGGGATTCAGTATCCAAATCTGACTCATTCTCAGAAGAATCCTGTTCTCTAGGCCTTTTAAGGGCAGTAGAGGACCAAGGAGGAGGAGCAGAAACAGAAACCCCTTGAGAAGGCTTTAAGGACATTAAGGCAATAGATAGCCCCTGAGTGAAGGCCTGCCACCCACTTTGTGGATCCCTAGAAGCTGAAAAAAACATGTTTGTTTGTTTCCTTTTTAAGGAAACATCCCCTCCAAAAAACATGAGAAGGCTTAGACCCAGGACAGCAGTCAAGAACCAGTAGTAGGAACTTCTTCCCCAACCAACAAACTTAGGAACTCCCCTAGGCTGCTCGGAAAAAATCAGCTGTGGTTCCCCCTGAACATCTGAGATGGACCCCTGCAAAGCCTCTTCTCTCATGCTGCCTGCTAGACCCCCAACGGCCCCCAACACAGTTGCAGCAGACAAATCCAAAAACACAGCCGGGCGAGCCTACAGGTTTGTAACAACCTTGGGAGAAACGCCTGGCAGAGGCTGGACAGAGGAAGATTCTGATCATACCTTTTTCACCTTCTTTCCTAACGGGGCAGGAGATTCCATCCATTGTATCTTTAGTGAGAAGCTTACGATGAAAGGGAAGAAAGTCTACTGTGAAGGGTTTTCAGAATGAATGCCTGACAAATAGAACAAGATGTATGGTCATGAGAAGTTCCTAGGTGGAAAAGACACTTATCGTGGCAGTCTTTATGGGGAATCTGTCTCCCATACTGGCATTCACCCATACTGGATGATATTAACCGCAAGGAGCACAAAAAAAGTACAAAAAAACAAAATCTCCAACAAGGCACTTATCTGCAACTGCAAGAAGTCAGCAAATGGGTGTAGGTAGTCATTGGAGAACAAAAATGTGTTCAACTGGCAGAAAACTGATGCAGGTAAACAGACCGACAGTAAAAAGATGCTTTCAGATTGGCAGCAAAAAAGTTCGGATTATGGTAGACCTGAACGTCACCTTTATACTCAACACAAGGAGGGTTTGGGTGACTTTCAGCATACCTTTTAAAAGCATAAAGTAGTCTTTGGTAGAGTGGCCATACATTGAGGCTTCCATGGCAGGGAATCCCATCTGTTAAGGATACTGTAGTGGTGAATTTAAGGACATCTGATGTTCCCCATGTAGATCTCCTTTCCCCTTGGCTATGACACACATGGTAGGAAGACTTGTCTCATTGGGCTCCCTCATGGAAGAAACCTCCTCCTTAGGGGCGGTAAACCTGATTACCAGATACTTTAAGTGGGGTTATAAGGAGGTTTCTGAGGTTGCATAAAAAATCTTCAGACCACCTTTGTGTTTAGGAATTGAAGCCCACTGCATCACCTCTGGTTTTCCAAGCCTTTGAAGATACCATTAAATCAAACTGCCTTGAGCTTAATTTTTATTTTCCATCTTGAAGAAACCAGACAGACTCTACAGCATAAAAGAATTCTGACAGGGCTTGTAGAAGAACCTTGTTTGCAGTGGATGTTGTAGTATTTTTCTTGGATATCATCAGGAGGTCAAAGTTCACTCCAGAATTCCATATGATTAAGGGGAGCAGAATTTTGGATAGCCTTGGCATGCCATATAGTTTTGCAACATTGGCCTTCAGAGCAATAAATTAAGTCCACATAATCAAATGTCAAGAGCCATCCTACATAAATAGAAATCCAGGATAAGGCCATGATGAATAAAATCACCAAATGAATACAAACAGCTTTTGAATTGAAGATGTGCACTGTTGTTGTTGATGCTGATAATGTCTGTTATAGAGACGGAGATAAGAAAGCATGCCTGGCTAAAGATATAGGCTTTAACAAATATGTCTGTGATTAGTTACTGTACTCACTGATGGACAAGATTGTTTTTATTTGTTCCCCTTTCACATGATATCATTAAAAACTGTAACATAATTAGACTGTAGTTCCTTTCTATCAAAATGCTGTACAACTGGAACTATCCTACTAAGCAGTGGCTGTTTAGGTAGCAGTCAAAAGCAGATCAATTTAAGCAGAAAAAAATTAAGCCTGGGGAGATGGCACAAACCGGGCAAAAGGCAAGTAACAAGGCAGTGGAAGGGAGGAAAATCTCCTCCCTTTTAGGATTCCAGAGGGCAGTGCTGATTATTCTCCAAAATCAAATCTCCACCCTTCCTCATTTCTTTGCATCCCCTGCTGTCCTTGTATTTTGGGTAGGAGGCTTTCCCACTTCAAAGAAAGCTGTCTTTAGTAGTGACTATTGGGTAAAGGAGATTATATCATTAGGCTGCAAAACAGTATTTAAAACTTCTCACCCATTCCCGGAAATCCCTCCTATCCATCCTTAGCAGGAAGAGCTAGCCCAGCCAGTTATTGCTTAACTCCTCCTTTTTGGAACCATAAAGCGAGTGTCTTTCTCAGTATGCAGAGGATCTATATTTACCCTCCTGTGGATGACTGTCTAATTCAAACATTCTCCAAGGAGGTGATAGGATGCAGAGTGCCATGGCCATGAAGTACTAGTTATCCCTGAAGCTGTCCATGTCAAGCCTTTCACCAAAAAAGGCAGAAACATTTCCAAGTATTAGTGGACACTAAACAAAGCAGTCTCTTTTTCTAGAGGAAAAAAATATGCAGTTGTGCGTGTTTTGCTTGGACCTCGGCTAGATGCCAGCATTGTCAGCAGAGATTTCTCAGAGCTCTGGGCTACATGTTAGACAATGTCATCATAGTTCTTGCCAGGATGCATGAGGCACATCCTGTGGTACCGGAAAAGCCTGTATGTGCAACACAAACAACCGTTGGATAAGACACTGCTCTTGATCCCCCTTCTTCAGGAAGAAATTAAGTGACTGTGCCAGCAGGTGCTAATGAACCAACAGATGCCATCTATAGTCCCAGGGGAAACCAAAAAGTTGAGTGCAGATGTCTCAGGTGTAGCTTGGAATGTCCACATGGATTGCTTCAAGATGCAAAGCAACTGGAATCCATCTAGATCCAAAAGGCATATAATCTTAAAGGAAAATAATTGCATCATTTTGTGCCTACAGACTTTCAAGATTATCTTGCAGCCAGACACCCTGAAGGTGATCACAGACAGTACCACAGTGTTGTGGGTACATATCCAAGCATTTGGGACTGACTCATATCAGCTGTGCAGGTTATCAGAGACAGCCTAGTGCATAGCCTGTCATCTATGACTTTGTCTTCATGCACACTTTTTTCCCCTCAGACTTGAACAATAACAGACTGGGTGAACAGGGCCAAGGCAACCAGTCATAAATGGTGAGTGGCTATCCATAGTCTCCCAGAATTTGATCCACAGTTTGGATAATGAGATTACTTAGCTTACCTCAAAGGAGAAAAAAACACTTGGTGAAGTTTTGCTCTAGATACACATGCAAGGAAGCATGGTCAGTATATCAAATCTCCTTTATGCTTTCCTGCTGATATCCTTAGTCTTCAGAGTATTGGAAAAAATTAATAGTTGATGAGGAAAGCTCATGCCTATAGGCCAGGTATAGCCAAAGCTACCATGGTTCACCATGTTGGTTAAAATAACTAAAGAGGTGCCAATGCAGCAAGGAAGAATCTTTGCACTGTTGACCATAGAAGGAGCATTGGAGGATCACACCATCAAGGAATTGAATCTAGTAGCATGGAGGGTCTCAGTCTGAACCCCTTTGTGATGAGTTCTTTTCAGGATATCTTGTACATCATGTAAAAGACAAGGGGGTTATCGTTTGGAAATTATATATTTCCGAACATAATGAATTCCTTTTATGTTGTGAGCCTTGCTACATCCTTCCCACTAGCACCACATAGCCAGATGTCCTGAAGTACCTGGAAGAACTACTTGGCATGGGATGATTTTTTTTATTCATTAGGTGGGTTGATGAGATGATCCTTTTCAGCCATGACTTGTACTCTTTTTAGATGACAAAACAAGTTATCAATTTAACAGATTGTACAGAAACATCATCACCATTGCAGAGGTATTTATAGAGCCTAATGACTCTATAAATTGTAAAATGCTCAGAGAGGTTAATACTAGTCCACCAAATCTATTACTAATACAAGTGAGCATAGCAAATATTACACATATTGTACTGACAATTATATTCAATGAGAAACATCAATTAGTAGACTGAAGCAGTATGAAATTGCTCTGGAGTGAAAATTGTAGTGACAACAATACATTATAGCACATGTATATTTGTTGAAATTAAATAAGTACACATCTAATCAAGAAGTCTTAAGGGATTAAGAATTAATCCTATGACCAGCTAGTAAAATGTAGTACTTTTATACATATACCTAACCAGTAGTTCAGCTTATAGGATGTGATATTCATATGAGCTATCAGTTACTAATATTTGTCATCCATTGACACCAAAACCAGTCTTAAGGAGTTGGCATCGTAGTTCAGTCTTAAAGTTCTTCATTGTGCTTTTTTTACTGATATCAATATACAGCTAGTTCTGTGTTGCAGAGTCCAGTTCTGTGAATGCCTTTTCTCCAGCTGACTTCCCAGGTTGTGATGTAAGCACTGATATCACTTTATTTTAGGAGTCCCTAAATGTGTATAATAGTTATATAGCATTAAGACATAAGTAGACAATGATACTGAAGTTTAATGACTCTGAAAGTAAGTGAGCTGAATAGAACACCTCTGTTTTGGACTGTTCTTCAACTTATTATTTTGTAGTAATTTCAGTGGTTTGTCTGTATACTCATTAACAAAACAAAGCAAAATATTTTATTTTTTTCACCCACTTGAGAAAGATAGACATTGTTAAAGGACTGGAATGTTAAGAGCACTAGGCCATACCACAGTTTAGGTAACAGTACATTTCTAGTAATGGCTTCCCATGCCGTGGGTGAAAAAGGGATAAAAAGTCATAACATAGCTGATATAATGCCTTCTTAGTAATTGACCCCCCCCCCAAAAAAAAAAAATTAGGAACAGCTGTTTCCAAAGATAAACAATTTTACTGCAGCATTGACTCCCACCATAAACACAGTACATCACCTTAGCTGTTGATGTTTGAATGGGGTCACTGTGTCGTCTAGACTCCTACCCCCTTGTTTCCAGGAGCCTATTTTGTCTGCCTAAAAAGGACAGAGAGCCAGAAGAGGCAAGTCATTGAGTATATCATATAAGGGCAATACTCCACTCCATCTTACACAGGGATCCCAGTAATATCTTGGACTTCACACTATAGATGCTGTGAATACAAAAGGAACCTAACTTTTTTTACTCCAGTGGCTTTACAGACTGGGAACATTAGACATTTATTTAGTCCTCTATGAAGGACATGTGTTGGCAGCCACTCCGCCAAAAAAAACAGAAGTAAAAAGGGTGCAGACTGCTACCCCTTTTATGCAGTGTATGATCTGATGTCCTAGACTGTGGGAGAAGACAGGCTCCATAGTGGGGATATTAAAAAGCTCTAGATTTTAGTCCAAAAGGTGGATGTCCACCTTTGATGTATTCCTGTGGATAAGTAATTATTCTCCAACAGTGGCTCATTTTCTTGTATATCTAAGGATTGTAGTGAGCAACTCAAAAAAATTGCTTTTACTTTTATGCTGAAACATATTCCTCTTTTTATTTATTTTTTCTTATTACTACATTGCAGTTTATCTTTGCATTGCATATTACACTGACTAACAGTTGGAAACTAAAATAAAAATGCAGTGTGCAAACAGTTCATAGGTGTTTACTAGGCTAATGACCACAAGAGTGTTTTTAGCATAGCCATGCTTGGATTTTCAGTATTTTTCTTGTGTATTCCCTAGGCATAATGTAGAGACAGTGAACATTGCAATTAGTTTCATCAGTTACCAGAATTAAGAAGGCAGAAAGAGTTAACCCCCTTCATGACAGATGGAAGAAGATTAAAAATCTTCCAGAAAAAATGCAGAATTGTTAATAGAGAAATAATTTCTCTCATACTCTATTACTGCCCTGCTGTCTTCAGCTACTTTTGAGGCTGCAACATTTTTACTGACTCTCAGAGACAGAGTTTTGAAATCAGTTACTTCTGTGCCTGTGGCACTGATGGCTAATGGTACTGGCTACTGCAGCCTTCCCTAAGTAAAATTACTCTTTGTTTTTAATAGTCAACTTTCATGTTTTGGGATCTGAAAATGACTTCAGATTCCTCTAAAACAAAACAAAAGTCAGTTCTGCATACGTCCTAATAGAAATAGTGATTGCACCTTGCTACAGGTCCTCCTGCTAATTTGAAGGTGGCAAAAATGGCATTTCAGTGGTGGCAGTTTGAGGTGCCAGGTATCTTTTACCTGATACAGCTTGAATCACAACTGAAGAAGGGTAAAATGACTTGTGGCTGGACTGAGTCTGCAACTGTAGGATAAACCAAACTTTTGTGGATGAGACTACAAGTATGGGAGAAAACTGAAACTGTGTGTATTATGTCTTTAAATATTTTTTTTTAAAAAACCTCCAGTGCCAACCATAGTGGAAAAACTGCATTTTTATTAATAATATTGTGTTTATATGTGAGAAGGCAACTTACACAAGGTTGCACTGTATGTATCTAATAGCAGTGAGCTGAAGTACTTTACTGTGACAGTTATGTATGTATTTATTCATTTGATCACACTCAGTATCTCAGGTGCACACAATGTGTTTACAGTTGATAGGTACACCTGTGTGTGTACATAAGTAGAAGGGGTTGCATTGGGTTGTATAGTATGTGTCTGACAGCAGTGAGCTGAAATGTATTAATATCACCATTATGTATTTATTCATTCATTGATCATAGTCATCAGTATCCAATAATGTAGATGTCTGGCACATCTGTGTGAGTGGGTATTTGTTGGAGGGGGTTACACTTTGTTGCACTGTACGTGTCTGACAGCAGTAAGTTGAAATACATTACTGTGGCCATAATTTGTGTTTATTCATTCATCTAATCACATATATATGAGATGTACACAGTCATTAAAGTGGCGGTAATTGATTTTGTGTGTGTATATATGTAGGTTTGTACATCTGTGAGGGAATGTAATGAACTGCAGTGTCTGACAACAGTGAGCTGAAATACATTGTTGTGCCATTATTGTTGCATTTGGTCACA
This sequence comes from Protopterus annectens, assembly GCF_019279795.1. Lineage (NCBI taxonomy): Eukaryota > Metazoa > Chordata > Ceratodontiformes > Protopteridae > Protopterus > Protopterus annectens. The sequence goes on along the minus strand of NC_056745.1, from coordinate 664,429,990 downwards.
TTCAGACATATGAACTGTATGCATTGGTGAGGTTATTTTGCATTCTTATTTAGAAATGTAACTCAGAATGTGGCATACTCAAAGATCATCCCTTGTGGCCATATGTTGAAGTGGGCAATGAAAAGATGTCTGGTACAAGACAAAGAAAAACTATGATTCCAAGACTTGATATAAAAGGTGGGTGGCTATATGATAAAAAAATCAACTGTCCTTCAGGGGACTTGTACATAATTTTCAAGAGCTGTATGAAGAGTAGCTGGTGTTTTCTGTTAAGAGGCAGCAAAGATGTAAAATGTGAAAATGCTGTGTGAAATGTATGATTGTTCTTTCAGTAATTATGTATGCATTTATTTGAGAATGGTACAGTTTTCAAACCACACATTAATGTATTTCAAAAGCTGTAGTTTTAACCAGTTATGTTTTAGAAAAAAAATATTCTGAATCAGGACTAATGTACCTACATTTTTGTTTGCATTATGGAATTCAAATAAGCCTGGAAGCAGCAAATGATCTTTACAAGGGCAGCAGGAGAAAGTGAATATGGCCTGCTTTTCTAGAGTCAGTCAACTCAAGCATTTCTATTTTTGCCTGTGTGTGACTTGCACCTGTTGAATGGTAGTTACTATGGTAATCTCCAGTTAGTGATAGGAACAAGATCATTTAACTGTAGTTTGTGTTTTTCTTGTGTATCTTTTTTAAACCTTTCATTTTATTATTCATTGTGCATATACATGTAACTCTGAGGCCTAGTTTCATATTAAGTATTTTTATTACTCTGTCACAAAAGGTTGTGGGAGGTGATGCATTTATAAGTACATAGTTACAGTCATTGGTAAGCTACAAACTTTTAGCATCCACCTTTCAAATGGTGAATGTTTTAGACTTAGCTACTAAGTGACTTTATTATGGTTGACTAATTTTATGTGTCTAGATGTTGCTAACCTTGTCTAGCTGGTGGCACCATTACTATGAAGACAAGAAGGGAATGCTGATACTAGAAAGATGATATTGGCCTGTCCTGGGAAATATTGTGAATGGATGAATGAAAAATAGTTTTGAACAGGTCTCGGTTACTGTTGGTAAGATTGCATTAGAAATTATTGGACTGAGAGCAAGGTAGGTAAAAGTTTTCGAATCTAGTGATTATAACTAGATTCTGCAATTGTTTGCAAAGTTTATGCTAGTATGGCATAATATGAGGCAGAGGTACACATTTCCTATATGTTCTTAATATCAGTTGCACCCTCAACTTTATTCAGCTGCACGGGCAGAGTATCTCCTGCATGTGACATATTAATTGGTAGCAGTAGTTGGAATTAAAGCTGAGTGACCTCACTTATATTATGGTGGTTGGTGTTGCAGATTATGAGGCTATTACTCCTGACCACCACAATAATGATGAGACATGAAATGTTCTGGAGCAATTTAGTAGACACGAGCTAGCAGTAGTAAGGGGAGAATGTATAATTTATGCTGGCTGTTTATGTAAAATATCATTTTTCAACTTCATGGGAAGAATGATGAAAGGGAAATAAAATGTCATTCGGGCATGCCTATAGTCAAGGCTTTAGGGAGGATTTGGATGCTCTCTATAAAAACTTTGAGGCATAGTATTATGAATCTAGACATTTTGAATAAGAAACTGTAATTCAAATAAAACAGTGAATTCCAAATTCTGAGTTGCACTTGTTTTTTATCACTGTACTTTGTAGTAGGGGGGAAGCTCTGCATTGCCATAGCTGCAGACTTAGAATATTTCACATGCATTCAGACTTTCAGTTCCAGTAATCCAGGTATCACAACAATATGTTGCGATGGTATGGTGTTGGGAGGTGAAAATCAAGTTGCTGTAAATGATTGGAGAGCAGGGGTGGGTGGAATGCAAGGATTAGAATGAGTAATAGGAGTGTAATTGGGATGATAAGGCTAGAAGTGTCTAAGAGTAGACAAGTATGTCAATGTAGAATCTCAGGGTGAGAAGTGACTGCAACTGTCTTAAATTCTAAGGCCAAGGAGAGTCAGAAGCAATTTGAGGAGTTACATGTGGAATAGTAGCATTGCCATTTGGTAAAGCTTAAGGTCCATTGGTCCCAACTTTGAAGATGTGTCAGTGGCCTGGTAGTGGGGAGATGGGAGAAAGAGATGAAAATACAATTATATTGGTAGTTACATGGACTACGTGAATATTGAATAATTAAGTTAAATGAAAAAAGATGGTGATGATGAGGCTGATGCAGTGTTACTGTAAGAAGTTAAGTAAAGAGGGAAAAGGTAAGTAATGGGAGGGCTTTTGTGATTATAGAGTCTCTGAAAACATAAATTATAAGAACATATTTAGAGAGATTTTCAGGCAGTTGGCAAAGCTGAAGAGAGAGGGAAAAGGTGAATAGTGAGACAAGATAGTAATGTAGTGCTACATCCCAACATCGACATACTGTATGGAAGACATACATTCCATACAGACTGCTGTAGAGAGTGAAGATAAATAATAACAGCCAAGGTGTTTGTATTACATAGAGTGAATTACACATAGCCTAATAGACTAGATTGGCTTATGGTAGATGTGAAGCTAGCAGGAAAAATTATGAATGGAGAAAGAGCTGAAACATAGATTTCAGACCATAATTTTGTGTTTCTCACTGAGATAGTTTTAGTCTGTAATAAAAATGTTTTCTTTATCCTAATTTTCGAAGAATCTGTCTATGGATTCAGACATTTTGAAAAGTAATTGTCCATTCTCTAATCATTCTTTTTCCACATAAGGTTGTGGAGAAAGTAGTAAATGCACATAACTATTCCTGTTTAGCATCTCATGACTGCTTCATGATTCATGTCAGTCTAGCTTTAGATTTATGCACAGCAGTACATACATACATACAAATATTTCAAGCATGAGCTTTAATGCCCTTCTAGCTTGCCCATATACCAAAACACTTGGTCCCACAATAAGTATCCAGGCTGTTCTTAAAAATATGTAAACTAGTACTTACTTTAATGTAATTTGGTAGTCTGTTCTATGCATCAGCTACTCTGTCAAAGAACCAGTTAGTGCACTTCTCATACCTATATAATCTTCTGCATAGGTTGTCTGATGATTCTCTAGTACTTTTGGTTATCCCCAAACATTTCCAGAGATAGTTGTCACTAAACGCCCTATATAGATTAATAAGATCTCCTCTTAGATATCTGTAAGAGACCCTGTACATGTTCAGATGTTTTAGTATTTTATAATAACTTAAATTTTCACATCCACGGGTATCCTTGGTATATCTCCGTTGTACTCTTTCCAGTTTGCTCATACTTATTTTCTTATAGGGTTTTCCATATTGTTATTCCATACTCAAGTTTGGGTCTAATGTAACTAACAAACAACGACTTCATTATTTTTGATTTCCTAGACTTTATAAATCTTTTTATAGAACTTGTAGTTCTATAACTATTATTAACCAATTGGTTGATATGATTTGAAAAACTCATAGCTGAATCTACCCATATACCCAGGTCCTTAAATGAGTCTACAGTTTCAATCACTGTTTTATGCCTACCAAATCTCATATGCTTAGTTTTTGATGAGTTTATCAGCATATTATTCTCCTGTGTCCAAATGGTCAATTTAGTCAAGTTACTTTGCAGACATGCCTTAACACAGGTAATCAGTTTACCCAATTTCGGATCACCTGCATATAGACTGTAGAACACCTCAGATGAAAAAGTTAGGTCTGAAAGATACAACTTAAACAGGTAAGGGCCTAGGACCGAGCCCTGTGGAACACCCTGACTGTAAGCAAGGATTTCACCTGTCCAGTTGCTGTATGATACTTGCATTGTAAGCCATGCAGCTATCCATATTATCAAGAGTACATCAATACCTAGTTCTACTAATTTATTGATCAGTGTTGTGTATGACCCTGTCAAATGCTAAAGTTAAATCTATATAAATTACATCACAGCACAATTTTTCATTCATAGTTGTTATTATAGGATCATAGGAAATTACTAGGCTATTGGCCCTGAGGCCCTTATAATCTAGCCAAGAGTTTAGCCCATGCATAGATAAATCAGCACCAAATGCCCCTGTCCAGCAGGGATACGGGTGGAATCCTAGGGATGTATTCTCTATTTCCCTTCCAGTTACCCAGATTGCACTTAAAAAGCAGTAAAGAGGTACTGTGCTTGACATGGAGAGGGAGTCCATTCCATAGATGGGGAAGTCTCTGGGATACAAATCTGTCCCGCCCGCAAGTCCTATTGATGTCACAGACCAGGTTGAGGCTGCATGTGCAGGTAACTCAAGTGGAGCTTGACTTGCGGATATATGCAGCAGTCCCATCAAGGCGGGGTCCGAGATCGCCTTGTATGCCAGATAGAGGTCACCTCTGAGGAGTCTGTATGAAACAGAGTAGAGGGATAGCGCATTTAGCCTATCTTTCTTGTTGTTGTTGTGTCTTTCGGCTTTTCCCGGTTAGGGGTCGCTGCAGCGGAACTCTGGTCCGCTAATGATTGGCAGTAGATTTTTACATGCCGAGTTGCTATCCCTGATGCACAACCTTCAACAAAGGTAAGCCCATTCACGCATGCCTCCGCACAGAAAGATGCTTTATCTGAGAATCGAACAGGACAACGTCTTACTGTGAGGCGACAACGCTACCGCAGCACCACCACCGCAGTACATGCTTTTAGCCTATCTTTGTATGGTAGATTTTTGAGGCCTTAGATTCTCCTTTTGAGGAACCGCTGTGGTCTCTCCAGCTGCTGCATGTGCTTTGTTACCGAACATCATGTTACAGGTGGTAATAGATCTGTTTTCAACATATGCATGTTGATATATGATTTCAAGTCCCAACCTATCCAGTTCTGACAGTAACATATCCAATATTACCTTCTCTATTATTTATCCACAACATGAAAGTAGACTTTAGGGTTTATATGACTCTGGGTTTGTCCTACTCCCCTTTCCCTTAAAAACAGGTTTAATAAAAGCACATGTCTTCAATCTTGAGGAATCTTCCCCATATTTATATGACCTAGTGAATAATAGATATAATGGTACTGTAAGTTCTTGCTGAAGTGTTCTCAGGTCATTGTTACTAATTCTGTCTCCTCCCTGCACTTTGTTTGGATCCAGTTTGCGCAGTTCTTTTTCAATACACTCTAATTTGATTCCAGTATCTGTGGTTACCTGGATGTCACTAGGACAACTTACCACCCCTTTTGTGGAGCCAAACTGTTTTGCTTTAGATTTTTTAAATATATCTATAATCTGTTGTCTGAGAATAAATTTTGGAATCTGCACACAGTCTTATCAGTTTGTGTGTCTTTACTCCTTCCACATATTATGTATCTATAAAAAGGTTACCTATTATCCTCAATAGTTTTACTTCCATATAATCTATAATTAACCTTCTGTGTATTGGCTTAGATTTCAGTTTGGCAGAATTATCTAGCAACAAATTAACCTTTATAACCCCATGATCACTGCACATCACTGGTGGTAAAACTTGACTTGATGTTACCATAATTTCTTTGGGAAACACAAACAATGTCTAGTTCTGTCCCCTGGTAGTTTTTTTTTTTACAATCTGAAGCAATTGTTGTTCCTGAATATATGCTATGGATAATAGTAAGATATTCCTTATTTGAGTTGCAAGTGTTCTTCTGATGAGTAGAGGTCAAATGTTAATGTACATCCTGGTCCTCCTTGATCTGTTGGTGGTTGACCCTGTGCTCTATGATGAATTTTAATTGAGCACCTTATGAACATATTGTGATTTTACAAATGCTTGTCTCAATTTGTTTGCATCTTGCCTTCTTTACCGCCTATGATGGGTAGTTTTGTAGCCTAATTCATCAGGTAAGCTTGAAATGCAGGTTGATTTTTTGGTGTCTTTATTCATACAATACAATTCAACAATTTTACCCAGATCTGAATGTTTTTCAATTTCTGGATCTTTCAGCACTGATTTTTTTGTGGATTCATTTTGCTTAGACATTGCACTTGCATTGCCCTTTACCATGAGTTAATGGGAGGAATACTTGGAATTACTGCATGGTATGCAGAATTCTGCAGTGGGGCTTCTACTCAGGACATCTTGTTCATGTCACTTTGTATCTTTTCTGCAGGACTTTTTGTCTGCTGGTTTCTGCCAGGCCTGTCTTTAAAGTAGTTAATCTTACTTGTCAGGCCATATACAACCTGGGTCCCACTTATCCCTTTTTTCCAGCACAATCCTCCAGGTCTTCAGATCAGAGACCACTAGCTATTCCAGGGAATATGTTGCCTCTGGAATCCTTGATTCAAGCTTGTAGCTGTGAAACCTCCTTTAAGAAATTCCTAAAGTTCCATCCTTTTACTAAAGTCTTTTAAAGTCCATTTAAGAAAATATTTTTTATGATCACTCTCTCTGTCTTTACATGTCATACTTATAGTTTTATAATAGGGTATTACTAAGCTATCGGCCATAGGGTCTATCCAAGCCTAGCTATAACATTTCCCTGGATATTTCTTCCCACAATATTTACTTCCCTGAAGAGGGCCAAGTAAGCGCTCTGCTTGACATGTATGGGCAGTTTATTCCAGAGTATGGGGAGTCTGTGGGTCAGGAACCTATCCCTCCAGTATGTTTTGTTCATTGTGATAACAAGGTTTAGATCCCTGGAGCGTGTGGCTCTGAGGGATTGGGATTTCTTTAAGTGGAGCATGTCCAACAGGTCAGGGTTTGACATGGCCTTGTATGTTAAGCAGAGATTGCCTCTGATTATATGATATGCCACAGAGTATAGCTGGAGTTTTTTTTTAGATAGTCAGTATAGGGCATCTGCTTTAGGCCTGTGATTCTTTCAGTGAGGTATTTCTGTGGCGTTTCCAGCTGTGGCAGATGTCTTGTGAGGTACATACCAAATGGGGGGTTGTACTCTATAATGGGTCTAATGAGGGATGAGTACAGTGGGACAATGACCTCTTTTTTTCTGGATGAAAAGGCCTTAGTGATGAGGTGTGCCACAAAGAAGGATTTCCTGACTGTTGTGGTGATGTGGTTATCTAAGGAGAGTCCACTGTCCACCTGTGTCCCTAGGTATGTCATCACACTTTCAGTGTTTAGTGTACTGCCAACTATGTTGTTATTCATGGGTACATGGTTTTTCCCAAAGGGGATAACTATACATTTCTTGGCATTACTCTTGAGCCCATGGCTCTGGGACCAAGCATCTGTTTCTGTAAGGCCCTTTTGTAGAATATCCACATCATTTGGGGATTCAATAATGGCTCCCAGTTTGCAGTCATCTGTGAACTTTGTTAGCCAGAGTCCCTTAGTGTTGGCCTGTACTTCAGAGAAGTAGATGCCAAACAAGAGCGGTCCCAGTACTGAACCCTGAGGTACTCCACTTGTCTGGAGCTGGATTTGGAGTCGGCTACTTTTACAGTCTGGGTTTTGTCAATAAGCCAGCTGGCAGCCCATCGAGTGACATAGGGATTTATGCCCAGCTTAGTAAGTTTATCTATGATTCCAGAGTGGGGAATGGTGTCGAAGGCCTTGGTGAGGTCCGGATGGGCTGCCTTACCCTCGTCCACAGCTCTGGAGACTGATTCTAACAAGTCAGTCAGGTTCAGGAGACAAGATTGGCCCTTCACGAACCCAAACTGGGTGGGTTCCAGTGTTTGAAGGTTGCCATTGTCTTTGTTTATAAGTTCCATGATAATGCGTTCCATGCCCTTGCACATCAGGCTCGTCAGACTGATGGGACAGTAGTTTCTGGGATCCAAGGTGGATCCCCCTTGTGTTGTGGGATAACTGTAGCTGTGCGCCACTCAGTAGGCATGAAGCCTGAGGTGAAGCTATGATTAAACATGACACTTAGGTGAGGTGCCAGTTCATTTCGTAGTTCATGTAGTACACAGCCTGGGATGTCATCTGGTCCCATGGATGCTGTATTCTTAGCTTTGGAGAGTGCGGTTTCTACCTGTGTGGCCATGATTACCAGAATTTGGCAATCTTTTGGTATTGAGATGGGCCCTTTAGGGGGTGAGAGGCAGATGACATTGGCACTAAATCGATCTGCCAGGATATTGGCAATATCCTCGGGAAAATTAAGTTTAGTTATTCACAGATCCATCTAGAAGGTTTGATGAGAAGAATGGTTTATTTTAATGTTTTGTTCATTATATTCTATTATACTTAATTTTTTTTATGCCTGCCATTTAAGTGGCAATGATTTTTTTTTTTAGGTGTAAGCATCTAAATGTACTAACAGTGATAAACACTGTTCTGCTACTACTAATAGTAATAATAAGGGGATGGTATCACAGACAGTGTATGTTTTAAGGAATATATTAGTACAGTCATGTCGCAAAGACTGTTAGGTGCAGTAAAACAGAAATGTGTAGAAGAGGAAGAAGTGTGAATATGGTCAGAAAGATTCATTACAAGAACTACAATGACTGGCTGGGACATTTCTGACTTCAGATGATATGTTTTGACTGTCAGTTTGTCATAAAGGGTAAGATAATTGATGCTGGGAAAATGAAGTTGGGAGCCTGGCAGCAACAAGAAAGAAAGGAAGATGCAAAAAAGGAAACCTGTGAGAGAGAGTGAACAGTGGAAGGGTAGGAAGGGAATTAGTATGAAGAGAAGTTTGTGAGGAGGGAAAGTTGCAAGGAAGACTGGTGCTGAACATGTAGGATTTTACAGAATGTCTCATTTCCTCCTTTTGCTTATACAAAGGATTTTTTGGCTAATTATATAAGTGATTAATCAAGATCTTAACATCTTTAGACTAAGCATAGAATCAAACTTGGCAATAATTAAATCAGATAGACTTAGCTTTTACCAGTGCAAGTTGTGTTACAGTAAATGAAATGATGTACTTAATGAAAATGAATTGAAATACTATCCTCAGTGACCCAAATAAGTCTATTCAGAACACGTCATTGAGTTCTGCATGATATTAACTTCTGCGTTCATGAACACATAATGGTAAACATTATTATGGTTAATTCAATAAAAAAAAGGGAAAAAAGCTTTGGCAGAATCACAGAATTAATAAGATGTACAAAACAAAAGTGAGTACTGTTTAACTTTCATTTGCTTTACTCATAAAAAACAAGTCTAGATTAAAAAGGTACAGAAACCATTCTTCTCATTAAACCTTCTAGATGGATCTGTGAATAACTAAACTTAATTTCAAAGGCCATTAACAATAATAAGGTATTATTTCATTATATCATAAAATTCCATCCATCTATTTTTAAACCACTTATTCTTCTGAGGATCATGGTAGTAACAAGCTGAGACGTTAAGGCTAGACATGAGACCACTGCTAATGATAGGGAAGTCTAGCTCCTCTTAGATAATACCAAAGAATGCTGAAAGAGATCATCTTTCTAGCTTGTCTTAAGTTTATCACTGCACTCTGGTATGTGTCCTGTGGGAGGTACCCAATGGCCTTCCTCTCTGGGTGGTCAAGCCAACTCAACTGGCTCATCTCATTCATGAGGATCAGTGGCTATAATCCAAGATCTTCCCAGATTGCCAAGATCCTCACTCTGTCATGAAGAATGAGCCCAGAAACCCCAATAAGGGTTTCTGCCACTTGCATCAGTCTCTTAATCACTACCTGTATTTCATGACTGTAAGTTAGGCTGGAGACATAAATTGACTGGTAAATTGAGAGCTTCATCTTAGGACTTGGCTCCCCCATCACCATCACAGTCTAGTAAATACCTGCAGTAGTGCCACCACTGCAGTCATCTGCTGGTCAGTCTCCCAACCCCTTCTACCCAAACACATGAACAGGACCCCGATATACTTTAACTCCACCACAGGTAAGCTGCCGCTTAGGGGAAGAGTACATTGTTATCTGTAAACAATAGAAAGGCAACCCTTACATTCCCATCCTGTTGGTGTCTTGGTATTCTGTTCATGAAAATGGTGAACAGGAGGAGAAACAAAGCACACCCTTGTGCAGTCCTACATCTTCTTTGAACAAATTCAGCTTAACACTCAGAATGTAAATACAACTAGTATTCTGCAAATACAGGGATCAAATGGCATTCAGCAATTGCCCTGAAAACCCTTATTTTTATACCATCTACCACAAGATATTACAGGGTAGTGAGTCATACGCCTTTTTTCAGATCCACATGTAGACAGGATTAATAAATACCATGACACCTTCAATAAGGGCAAAGACCTAATTCACCGTGGAGCAGGGAAATATCAAAAAACTGAAAATGAAAAATTGTCACTGTAATATTTTTTTCAAAACTGATCTGTGGTTACCCAGCCACAGATGACAATAAATATGCAAAAAAAATTCACAACTTCACAATAAACAAAGAAGTATACGAGCACTTATACTGAGACAATCAGAGGCATCCTTTCAATGACTTGATAATTGCTACCACAAATAAAATTAAAAAGTCAAGCTCCATTGGGCTTGGTGATACACCATGTGATTACTTACACACATGTGAATGAAACCTAACCAAATCCCTGTCAGCAAAGTTAAACAAAATGTTAGTATTTGGATATGTTCCCCACCTGTGGTAATGGAGGCATAGCAGAATAACATCAGATCCATACAGTTTTAACCCATCAGCCCAACCAACATTGCTTCTGTTCGATATGGAGCAGTATGGATTCATTAATAAGAGAATTTACCACCTAAATCTTGTTTCATGCTTTAAAGAGGTTACAGCAACATTTGAAGGGTTGTCCGTGCATACTACTTATCCTGACATTGGTAGGACATTCAACATTATTTCTTCATAAGAGAATAACTGCCAGATTTAAAGCAGTAAATGTCAGTTCATGCATGAATCTATTGGTAAAACACTGGTAAAGCATCAAGACACAGTCAAGCTTTGATGTTACTTGTCTGTCTCATCTGAGGTTACCAGTGGTATTCCACAGGGCTGTTTTATTTTTGCGCTATTTTCAGGCATAAAAGGGGAAAATTGGCCATGGATAGCCAAATATGCTGTTATTTTCAAACCGAGTAACACTTATTTAAGGAAAATGACACTGAAGTACTCAAAGATGGTCTTCCAAAAGTACAAATCCAGAGCAGTAGTAATGATTTCATCGGTCATGTCAATAAATATGGCCTCAGATGAGTTTGGCTCAAAGGATATAAATTATGATCACAGAATAAATGATCGGTTCATTAAATGACACCATAGTTAAAGGTTTAAGGACAGTGGCAGACAGCAATTTAAACTTTTGCAAAAACATCAAAAATATTTGCAACTTGTATTGCTTAATACCGAATATTCAATTTCTGTATGAGAAGTTATCTGTAATAAAAATTGTATATTTTAATAATAAAATATTGGCATTTTCCAAAAGTAATTGTTTTAAGCTATGCCATTGTGTTTCTCTTTCAACAATTTATATTTTGAGCAGTGCGCATATACTGAAGTCAGAAAAGCATAATCTGTAAGCTGTCCAAATGTATGTGGCATGTGTAGTCAGGCCATGGCTTTATGCCTCACTAAAGCCTTACTGAATACAGTCCTGCTTTTTGTAGCCATTAAGCAAGACACTTGCAAACATTTGATAAGTGCTGTTGTTTACAAGAAAAATCATTAGGTTTAACTAGATTGGTTGAAACAGAAGTCATACATTTCAACTATCCAGATTTTTGCCTCATATTTTTGATTATTTTTCCTCATAAAATTTGTAGTTTTCTGGAAAATCATTGATGAGTAAAGTAATTTGTGACATGTAATTAATTTATAGACTTTTATGCTTGGCAACACAGTACTCATTATTCTAGCAAATTTCTAAGTTTATAAAAACTGTTTAAAATGTGCCCCTGCTTTTGAGCCTTTGTCCTACCATTATTTTTGGCTTTGTCCAATTTTCTTGTGCTTAGTGGTTGAGAGGTATGATGCTACATTGTCTCAGGATTTCCAATTATCTCATATTTACTGGCGACCCTCTACTAAACATTGTTGGAGAGATTTGATTACAAAATATTACTGGAGGCAATGTAATGCTACTGGAAGCAAAGTTCTCAAACAACGCCACTACAAAGAACAAGCAGGTTGTCAGTACTGAACACCACCACACTGAACCAGTTACACACAACTCAAACCACTAAGACCTACATATTCTCAGGCTCTTAAAAGTAACCTACCTAAAACCGCAAAGGTCTCCTAAATGTAGCCTAAGAATCAAGTACTCTTAGCAAACACACACACAACACAGGCAAACCCACCATGAAACACACATCTATTAGTCACATTGATTCAATTTAAAAGTCTATAAGGTAAACCTTCACACAGCCCAATATCCTAGTCATAGGTGACTCCATAGTGAGACACACCAATTAATCTCTCACCAGGCTGTGCATGGAAAGATTCACAGTCAGTTGCCTATCAAGTGCCAGGATTCGCTACATCATAAATTCATTCATTTGCATATCAGGTTCCAGTATTCACCAAATTACACATGCACTCAATTCACTACACCTTAAGTACACATATGACACAGTCAATACTGCATGTGGGTGTAAATGACTTGAGCCATCCACTTAGACCATATGAAGAGAGATATGATCAAGCTCTTGAAATATGTATCTGAGGTAGGTATGAACCTAGCTTTGAGCTGCATTCTACTGTCACCAAGAATAATCCTGCAATTGGCTTAACTTCTGGTGGCATTCACGGTGGTACAATATATATTTGCCTGGGAGGAAATGGCAGACAGCCCTAACTGCTTTGGCAGGGATAGCTGCACCTATTCCCCCAAGGCTTTCATATTTTGGCTAAATCTTTTTCCACCCTCAATAGTACTTTTTTTAGGCAATGTCAGTCTTCTAAAGCTTCCAGCATAACAAAACAAAATCCAGCTAACATAAAGGTATTGTTGCTCAACTAAAGCCTAAATTTATTTATTTATTTTACATTTGTTTACCGGGAAAGTCCGGCTGGACACAGATCCATTTTCAGCGGAGGCCCGGGGATAAAAGCTCCAATACGATATAGTACAAAAAAGTGAGATACAAAGAGAAATAACATCATACATAATTACAAAGAAACAAAAACATCATACATAATTACATACTTTAGAGCATGCTATTATGTTCTAACATTCTAGGTTTGTAGTAGTAGGCACTTGTCAGTGTTGGATATACAAATAAGAATTCTTTAGGAATTAGAGACATTGATTAGTCAGTAGGAACATAGGGGATTAGTAGTTAGGTAAAATAATCTAAAAAGAGAAAGAAATTGGGGAGCAACTGTTTGCTCTTGAGTGGAATCCCAGCAGTAGTGCAGCAGTGTGGTTTAACCAGGAGAGTGACTAGAACAAAGCCAGTTATTTAAGTAGTGGGTTTTGAGAAGTTTTTTAAATTGTGAAGGAGAGGTGGTAGAGGTTAGGTGTTGTGGGAGTGCGTTCCAGGCTCTAGCAATAGAGCAGGCAAAGAGTGATTTGCCAGCATCATTTTTATGTGTGATGACACGTATATGGTTTAGATAAGTAGATCATAAGGTTCTGGTGGTTGTATGGTGGTTCATTAGGTTTTGAAGGGCTGGAGTTTTTTCAGGAAGGTAGTAGAGTCTATGTGCTATTAAGAGTTGGTTAAGAAGGAGATGTTGAGGTAGCTCAAGCCAGTTAAGTTGTTTGGGGGCTATACAGTGATGGGCTGTATAGGAGGTTTCAGCAGCAAAGCTGGCAATTCTGTTGTAGCATGAATTCATTTTGGTAAGTTCAGTTTGACGAAGGTTGGTTAAGATGGGGGAGGCATAAAGAAGGATGGATAGGAGATGGGTTCTTGCAGTAGTGGCTTTGGTGTGTTTAGTGATGAACTGTCTGTTCCTATATAGGAGTCCAAGCTTTTTGTTAACTTTCTTGATTGTTTGGGCTATGTGTATGTCAAATTTCAGGTTATTGTCAATCTCTACACCAAGAAGTTTAGTGTGTGTTGTTGGGATGATTAGTATATTATCTTTAGATTTTATGGTAAATTCATTGTTTGGTGGAGGTGATCTACCTGGGCTAAAGAGGATGAGCTTGGGTTTTTGGGGTTAAGAATAAGTTTGATGTTAGTGAACCATGTTTCTGTTAGGGTGAAGTTATTTTGGGTTATGGTTCTTAGCTCATCGAGGGTGGGGGCAGTGCATATAATAGTAGTGTCATCTGCATATTGAACTATTGAGGTAGAGGGGGTAAGGATGAGGTAATGTGGTTAGTGAATAGTGAAAATAGTAGGGGGCCAAGAATGGATACTTGAGGGACACCTATGGCTACTGGCAGTACGGGAGACAATTGGTCTTGCCATAGGAATGCTTGTTGGCGATTTGATAATTGTTGAACCATGATATGGTAGGGGAACTTATGTTGAGGGTAGCTAGGATTTCTAGGAGCATGCTGTGATTAACCATATCAAAGGCTTTGGACAAGTCTAGGAATATGGAGGATATGAATAATCCATTGTTTCTATGTTGATTGACGATGTTGGTGTAGGCAAGTAATGCTGTGGTGGTGCTATGGGCGGGTCTGAAGCCATGTTGGGATTTGGATAATAGGTTATTTTTTAGGAGGTAGTGCATTAGTTGTGAATGCACTACTCTTTCTAAGATTTTTGATAAAAGTGAGAGAATCGCAGTGGGGCAGAAGTTGGTAAGTTCAGTGGAGTTACCCCCTTTGTGTAATGGTAAAATATGTGATATTTTCCATGCGCCGGGTACTTTACATTCTGTGATTGACCTGTTTATGAGAATGGATATGGGATAGGCTATGGCATCTGCTGAAATCTGTAAGAAGTCTGCTGGTAAATTGTCAGCTGCTAGTGTGGTTGGTTTGAGTTTTTGTAGGAGTTTGGCAAAAGTATTGGGTGAGACTGGATGTAGGGAGAAACTGGAGGAGTCATTACTTGTATGGAAATATTGTGGGGTGTCTCCTGATATGGGGCTGCTAGTTGTGTTTTGTGTGTTGGCTAGAGCTTGGACTGTTTCTGTAAATATTTATTAAATTGAGTAGGGATGTTGTCATGGTTGTTTAGTAATATAGGGGAAGGAGTGGGTGATTTTCCTGGGTGGAGTAAACTATTTATTTTGGCCCAGAAGTTTTTAGGGTTGTGGGCATATTTGTTTTGCATGGTTTTATGGTACTTGATTTTGTCAAGTTTTATCAATTTTTTGGCTCTATTGTGGAGTTCAAGGTAAGTCTGTTTCAGGGTGCCGGATTTGTGCTTGTGAAATTGCAACCAGGCTTTATCTCTTTCTTTCATTGTAATTCTAGTATCTTTTGTTAGTCAAGGGGCATGGTTAGTTTTGATTCTAATGGTTCTGGAGGGTGAATGACTGTCAAGGATTTTTAGGAAAGGTGAGTTGAAGTATTGCACAGCTTCGTCAAGAGGTGTTTTATTTAAGGGCGGTCCAGTTACAGCTCTTTAGTGAATTGATTAGTTCATTGGCTTTAAAAGTCTTCTTGTTACATACTACTCTGAGGATGGGTTGTTTGTTCTGGTGGGCTCGGTTCCTAATTAAGTAGGTAGCTTGGCGGTCACTCAGGCTGTCAGGAAGACAGCCGGATTCTTGAGCTAGGGTAGGGTGGCGTTTGGAGGTTTTATCAGTTCTTGTGGGGGCTGTTATAATTTGGGTAAACCCATGCAGGTTGATGTAGGTGGAGGGGTTCTGACTGGAACAGTCTGCCCACTCAATATTAAAGTCCCCTAAGAGAATGGTTTCATGTGGAAGGGAGGATGACAACCAGTTAAGGAAGCTTTCAAGTATGTAAGTGCTGATACCTGGTGGGATATAACCACCTGCAATGATTATTTGCTTGTTAGGGTTAAGTTTAAGTTTAGCTAGAATTAGTTCAACATTTGTAACGTCTTTGGAATTGCATTCAAATTGCTCTATAGTGAAGTGGTCTTGGTATAGAATTGCTACACCCCCTCCCTTTCTTTCAGATCAATCTCTACATATAATGTTATAGCCCAGGGCAGTAATTTCATTGTTGTGGTGCTGTGGTTTCAGCCAAGTTTCTGTTAGTACAACAATATCTGGTTTGTAAAGAGGTAGTAGGGCATGAAGGTCGAGTTTTGTTAAGTATGCTTCTTGCATTAATGTTTAAGGGGAGGAGAAATGTGCTAGGTCTAGGACATAGAGGGTTTGGGCATGATAAGTATTGGTGGTTAGGTGTACTAGGTCCAGGATTAGGGTGAATGTCACCACAGCATGTGAGTGTTTGGAGTAGGTATAGGCAGAGTTTGCTTAGTTTCTATAATATCTTAGCTGATTTTTTTTTTTTGGGGGTTTGAGGGCTGGTTTTGTAAGTGTGAGTATTATATGGGTAGGGAAAAGGTTGGTTGGTGGCAAGCTGCCAAGGTGATATGAGATAGTGACTGAACTTAATGGGAATGGCAGTGGAGTCTGTCTGCCATGGTGGTGGGGGAGTGTAATAAAGTTCAGAGTGGTAGGAGGTGAGAATGGATAGGAGAGGGAGACAGAGGAGACATAACATGTAACATAGTGGATGTAGATGCTGGTTGTGATGTGTGTAAGACATATTGGATGATTATGTAATGAGTAGGTTGTGTTTAATTGTGCTATTAATAGTTGTAGGGGTTGAGTATGGAACTGGATGTGGTGAAGGGTGTAAGAGTGGGAATGATTGATAGGGTTAGATTGGACAATTGGGAGTAGGTGTGTTTGGGTGTGGAGTATAGCTATAAATGTAATTGATGTAGGGGTGGGAGTGGGGGGAGGGGAGGGGAGCGAACGGAATGGGACTGCACTGTCTGTGAAGATCAGAGTATGTATATAGAGGAGCAGCAAAAAAAAAAAAAACAATCAGTGAGAGAGGTAATTTAGGCTGGGGAGATAGCTGTGAGAATGGTTCATCTCAGTTACTTTTATGCACTAAATTCTGGAGGAAAGTAATGGCTGGCTGCAGTGCAGAGGGATAAGCCAGAGAGGTATATGAAGTTAAATAGTAGTAGAGGGGGAAGAAGGGGCTACAGGGGTTGAAGGTAGTGATAGTAAAATGTAAGTTAGACTACACTGAAGGTACATTGAATGGGAGACACAGTATACAGTTAAGCATAGGGGGTTAGGTAGTGGGAGAGGGAATAACAGGGCAGAACAGAGCAGAGAGGTTTGTAAGGTAGGTCGGCATCAGATAATAGACTAAAGGTTAAATGCTTACCATTGGCTAGATGTTAAACTAAGTGACTGAGAGGGAGCTAAGGGGGGGGATAGCAGGTGTTTTGCGACGAGTTGAGGCTGACCAGGAATGGCTTTGAAGAGTTAAAAGGTAAAAAGCCAGGGTAAAACCAAGTGAATTTCCACATACACTGATTTAAAAGGGACTGTTGCTGGGAAGGACTCCACTAAAGAGACAGCGCTCAGGGTGGTCCTCCTGGGTTGAGAAATGTATTTTCCAGTCTTTGTAGTGATGCAGGGACCTGTAAAAATAAAGACAGATATAAGGATAAGGGTGAGATAAATGAGAGTAACAATAGTTAGGCTAGAATATTGGAGAGAGTAAAGGGAGAATTAGGACAGAAATGTAGAGGGGATTGCCTGAGAAGAAGTTGCAGGGTTGGAAAGCAGAGAGGGCAAAAGATAGGATAGAGGAGGAACCTATACTGAGAGGGCCTAATGGAAGAGAGAGAGAGGGAGGTGAGAGACAGTTTAGTCAAGTGAGGTGTGTGGAGGGGAGCAGAGCAGGGAGGGGGTCAGACAGTAGGAAATAGGTGTAGAAGCTCAGAAATACAGAGAGGAATGGAGGCAGAAGAGAGAACTATAGTGCAGGGTAAAGAACTAGCAATTAGCTACTACCTATCATTAAAACAATTCAGCTAACAGTTATATATAGTGAAAAGCACATGCCTATACCAACAATAGATATTACAGAGGTAAATAATATGTTTACACAGTGCCAGCTACTACTCTACGGCATGGAAATAAATTCAAACAACATCATTTGTTACTATGGAGGGTGGGCACCAATGCTTAACAGAGACACTAGCACATAAAGAAATAGAGATAATCAATAGACAAATACAGTGGGGTAATCTAGAGAGACACGTTAAGAAACGCAGTACAGATAGAATGTTATTGGCATAGCTAGACCACAAGTTATGAAATACAGTACAGATTAAATGTCAATGTCACAGTTAGACCACAAAAATATAACATACAGTGCATGATAAATGTTCTAAAGCAGCTGGTGAGGTAGGTCTGATGCTATCGCTGCAAGTTGTATGGTTTACTAGGGTAATAAAGACAATTCCTTGCAGAGAAATGGCCAATTATAGTACCTACAGATACAATATGGATGCGAGTCAAGCACAGTATAGCAGTTGCGAACAGAGAAATCAAAGCAGTTACTTGCAGCAAAAAGGCCAATACAAATACCCAAAAAAATACGCACAGATACTATGCTATTGCGAGTAGGGCACAGCAAAACTGTTGCGACATAGAAGCAAACGACAGGATGCACTTTGTACAGGCACTATATGCCAGTGATGTTAAGCACAATCAGAAATGCACCTAGTAGTTCAGCCAGTATCTGAGGTAGCGACCTAAGTAATGGTTACAGAATACCATGAAATATTACACTTAAAACATCGGTCGCATTTGTCTTCAATGCCTACCTGGTCAGCATTCGCACAACTCCGCGATGTTGAGCCTCCGGAACAGGGAAAAAATGGCGCTAGGTCCTAAGTGCAGCTATTAACATTATTAAATAAAAAAAACTCCACTCCCTACTCAGGAAAACATTAATATATACATTGTCATGGTGACTAGGTTCAAACCAATAAGAACACTTCATCAGTGCAGGATTTCAGTGCCTACCACACATTCAGGCCCACTGCATTAGATGAAGACTGTAAAGGTGGCAGTGTCTCCAATGACCCGGAACTCCTCCATGTTCAATTTACTATTAACAAAACCCCCGCTAATATCATCATAACTAACTATAGGAGCTTATCTTTGTCCCCCACAGCCCATATGTCCTCCCTAACTAATATGGAGTCCCTATGCACTAAGCAAACACCATTCCCATTATTTGACTTCAACTAAAAATCCATTAACAGGGAGACTTGTACAGCCTCAAAAATGTATGGCCAGAAATTTCTGGACTTCATCAAAACAAACTAGACCAATTAGTCCACACCCCCAACTGAGGCAATACAGTTTGGGGCTTGGTCCTTACTCTGTAGGGGACAGCTTTGCTCCCCACCAGTTGTCACTTTTTCCTTGGTCAGACTGGACCACAAGTCAGTCACATTGTCACCATAAGGCTAAAGTCAGAAGCATCTCTCAATACTTCAGTATTCAGAGATTATTCTAAGGCTAATCTTCTAGAACTGAGGAGTTACCTTACTAAATTCAAAGTCCTTTTCCAGCATGATAAATCCACTGCTTATGTGGAATCCGTTATCTATAATAAATGAGAAAAACGCATTGCTCTCAAAAAGTTAAATTTTCAGGATAATCAAAATGCCCTTTCTTAAACGTAACAGCAAACTCTGGACCTTGATCAAATCAGTCATATCAATCATAGCCAGATAAGAGGTAAAAATATTCACCTAGGTGATGGATAACAAAAACCTTGAGAAACAATGTGCAGCACTGTGCAGAACCAATAGTAAATGTATTCATTTAATGTTTATTTACTCTCTGTTGACCAGGTTAGGCCCACTTGGTTAGTGGCCTGTTTCCATGGGGAGACCCAAGGTGGTGATTATACTACTAGGAAGAATTTGGCCGAGGAATTGGGGAATTTCTTCTACTCTTTTTGATAGGTGCTGTGGAATCTTTTACATCCACCTGAGCTACCACCAGCTCAAGCAGGATGGAGCCTCAGTTTAATGTCTCATCCGAAAAGTGACACATTAAGGAGTGCAGCATCACTCTTCTGCTACCCTACAGTGTCAGAAATCTATCTGCTTGGTGTGAGAATAATACCCACAGCTTTTTGCAACAAAGGTGTGCATGTTACCTGCTGTGCCACTGACATTGCAAGTCACATACTTGGAACCATTTGATATAAACAATCTACTAGCAGACAAAATTAGTCCAAGCTTCACCTCCATCTACCTGACTATATTCCCAGATCGTATTCATACATGTAGAACTCCCCATCAGGTCTTATAGGAACAATTCCTCAAGGCACTATTCAAGGCCGAGAATACTAATTCCATGGGTCTGGATATAACATACCAGGTTGCCTTGTGGTCAGTCTGAAACAGAACTTGTCAGACTCCCTATTGAGGCTATTCAATAGCAGTCTCCAAGCAGACTTCATGTTGAATGAATGAAGAACAGCAGCAGTCCTCCCCTTATTGGGGAATCAATGGACCCTAGTAATTATAGACCTATAAGCCTAAACAGCCTCATTTGTAAGGCTACAAAAAGAATCATTAAGGAATGAATACACAAGGACATAGGCCATCTACAGACACTTGACACAAACCAGTTCAGATTCATTAAGGGCAGATCCTGCCTACCTAACCTTATTGATTTCTTTGAAAACACCATTGAAGCAATTGATGAAGATGTATGAATACACACTGCATATCTCCCAAAAGGAGTCCAACATCTTCCAACATTAAGGCATCACATATAAACTCTTCCATTTAAATGTAAATACCTATATGACTCATTGGATAGCAAACTAGCTCACAAACAGAACCCAGGAAATTAGGGAGGACAGCTTAACATCCTCCAAAAGAGCCAGCCTAGCACTGTATCCCAGAGTTCAGTTCTTAAGCCACTCCTGTTAGGCATTTACTTCTCGGCAGTCAAACCAAATGTTAAGGGTCTATGGCTGACCGAGTCTGCAGATGACTGAAAACTTAGTGCCATCATGAACGTCCCAGATGACACTAAGATCCTCCAAATGGGCCTTTCCCAAATAACTGCTGCCAAAAACTGTTGACTAAAACTAAATGCCAAGAAATGTATAATGGTATCGTTTGGCAAGCATGACTTCCCTTGTAACAATCACATTGAAAATACAACCTTGAAAGTTGATCCCATAGTCAGGGATCTGGGAACCAATGTTGACAATGAACTGTCCCTTGATCACCACATATCCTCTATAGCATACATATCAACAACATGGTTCATCCAGAAATAGGATATTATAGCACACATACCAATATGTTTCATCTTGGAAAATTCATTTTTCATCGTATAACTTATACTTAAAGATATGGCATCCAGGTCCAGGGATGTAATCATTCTACTGTACTATGCACTCATTGGATCAGTCAATAAATATAATGCCTCTTTTTGTAGGTACCTGTTCAAACAGTTGTCATAACCGGAATGACCACATTGCTTTCTCACTAAAAATAATCAGTGACCTAAATAATAAAAATTATGCAGACCAACTCAAAGTTTTGTCCCTCTTTTCAGTATTATACAAGCTACTAATAGTTGACCTGTACTTTGTATAGTCAGCCTTATTAGACCCTCTCCTTTAGACCTGCTATACATTTACAAGTCCAGTGGTACTGACCAATTAAAGGAACTCAATCTCTTTTGAAACATAAACAGGATATGTTAGGAGGTATGAGTATGTATAACAGAGAATACTGCTTCTATGGAATGAATGTCCTCTCCACATAAATAAATAAAAAAAGTACTTTTACTCTAATCAAATGTAATTTGGGCAACTGATTTGAAGACATTAATTCTTCCCTTGTTAGCATCAAGTAAATGTTTTGACATTTCCTTGTTTTGTCCACCTCTGGGTCATTCATACACAAAATATAAGGCCTAAAAGACTGCTGCTAGACTATAGGGCTAGGCTTTTTAAGATCTTCACAGATCAGTAGCTTAGTAATAACCTATGAATTGAAGGTTGGAAAATTTGAGCTGTTCAGAAATGCTTATGGAACACTCATTATATTCTGTTTCTTATTTTTAAAGCTATAACTCGGGTGGGACAAAGGGTAGTGGCTTTTAGCTGGAGTAGTAAATATTGTAGAAGATATGCTGATCAGTCCCTGCAAGCAGTCTTTGCAGTAATTTAACCAGCCATGAGCTTAATCATCACTGCTTAAATGCAGTTCCTTCAGTCAATGATGCAATAAAATTTATGAAATACAAGTAGTAATCAGTAATCATCCATGATTGTGACTGTGTCAGTTTAAATAATTAAAAAAATGCTTTTGTGTGTGTGCGCATGTGTGTATGCATGTGTGTGTGTGTGTGTAAGACTTTCTTTTTTTTCTTTCCTCATCTCTGGACTTTTTTGTTGTTGGTGTTGTTCTCAACCTTCAAGAACTTTGGGCATTGTCTAGCCCTCCAGCTGACCAAGTTAAAGGACTGCTTATACATTACTTGGGGGTGGGGGTTGGGGGTTCTGGCCTGTCTTTCCTTGGAAAATACTGCTGGGAGACCTCACACAAGATCAAGAAACATAACACTGAAAATAGATGATAGAAAAAAGTGACAAATACATTACACAGTGCCTTCCAAGGTTATTGAATACAATGAGCTTTTGAACCAGAAGTAATCAGCCTTTAACTTCCTTCAGAAGATCAGAAGTTATCTTGGTTTTGTTTTTATGTATATGTTTGTATATAGATAAATACATGACCATTTACTAACAGTATATTGAACTTTGTAATACTGATTGCAAAAATTCTGAAACATCAAAATGTTGAAAGTTTCCAATGTTGAAAATGTCAAAATGCCTACCAATAGCATATGTGTACTATATATGCATACTCTGCCAGTAGACAGCCAGAAAACGAACAATTTTACTCCCTGCAAGTGAAACTTGGAGATGAGCCCTAATATGGGTCCTGCAGAAGGGGTAAGTCTAGTTTTCTGCTCATGTTGTGAGTCGGTATTTTAATTTCTACATTTTAATATTTTAACATTCCAGCATTGTACATTCAGTATTACAACTTTCAATATATTGCTTTTCAGTAAGTTGACTTAGATTCTGTATAAACGAACCAACGAAAACAAAAAAACTCCGTACTGTTTAAAAATACAAAACTGTTCCGCTTAGGCAAAAGAGCAACTCGGCGCTTTATTAAAACTTTAAACGTTAAAATATTTCAAACGTTTTTCGTTTAAAGCAATGTTTAAACTTCTTCAGAAATTGACAAACATCAGCATACTTTAAAATATTTGCTTATATAAGAAGCAGTTAATGAATGCCCACCAAAATTCAAACCAGTAAAAAGATCCTTAAAGTCACAGTTCTTACTTTAAAACATAACTTTTATGTTAAACAGAAAAGCGTATTTATATAAATTTTATTCTCAATTTTAATTTTTATTTATTAATTATATTCTTAATTAAAATCTTAATTAAAATTTCCTGGGTTAAAAATTAATTTATTTTATTATTTACGTTTATAACATTAATTATAAAATATAAAACAAATAAAACTGAAAATGAATATCAGACGTCTTGAAAGCACATTCTTACTACATAATACGACATCCTAACAATTCATTTTTAAATAATAAGGCCTTAGATATATGCAGCGACTTAGGCAGAGCAATCACTAATAGTACAGTTGTCATAAATAATTCATACTATTAGTTGAAAATAAAAATTTCTTTTTATATTTTATATTTATGCTTTATACATAAATTCATCAGCTAGCTCGTGAAGTGATGATTAGGATTGATGATTAACTGGTATTCAATTGGAAATTTTTGGAAATTTTTCATATATAATTATAATTATATTTATAACCAGAACCCAATCCTACTTCCCGACTAGCTAAATATTGGTAATTTAAAATATCTTATATGTCAATATCTATCCAAATTAAATTAAAATAAAATTAAAATAAAATTAGATAGGTATTTTATCACAAAATTGTTCACTTTATGCAGCACTTTAAATATTAATATTGTGCATAATATTGTAATAAAAATGTTGTACCCTATTTTATTATATTTATATTAGTAATCTATGATTATATACGATTAATTATCTTTCCAAGCTTCTTAATTTTAACAAGTTCATAATTGAGCATTTTTCGTTCAGACCTGGGTAGGTGAAAGCATTCAATTTAATTTGCCATAACAATTCACTTTTCTCTAAAAGTAAATTGAATGGACCCCCTCTCATATCTTGCTTAAGTTGATAAATAACTTTAAAGCAAAATTTATGATTGGGGTATTCAATAACGTGTCTTGATAGAGCATTGTCTTCTTTTTGTAGATTAATACTTCTTAAATGCTCATACACCCTATCTCTTAGCCTCCATTCCGTCTTTCCAATATAAAAACAGGGGCAACATTGACAGGAGGCTAAATATACTATTCCTTTAGAATTACAATTAAATTTCCCTTTTATATAAACTTTATAACCATTAATAATTGATGGTATACGTAAAGACATATACAAACAGTAAGGGCAATTTCCACATGGTCCCATCCCTCTATTCATTATTGATGGTTTGTTGTTTTGATGCTTTTGCAAAATGTTTTTAAGATTAGAACCCTTCCTACAAATAATTTTATGCATCGGGCCTAACTTGCACATTAATGCATGATCATCATTAAGAATATTCCAGTTTTTCAGTATTATCTTCTTGATACTACTGAAGTCCATAGAAAACCTTAGTATACATGCTGCACTGTAATTTTCATTGTTTGATCGTCCTCTTAACATTATTTGCCCTTCATAGGTGTTTTGAGCTCCTTCATTTGAAGTGGTGACACATTTCTGCTTTAATATAGGAATAAAATGAAAACCAAGAACCAAACCTCCACAACGAACCAAAAATGAAGAAAAAGGAAAACGAATCCAGGCCAACACAGGTTTATTAACGAAACACAGACGAAGGTTTACCTAGGTTTCATCCACATAGGACTTCTTCAGAATACTGAAGTCACAATTAAAAACCATGTATATATATACACACAACGCCCATTAATCCAATTAAACAAACAAAATTAATCAAATTTAAAGGTATACACATTGTCACTGCATACTATAAAATGCCTACAATAGATACATAGAATGCAAACAACTTTTGAACATTCTGTTTAATACTGCCTACTAAACTAAATAAAAATATAAATATATGAATATAAATATATATATAAGTAGAATATATAAATAATTGTTGCTAAAAATCTATACAACTATAACAATGATAAATATATTGTAACATAAAATATTATATAAGTGAAAAATGTATATAAAAATGTGTATGTAGAGATGTATGTATATAAATAAAAATGTTTAAGTAAGAAATAAATAAAAAATACGAAATACTAAAACCATAATAATGTTTGCACTACCGCCCTAAAATATGTTTCAATTTAAGATAGGGCTTAATAGAACTAAACTCGTTGATACCAGGATAATTGTGTGCATTTAATCTCAGCTACCACCTTAATTCACAAACATCCAAGTGAGCATCTGTAATCCTACCTTGGAGGTCAATCTTAACCTGCTGTAAAACACAAAACTTAAAAGAGTGACCAATGTTGTCAATTAAATGTCTAGCTAGGGCATTAGTAGTTTTGAGATGTTTCATATCCAAAAGATGTTCCCTTACCCTATCCTTAAAACATCTACTAGTTTTTCCTACGTAAAATGCTTCACAAAGCATTGTGAATGCATTCCGTTTTGGTTAAATAATTTAATCAAGTCTTGATGGAATATATAACCTGGGATTAAGCCTGTAGGGTATCTCCAGGTTCTGGTTCTCCCAAAAACTTGACCATATGAATGAGAGGCTTGATTTAGTAATGGCAGTGCAGCAAAGCAAGAAACAACAGGACCGAATGGTCGCGTCAACAACGGAGCAGCACAGACAGGTAGAACAGAATTGTTCATTATGCAACGATATCGGGCAAGCGGAAGGCAGAGATATTACACCGGGACAAAGAATCAATCCAGTTAAATTTGCACAAAGAGTAGCTGTAACTATAGTATCAGAACAACAGCCACAACAAACACAGACATCCAATATAAATAAGGACAACAGGATTTTACTGGAAGATGGCACTAATAATATTATCGAATCAATAGAGAATAACGCATTACCCATCAATAACCAATTACGTGCTTTGCCCCTATCAGTTAATTCAACGATTAATTTGAAAGACTGGTTAATGGCACCAACGAGTTTATGGGAAAGCAATACTACAATTAATGGAACAGCACAAGAAAATGAACGAGAAGTACCAGTATCAGAGATATTGAATATCTTAGATTCGAACATGTTGAAATATAAGAAACTAGGTTTGGAAATCGAATACTTTCATGAATGTTTGAGATTAGAAATAGTTCCTAAGGGACTCAGAACCTGGAGATACCCTACGGGCTTAATCCCAGGTTCTATATTCCATCAAGACTTGATTAAATTATTTAACCAAAATGGAATGCATTTATTGGAGACAATGATAAAACACTATACGTTAACTATGAAAGATTTGGAATGTGAAATAGAAAATATAGACAAACAAATTAAACAACCTGTTGATTTTTTAAGATATAAGTATGACTATCAACGATGCTTTCACAGCATCGACATTTGCAAAAGATAAGAGCCAATAAGGTCAAAAAATTGCAAAGAGATCAAGCTCAATATAAAACTGGTATGGCATACCCTCCACCTCCCAAGACACATGTGCAGGTAAAATACCACTCACTCAATAATATACAAACAGAAGAGACAGTTACGATCTAGTTGAAACATCTGAAGCAGAATTACAAGAACAAGATATGCAAGCTAATACCCACACAGATGAGGTACAGGAAGATAACATTAGGAGAAGTGATAGAATAAAGCAACGTAACACTAATAATCAAAATAATAACTACAACAAGAATGGAAACAACAATCAACAATCATCCACATCCAATTCTGGACAGGGTTTTCCACGACAAAACCAAAGAAAGCAATGGAACAGGAGGAAAAATCACAATCACAGGAGATAACATCCGATATAGAACCAAATGGATTGGTACTAGTTAAAAATACACAGCAAGACTTCATAGTGTATAATTTTTCATCATTCACTGTTACCACACAGCTAGCTAATATTTTAGCAAAAGGGTTAACCTTTGTACCTTCTAGTAAAATGGACATAGCTCATACTATATGTGATATTAAATTATTTGCAAGGAAACTGAATCTCAAACAACTTTTGGGTAATCAGGGTCCAGCCAATAATCCATTGAGAGTAGCTAGTTGTTATAATCCACCCTTACACAACATACTTCACACATTTGAAAAAATGTGTGAAATAGACTTGAGGCAATTACATCAGAAAAAACTAAGATACTCTTACAATTTATCTAAAGATGAGAGAGACAATCTTAATTTATTAACTTCAGCTGATGTTAGAATCATGAATCCAGATAAAGGAGGAGGGCTAGTTATAATGGATATGGTGGATTATAATAACAAATTAATCGTCCATCTTACATCAGACGTCTATGAGGAATCATCAATTAATGAATATAACAAAGCAAATCAATTCATTAAAAGCTTGCTGAATGAATTGTTTATAGAAGCAAGAATTGATATACATCTTTTTAACTATCTAATGATAGAAGCCCCAAAAGTGCCAACAATCTTTGAAGTTCCAAAAATCCACAAAAGTATCCAGGATCCACCATTTAGACCAACAGTGGATGGTAGAAATTCTTCCACATATGCTTGTGCCAAATATGTGGATCTGATCCTTAAGAAATTTGTTATCAAGGATGAATGGATTATTAAGGATTCATGGAACTTCTTGGAGAAGATTAACAATTTAAATTACCAGCAAGAAAATAATTTTATCTCAATAGACGCGAAGGAACTATACACTAGTATTCCTCATCAACAAGGTATTGAATGGGTATTAGAAAATATACGAAATAAGAATGCACAATCAGAATAAATAGCTCTTGTAGGAGAATTGCTGGATATAATCTTGTCCTATAATTTCATCTTATTTGATAAGCAATTCTATAAACAAATGAAAGGAGTTGCGATGGGATCCCCATGTGGATGAAGCTTTGCGAATCTAGTTATGTCCTATTGGGAGAAGAATTATATTTTTAATAATATTTCTTTCAAGGACAAAATAATATTCTATGCCAGATTCATAGATGACATTCTAATAATATTTCAAGGAGATGAAAGTCAAGCAATAGACATGATAAATTTATTTAACAAGAGTACCAATTTTTTGTGATTTACTCATACGTTCAATGAAGAATCCATTGCTTACTTGGATGTGAAGTTGATCAAGAATACATTAAATGAATGTTATGAAGCGAGTATTTTTAGGAAATCAACTTATTCCAATAAATTCTTACACTTCTCCAGTGAACATCCAACACACCAGAAAAAATCGGTAGTAAAAGGACAACTCGTCAGGGCAGCGTGTATGATTACAACGGATATAGAATTTGATCGAGAATGTTTGTTTTTAAAACAGATGTTTATTAATAGACAATATCCTTCTAGCTTTTTGGATCCCGTAATAGAAGAAGTTAAAACAAAAAGACAAATGGGTTATTTTATTCCTATATTAAAGCGGAAATGTGTCACCACTTCAAATGAAGGAGCTCAAAACACCTATGAAGGGCAAATAATGTTAAGAGGACGATCAAGCAATGAAAATTATAGTGCAGCATGTATACTAAGGTTTTCTATTGACTTCAGTAGTATCAAGGAGATGATACTGAAAAACTGGAATATTCTTAATGATGATCGTGCATTAATGTTTGTTAGGCCCGATGCCTAAAATTATTTGTAGGAAGGGTTCTACTCTTAAAAACATTTTGCAAAAGCATCAAAACAACAAACCATCAATAATGAATAGAGGGATGGGACAATGTGGAAATTGCCCTTACTGTTTGTATATGTCTTTAGGTATATCATCAATTATTAATGGTTATAAAGTTTATATAAAAGGGAAATTTAATTGTAATTCTAAAGGAATAGTATATTTAGCCTCCTGCCAATGTTGCCCCTGTTTTTATATTGGAAAGACGGAGCGGAGGCTAAGAGATAGGGTGTATGAGCATTTAAGAAGTATTAATCTACAAAAAGAAGACAATGCTCTATCAAGACACGTTATTGAATACCCCAATCATAAATTTTGCTTTAAAGTTATTTATCAACTTAAGCAAGATATGAGAGGGGGGTCCATTCAATTTACTTTTAGAGAAAAGTGAATTGTTATGGCAAATTAAATTGAATGCTTTCACCTACCCAGGTCTGAATGAAAAATGCTCAATTATGAGCTTGTTAAAATTAAGAAGCTTAGAAAGATAATTAATCATATATAATCATAGATTACTAATATAAATATAATAAAATAGGGTACAGCATTTTTATTACAATATTATGCACAATATTAATATTTAAACTGCTGCATAAAGTGAACAATTTTGTGATAAAATACCTATCTAATTTTATTTTAATTTTATTTTAATTTAATTTGGATAGATATTGACATATAAGATATTTTAAATTACCAATATTTAACTAGTCGGGAAGTAGGATTGGGTTCTGGTTATAAGTATAATTATAATTAAGCAAAGGCTCATGACCGCAGAAATCACCAGGACCAGGATACAGATGACAATTTCTTTATTTCACGTACAACATCCACAGTTGAAAACTGACTTAAAAAAGCAATATATACGTGAAAAATTTCCAAAAATTTCCAATTGAATACCAGTTAATCATCAATCCTAATCATCACTTCACAAGCTAGCTGATGAATTTATGTATAAAGCATAAATATAAAATATAAAAAGAAATTTTTATTTTCAACTAATAGTATGAATTATTTATGACAGCTGCACTATTAGTGATTGCTCTGCCTAAGTCGCTGCATATATCTAAGGCCTTATTATTTAAAAATGAATTGTTAGGATGTCGTATTATGTAGTAAGAATGTGCTTTCAAGACGTCTGATAATCATTTTCAGTTTTATTTGTTTTACATTTTATAATTAATGTTATAAACGTAGATAATAAAATAAATAATATTTAACCCAGGAAATTTTAATTAAGAATATAATTAATAATTAAAAATTAAAATTGAGAATAAAATTTATATAAATACGCTTTTATGTTTAACATAAAAGTTATGTTTTAAAGTAAGAACTGTGACTTTAAGGATCTTTTTACTGGTTTGAATTTTGGCGGGCATTCATTAACTGCTTGTTATATAAGCAAATATTTTAAAGTATGCTGATGTTTGCCAATTTCTGAAGAAGTTTAAACATTGCTTTAAACGAAAAACGTTTGAAATATTTTAACGTTTAAAGTTTTAATAAAGCGCCGAGTTGCTCTTTTGCCTAAGCGGAACAGTTTTGTATTTTTAGATTCTGTATACACAGGATTGTCATTTAATTTATCACTCATTTTATCTAAATACAGCTGATGGACAAAAATAATCTAATATACATTTAATCTAATCTTTACACACACTAGGTATACCCATGAACAACACTGCTAAAAAGGAAAGCTTATTTTGTGATCACTGGTATTAGTTCTTTTTATAGATTTTTAAATAAATCCGTGATTGTGGGAGGCTTCATTCCCCCCCCCCCCAAATCAGTGCTGCTTGGATTTTAAGAATGTCTGTGGATTTTCTATCTGTTTATGCATTTGATGTAAGGTATTGCCAGCTATGCCAGGAGAAGTAGGGCAGTGGATGTGTAACATATGCCAGCATAGCTAGCTGGAATTTTGTAAAGAATGATATGTCATTTGTATATCAAATTGATTTGTACAGATGCTTGTGTTGAAAAATTTATTTGTAAAGCTGCTTTGGTTAAAAATGTACCAACAGTGTGCCCTGTTGGACAGAAAAAATATACATGCATTATTGTAACTGTCTAAATGTACATGTTTTAACAGAGTATACTGGAAGAGAAGAAGTTAATCTCAATCTACCTAACTTTGAAAATAGTTTGAAATTAAATTACTTGTCTTAGGCCACAAAGATTGTATCTTACAGTTCTCAATGCAGCCAGAAACAAAAAGTCTGTACTAGGAAGCTGTCTGCATTGTTGTTGGGGTGAGCTAATTGCTACTGTGGAATGGTGGGGGTTGAAATTGTTTTATGACTTCTAGGAGCTGCAGCAGATCTTAGCAAGGCTTTGTATGTGTCTGTGTTATTGACACTTTCTAGCCAAGGGAGGTAGCATGGGAACCAGAAGTCAGATGACCCAAGTGTATGTGATGTCATTCTGTAATTCATTACTAAAATGATATGTTAATACTGACTGAAGTCTCATTGCAGTCTGTTTTTGTAACCTGACAAGGAAGGACCCCTCACCTACTTCATCTTGCCTTGCTCTAGTAAGTAACCAGGGAGTAATAATTATTTAGATCAGAAAGGAAAATATAGTGAGATTAGTTAAGTATTGTTTTTCTGTAACTGTTTGAACTTGTCCACTTGTGTTATTTTTAATATTTCCTGTGACTGAAACTCTGGTGTTTACTGTAAATATATAGTTGGTATTTTCATGTTCTTTTTTATTTATTATTAAACACATTTAAACTTTTCATTGTGGCTGGTCTTTTTAGAGAATATTTTAATCTCTGCAAGCAGTTTTTTATATTTGGTAACAACTCTGGCCACTCCTGAAAGCCTTACTGTTGGTCAAACTACCATTTGTACTAATTAATTTCACCCAGTATAATTGAGTACCCTTATAAGAGCCTTAGTGTTGCTGGCTGTGGAGTGTCTGGTGGCAGTAACTGCCCTGTAGTCTGGGCAGCAGGGGCATAGCTAGCAAATCTGTGCCAACCTTTTCCAGGTGTGTGTGTGTGTGTGTGTGTGTGTGTGTGTGTGTGTGTGTGTGTGTGTGTGTGTGTGTGTGAGAAAATCAAATTTCAGAGTGTGTGTGTCAGCTGCTGGGAGCAGGGAAACAAAGCACTGATTTCACAGAGAGAGTGATGGTGGGCTTGGCCTGGACACTTGGCTGAGGACTCAACACTACAGCTGTGTCAGTGGAGAGTCTTATTTGCACCTGGAGAGAGAAAGAGAAACCAGCCCCCAAACTGAGCATGTTCCCTTTGTGCTCTTAAGGGAAATTGTGCTTGATGCAGAGATCTCCATCTGGAAATACTTGGTGTATCCATTTTTGTTCCAAGTGAACTTCCCTCTCCAGTGTCAGCGGTGAGGATTCTGGCTCCTTGATTACTGGCCCAGAGAGGGGAGGTTTGGTTGAGATGTGTATTAAGTAATTTTTTTATCCATTGTTTAGATTCAGCAAACTCAATTAATCAAGTACAAATAGCATGCCAGCATCGCAAAGCTGGGGATGAAATAGATCTCATTGAGTATTTACTCAATATTGTTCTTCATTTTGTTTAATGGTAATTACTACCTCCAAATGTCAGGGGTAGCAATGGGCTCCCCCTGTGAGGGAGTTTTGCTAACTACGTGATGGCTTATAGGGAGGAAGAACATGTATTCAAGAGTGAACTTTATAAAGAACATGTTTGTTGGTATACCAGATTTTTGGATGACATCTTTATTATTTTTAAAGGCAATTGCCATCAAGCTTCTAAATTTGCTGAGCAGATTTCTGGTTTAACCCATTTTTTTAGATTTCAACTTTGAATTTGAGACTGAGCAAATATCTTATCTTGATGTTTCTGTCTTGAAGGATAGACCAAATGCTAGATGTGTGGCCAGAATTTTTAGAAAGGCCACCTATTCCAACAGCTTCCTCTGTTATGAGAGCAACCACCCCTTCCATCAAAAGAAGGCGGTGGTCAAAGGCCAACCCATGAGAACTGCCAAGATGGTCACCCTTGATGATGATTTCATATCTGAAATTGAGCATTTGAAAAACATGTTCCTGGCTTGGTCTTACCCCATGGAATTCTTGACATAAATTATTAATGAAGTAGTAATGAAAAGTGATGGAGGATGGTTTAAACCTATCCTTGATGGTGGAAATTATCTCTTTGATTTAAATGTTTTGGATGTTTCTAATGGGGCATCTGGTGAATTACCTGATAGGGTTTTTGATTATTCATTAAAATTTAGTACCCCTTTCTCATTGGATGCTGGAGCCCTTAGAAACATTTTATCCAAAAACTGGTTTGTTCTTATGGAAGACCTTTTACTTAGGCAAATAATTAGTACTGAACCCGGTATGATATTCAAATTAGTACTGAACCCGGTATGATATTCAGGCGGGGATGCAATATCAAAAATCTTTTGAAAAAAAAAATTTAACTTTATTGCTGGCAGGGTCGGCATGTATAAATGTGGTAGATGTAAATTCTGTCATTTGATTGAAGGAACTAATGGATTTTGTATTGCGAATTGTTCTTACCATTTAAAAGGCAGGTTCAATTGTGAAAGCTCAGGGGTTATATACATTGCCAGAATTGTACTGGGTTTTATATTGGTAAAACCAAGAGACATTTAAAAGAGAGAATTTATGAGCACCAGTACAATATTACTAGGCAAATTAATACCAGTGCACTAGTAAGACATGTAATAGAGAATGATGGGCATAGATTTTCTTATCTGGTTATTGAACAAGTGAAAAAGGATGAAAGGGGTGGGTCATGGCAACTGCATCTAGAAGAACGAGAGTTATATTGGCAGCTAAGGTTGAATGCCTTTGTTTACCCTGGACTGAGTGAGCAGTGCTCTCTGAAATGTATTTTGAAATTGAAAGCATTGGAAAGGTAATTTGATACATTATTGTATGTTTCATTTATTCATTCATAGACAATTTTATTTGAGATGGTTTAAACAAATATTATTTGATTTAAAAATATATTTATGTAGATTTATACATATATATATATATTTTTTTATCATTGTTTGATATAATTTTGGAGGTGCTTTTTGAAACATGATGGCTGTTTTGAATTTGTATATGTGTAAATAAGTATATATATATATTTTTTTTTTTTTTTTAATGTTTTCTTTGACGAATCATGTTGAGTGTTTTTTTAAAGCTTAATTAATTGATTGATATGTTATGTCATAAGTTGGGTACTATTTAAGTAGTGAGTTGATTTTTGATGTCTGAAGAAGTTCATGTATTGTTTGTCAATGAAAGCGCTAACATAAACTCATTTTTTTTTGGGAGATTACCACTGCCTTCATTGTTTTTTATTAGCATTGTGAAGCAGTCAATCTCTTTGAAGGCCAGTATGTTATGTTTGTCTACTAAACCTATTAACATATGTTTTTAATCAAATAATGCAAATTTTATTTGTTTTTTTTTTTAATTTAGAAAATGTATATTATTGCAAAATCCTATTAATCTTTAGACTTTTAAGGAAATAGGAGCAGCGTTTAAAAATTATCCCTGGTGAGCAGCTTTTGACTCTGTCATTTCTGCTATGTCTGAGATTCTAAAGCTAAGAAGAATGAAGACCATGGTAATCTGTTTAGGGACAAGGAGTGCAAGAAGCTTGAGGTTAAGAAACTAAGAGGAAACCTGCTGTCTGTGGTGGGTCAGCTATCTTAAGAATGTATAGAGAGAGAGAGAGAGAAAAATGCAGGACAGGAGAAACTAAGATGTGTAAATGGAGGAAATCAAGAGGAGACAAAAAAGGGGAGAAAGAAATGGATAAAATATACACTGTGATGGAAAGGAATGCTGGAGTTGATTTATAAGGACTTAGTTGATCTAGTGGGCAAATAAGGGTTTTGAGAGTTTGGGGGAAGAGATGTATAAAGACGTATTAGGTTTTGGTTGAACATCAGTTCTGAGATGAGATGTGACAGATGTGCAGTGCATGGGAATAATTGCCAGCAGTGCATATCATGAAGAGGTTGTACAAGATGCTACTGAAACTGTGGAGTTGCAAAATGATAGCCAAAAGCAGATGCTGCAGGGGAGAAGGAATAGATGGTATCCATATATGGTGGGCTTTTAGGGAGGTGTGCAACTTATATGGGATATGGTAGTAGGGGATGGAAAAGGTATACAGAAAGGTTATAGAGAAGTAGGATATTGGAGTTCTAACTGATGGGAGTTATAGGAGGTGGTGGCTAAACAAATGAGATAGCAAGGGGCTTTAAAATATCAGGAAATGAGATAGATATGAAGGTCAAAAACTTATAGGGCTATTTGAAATTAAAAATGGCATTTGAGAATTCATAGGAGTAGGTATGGAAAGTTAAAAGGGAACAATTTGAAGGACTATGAAGTGAGTGAGAGAAGTAATGGAGGGTCATACAGTATTGTTGGAAAGATGAAAGGAAGAGAGAGATCAGATGGATGAATGGAATAAGGAGTTGGGGGGAGGTCATGGGGATGAAGGAGAATAGCTAGGAGGTAGTGATGTATAGTTAAATCCAAGCAGGAATGTAGAATATTTTTAAGATGTATTAAGGAGTATTGTACTTTTTCTTTGGGGTAAAGAAATATCAGACTCTGAAGTTTTGTTCAAATATTTAACTTTTAAATAAATGAAAATACTCATGAAAAAAAGTATATACATTTGCAGTCTTATATAAATTATTCATGTCCAGTCCTAACAAAGTCTTATAGTTTGCTAACTTTTTAAACCACTTTGTATTATCAGATGCATTACGATTATGCCCAGCATAGCCTAAAGAACTGTAGAGATGGCCGATCATCGCTTGTCTGCATCTGTTTATTGGTCTGTAATTGTAAAAAATAGTTTACTATTAGATTTCTGAAACTGCTTTGGTCGACTGGTATGTAGTCGAAAGGCAGTTTTCAAGTGGGCAGAATGCAGAACCAGAAAGCATCCACTACACTACAGCAAATGTGTAGTGTAGTTTGATTTTCTGAGTTCTGCATTGTGTATAGAGATTGCAGTTCAGTGAACAAACAGGGAATTAACCCATTTCCTCACTGTTGTGTGATCTCGGCGTGGGTATAAATAATTTGCAAGGGGTGTGGAGGGCACAACCCCCCACATGGGGGGTGCAGGGGGGGCTTTCCCCCTGCAAAATAGTAAAATACACTTACCGTTGACTGTAGAAAGTCACAGTACGGTAAGCTGTATAGCATGTGTGACTGACGTCGCCTCATGTTATGTCGAATACATCAAACTTCGGAAGTGGATGTATTCCATTTCGAGTTTGCTGCCTATTCTTCAGTACGGATTTGTCTTTCTGGGTCAATGTTTTGAAGCAGTTTCAGGAATGCAGTAGTAAATCGTAAACAGTACATGGACAAATGCACACAGAAAGAACAGAATAAGAGAATGTTATAGGACAGTTGTATTTGCAAGTTTGTGGTTTATGTATGTGGTAATATCACTGCTATTGTATTTGGGACTTTGCTAAAGCAAAACACAGAACTGTGCACAATTGCTTGATCTTGCAGGAATTGCTACAGGAATGTGTGTGAATATAACTTGGATTTCATAACTGTTTTGTTTCAGGGCATACAAAATAAAGATATTCTGTGTCTCATTGAGTGCAGTCCTCATTTTACTAAAAGGACTCCTTTTGTGTTCTCTCTTTTTAGAAACAAGAAATCTGTGGGAGTTTGACTCTTCAGCATCACATGCTAGGACCTGTACAGCGAATTCCACGTTATGAACTACTACTAAAGGATTATCTAAAAAAACTGCCTCAGGACTCATCAGACCGCCAAGATGCTGAAAGCAAGTATCACCTTACAATTATTTTTAAGAATGGTTGCCAGTATAGAATGCTTTAACAGTGCTACCAGCATGCTTTGTGGTATAGTACAAATCACAATGTCTTTTACATTCAGTTACGTTTTTTTGCTTACATAACTTAAGCACTCTTTTCTGTTAACTATACTAATTTCACAGCTTTCTTAATTACTTTTGAGCGGCCATGGTAGTATTTTTAGTGAGGATCTTCAACAGCATCGTTGTTATCATTGTAGCAACACATTTGCACAGTATTTCATACTAGGGAGCTTGCATCCTGTCATGGCTGTATTAAAAAGAGCTAAGCAAAGACTTTGATACCCCCTTTCCCAACTCATTTCACGAGTTGTCATACCGAATGGGTAAGCTGCATTTCCTTTGTAACTAATCCTCTGCTTTATCTTGGATTTTGATTCAACTGCTCTATGTGTGTTCTATGCAATTATATCAGATTTTTGTCTTAATAGATTCCACAGGAGGGGTTACTCTGTGTGTTTACAGCACTTTAAAAATAATTCCAACTTTCTCCACTGAGTGGGATGTATGGCTTAAGTCTAGCAGGGAATTCCAAGTCAATATTCTCTCTCTCTCTCCCCTTCAGCAGTTTAACATTTCTGAACTCTATCTGTGACTTTTGTATCACCTTCTCTTGGGGGGGGGGGGGGGGGAATTTGGTTCTGACAAGTTTATGTTCTGCATTCATTATATAACAGGAAATTTTCTAAGATATCCTCAGCGCTCAGACTGAAAGACCATTGAAAGATCGCTTGACTTGCTACACAGCTGATAACTTTCAAACTTCTGTCTGCCCACTCCCTTTTTGTGCTGCAGGTGATTGCAATCACTAAATGTTTCTGTATGATGCACCCGTGCCTTCCACAGTATTCTTGAACATATTTCTACTGTGTAACATGTAAGGGGAGTGCAACTACACAGATGTTGATATATTCTCATCTGAGTTGTACTTTTATCTTATTTTCCACATTTTGCTTTTCCTATTAATGAGCTGCTTCCTGTGGTCAAGGGTACTAGGTTTGATTCTTTTTATCTTCATTTCCATATGGTGTGACTGAAAAAAGTCTCCCCCTTAACCCCAAAAATGGATAGTTGTGTCCAGTGGACTTACTCTGTTAACAAATATAAAAATAAATAAAACCGAAATCTCTGTCATTTAAATGTTTTCTGTTTTTTATTACACTATATATATATATATATATATATATGCCCATATATATATGCCCATATATATATATATATATATATATATATATATATATATATATATATAGGAGCGCTACAGAATCCAGAAAGCTCAAAATCCCGAAAATTCATAATCCTGAAACTCAAAATCCTGAAAACACAAAATGGACATACTGACGTCATTGTGGTTTTGCTATTGTTAGCCCTGTGGTGTTAGGTCATGCGTTGGGTTCAGGTAAGTGTGCGGTTGGTTTTATGTTAGGGTTAGGGGTGGTTTAAGTGAGTTAGGGTTAGGGCGCAGGTTAGGCATGTATGCAATAGTGACAAATATTGGGGTTCGGGGCGGTTTAAGTGAGTTAGGGTTAGGGCGCGGGTCAGGTGAGTGTGCAGTAGTGATGGACCTTAGGGTTAGGGTTAGGGTCAGGGTCAGTTGGTAGATATTAGTGTCTTTATAGTGACATATTAGCATTATTTGTGTTTTCAGGATTTTGAGTTTCAGGATTTTGGGTTTTCGGGATTTTGAATTTTCGGGATTTTGGTCTCAGGATTTTGGGCTTCGGGATTGTGAGCTTTCAGGATTCTGTAGCGCTTCCATATATATATATATATATATATATCATTACACTATATATATATCATTACACTATATATATATATATATATATATATATATATATATATATATATACATCATTATATATTATATATATACATCATTACACTATATATATATATCATTACACTATATATATATATATATATATATATATATATATATATATATATATATATATATATATATATATATATATATATATATATATATATATATATATATATATATATATATATATCATTACACTATATATATATATATATATATATATAGCATTACACTATATATATATATATATATATATATATATATATATATATATCATTACACTATATTTATATATATATATATATATATATATATATATATATATATCATTACACTATATTTATATATATATATATATATATATATATATATATATATATATATATGTGCCCTTCCATTACTTTCTTTGTCCAAACAGTGAAAGTTGACTTCCTACATCTGACCCTCCAACACTTTTTTTAATTGCATAGCAGGCTGTCTGTTGTCCCAAACTCTGCAAAGATAGCACAGTCTGCTGATGAACACTTCCCTAAGTAAGCAATCCGCTGAGATGAACAGAATCTTCTTCAAGCTGCATACACAGTTAGGCAAGTTCTGATTGATGCATATTTTACATTTTACAGAACTCTGTTTTGTCATGTTTTGCTGTCCTTGCAAGTTTTACCTCCCTGTACTCCACTAGTCAGCTAAAAATAGTCTTTGGTTTTGATTATCTCTAAACCCTCCCACGCAGTCCTGCCTTTCTGCCATGCTGATAACATTTGCCATTTCAAGACCCTTTGCAGTATAAAGATCCATCTGTGTCCACATTTGGCTTGAACTGCTTTCCCACTAACTCATACATGTGAGTCTTGCCCTACTTTTATTTCTATACTCTTGGCATTGTGTATATCTGCAAATTTATGCATCCCCTTGTCATTAGCTGTCAGTGATTTGCTATGTGCTGTGCTAAGCTCAAGTGCAGACATACATGAAATGCTTACCTGTTATTTATATTCTGACATTCACTTCACAGAGCCAACAGTGAAACACTATATTTTTAATCAAAGCATGTACTTTAAGCATAAAATCATGCCTATATACTTTGGACCTCTGTCCTCATAGCAAAGAAAACTAGAAGACAGAAAATTTTTAAATCAAAGCACAAAATCTGCAACTTTAAAACAAGGAATTACTAGCATATATGATTTCCCTCTACTGTCCATCACAATTAATGCCCCTTTAACCCCAAATAAACAAATGTCACTGTCAAAATAAAAACAACTGCCTTAAGACCTCACTTTATACTCCTCATATACTCTGATTCTTGACTCTCTATCTACTCTGCATAAAATGACTCCAGTGGTCCTGATAGGTCATGTCTCAGGATATTTAGGTAGCATCTGGAGATATTATCAATGCGGTACTTTTGGCCTTAGAGAACACATCTAGGACCTGCTTCCTAGTGATAGTTTGGGGGGTATTTATTTGATAGTTTGTATTTCCAAATCAATAATGTTTGCATTGCTAGTGGGCATGTAGACTATGTGGTCCAAGGTGTTTCTGTTTACAAAGTCTAGGAGTCTCTGCACCTGTAAGTTTGGGTTCTTCTAACCAGTTTATAGTGGAGTACATACCTCTCAAGCTCTTAAATCAAGAAATCTGGACAAAGCCTTACAATAATCGAGGGACAAAGGCCCCAAAATAGGGACATATTTTAAATATTGCTCTTATAAACATAAAAAGTAGCTAGAGTAGCAGGGTTTGTAGTAAAATGCATTTTCTAAAGGATATGACTCCTTAAACTCAAATTTATGTCATTATTTAGTGATTTAATTCCTCAGATCATGACAGTGATGTGCCAGAAAGCCACAAATGTTATGAGGAACAGACTGAAAATTTGAGGCAAAAATCTGGACATTCTGCAAAAATCTATACAGTTAAGAGGTATGGTGGGGTAGTTGTAGCCACCCATGAATATGGTATTGGGTTGAATGGTGAGAACCTCCAGTAAGTCCAAGTTTATGATATGGTATTTTGCCTATGGAAATATGGACATGGAGAAGCTCATGAGCATCATTATGTTTGACTAGTCTTGAGGTGAGCTTGTTCTTGATACAGATTGAAGCACCTCCACATTTGCTCATTGCCTGTGCAGTAGCTGGCCTAAATGTGTGGAAGGCACTGTAGGCCTGCACTGCCAGGGTGGTCCCTGCAGCTTTAAACAATGCCTTAGTAACTGTACAGATTTTCACATTCTCCAGAGTGAGGAGAGCCTGGAGGCAGTGTTGTTTCTTGTTTAGGCTCCTGGTATTGAGCAGTAACACCTTTAGATTGTCTTGTGTTGGTATTGAAGTGTCACATGGTTTGTCAGTTTGGCATTGGCTAAAAAAGGCACTGTGAGGAGGGCAATGTTTTAGTCAATATTCAAAAGCCTAGAGGGAACAATGCAAGTCATGTTTTAACAATATATTCCAACACAGGGAAATATTGTACCCCCATGGACTGACACCAGAAACTAAGCCAGTTAGTGAAGTCGATTGTCTTTTCTTCATATTGTTGCATCATCCTTG
The DNA here is from genome assembly GCF_019279795.1 of Protopterus annectens. Lineage (NCBI taxonomy): Eukaryota > Metazoa > Chordata > Ceratodontiformes > Protopteridae > Protopterus > Protopterus annectens. The sequence continues at coordinate 664,389,015 of NC_056745.1, read as the reverse complement.
GTGAAGGTAGAATGCTGCTCAGTGCAAGGTACATACCAGCCTGGGAAACAGTCAGAGAGATCCATAATGCCTCTCTTCATGTAGTCTGGTGAGATACATTTCAGGTCATTTACACCCACGTGGACTATGACTGAGTCATCCTTGTACTCGTGGTCGCATTACTTGAGTGCAATGGTGATTTGGTGGATCCTGGCCTCTGATAAACAACTGACAGTGATTTTCTTTTTCTTCAGCCTGTTGAGCGAGGCATCTCTTTCTCACAATGGAGTCTCCTATGATAAAAATATTGGGTAGTATTTTGGCTTGTCTTATGCTCCTTGTAGTTGAGGATGAACAGGTTGACAAGGATTGTTGTTGTAGGACGAATGGCTAGGTGATCTTTAGGGTTTAGGACGGTTGTTTTTAAGTGTCTCAGCATATGTTGGTTGATCTATGTGTTGGATCAGTAATGTGTGAGGTGGGTGTAGTGCGTACATTACTGACAGCCTCATTATTATTTTGAATGCTTTTGTGTGAGAGTCTTGCCTACAGTGCCATTGTGTAATTACTTCTTTCACATACTGTATCCATTTCTTAAAGGATTAGTCAGTTGTCAGAGAATATGAGACAATTCCTACCTTGTCTTAGGAAGCCCATATCTACCAAGCTGGCAGCAGAGAAATTGGGAAGGTGCCCATCCATTCTGTCAGATCTTTTTAAGTGATCTAAGTGGGGTGGTGTAGCTGGGGTTTACAGCAGGCTACCTTTGATGTTGTGAGGCTAGAAACTACGGCTAGTCTACGTGTGACTGAATCTATGCAGCAATGCTCCTCAGCATGCAAACAAGTTACTCTTTGTGAAACTGAGTTACAGGGTAAATTTTAGTTTCTAAGTGTTACCACTGTGTGACAAGCAGTGGCATTTATAGAGTCAAAGAAAAGTGATTAAACCAACTAAAAACCCTGTTCAATCTCACTTTAAGCCTCCTGTCTGTTTCCCATCTCAGACCAGGCTACCTTTGTACTGCCACTAGAATTGCATTCCCAGTCTTTTTTTCAGTATTAACATTTTTCATTTACATATATTATGCATTACAAATGTTTTATTTCTTTACAACAATTCTCAATCAGTCCAACATTACCTATATTGCATGGGCTGGACTTAGCAATTGTACTGCCCAATTAGGACCATTCTAGTGGGCCTCCAATTTCTGCACCTCCTGTGAACCTGGTCAGTTCCCCTCACTCACCTGAATTTAAGATTATATAAGATTAGGTTATCTTTTTCTGACACAGTATGTAGAAACAAACTGCATTTTATATTTAACATTACACATTTTAATGTTCAGAACAACTTGCCCCAGCCCCCAACCACCATTATTTTTGCATTTGTCCAGAATTCTTAAGCACAGATGATGATGACAGGTAGGAAAGTAAGACAGATTTTTTAACTGGTTTGTTTACTTTAACATAAAAGCAGAATGCCCCTACTGTATTTTTTCCCTTAATCAGACTCTGGCTAAACTTGTACATATAAATGACAAAGAATTCTTAGGTACTAATTGATGACCGTCTTGTTTTAATTTACAAAAATGTAAAAAATTAGAATGCTACTGGTGTATTTTTTTTACCATGTTGTACTCAGAAAACAAAGCCTTGGGGTGCATACTTACATCAAAAAATGAATGGTCTGCTGTACCAAAGAACTGTAGTAAATGGAACAATGTGGGTCTTACTCCTCTTATTATGGATTGTCCAACATTATCTTCACACTTAGCGTGTCCCACAAAAAAAAAAAAAAAAAAAAAGACGCCTTACACTTGTATGCAAACAGAGTATTACACAGGAAAGCAATGTTAAATCATAGCAGTCAAACTGACATCCCTTGTGTGGGCTTTTTGTAAGTCCTAGTTCACTTCCTCCACTATACGCTTGTTACTGCCCTTCACAAAAAAAAAAAACAATATGACCTAAAAATTGGGACATCATTGTAGCTCCTTTAGCTAAGCTGAAAGTCGTTATGTACTGCTGAAAGTGGTACAGTTAAGGTGTGTGCAGTGGCTGTATTCTGTCTAGTACTTCAATCCCATTTCCTAATGGAAGGAAAAGAACAACTCCTGTTTTGTTATAAATACCCTCTTTCCTCATTTCTTTCACCTAACTCTGCTTTAAAGCCCTAGCAATGAACTCTCCATGTTTAGGTCCTCATGATTGCGGAAATCTGGTGCCCTTACTAACAATGTAAAAAAATCTCCATCTGGTTTAGAAGTTATCATATTAACATTCTGAGTCTTCTATTATATATTGTCTTTACAGTTGAGCATACGTAATCATTCAACCTCTTAGCAGTCTGTCTTCATTAAAAAAAAAAAGTTACTTTTACAGGTAGCTGTGATGAAACATCCACACCACAAATTAGCCACCCAAAGTTATTTTTTTTAAATGGAATTTAGAGACAGATGTCCAAAAATCAAGTAGCATAAGAAGATGGCAAACACACAACAAATTATTTTACAATACCTACCGAATTTGTACATAAATTTGTAAATTATCTGGGAATGGAGCTGTCCAATCAGTAGTGCGACTACTATGTTTTCTTTGTTTACAATAGAACCTCACATGGCTCTCACCCTTTTAACTAATTGACTGTACATTAAAAGAAAATAACCTTTTCTTAAAGCTACAGCAGCCCCTCACCCCTAAGAAAGACTGCAAAAGCAGAGTCCAAAGATGACCCTCCATACTTCGTAGCAGCTCTTACTGAAGCTAGAAATTTTCTGCAAAATAAATGAACAGTTTGAAAGGCAAGAAATGAAAAACTGACAAGCACGGAATCCCCTGTGGGCACAGGGTCCTGTTGGGACAAATCAGTTTAATCAGCCTAATACCAGCTTTGACTATTGCCTTCCTTTAAACCTCACTCCTCCACCTGAACATTATTATGCATGTATTTTCCCAGAAATTCCATTTGTTTCTTTGTAATTTGGGCCCCTTCCCTTTATCTAAGTATCACATTTCCAATTATTTTATCTCTTTTACAATATTCAATACTTAAAAGACAGTTGGTTTAGATTTTGTTTTCCATTTTCTAGCAATTGCTTTCTTTTGGCAGCCAATAGAATTGTATTTAATAAGGCCTTATTATGTCTAGACAGTTCAGATCTTGTGTCTCAGCTCAGAATAATTTCCTTAGTTGCAGCCATTTGCACCCTCAGTATTTCTAACAAAGTATTCTGTTGGAAATGTTTTAAATCTGCCAGCAGAAATGTAGCTGGTACTATGAACCAGCTGATACGCCCTTGGACTAAATGGTAATTTAAACATAAAATGTTTACTCAAATGGAATAGATAGCTCATGACATCCACATTGTGGGTGGAGCTTTCTCTCTTGTATTTTAGGCTGTTTACTTTTGAATTTTCACTCACTCATATGAAGTTTGTGATAAGTAGTACCTCGTGAGTAGTTTTATTGTACTGTGTGATGTAGTCTAGCTTTACCATAGAAGAGAAGAACTTTACTGATTTTAGTGATGGCAGACAAGATTTACAGGATCTATCAGTTTATAATATCCCTACTGATCTTTCTACTTTAATTCAGTCTTTGAATGAGTCCGTAGTTGAAACTCAAGCTTTACTGAATGGTTTTGTGAACTCTTGTTCATCTACATTGCACGGTTCTGAATCTGGAAGTCCTTTGCAACGGTCCTCGGCAACTACTTTATATGATGGTGGTTACGATTTTCTTGACCAGGTTTTGGTGCCTAAAGACAAAAATCCATTTGCAGACTACCTATCTGAATATAGAAAGAGTGATTTTTTTAATGGGACAAACTCTGAAGGTTCATCACCAGGAAACTGCACATATATGATATGTAAGTTGGACAAACTGCTGAGTTCATACAAAGCATTGACTATGAAAACTTGTATTTGTCCAAATGTATTACTTGTGAAATTGTCCCCCAAGGATTGCATTGTTATAAAATTCTTAATGGAATTTATTTCAACAGTGAGGTGTTTAAGACTGTATGCCAAATCTATAATGATGTGGTTTAAACGTTCTTAAGGTGTCAATTGACAGTAATCATTCCAGGTTACAGTCACTAGGTGATCAAATTAAACATTTAAACCATAGCGTCATTTCTCATCCTCACTTTGAACAAAGAAAAAAAATGACTGGATAGCACTTGATGCCAAAATTTCACACCATGTCGCCACCATTGTACTACGTAAAAAGACGAAAATGCTGAGAGACTGGCATCATTATCAAAATAATACTGCCTACAGGCCATTATAGTTTAATAATCATTATAGTAAAAATGTTTTATCTGGGCATCTCAATAAAAATGTTTCATTTAGGCATCACGATCAAAGTACAGCTCATCCTACCACTAAAACTACTTTAGGGCATTATGATCACAGCACAGTAGTTCCTGATTCTAAAGTAACAGCAGCCCAGCTTAGATCTCCTCATTCTACAGATGCCATCAATGATGCTTCTACCATTTTCAAGGAAAAGGATTCATCTGGTCTGTCCAAGGTTAGTAAAAATGCCACTGTCCAAAATATGTCCCCTCCTGTTCATGCTGTCTCCCCCCCCTCCCACCTCCACAAGCAGATAGCAAGTCAGTAGAAAAACTATCAACAACAATTTTATCCAGCAGTGCATACACTTCAGGCAAAGGGAGAGGGTGAGTGAAAGGAAGAGAGAGGAGCAGCAGTCGCACAAGAGGAAGATGGAGAATGAGTGAGGAGATCTAACTTGGGTTGATGTTACTTTAGAGGTGCAGTATTTAATTTGTCTAGCAAACCATTAGATGCAAATGTTATTTCAGTCCTAAGAAAATAATTCAGTTTCATTCTAGCACACTGTGCTAATGTTACAGATACAGTACTTAAAATTGTACATTAGAAGGCTCAGTTTGAAACCAGGGTTTTTCAGTAAGTTCAATTTTATAGTTGACAGTACAGAACAAAATTCTGACAGATGCTTGGTTAACGTTTCAAACACAGGTGGTAGTGTCACTAATATGTCTCCCAGGAACTCTTCGTTCCAGTATTTGACTCCCAGTGACAGTTTTATTAGTGACTCCTACTAAGATATTGGTGACAACATTCTTCGAAGGAGAAGCATTTTAAACCCAGCGCTTCATTCCTCATTTAATATTTTCTGTAAAGTATGTGAAGCTGAAATCAGAAAGATTTTAACCGATAAACAAAGCGTTAAATGGTTTAATCTTAAGCTGTTGGAAAGAAAAGTTCTTTAATAAATTTATATAGATCCTTTGGTCAGAGTCATGAAACCTGATAAAGCTGCTGGTGTTATAGTTATGGATAACATTGTTTATACCCATAAGATGGAAATTGCTTTGAGTAACAATGAAAACTACAGCATTATCCAGCCAGTCGAAATCTTGCTTAGATTTCAGGAAATTATATTCTTTTGGAACTTTTTGTTGACAACCTTCTTTCAAGTCATGATTTAGAATTCATGCAAGTAACTAATCCATGTCTGGGGAGAATGTTTGGGATTCCCAAGATAATGTGTCTGACCCACCTCTTAGGCACATTGTTTCATGCAAGAAAACCAAGACTGAAGTTATTGCTGAATTTCTTGATTTTCAATTAAACCCCATTGTTCAATCTTCCCTGTTTTACTTAAGGGACTCTTCAAAATTTTTAAACAAAGTCTTTAATTCTGCCACGAAAAACCGCAATCTTCCTAATCCTATTTCTTGCAGTTGTTTTTTTTACTTGTTACCCTTGACATTGTAGCCTTGTATCCTAGCATCCCAGACAAAGAGAAGGTATTGACTTGCTGAAAAGATACCTCACTGTACATGTTAAGATGTAACCAGGGAAAGTTAGAATCATGTGTAGACTGTTACAGATTGTTTTTGACAATAAGTTGTTATTTTCAATGAGAATATCTATCATCAGAAAAAAAGTGTTGCTCTGGGAGCTAAAATGTCTCCAGCATATGCCAACTTAGTGATTAGCGTTTGGGAAGTGGACACTTATTTACTTGGAAGGTTTCAAACAAGTCTGGCTTTTTAAGCGTTTTATTGATTATAGATTTTTTTCTATAGTTAGGTTCCCACTCAGATCTTGATGTTTTCATTAATATTATCAGGGATAGCATCTCTTTCCTGATGTTACTATTTCAGGAATTGGTCAAGAAGTACATTTTTAGATGTTACTCTGTTTATTGATGACTGTTTTGCTCCATGATTTATCATAAAGACACCTTCAGAAGCAATTACCTGGATTTCAACAGACAACATCCCACTTTTATGAAAAAGAATATTGTAAAAGGCCAATATGTATGCAGACTTGTCAGTGAAGACAGCATGTTTTTTAGTGAATGTAAAATTCTCAAAGGGCTTTTTGTTTTGTTTTAGAAAGAAACTACCCTGCAGATTTCATCTACTCTTGCTTCGAACAAGTTTCCAGTTGCAGGCATTCTCAGCACCGACCCATTTTAAAGTATTGGTTTACTAACATCTGTAAAAATTGGGACAATGCCAGTTCTCATTTTCCACTGCCAATCTCTTTGGATTCCAACAACATTAAACAATGCATCATTACAAACTGGAGCATTATTGGAGTTAACCAAGAACCTTGCAGAGCTTTTGGTCCCATCCCCTCATTTTGTTTTAAAAAACTCATCTTTTTTCGGCTGTTCCCATTAGGGGTTGCCACAGCGGATCATCTGTTTCCATTTCTTCCTGTCCTCTGCATCTTACTCTGTCACACCAACCACCTGTATGTCCTCTCTCACCACATCCATAAACCTTATCTTAGGCCTTCCTCTTTTCCTACTACCTGGTAGCTTCATCCTTAGCATCTTTCTCCCAATATACTCAGCATCCCTCCTCAGCACATGTCCAAACCAACGTAATCTTGCTTCTCTGGCTTTGTCTCCAAACCTTCCA